>NC_051269.1:35904989-36584989 GCF_015220745.1 Sebastes umbrosus | reverse complement strand
CTTTAGATTTCCGTCCTATTTGAGTGAAAACAATGGAAATGTTCTTAGAGTTTAGCAGTCTGGAGTCTTTTTGTTGATACATGAGCATAAAAATAAAATAGAAAGATTCTATTTCTATGTACATGAGCTTCAAGTTTTGAGAATTTAGTGCATATTTTCTATTTTTTTGTGTGCACAATAGAGAAAAACTGTAATACAGGATTTTTTTCCCCAGACACCCATTTCATAATGTTGCAAATATATAAATAATGCAATACTTACATCAGTGGGCTCAATCACCATTGTGTTACCTCCTTCAGCAATAAATAGTGACTTAACAGACATTTATTTAAATGAAAATCCTTGAGATTGCCACTTTAAAATAATCAGTGCAACCCTAATAAATAATTAAACCCATAGTGACAGCTATAATGAGAGATTTGTTTTATAAAAATAACACATCTTTAGCTGGGACGTACATTTTGAAGTTATGACACACATCAAAACAAACAGCTTTGAGCTAATATTGCATTTTTTGCTTTTCCAATACCTTGTGTGTGCACAGATGTGTTCTTCACAAAAAAATGTTAAAATTTCATCTAAAGTCTGTTTGTAAAATAATCCGAAGAAAACCATGATTTGATTTAACCCATCTGTGTAAAATTTAAGTTTGTTTTCACCATAATTAATTAATAATAGTAATAATAATAATGACCCAGTCCATCCTTTCATTCATTGAATCACCATATAGACAAAATAATAAGCTTCATAATAGTTTTCCTTCAAATATATCAAGTATTAACTTTCAAATTGCACATTATCACTGAAGACACGGTCACATAAAACAATGATTGCACGATACAGTAACATGCAGCAGAAAGATCATGTGAAGAAGCCACACGGTTAACACTTCAGTGTTAATTCTGCTGCTGCATAACATCAACACACTGTAACCATACTGAATAATAGAGAACAAACAGACAAGAAGTGTTTGATTGATAAATAATCAGGACCGGAGTGCCACGGTGTAGCCTTCAAAGGCCCAAACACATAACATGCTCAGGTTGAGCTCCTTCAAATCAAAAACGACATACATAAGGGTTACAGAGAGGTGTGTGTGGCAGAGGTGTTGAAGGAGGAGGAGGAGGAGGAGGCACGTCACCCAGACGGTCACCACTGTGAACAAGTTGTGCAGATTGTGTGAAGTGAAATGACCTCAAGAGTCCGTCGTAAGGGAGCGAGAGAACGAAAGGTCCGACTGCAGTCAGAGGTGAGCGGGCACGGTCTGCAGGGCGTCTCGAGTCGTACGATGGACGTTCACATTCTGGAAAGAGGAATGATTCGGTCAGATGCCTTTTGAATAAATATGAAATGTGTACCAACACACGAGGAAACAACAAAGCGTTGCAAGTTAATTACACTTCTAGAAAGGTAGATGGGGTGCTGTAGTCTGTATACCATGTGTCATGGTTTTAAAAGACAGATTGTCATATTAGAAACGTTTTTATTTTTTGAATGATGCATCTACAGTTTGGCCAGATGTTTCAACATGTTTGAAACAGTACTGGATGCTTCAGGTTACTTTGAAAACTCATTAAAATGCAGATTACCAGACCTATTTCATATCTCACAGACATCAGCATAAAGTGACATTATTATTATTATTATAAGCATGATGTGTTTATTTGGATCACACCATGTTACATGGCAGCAAGTCCTGGTGAACTTTTATTATATTTTGGAATCATCTTTTATCTTCTAAAAAAAGTCTATTAGCAAAGTGCCAGCTGTGAATATCAGCACCCAAGAAATGTGTGTGTGTCACAGTGAGCGTTTTGTTGAGGCTGATGAACGGCAGCAGCGGAGTCTTTGCATATGAATGAATGAATGTGGAAATCTGAGTCTTCAGTTTGCACAGCAGAGGAAGCAGGAAGGGAGCTGCACTGAACATCTGATCTGTGGATAGCACAGTTAGGAAGGAAGTAGTCGGCCACGTTTGATCTCTAAGTAGTATGAGTAAGAAATATCCAGCTCAGCAGGCTGGACGTAATTTATCTGAAGATTTACTATCAAAGTAAAAGTATTTAACCCAAGATCCTAAAGAAGAAAACTGCTTTCATGTCAGATTTTCTAAAAAATGAAGCACAAGCAGAGTGTGGTAAGGATACATGAAATGGTTGAGTGGAGTTTATTTAGAAACAAACAGAAATATCTCCTCTTATGTCTGATCAGTGATATGAATAAACTGTAAGAGCCTTCACATTGTTGAACAAAAAACACAATAAAATAAAGTATGTCTGTACTTCTTCATTCGACAGTGTTAGACATCGTAAAACTAGAGACAAACTGTCAAAGAGGACATTTAATAAGGAAGTAAACAGTTGATTTTATTTATGTGCAAAATGTAAAATGGCACAACCTTGTTTTGTGTTGTGCAGTGCTGTAAAACTAAGATTAAAGTGTCCTGACTTGACAGAAATATAAAGTGATGAGACACTGCTAAAAGTTGACATTTTAAAATCAGTTCCAACAGACAAGATCAATGAGAAAACATCACTAATCGCTACTTCAACAGAAAAGGTGCAGAGAGTTTCACTGTTTCACAGTTGGGATTACAGTAAAAACAAAACAAAACAAAAACAAAAACACCTTCATTGGCTTTTTATTCATTCTCCAAAAATGGGAGAACGAGCTTAAGACACAAGATCTGTGTCTGTAGGATTAATAATGAAAATTAGAAACTGGATTCCAGTCAATTACCACCATCATCACGTCTTAAAATAAAAGTGGAGTAAACACACAGAAGATCAGAGCAGTGAGGAGTGATTCAATCAAAGGAAGGTGGAGAAGAAAGACTAGATGGTTGCTGAGTGTGGCAGGTACATTGTGCGTCTGTATGGTACAGTGTGCATAAAGGAGGGTAAAGGAGGGTAAAGGAGGATGGGGGTGGGGGGTAGTGTGAGGGGGGATAACTGCTTCATTGGTGAGCTGGCACTGTTAGCAAAGCCTCCTTTGACATCCGCGACACTTCTACGTTCTGTTTGATGAAAAAAAAGCACACAAAGAGGGGGAGGGATCAAAACACATGGGAAATATGAAATCCACTGCACACAGACTGGACCAAGACTTGGAAAGACAGATTAAGTTCAGAGGCGTGTTTTTGTTTCCGTCTTCGTTGCCAGTGTCTGTCAGTTGTGTGTTAGCAGAGCAAGTCAAGAAGAAATGTAACCACTGCAGACATGATTACTTAGAAAATCAGGCAATTTCTCAGCTACAAAAACATTACGATCCCAGAAAAAGAGGGTTAATGGACAATCATCTAAAAATCACAAACTTCACCCTCAAGTGTGAATGAATTATCCTGATTGTATAGATTTTCTAAGCCTAACATTACATTACATCACTCATATAAAAAGGTACATATATTCACTGCCATAAAACTGTCTGCCTACTCTTTGTCGATTACTCAACTAATTGGTCATTTTAGTCATTTTTTTATGCTTTTTTCATGCTGAATGACTTATTTCCGAGAAACTTATGAGCACATCTCTGGTAAACACAAGATTTAAAGAGGTGCTTTTGTGTGATTCTTTGTGGACAGATCTTGTGGAGACAGATCCGTTGATTATAGGGATGTCACGATACCAGAAATTTGGTAGGCAATACCGATTACAGTGAAATTCCACAATTCTCGATACCAAGTCGATACCACGAAAAAAAGAAAGAAAAAAAATCTCATGTACTTCAACATACACTCCTTTTATTACCGTTAGCATACTGTTTTTTGTTAGGAAGTTAAACGGGTCATAATTCCCTCTCTATTATCTATTTTATATTATTGTGAAAACATCTCCTTCAAACATCTGGATTTATTCAGGTTTCTCCCCAAAAACTACATTTTACAAGATTACATTTGAACACATCATGATAATGTTAGAATTCACCTTCGCCCAATACTCATTTTTTTCTGAACGCATCATAATGTAAATTGATGGCACCTCCCGTGTTGAAATAAGCAGGACAAGAGCTAGTTAACTTTAGCTGTTAGCAGCCGGTAAGCAGCACAGTGTTGCACGGAGCTAACAGCTAACGCTAACTGCATCTCGTCCTGCTGATTTCAACACGGATTAGTTGTTCACATGTGTTGGTTGGAGCATAATCAGGGAAAAAATAGGGTGTGTCTTCTGAATGCGTCGATAGTGAGTTTACTGCGTCCCAAACACATTTTCGCCATTAGTGTCGAGCCCTGGCGATACCTACAGTATCTGCGGTACTGTAGAAAAACGAGTACAGTCACATTTTCTGAAGTTTGTAATCAACTTGGTACCAAAGTATCGGTTCTCGTGACATCCCAAGTCGATTAAATAAACTAATCAATTAGTTAACAAAATTGGTATGGCATTTCTTTGGTTGAGGACAGCCCTACGTAACACTTGCTGCCAAAGCCAACATTTGCATTACGTCGGGTATATTTCTCTGAGAACAATCATTGTGACTTCTGTTATCAGAGACTTTCAGCATCAAATCCTGTAAGAAACTGTAACATGATCCACTCAGAGGGATGTTTATCTAAAGGGTGTGAGGGTGAAAATGTGGAACGTTAGAAGCAATCGGAGCATTAGTCATTGTTGTCGTGCTGATAACATATAATCCACATATAATCTCACACAAACCTGCTCTGAGCTCATTACCGTTTCATACTACTGCTTATAGAAACACAGCCATCAGAATGAACTGCGGCTGCTGTGAAATACCACATGTGACTCCATGATGTTCAGCACCTGAGGCTGTCACACCAACTGTAGCTCAGATGTACCGTGTGTGTGTGCTGACTGTGTGTGTGTGGTTACTGTGTGTGTGGCTGTATGCCGTCGTTTTACCCACCTCTGGTCTTTCTCGGTGTGTGTTGACAGAGTCCACGTTTAAGCTGATGGACTCCACCTTACAGCCTGAGCACACAGAAGATTTGTTTCATTAGTTCAGGCGGCAGGAGTATTTTTTATTACTGTTCATTAGAAATAGATTTATCAGGTGCATCATGTGCTAATAGGAGAGCAGTCGTACCGTAGGCCACTGGCGTTAGCTTCAGCACTGTGTGCAGCGGGCACTTCAGGTAGGGCAGCTCCTCTGTGTGGAGACAAATGCACAGGTTCATGAAAATACCCGAACAAACAAAGAACTCTCATTCCATTTCAAATTACTACTTTTAATCTAGGATTTTTTTCTTTTTTCTAGCAAAGACAACAGTAGAGAAGGAAATATTTTAATTGAGTTAACAACTATGCTCGTTACAGTAAGTGCAATAAAATCTTAATGAGTAAAAAGACGGGAATCATTTATCAAAATGTCTGTTCAACAAGCAGACACTTGCAGTCAAGTTTATGTTTTCAAAATTTCGACTGTTGAGTCCACAGTCCGCATTAGGCTAACAGTAAATCGTTATGAACAAGCTAATCCACATTAGCAGCAGAAGGTGACTGGGCTGGTGACTGTTCTTCATTCTTTTTAAGCTTCACTCAGTTTTGATGGCAGCAATATTTTTATATTTAGATTTGTTTCCAGGGAGATTATTTATATTGTGGCTTTGCTGTTGTAAACATTGCTGCTCTAGAAACAATATTTTTGATACATTTAAAATATTAGTACATTCAAAACCTGTTCTGAATTAATTATTTTTTATATCATATTTTTTTTTAAATAAAAATTTATTATTTCATAACAAAATAAAAGAGCTGATAAAAGTATCTATAGAGCCGGACTGATAAGGAATATCAGTAAGAGTAGTAGTAGTAGCAATGAAATCCTAATGATACACTTCCCTAGTCATGAGATACTGTATACACCGTATTCTGAAAAAAGGAATGAATAAAAAAGAAATTATTTTTAATCTGATATTTTTGCTACAGTGCCCACAACATGAAATCAGGTCAGTCTGCCATTAGTGAAACACACTTCTTAATCTGGGCTCTATGAAAGTATGTCACAGCTTTACACAGAATGCCTCATAATAAAACATTTTATTCAAAACGAGGCATAAATACTTTTAACTTGCACGGCAGCTGGATTCTCACGATAGCACAAGATCAAGCGAGTACTATCACACGAAAGCCCACATTGTCGGGTTTCAAGTAAGGAGTTTGTGTCCCGCCAGCCAGATCAGCGTCCTGTGAGGAGCTACTGGCAGCTACGAGCGTGGCCTATAGGTGTGTGAGACTCGACGACACAGAGAGGCAACGGTTGGTTCCAAACAACAACAGCGACTCCTGAAGAGGTTAGCGTAGCTGCTGCAATAGCATCACTTATATCAGAACTTGAGAGCATTTCTTCATTGAAAGAAGAGCAAATAGCGGCACTGAAGGCTTTTCTCGACGGAAAACATGTTTTTACTCTTCCTCTGACTGGCTTTGGAAAGAGTTTGATTGACTGATGGTTCATCCAATCACCTGCCAAGTATTTTTTTTAAAGTGCCTGCCCTTTTCCAAACGGTTTCAAATGAGGGCTTCTAAGATGATGGTTATTACAGTGAAAATGTAACCATGTGACTAACAGGAAAAATTTGCCTTCAAGATTATTTTATTATGTGATCTGTAAACTTCACTCAACCAGTTTCTCTCAAATGACTTGATCTACTTCTACTTAGTGAATTTGGTGACTTCCTACATTTCTCACAGTGCTGTTCAACAACTTCTGAAGAACTCAACTAAACATGACTTGTGTTTATGTATGTTTGTTTAAATGTCCTACTTAAAAGAGATAGACAGCTATACTATATACTATAAAATTACAGTTTTTTTTCCAATGGAGTCTGGTGGTTTTAGCGAGAGCATAGATGGATGCAACGGCTTCAGTTCGCCATCGGAAAGGGCTGTCTGATGGCGAGAGACAGCACTGAGTCCACAGCAGTGCATTGCTTTGATTTTGAGTGGTAACTCCTGTCTGCTTCTCCAAACCCGTCATCTACTGTAGGTAATACACTGACTATGGATAAGTACCTCATACAACCCCACTTCAAAACACCCGAACTATCCCTTTAAGGACTCCTGCCTTCAGGGGTTCAGTTAAAAAGGACTAACCTGCTGTCTTGTCCAGGAAATAGGCCAACAGGCAGCGCATGACGGCCTGGTGACAGACGACCAGCACGTTCTCTTGCCGCTCCAGCTCCATGATGACGGGCTCCAACCGCTGCACCAGGTCCTCGTAGGACTGAGTCAGAAAAGACACAAAAAAGGCAAATCAGACAGGCGGAAAGCAGAGTAGGTTTTAAACTGATAATCATTATTAAAAGCTAATGATAGCTTTGTTCAGATTGCAGATATTTTGAGAAGAACATTTTTACATGTGAAGTAAAATCAATGAATAAATAAAACAGAAAGGGAACTTCCATACAATCCATTTTCTTTACACATCCTGCTGAGTAATCCATCTGAGTTAAACAGATTAAGCAGGTGGAAAAATCCATACAGGCTGTCTACACCAACACCATCTTTAACAAGATTCCCCAGAGCCTTACATCAGCACTGTCGGCCTGGGCAACCCAACTAATGCCCATATCCATCTTCCCCTGTTAGAGTAATGGAGAGGTAATGGGATGAACTTAAAGTGAGAACAGACCAGCCGGCATTCAGACACACACCCCACACTCTCAGACTAATGTGAAGTCTTTGTTTACTGTAATCTGGTGTTTAGCCAAATCTGTCTAAGAGGCTGCTCGTCTTAGCTGAGGCTCATTAGCAGAGAATAAGTGGCCAGTAGCCATCTGGACGCCGTTTAATTGTGTTTGTGGTTACGTGTGAGTTTCTAGGAAAGAGAGTGTGTCCTTAATATTGACAAAGGGGGACCGACTCTGCTTTAGGAAATTCCAAAATTTAAACAGAGACACATTGTCCATAAGCATCAACAATAACATACAAAAAAACACTTTAACAGTTACATAATCACATCATTAGACAAAATATATTACGTTGGATTTTAGCCACTGACCTCTCCTTTCGGGTACCGATAGCGGTATTTGTCCTGGTCTCTCAGAGCAAACTCAAGGGGATAGTGATCCTGGATCTCCTCGTACATCATCTCCTCACACACGCCCTAAAATGACATCACACACACAGATTAAAACTTTGTCAACGCCGCACACATGTCAGCAAACAACTGTGCTTAGCAGCCAAGAACACTGTACTCACTGCATCGATCTCGTTCAGGACCTTCCACTGTTCGTAGGGCACACTGAGAGCCTCGGCTGTCTGGATGGTCCTCTTCATCTGACTGGTCCACACCTTCAGGTCGCTGATGCCCTGCGCCTGGATGAAATGGCTCAGCTTCTTCCCAAACTGCATAGAAAAGAAAAATTAACTCATCTAGTCAAGAAAAACAAAACTGAAGACATATCTCTTGTTGAAAAGTTTGACATACCTCTTTGCCTCTCGGTGTGAGGCCCGAGTCTCCTCCGATTCGACCGTTGACATTGAGCTCGCTCTCACCGTGGCGGCACAGGTAGATGGAGCGCGGCGTGATGTGAATGTTCATGAGGTAGTAGACAATCCGGCTCTGGATGTGGTCCAGCACCCTGTTGACCAAGTACCGCTGACCCACGTCCATGATTTTAATGAAGGAGAGATCCCTGAGAGGAGACCACAGACCCGTTAAGTCTCCCGTTCAACACTGTTTGATGTGATTGAGCCAAAACCAGCGTATAAATATAGAGAACAATGGCATAACTAGTTGTTTAAGAATACAAATGAATCACTGCACAAGCCTATTATAAATAATGATGGTACCAATAATACGATATGAATATCATTTGTTATTTCAGCAACAGCAGAAAGACTGCTAGAAAATCTTAAAATCTCCCTTCTCTCAGATTAAGTGATTATGTGAAAACACTGTTCATGTTGGGCAACATCTTCATTCTAGGCAAAAGGCAGGCAAATGTTTGTTCCTCCTTCCAAATAAGAGTCCTGATCTTATTTGAAAAGCAAATCAGCACTGACTCAGAGGACTATTCTACATAATTAATGTCATAACAACCTGTGGAAATATTTCTGAATTGAATAGATCTGCAAAACATGAGCAAAAACCAAAATACTCTAATTTAGGGGCTGTCCGGAAAGAAAAACTAAATTTCTGCCCCATTGTTCTGATGAAAAGACCAGAGCGTACTTGCATATGCTAAGTTAGTTATTCCCGTATTCTTGACATTGCAGTGTCATTCCTTTCCTAACACATTGTCCACACCAGCTTTCACCTCACCTGTCCAGGACTTCATCCAGCGTCTCGTAGGAGTTTTCATAACACTTGATTCTCTTCATGAAATCTTCAACTGCTTCTTCTGTGTTACAGTTGGTGTAGTCGGGGCTCCCCAGCTTCACTTGCTGAACAGAGAAAACAGCAGAGGAGTGAGTACAACTAGGACAGAAGTTAATTTTCTCTTGAGATAAAATCAACAAGTAAACGTACCACTATGTTCTCCTGTATGACGTCTGGGTCTTCACACACAGACTCCACGAAGAACACCTGAGAGAAGAGGAGGAGAAGGAAGAAATTAAGCTTAGTGTGAATGTCAGCTAACGCAGTACGACCTCCCAGAGTTGTGACCCAACAAGTTACCTTAAAACCATTCTGTTCTGCAAACTCGATGATGGTTTCCCTCCTTTCTCTGGTGGTGTTTGTTGCATCAAAAACCTGTTTAACACAGACAATACGGATAAGCTTTTTAGCATTGCACGCTGTGTTTGAGCTACTGGAAACACCAAAACTAAAATAGCATTTAACATTTGACCCACCGCCACTTGGCCTCCTTCTTCTGTGAGATACTGTCGCACATCGTTCAATGCTGCTGAGGCACATTGTCTGTAAAGATCACAGATAACATCAGTCCAAAATGTCACATGGTTGGTGGCTGAATAAATGAAGGCAGCACGAGGCCAGTCGCCACTCTTACCGTCTGATCTCTAACCCTTCCTCGTTGTCTGGACGGAAGAATTCAAAGGACTTGTAGATCTTCACAAACTCTCTCCTGTACTGCCCGACATTGAACTCTACGGTAAAGATGGAGGCAAGGACACTTGAGATCATCTTGGTCTTAGCATGAAACTTTTGATTTATTCTCTAGAATTCATGTTCACTGGAGCTCGAAAAGTCTTACCTCTGGTGGGCACTCCAATCCAGTTGAGATAGCGGGTCAGCTTCTTGGAGATATAGGTCTTCCCCCTGGCAGGAAGGCCCACTGTCACGATCAGGGTGGGACAGTTGGTCATACATACTGGAATGACAAATGGAGAGGGGGAAAAAAGTTTCTGTCAGCTGATCACAAATAATGCAATGAAAAGATGTAAAACTGATTTCATTGTAAAATGAGTAACACCTCAGTACGAGCATATAAGTGTATCTCAAGGTTGCAAATATGCCTCCAATCTGCCCTTATACAATCTTGCATCTTACACCGTTTATAAGAGTTAATATTAACTTAAATATTAGATTGTCCTTTATCGATGTGTGCGTGATCCAGTGTTGTCTGTGCCATGAAGACAAAGTCCCACATCACACCACTCTGAGACTGTATTAAACCAGGAGCAGAGGTCACGGGGGCACCAGGCTGTGCCCGAGGGGTTGTGAAACGCTGCACTTTTAACTACTCAAGACATCTGGAGACAGCTAATAGCTAGTTTCAACACTCAGTGTGTGCACAGATGACTGGGTCAGAGGGCGAGGTCGTTTTTATGGGTGCTATGTGTATTTTCTAGGGATGCACCAATACCGGATCGGATACCAGGCCGATATTGACTCAAATAGCTGGACCGGGTATTGGGGACAATGGAGCCGATCAATTCAATTCTATTCATTCAATTTTTTACGGGAATTTTATTTCCGGTTTAATTTTTTACCAATTTGTTGCTGCATTCAAAAGTTTTACGCTTGAAATATAATTGCTGTTAATTTTGAAGAATTTTTTATCAAGTTGCTGGTGTACGATCTATTATTTTAATAATAAATAACAATCCAGTAAATATATATATGTATTTATTTGTTAGGAAAGCGATGTTTAAGTCAAGCCTTATGTTGCCTTACACATAAAAGAATGATCCCAGTCACTTCCACACAGTGAGACATTCGGCTTATTAATTAGACATCAGATCGGTACTCTGTATTGGCCAATACACAAAGGAAAAACCTACCCGCTGTCCCATGCAGTTTTGGGCAAAAACCATGCAGTTCTTTGCATGCAGTAAAAAATGTCCTATTTTCGCGTATTCTGATGTGTTCTTTACACTATGACAATTTTCCTGAAATTAGATTTTTTTTTAAAAATCCCAATATATCGCCTTGCTTACAGCATTGCAATATATTATGATACGTATTGTATCGCCAGATTCTTGCCAATACCCAGCCCTATGTTTTAACATTCCCTGTCTGTAAAAGCATGGCAAAAAGACTATCAAAGAAGGGCACAACAGTCTGTCCAGGTGCATGAATTACAAACATTACAAAAGGTACCTCTCACAACTACTTCCCTGATTGTATTGTGGTTACCAACCAGCTTCACTCCACACAAACAGACCCATTTACCCACCACAAGCTCATGATTCCATTGGTATTTTTTAAAGCCTATCTGATTCAAAAAATCCTTCCTCAGTCAGTCCACAGAGAGGAGACACTGACTGACCATTCACACCAAATGTGAGAGCAGATCACTCACATGACTGCAGGGATCAACAATTCAGCTGTTTACCAACAACAGCTAACATTAGTGCTTAACTTGTGCACACAATGAGATGGACACCCCATCCCTTAGATCAGAGGTCTGCAACCTTCGGCTCCGGAGCCACATGCGGCTCTTTAACCCCTCTCCAGTGGCTCCCTGTGGATTTTTAAAAATGGAAAACTGTTTTTTGTTTACATTTTCATTTTTATTTATCATTGTTGTAGGTCGACGGTACGACGGAGTATTAGGGCCATTTCGAGAAGAAAGTCATAATATTACGAGAAAAAAGTCACATGTTTATGAGAAAAGAAGTAGTAATATTATGAGAATAAAGTCATAATATTATAAGGTAGTAATTTTACGAGTTATTTTCTTTTTTTCTCATAAAGTTATGACTTTATTCTCATAATATTACGACTTTTTTTTTTTCTTGTAAAGTTATGACTATTCTCATTAAATTACGACTTTTTTCTCATTAAGTTGTGTCTTTATTCTCGTAATATTACGACTTTTTTATCGTAAAGTTATTACTTTATTCTCGTAATATTAAAAAAAATGCTCGTAACGTTATGACTTTATTCTTGTAATATTACGACTTTTTTTCTCATTGAGTTATGACTTTATGCTCGTAATACGACTTTTTTCTCACTTACATTTTTTGACTTTATTTTCATTAAATTACGACTTTTTTCTCATTAAGTTATGACTTTATTCTCGTAATATTACGACTTTTTTATCGTAAAGTTATTACTTTATTCTCGTAATATTAAAAAAAATGCTCGTAACGTTATGACTTTATTCTTGTAATATTACGACTTTTTTTCTCATTGAGTCATGACTTTATGCTCGTAATATGACTTTTTTCTCACTTACATTTATGACTTTATTTTCATTAAATTACGATTTTTTTCTCATTAAGTTATGATTTTATTCTCGTAATATTACGACTTTTTTCTGTAAATCTCAGATGTTTTTTCCCTCAATGTGGCCATAATACTCCGTAGTACATTGTCTCTTTGGCCCTCACTGCATTAGACTTATACACTATATACTAAGACTATAAACTGTGTTACCTTCATCACAATGCTCAAATGTTTTGCAGCTCCAGACAGATTGTTTTTTGTTTTATTTTGCCTAAAATGTCTCTTTTGATAGTAAAGGTTGCTGACCCCATCCACTACTAGTACCAGTCCTTTCTCCTCCATGCGAGCATCATGTGGATCCTTATATAACATAACTGTGTGACCCAGATGGCTGCAGCAACAGCAGCCAGACATCATCTGAACTCTGCGACCCACGTGTTTACAACCGTTAGAACCGTTCCAACCGTTACTAACGTACCAACCGTTACTACCTTTACAACCGTTACTACCGTTGGAGAGCTAACACATCACTGCTAATGGAGGTGTGTGCTACTAGCAGGCGGGTTAGCAGTAATTATGAAGTTCCCGCGGTGCTTCTGGCTTCCTACGTGAACTTAGGTCGAAAGAAATGACATCTCTTAGCTAGATATCACATCTTTTTAAATAGAGACGTTAACAGGTGACGCCACGTCGTCATACGCACCCTTCCTCTGAGAGATGTGTCTCTCTGGAAGGCCGTTTCTACACCACGGCATCCAGATCTTCTTCAGCGGGTTCTGGGTGAGTTCCCGCGGGTTGGACGGGGTTTTGTCCTCCATTGAGTCTGGTGGTGAGGTGGTGGAGGTGGAGGCGGCCGCGGCGGGAACACGGGGCCTTTTCCCGTGATGCTGTTCTGAATGTGACCGGTGTTTCATCCGCGCTGCTCTCTGCTCTCTCTCTGTGGTGATGGAGATGAGCCGACCTCTCTTTCAGCGCTGCTGTCACGTGCTCTGGGTCTGGCAACCAACGGTCGTACCGTAATGACCGCAGTACAGGCGCAGCGCAGCTTCTGCTTCATTACCGTAAATGACGTGAGTTGTGCTCAGCCGCAAAACACAAGCTTTATAAGGCGCAATGAAAAAACTATGTAGTGAAGCGTAAAAAGTCAAGACAGAGCGCCCGCAGCCCGCCAACAGCTGCCTCTCATCACTGCCAGTGTACCACAGTACAGGTCCGGCCGGACGTCAGTTCCACCTGCCTACAATACATTGTTTTACATGTATTTGTTACCATAACAACAGTTTGTTTGATCGTGGAGATGTAACTCTGACATGGCAGGTAGCCTCTATGGTAATATTCCTGAATTTATAAAACTTGTGCTAGATGCTTCAGGAGATATTGCTACTTTAATAGAGACCCTTTTCACAGAAGAAGTTTTGATACAACTAGCAGCCTAACAATAATGAAGGCTGCATGAAACTGAGGCATCTTTAATTTAAAGGTCCCATATCATGCTCATTTTCAGGTTCATATTTGTATTTTGTGTTTCTACTAGAACATGCTTACACGCTTTAATGTTCAAAAAACACATTATTTTCCTCATCCTGTCTGTCTGAATATACCTGTATTTCCCCTCTGTCTGAAACGCTCCGTTTTAGTGGATTTCAACAGAACAGAATTGCAACGGAATTGTGTTGCTAGGCAACAGCTTGGGTCCATGTTTACTTCCTGACTGCTGATGTTATTTACATACACTGCAAAAGGAAATAAACTGGGACACATTTAGAATGTTTATGTTTAAAACCATGTAAATATTGTATATTTGTGACATCACAAATGGACAGAAATCCTAACTGTTTATTTCGAACGCCCAATTTCTGAATACGGGCTGTGTGTGTTTCTCCGTATATTGAGCGTTTTGATAGTTTAACAATATTTATGTAGCACTTAAACCTGCTTTTTAATATAAAAGACATGATCACTTTTTACAATATGGGACAAGGAAAGGCACAAGCGTAACTAGTAGCCTAACAGTAATTCAGGCTGCATGAAACTGAGGCATCTTTAATTTTATTGATTTGAATTGATGTAATTTCCTGCTATAACGACTCAAAATGTCTGCTGTGGAAAAAGGTTCATTGCATGATCTAACGTTGCCAATTAAACCTGCATTAGGCAGAATATTTTTGGCATCATTGGGCAAAAATTCAATAATAACCTTTCAGCATATTGTAATTCAAGTGGTCTGATAGAAAACTAGACTTCTGCACCTCCTCACGGCTCTGTTTTCAGGATTTAATGAATCCAGCCCATGACGGGAGACTTTGGCCAATCACAGGTCATGCCAAAAATATTATGCCAACTGCAGGTTTAATAGAGACCCTTTTCAAAAAGACACTTTGATATGTCACAACAGGAAAGGCACAAGCATAATTAAAGCTGCAAGCAGAGATGATTGGGCCATCGCACCTTTGTTTAGTTAGAAGTTATTTCCTGCATGGATTGAGTGGCACAGGAAATGACAGCGTCACTTTTTGTGTCCACTATGTGGCGCTATGACTATGAGTCCATATTGCCATGTAGATGTCCTCAGGCCTGGACTGCTATGAAGTAGGTCAAGTTTGGGGCAGATTTGACCAGTACAGTCGAGTTACAACAGTTTGTCGTTCAATGGCTAATCATGTAAATTCTCTGCCACGCCACGTCAATGCTGTTTCATAAAAAGTCAAGCTTTTAACCACTTTTCATCACAAAGGTCTTCAGATTGCACTGACCAAATATGAAATTGATTGGGTTAAATCTGTAGGAGGAGTTTGTTAAAGTACAGAGCTTGGAAATGGCCATTACTACACGAAAAAAATCACACAAAATAAAAAATGGCCAACTTCCTGTTGGGTTTAGAGCATGGCCCCAAGAGATTTTTTTTAAAGTCTACATGTGATACATTTGCCTACCAAATTTCGTACATCTAGGTAAAACGTACCGAGAGGGCTGCTTCGTTGAAATTTAGTAGGGGGCAGTATCGAGCCACCTCGCAACACTAAGCACCAACAGGAAAGGCACAAACGTAACTAATAGCACCAATGATAGCTGCATGGAACTGTGCCATCTTTAATTTAATTGATTTTAATTGATGTAATTTCCTGCTATAACGACTCAAAATGTGAAAAAGGTTCATTGAATGGTCCAACGTTGCCAATTAATTATTATCCAGCCTCTTGAGGTCAGCATGACAACCTAAACTCTGGGTCTCTTGAAAAGAAGAAACAAGACAACTGGCTGTGTGTTATATAGAATACAAACTCAACCAGTACGTTAAGTATTGATTCTTTTTTAACTGTCCCTTTTCAGCATTTCTGCTGATTGTAAATTGTACCAGCACTTTTTCACAGAAGACATTTTGTCACAGTAAGAAATGTAAAAAAATAACATTAGTGATGGCTGAATTCCATTTAGCTGCTTCAGTATCCTGGTATTGTGCATACTGACTCACTATCTCACTGTCACGACTTACTGGAACATGTGAATATAACGGATATTACTAGTCATGCCTGTGCCTTTCCTACTATGACAAGTATTGTGACAATAATGCCATCTACAGTATCTCTTGGTACTGCAAGTTTTCAGATCAGCAGTCACTAAGTGACAAATGTTTTAAACCTCTTATCTTATTGAGGTCATTAACCCATTTGTGCCCAAAGACTATATTTAGTGTGATCAGGAAAAATGCCACAACATTTGTTCTGATTGGTCAAAAATCCTGAAATTTGGTACGGACATACTTTGGGCAAGTATCTAACAGTACAACTTTGAAATCACACTTTTATCACAGTAATAGTCAAAGTCAGGATTTTGAAAAATGAGGAAAAACGCTAACATTGTTTACTAAATGTTTTCCATGGGAAATATTTTGTACAATGCATATGTGTGCATATCTTTGATATTTGTTATGAGTTTATAGATACCATATACTTGATTGTGCTCCTTGTAGTTTCTGAGATACAGCTATTTTCTTATCATACTATATCTAGTATTTGGGCACATGAGGCAACTGTTTTTTCCTAAAATATAATAGAGTCTACTGCAAAAACAGTATTCCCATGAACCCAAATATAACTGTAGATATAGTATCATAAGAAAAACTCACTTTTCAGCCAAACCTTTTACCAATTTTGAAAATTTCTTCACATTTGTGCTTCAGCGAGCTCAGAGAACACTTCCACCGAAGAAAATATAAAAACTCAGTTGCGGGCACAAATGGGTTAAAGTTAATCCAAACATTATTACATACTACATTTCTGTTTACACCTCAGTGTACATATATTACTTCTCATCATGCACATACATCCTGCCATCCTGCCATCCTGCTGTCAGTTTACCTATCTGAAATGCCAAACTTACCGTTATATTTATTTTAACTGCACTATTTTATGCCTTAGATCCTCATTATGCTCGTGTGATTTCCCCTTTTATATATACATGTTTTATGAGCATTGGTAAAGGATTTTCATTTCCAATGACTGCTTTGAACCTCGAACAAGCATGAGCTGACATTGCCCATGAGATGGCAGCATTACTCTCCCTCTTCCTCTGTATATGTGTTCACCTCAGTTGACCCAGCCTCATAAACTACCAGGCAGTTTGTAAGAAACATCTGTAATGCAGTCCAACTCAAACACAGCCCTGCAAAAATTTCCATATTTCCTATATATAGATGTAATGCTTGTAATGTTCAGATTTTTAGGGGGAATTAAGGTGTCAGGATTCGTATATAAGGGTGTTTTCTAATATTAATAATGTAGTGCCTTTTAAATGAATGCAGACCAGTAACTCCACCACATCACAATGGGCAAAGAAATTACCATGGAGATCAAGCCACGCTAACATATTGTCAACAAAAATAAACATTACGACTAGGACTGATGCGTCGAAGCTTTGACCGTTGCCATGGTATTCGACCTCCAAATCAGTATTCGAATGCTTCGGGGGGGTTTTGTTTTTGTTTTTTTAATATATATATATATATATGTATATCATAATAATGTATACATCCCCAAATAGCTCATGAAATAAGGAATAATCCCACAAAATTATTCATTATTCATATTCAACATTCATTATTATTAGTTTTTCTCAGACAGATATCACTGTTTGTTGTGTGTAGAGGTGTGTGTGTGTTCAGTATTGCAGCAGAGGCACTGTCCTGGACACTGAAACGTTGGAGATGGAGACAAAAAGACAGAAGAACAGATCCGCCTGCTGCACCTTGAAGCTTCAAATACCTTTGAATATTTCTCACCTAAGCTTTGAAGCCCAAAAAAAATAGTATTTGGGTTAGCCCTAATTATAACTAAGCTTTACAAAGAAAGGACATTTTGCAGAGGTGTTGTATTGGATTGAATTACACTGTGCAGTTGTGCATACAATAGTGAAAAGTCACTGTACAATCTGCCCATCTGTTCTCCTTATAGATTTATCTGATGCACTGACTATATTAAGCTTTAGTGAGTCTTTAGAGCAACAGGGCCTGTGACCTAAATATGGCGAGATGGAGGTTTTTCTAATTAAATACTCTCCATCAAATTCCCTAACTGCTTGTAGACTATAATATATGTCATCAGCTCCATAAATAAATGGCCTTTTACCTTTAGGTAATATAAAAACACTGCAGTGCAGTACAGAAAAGTGTGGCACATAACTGGACAATGTCAGCTGCGTAAAAGTTCCCATGTCATTCGCATGCGCACTGTGTGAAATAAGTCAGATAGTTGACAGTGAGGTTAAATGTGGTGTCATCATGCATTCTTTACACTGGGACGTGAACAGGAAACGACTCTGAGCTCCTCCTCCTCCTCTTCCTCCTCACAGCTGCTGCCAGATTGCAGCTAGCTACAGCCTCTTATACTATACAAGTCATTTCCCAATATAAATATAGTATATTAACTTTACACTCGACATCCACCAGTATGATGAGAGGCGCGTTTTTACGCACGAACCAACATACATATATAGTGCTTAGAATAAGAAGAATACATGTTATTATCGCAGCAGCCCAGTCTGAGCTCCACAACAACAACAACAAGCATAATTTATGATCCATAAACACAACAAACATGCAGAAAACGCAATAAAGCATATAATAAAGCATCGACCTCTGCAGCAGCAGCTTCTCCATCATAATCAGTATATGGAGAATAAAAAATAACTGAGAAGAAAACCGATCATCTTCAGGCGACATGAAGCATTTAGATGTTTTTTTTTTATTATTATTAATATTTTTTGCAGCCCCAAAAAGCATCCGCCTGCATCATCCTAAAGCACAACTCCCTCTGCTCTAAATGAGGCTGGTTATGATAATAAACGCACAGATTTGCGCGTGTTGTTGTAATGTAGGGTAAAGGTCTCACGCTCTTGTTTACGTCTGCTCAACCAGCCTCTCTCTCTCTCTCTCTCTCTCTGTCATCCACTACATTAAACATGCACAATATAAACTCTGACATGCACTAAAGCATCCACAACTATAGAGTATCTTACCTGCTGTGTCCTGGTTGTGAGTGAGCTTGGTGCGGCTGCAGCCTCTCATCGTGGAGCGTCTGGTCTGATGGTCGGTGTGTGTGTGTGTGTACGTGCGTCCAACAGCAGCAGCAGCAGCAGCTCTTCTTCACCGTACAGTAGAGTAGCCTGCGCACACCCACTTCAGTGTGTGTGTGTGTGTATGTGTGTGTGTAGGACCTGCTGGAGGAAGAGTTTCTCCTAAACTGGATGGAGATGGAGTGAGGTATAGTAACCTACCTGCACCCTCCTCCTACTACACCCTCCTGCTACACCCCACCCACCCAGACACCCTGCTACCCTGTCACTGTTGAGAAATGCCCCCACAAGTCCTGACAGCCCCCTTACCAAAAAGAAGTTTACACAAGTGTGCTATTAGTATACTTCTTTTAAGCTTGGAATAAGAGAGTATACTTTCAGTTTCCTTTTTTATGTACTTATCAGAGACATACTTAACAAAAGTCTACTTGGCTTATACTGAGAAGTATACAGAAAATAAGTATACTTGGTTCTCATACTGACAAGTATACAGAAAAGTCTAATTCTACTTGGGTTGTACTGACAACGTATACAGAAAACTGTAAGTATACAGTACTTAGATTATACTGACAAGTATACAGACAAATGTAAGTATACTTGGCTCATATAAGTATACAGAAAAGTCTAATTCTACTTGGGTTATACTGACAAGTATACAGAAACGTGTAAATATACATGGCTTATATTGACAAGTATACAGACAAGTCTAAGTATACTTGGCTCATACTTACAAGTATACAGAAAAGTCTACTTGGCTCATACTGACAAGTATACAGAAAAGTGTATATATACCTGGCTTATATTGACAAGTATACAGAAAAGTCTAACTATACTTGGCTCATACTAACAAGTATACAGAAAAGTCTACTTGGCTCATACTGACAGAAAAGTCTAAGTATACTTGGCTCAAACTGACAAGTATACAGGAAATAAGTATACTTGGCTCACATGACATTCAATATACCGAAAATAAGTATACTTGGCTCATACTGACAAGTATACAGAAAAGTCTAAGTCTACTTGGCTCATACTGACAAGTATACAGAAAAGTCTAAGTCTACTTGGCTCATACTGACAAGTATACAGAAAAGTCTAAGTATACTTGGATTATGCTGACAAGTATACAGAAAAATCTAAGTATACTTGGCTCATACTGACAAGCATACAGAAATGTCTACTTGGCTCATACTGAGAAGTATACCGAAAATCTAAGTTTACTTGGCTTATTTAATCTTTTGATCGAGATATACTTAAGAAAAGTATAATTAAGTATGCTTGCCTCAGGCCTACAGAAAGGTATACTTGGCTTGTAGTTGTGCTTACTTTTTGATAGAGGAACCTACTGAAGTGTCAAGTTGTACCGTTTTTCATGACACTTATGGTTCAATGTACGATACTATATACGGTGCAGACATTTCAAAGACAGTATATACAATCTCCAATATTAAACACTAAAATTCTCAGACAATAAGACATCTATAAATACTTACCTTACAGGATACGCTTTAATTAATACATAAAATAACACATGCATGTTCAGGATACCACATATTCACTGTTGAATGTTGCAATGTAAAACTTATTTCCATACAGGAACATAACAGGAAGAGTTGGAAGTTTCCAAGCAGCAGTGTAACTTGCAGAACTTGTTTTGCAGCAGTGCCTGTAAAAGTATTCACGCTACTTTCTTTTCTGTGTTTAAATGTGCAACAACTTAGTGTCACTATTGATTAATCAGGCTTTTTGCATGTAAACAAGCAGAACTCTATGATATCCAATTGAAAGCGAATCTCTAATCTGAGGTAATTGCTTAGAATTGGATTTGCATAACTGTGCACCACTTTATTGAGACACACCTTCAAACTCACTGGTGCAGCCTTACAAAGTTGTTTTTCTACATTGAATACTTTTGTGTAATTACTCAGAGCTACTGTAAATACACTGAATATGCATCTGAGTACAGTACGATTAGCAAATGGAAATGCACAGGTATAAATCTGCCTGGCTTTAGTGATGGAGGCCAAGAAGAGACCTGTGGAGACTGTGAGTTTCAGGGTTTCATGGCTCAGATGGGAGGAACTTGCATTTTTGTGTTCAGTGTAGATCAATTTGTAAAGATTTGTTGAAAACGTTGAAGGGACAGGATGTAGGTTTTGGTGACATTAGTACGGAAAAAGTCTTTTTAGGCCGAATGGCATCACATGATGGACACGGAAGTTGTAGTAGCACCGTTTGGCCACTATGAAAATTTGCATCAAAGCCCGGCGCTCTTCCTGGGGGCTTGCCAACTTTGCAGCAGAAATAAACATGTCTTAACGTAACATTATATTGATTCATATTTGATCTGCGCTGCCTAGTTTGACCATTTGGTTGGAGTTCGCGAGTGATTGGAGCTGGACAGCAGACCTCAGATCAGCTCTTACTGCTTGTTTTCCTCCAGTCTGTGACATCTTGCAGATGCCGTTAGGAGCACTGGAGGACACCGGAGGACACAGAGGACATGATTATTTTCAGGTTACCTGTTTCATGTACTACTGTCACGATATAGCGACCGTTTTATAAAAATAACTTATTTTAATCATATTTGCTCCAATCTCTCCGACTTCAGCTTTACGGCTCAAAATTAGGCATAATGAGGTCGTGGCCGCTTTGAGTGACAGGTGGGTGCCGTCTCAGGTCGCTAGCTGTCTGCTAGCTGTCTGCTCTGCTGCGTCACCCGACCCGCCTCAGCTCCACCGACGATCCGTCTCTTTGCCCATTTGGATTAGCCGGGTGTTAAGCCATGTCGTCACTAACAAGATGGCAGATGGATGGAGCCACCCACTTTGAGCTTCACAACGGCTCTTCAGAAACCTTTGGGTGACGTCACAGAGATTATGTCCATATTTTATGCAGTCTATGATTTCAACAAACTGAGTAAGCCAGTGTTTGGTTTGCCCGTTCTGGGCTACTGTAGAAACATGGCGGAGCAAAACGGCAGACTCCATGAAGTGGACCAGCTCCCTGTGTAGATATGAAGGGCTCATTCTAAGCCAACAAAAACAATTCTTATTTTCAGGTGATTATACACTAAAGAAAGCATAGTTATAAATATTATATTACATTTCTGCTAATAGATCCCCCCAAATGTTACACACTGTTCCTTTAAAGGTGGAAACATGTTGGGGGTCATCATTCACCCAGTTATCTTCCCCTGGAGGTACAATGCTATGATGTAAACATGGTAGCCAGGGAAAGCACACTCTTGACTTGAGGCTATTTCAGTAGCAGTAATGATACCCTTATCAGCAGACTGTGATATGATGACACTAATTGTCAAGCACAACGGCCTGTAACTGCACATCTGTGGATGAATGAGACAATCACACACATAAAAGATAGAGAAGAGTAAAACATCTGGGAATCGTTGAAGTCTACTCATCAGAAAAGTCATGAAACATTCAGAAAGAGAACGAATGGAGCTCAGACAACAAGGACTGAGCATGACAAAAACAGTCGAAGGTCAGATTGCTCTCAGCTGACCTTCAACACATTCCTCCCCAAAAGGGCAAAGTAATCTAACCCCCCCACACCACCTCCACCCATATATACACTTCCACTGCACGCCTCACAGCCAAGCTGCAGGCAGCATGCCCAACACACTCACACAGACTGGTCAGACCTGTCTCGCTGGTCTTTATCTATGAGCTCAGCATAAGATAAGCATTAGACAACACATTTTAGATAGTAGTGTAGTAGCTAACATGACCTGATGTAGGGCATACACCTAAATTATCTGGCTCCTTAATTTTCCTTTTTTTGGGGGGGAGGACTTTTTGGCATCTCCCATAAATATAACAATCAATTGAAAATAGCTTTACATGACAATGAAAGCATCAATATTCACGCTTCATTCTGCTACACACACCAGGCTAGTTCATACATCGACAGCTTTCATTACACAGTTTAGTTTTGAGAGAGATATAATGCTTTTTATCCAACAACTAGTCACACACTGACGTTTTGTCAGGACCCCTTGGCGTCACTTTCTAACACACTGGATAGCCCAGCATGTTAAACTATGAAGCTCCTCTACAGTCGCAGTAAACACGTGGTTAATGTTGTGAATTCAAACTAAAAACACTTGCTTGGGTTTAGGCAACAAAACCACTTCGTTAGATTTAGGAAAAAAACATCATGGTTGGGCTTAAAATGACTAAAGGGAAAGTGGAACGGATCGTTGTGAACACAAAGACAACTAAGTTACGTTTGTCACATATTTTTTAGCGACTTTTGTGACGTGTTTTTTAGTGACGTTTGTCACATATCTTTTAGTGATGTTTGTGACTTGTTTTCTGCCGTTGTGTTACGCTGTTTCTGTACATATTTTACTTAGTTTACATACTTAATTTAAGCCTAACCATGATTTTTTTCCTAAACCTTACTAAGTGGTTTTGTTGCCTCAACCTAACTGCGGACGTTACCTAATTTTGATGCTTGGCATACAAATGACACATGAAAAGCCTACAATGTGTCCTCATGACATGTAGAATGTCCGTGTAATGACTTCCTGTGAGATCAGGTTGCACACAGACGGTAAAGGATACCTTGTTGTGCGTAGGTATCACACACTGAGGAGCGTGACAAACGTCTGTATTTGACTCCCTGGGAATGAGAACGGGCTGCTTTTTATCAGGAGGTACTGTCTCTGTATAGCCCAGATTAAAGTATCAGTTGAGTCCATGAATCAATCAAAGACATCATCTTTCTTCAAAACTGGGCTGCTGCACAGACAGGCTGGGACTCGCACTGTCGCTTCACGAGAAGGCAAGAAGAAATCAGTCATCAAACAGTTTTAAAAATCAATCTAAGTCCCAAAAGAATCAATAAATGAAAAGTATTTAAAACCTATATCTCTATGTCTCTCCTGTGAACAGAAAAAACTGACCCATGACTGAACCTACCTGCTGACATTTGACCTAATAAGCACTGTTGTAATCAGGTGTGTCTTAATGTCAAGGACACAGCAGTGGGAGGATCAGCGACTTGTTGTGTGGAATAATACAAGCAGGAAGTGTACAATGCACTGTTATTGTACAATGCACTGTCATCATATTGGTGTTACAGGCACATGTTGTAATCATGACTGCACTTGTCTGTACAAAATGACTAACAAAGGGAATTTACTCACCTACCTCCATGTGAGGAAGTATATCATTTGCAACATGCTGTAAAATTCCACCCACAAATACACTCTAAGTCTTATTATCTTATTCTGAGAACTTTTATACTGAAAGACGAGGAGCGCCGAACAACAGCTGAGAGGTCATGCTCTATTTGGGCTAATAATGGCTGACATCCCATATAGTATTTACAGCGGCGATGCCAAGTAGTTTGTATGATAAGCTTCCCTTAACCCATCACCTAAATACTACATGGGCACCATGTGATGGAAGTGGGGGAAAGGTACTTCACCATATAATCTAAACATAATATTGTTGACCTTTTCCAGTCGAACACCAAGTCAGATGGCTGCGTCCCAAATAACCACTCCACTGCTGCTATTTATAGTGGCCTCACAAAGCCTGAATGGCACTGCTGTTTTATAAAAACAATGATACCAAGGTCCTCAGAAAAAAAAACATGCAAGGGTTTACTTTATAAAGTTTTATTTACAACCGTATGGACAAATCCAGTCTCTCTTGAGTCAAGGTCTAAAAATGACATAAGTACATAAAAATAATTAAAAACAGCTAGACCCGCAGTGAGCAGAGACTTCTACCCCTGATGGGAGAAACAGGTCTTGATATGTCTTATAAATGTCCAGCTCTGGCTTTGCTGTTGTTCCTATGTTGTCCCTTTTATTTCAGAGAACGTTTCCTCAACGTCCAGTCTCTCAAGAGTCTCGAGTAGGTCTCTTAATGATCCTCTCCTGCTCAAATTAGCTTCTCCTCCTCTGTGTCTCACTGACTTTGGCAGACCGTGGACCCACTCTTGGCCCCGGCGGCGGCCTTCTTGCGTCTCTTGTTGAGCAGCGGGTTGCTGGAAGTGTCGAGATCTTTGATCTTCACCTGGTCGTAGTCCACGCGCATGGTCGCTAAAGCGCTGGTCATCTCTTCCTGTGAAAGACAGGACATCTTTGTTGAGTCCTATTCTCAACCAATCTTTTCAAATGTCAAATTATTTAAACTGGTGCTTTGGGAGTTTTGAAATGATTGATGTTGCTTCTTTTACCCCTCTACATCCAAGAGATTTTAACTAATCAGTGCTGCAGGAGCTGTTTATTTGTTGTTAGTATTTAATGTTTCTTTTACTAATAATAAGTAGTATTGTTTGATTAATTATTCTAGATGTTTGCTTTATTTAGATTCGATTTTGAGTAATTAGTATTTTGTTTTCTTTTGTTTAAGAATTGAGTAATACTGTGGGCACCTGCGGTTATATACTATAGGTAGGTAGGACCAGCATGCACCTGGGTGGGTTTATGTTTTTTTACCAAAAACAAGAGAGGTGGCGACATCCATGTTTTCTTTGTGCTTTGTTTGCTTGCTTGTTTTTGGATAAATAAATCATCAGAGACACAGACATTTTGCATGGACAATGGACTCTTTTGCCTTTGTTTACCACATACCCATGGTGCGTCAGTGGCCCTTTGATTTAAGTTTGATTTTTCCGACAAATGGCCACTACAAGTGCATATCGTCGTATTGCATATTATGCAATAGTTTGACATTTTGGGAAATATGCTTATTTGCTTTCTTGCAGAGAGCTAGATAAGATGATTGATACCACTTTCTCATCTGTACAGTAAATATGTAGCTTGTGCCAGCATAAAGACTGGAACCAGGGGGGAAACAGCTAGCCTAGCTCTGTCCAAAGGCAAGAAAATCTGCCTACCATCACCTCTAAAGCTCACTAATTAACAATTAACATCTTAGCTCATCTCATTTTTATAATCCACACAAAAAACGATGTGTAACAAGGTCAAGTTGCGGTTTAACCGAAGGCTATGCTCCTGGCCAAGACATAGTCCGGCACATCACACACCCCCGGTAAAACCACAACTTTACATTTTTACACACTAGCTTTAGAGATGCCGGTAGGTGGATTTTATTAACTTCGGACAGAGCTAGACTAGCTGTTTCCGGTCTTTATGCTAAGTTAAGATAACCTACTGCTGGCTTTAACCCTAATATACAGACATAAGAGTGGTATCAATCTTCTTAAACTCTCAGCTGTTGGAAAGTGAATAAAAGTCTTCCCCAAAATGTCAAACTACTCCTTTAAAGGCTGTTCCATAGTACACAGTAATTCACTAAATGATTTGTAGTGCAGGGAAAAAATAACCAAAGGTGGACATGTTGTCAAATCACCACTGGCGAAGGCCAAGAGAAGCTCGAGCAAAAAGAGGTCTCAGACCGTAAAGGTCAGAGGCTTGGTCTGCAAACTGGAGCTGAAAGCTACAGCCCTGGAAAGGTTAACCCTCAATCTCTTCATCCTTTATTAGTTCATGATATGAGGCCACTTGTCAGTCGTGATCTATGCTAGCTATGTGGAAAGAGTGTAACGCCTTTGTGCTTTTCGAGAAGTGGCTGTTCGGAAGTGCAATCCGTGAAATGTTTTGCACAACGTAGCATTGCAGCACTGAACAGTGGCGTATTGTATGCGTATCATTTTGGAGAAATGTCCTTTTCATACCTTATCGCTTCAAACTTGCTCATTCAGCTGCTGTGAAGGAATGTATCATTCTACTCATGATTTTTGCTCACATTTACAGCCACTGAAAACACATGTGATAGCACAACTGAGACATTCTGTACAGTACTGAGCGTTAACCCCACGGTGACTTGATGAGAGCAAACAGCGCTCTTGTTCTTTAAACACATTTTTTTGTGTAAATCATAGAAACAGCGCTGGGGAAAACGGCAGCTGAGCTCCTTTGTGTTTAAGTGTGTGTGTTAAATGCAAACTGTGTGTGTGTGTTTAAGTGTGTATGTGTGTGTTAAATGTAAACTGTGTGTGTGTGTGTTTAAGTGTGCATGCGTGTGTTTAAGTGTGTATGTGTGTGTTAAATGTAAACTGTGTGTGTGTCAATGTTACAGTACAGACTAGACTGTGACCGCTGCTTCCCCCTGCTGGCCATTGGAGGACCATCAAGATGTTGGTATACAAAAAGAAACTTTGAATTTTTTAAATTAGAAACAATTGAATTAGTTTCATTTAATGAAGACAATTTTTCTTTGATGGTTCTTTGATTTAACACATTTACTGATCATTAAGAGTAGTACTGAGACTGTGAAAACAGTTGTGTACTGTATGGCCTCTGTGGCTCTGTAAAGGTTGAGAACATGACCCAGATGATGTCATAGGGATGTCCTTTTCTCTATGCCGTGTTTCCACTGCAGATAGTACGCCCTCATTTTAGGTGGGATTCTCAGCTGATCGGCGAAACGACGGCGCATCATCATCTTCAACGGGACATCCGCTGAATCATTTCAAACGGAAACCAAACAGAGAAACGTCTGCACTTCGTCAGTCGTACGGTGTAGTTTTATAAGCTGTCATTTTTTTTTTAAAATCTGTGTCGAGTGAATTATTGACGGCAGCTTGGCTATTTAAAAATTGCAGGTGCGTGCCGGTTTGTGCAGGATGTCCCGTGTCGCGCTAGTGACGATTCTCTTTGACCAATCAGTGGTTTTAACTCCAACTTCTAGTATCAGCTCAGCTCGCTTGGAACTTCGATCGATGTGGTACCAAGAATTGAGCGGTTCTATTGGTACCATACAAATTTTGCTAATGGAAACTGAACTGCTGAACTGAACTGCTTGGTGGAAACGTGCCATTAGCTCGGGCTTGGAGACCCCAAATTTTAACAGAAAGTATTAAAAACTGAAGGAGATGGGTTGGAAAGATATGGGTCTTTACCGGGCATGCATGAAAGATGCTCTTGAGTTGCATTATGGGAAACCAGAGCTTACGGAGCGTGCCCCATAGAGACAGAGTGCAATTAAGTCCCGCCCGCACCGGAGGAGAAAACAACTCAAAGTTTTTTAAGCTGCTGAACAAAGAAACTGAGCCTTTAAGAAGACAAAAATGAGGCATCAGCAGCAAGAATTGGAAAACTGTGGGATCCCTACACTCAGTACGGCGACGTGTGCAGCAAGCATTTCGTCCAAGTGTCAGTTTTAGACTACCTATATTTCTGTTAGTTAAGCTAAAGCATTTTAACAGTATGCAACTTGTGTTACAGTGGAATGTAAATAAATCAGAAAGCTATGCGGTATTATGTTTGCAAGTGCCTTTGCTAACTGCAGTAGCTTGCTAACAGATAGCTGTTCAATCATCTTCATCATCATCCATCATCATTTTAGTTATCAACTGCACCCATGGTAGACATAGGGTGCTAAAATAATCAATTGACATGCTGTAATCTGATGTTTTTAGCTAAATACATGCATTTTGTTAGCATTTCAACCCATGTTTCCATATTGTGGCACCGATTGCTTTCCCCTCTGGTGGGTGTGGTTTTCTCTATACTAGACACTACAAGTCAGGATATCTCAGCTTCTGCTCCATTGAGTTTTACCCGGCTGCTTTTTAATCTGTCTCCCAGAAGCCCCTAAATTATACGAATGTTTAATACTTAATATCTAAAGTGCTCCTGCAACACTGGGGCCAACCTAAAGCTTTGACAGCTGAGCAGTGACAGGTTGTAATATGAACATGTGACCAGAGGGGGTCAGTGTTGTTGTGCATCTGACCTTCACGTCCTCCCACATCTCTCTGTCTTCAGTCAGGACCCGGGTGGTGTGGAGCGGAGTGGAGGGAACTACCATGGACTTCTGCAAACACACACACACACACACACACACATAAATGTAGATACGAGCAAGCAGATGTACAGACAAACAGGAAGCAGTACAGGAAGTAGACAACGTCTGTCTGTACTTGACCCACAGATACTCACATTAATCCAGGGATGGTTCATAAACTGAGTGATGGTCATTCTCTCGGTAGGGTCCGTCTTCAGCAGCAGATGGATCAAATCTTTGGCTGGAAGACCATAATTACATTATTAGTGGAAACACACATGCACATGCAGTTCTTGTGTCTTGTGAAGCTTGTCCTGTACTCAGGGACAGACTGGCCTACTTTCACAGGAAATAGGATTACTTGAGAGAGAGAAGAGTGAGATTGAGTGAAAAAATAGAAAAACGTCAGCGTGTGCACAGAGTCATGCCCCGGTGGTTAGGAGGAGGAGGACACCAGCCGGCTGTTGTCTCTTGAGTTAAGATGTCTCATAGAGGGGTTTAGACATGATAATCTGTCTTTAGAAGTAAAACTCCAGGAAAGCAGCAGGAAATACGGTCGGTGAGTGCGGTAGATGAACCGGAGTGACCCGCAGGGCATCAAACAGAAACCATAGTTTACCCAAACCATAGTTGAAAAATGTTTTCTGTTTGAAGAGACTGCACTTAGGTAAGGACATGAGAAGCTTAAAGAAGTGATATAACACAAAGATGTAAACTGAAGCTAAGAGCAAAGTGTTTCACCCACATGATGTGATATTTTAGACCAGTTGCAGCTCATCATGTACTGATGTTTTCTACAGCATATGAGTAGGTCATCCTGTAAACCTGTACAGGCAGGTTGTTTTACGATTTCCTGTTTTTGTCAGGGGTGCTGCAAGCCTTACAATGAGACCACATGTTCACATGTCCAGTGGTGGAAGTGTTAAGATCCTTTACTACAGTAAAAGTACTAATACTCCAAAATACTCCACTACAAGTAAAAGTCCTGCATTCAAAACCTTACTTTACTGTGTAAATATTATCAGCAAAATGTACTAAAAGCATCAGAAGTAAAAGTAGTCATTCTGCAGTAAAATGTTCCCTCAGTATTTTACTATTATATCTGATGTTTCTGGATTAATATGACTGCTGCATTAATGTGTATGTTGCATTTTACTGCTGTAGATTTTTACGGTTGTGCTAATTTTAGTTTAGATAAATCGACAGCAATGCACATATAACAATGTATCTCTGAAAAGTCAATGAGCTCAGATAAACAGCCTGTTTTCAGCTTTGTGGCGATGAATTTTCCAGCTGATCTAAGAGGGTTTTAAATAGTTTATTTGGCTTAAGAAGTAGGAGAACTTTCTCAACACATAAAGGAACACTTCATCCTTCAGTTTGCCAGAAATATTCAAAATCATCAAATGTGGAGATACATGGTTTTCACTGAACAGGAACAGGAAACTGTAATCTGAAATGTAACTAAAGCTGTCAGATAAATAGTGGAGTAAAAAGTATATTTGTACTTGAGTAAATTCCACCACTCTGCACATGTCAGACAGGGTGCTTTGACACCAGCGTTCATTTCGCTGTCCACAAGAAAAACGGCAGTTGAAAAAAGTTAAATTTCGTCATCTTTCTATTTCAGCTGGAAAACAACAAAACTGTCCGTTGCCACCATCATCTGGTAAAGAGCTGAATGAACACTAACATCTTTGACAGACAGACTCTGCATGGTCTCAGCAAGAAAAGTTTAGTTTTTTAACCTCTGGCTCAGATTTATTGTGTTGAATACAACTGAACACAATGCATGTGCTGTCACTGACATACCTTTATGTTTGTGTTGTTAGATGGCTGCATGACAGAGTATAAAATAGGGATTTAATAGCATAGACTGTATATAAGAACCGGACGTTATCACCCATTGGTTTGTGAACTGCCGTTTTGAAGCCTTGAGTTCGGGATTTTGGCTGTCGCCATCTTGTTTTTTTGCAACCAGAAGTGACATGAGAGGGAGGAGTTAAGTACAACCGAACACTGAATAAGACATTTTTAGGCGACCAAAGTGTTACTAATTAACTTTCATGAACTGAAAACACACTGTGAAAGGGTTAAAGTTGTAAGACGAAAACACAGACAACTCCTAGACCGGACAACGCCGTGGTAGCGACCTGTCAATCACAAGGTAACCACGCCCTAAAGCATTCCCTGCTTTATGGTCTATTTGACACTAAATGGGACCATAATTTACTGAATGAACATGATGCTGTATTGAAGAAGACTTGAACCTAGCAATTGAGACCATAAACTCATGTTTACAATGTTTACTCAGGTAATAAATCAAGTGAGAAGTAGGGTCACTTTCTCATAGACTTCTGACTTCTTTTTGCAACCAGAGGACTCGCCCCCTGCTGGCCATTGGAAAAAATGCAGGTTTAAGGCACTACATATGTAGTTGAATATATATATTTAATATTCCATAGATTGCAGGTTGTGTTCTGGAAAGTGTTTTTGAAAACCTACATTTTCAGGGCAGAAAATGGAGAGAAAAACAATCATTTTCCAATAATTTTCAAAAGGCTTCTCACCTTCCTGTGACACGTCCGACCACTCTGGGTTGGGGAATTCGTACTGGCCCATCCTGATCCTCCTCTTCATCCCCGGAGAAATAGCCTGGCCCGTGTTGGAGTAAAAAGGAGGGAAGCCACACAACCTGCAGCGACAAACATGGTGAGACAGTAACTTTAAAACCTAATACGCTTTGTTTGAAGGTATCCATATACAGAACGCATCATACAAAAACATTTATTGTGACATCCACGCTGCCACCCACCCAACCAGTACTCACAGGATGTACATGATGACGCCCAGAGACCACATGTCACACGACTTGTCATATTTCTCCGGACCCAAAACCTCAGGAGCTTATCATCGGCAAAACACAAACACACAGAAATAGATAAACATTATAAATATAGAGATCAATGGTATAAATATTGTAAATTGTTTTTCCTATAAATCTGTCAAACCCCTTTGAACTTGAACTCCCTCAAACAGTTTACAAGACATAAAGCGACTTACCCACATAGTACGGTGTATAACAGGGCGTCTGTAGAGGGTTGTGTAATGTCGTCTCCTTTGCAAAGCCAAAGTCTGTTAATTTGAGAATCCCGTTTTTTTCTTTAATGGTGTACAGCAGGTTCTCTGGCTGGTAAGAAGGCAGAAGAAGAAGAGAAAAATATGATAAAATGTCCTATAATGACCCAGAACAGAACATATTCTTCATGATCTTGATCTCTCCGCACCTTGATGTCTCTGTGGGCGATGTTGATGCTGTGGAGATAGTCGATGGCCGTGCCGATGTCCCTCATGATCTCAGAAGCCTCTGGGAGGAAAAGAGGAAAACACACTCTCTCAAACCAGAAGCTATTCCAGTATCACACAAGAAAAGATTCAGATAAAACATATTATGTAAAAAGAAAGGAACAAATGTTTATTTTATATTCTGTTCTTTCCCTGTCTAATGTTATGTAAATGATTAATCTTTCTTTCTCTCTCACATCGTGTGATGTGTTTATACGACAGTCCATCAGTCCTCACCTTTCTCAGTGAAGGCCTGGTCTCCTCTGGCCTGGATTCGGCTGAACAGCTCTCCTCCCTCCATACTAAAGACACACACAAACACAATTTACAAAGTTATATATATATATTTATAAAGTTAATAACATTTTCTGAGTATTTCTAAAAGTTTTTTTTGATCACTGTGCGGATTAGTGTTTCCTCATTTTGATATTTTCACCTTCTGTAGAAAAAACAATGTGATTTCTACTCATGTCATGCATCGCAGTGAAGACACTGGGAAACAATAGTGCGATTAGTAATGAATCATTCCATAAAACGAATAAATAAATGTGTTTTTTTAGACATCAACAGGTGAACTCCACAGAATGACATGTTACTGTCCATAGTAAAATGCAAATAACAACAATAAATCATTACCACAATAAGTTTTGACAAAAAGATATATTTCCTACATCTACACAGTTTTACACTTTGAGCCACCGGGTAAACACTTTCACTTAAAGCTTTCAGATTTTTGCAAAGAGAAGTGAAATATCTAAAAATACTGAGTGAGTCTTCTTCAGCAAAACCGAGAAGAGCTCTGGATGGAAAGACGGGAAGGGAACCTGCGGTTTTTATGTGAAATTATACTGTATTTCATTATTTTAACAGTAATGTGGCAGTCATATTTGTTTCCTCTGTGGTCTCATTCATTTCTCTTTTTTTGTAATGATTTTTAAATTGGCCAAAAAATACAGGCAGAGCGCAGTTGTTCTGTTTTTAACATTTTCAGCAATACTGATTGAAGCAAAATACACAACAAAGTAGGAGGAAAGAAAACAGAAAAACAGTAATGTACAAGTAGAAATGTACAATGCACCATCCTTTAAAATAACAGTGACAGCACAAACAAACAACCACCAACCCCCATCTATAATGTGTAAGTTTGAAAGTATGTTAAGATTTAAAATAAAATTACAGATGAAAGTAAAACAGTAACTGAGTATCAGCCATCAAATCTGAGTCGAGGTATGAAAGCTCCTCAAATCTTCTCAAACATTGTCGGCCTCTTCCTTACATTGTAGAGGATCTTCTCTGGAGTACAGTAGTTAATTCATTGATCCAGTGTCTTTGAGAGGGAGGGAGGTCAGATTTTAGTTTACTAAAATGCACTTTTCCCAGCTGTACTGGCAAGTAAAATAAGTACTTAAAGTGGCAGTAGGCAGTGTATTTTGGGCATCATTGGGCAAAAATGCCATAATAACCTTTCAGCATATTGTAATTCAAGTGTTCTGAGAGATAACTAGACTTCTGGACCCCATCATGGCTCTGTTTTCAGGCTTTAAAAAATCATATTTCACAATGGCGGCGGCGTCACAAACTTTCTAATTTTACAGCTAAACCGTGCACTACAAGATGATTCTGAAAAGATTTGAGGCAAGAAATAGGCATTAACGTAACATAATATTGATTCATATTTCATCAGCGCCGCCTAATTTGACCGTTTGGTCGGAGTTCGCGAGTGATTGACAACTGGCTCTCATAGACGGCAGCTAGACAGCAGACCTCAGATCAGCTCTGACTACTTGTTTTCCTCCGGTCTGTGAAATCTTGCAGATGCCGTTAGGAGCACTGGAGGACACAGAGGCACATGATTTTTTTCAGGTTACCTGTTTCATGTACCACTGTCACGATATAGTGAACGTTTTATAAAAATAACTTGTTTTTAATCATATTTGCTCCAATCTCGCCTACTTCAGCTTTAAAGCTTTCAGGTTTTGCAAAGAGAAGTGAAATTGAAATTCTAAAAATAGTGAGTGAGTCTTCTTCAGCAAAACCGAGAGGAAAACTGGATCGAAAGACGGAAGACGGGAAAAGAATCTGCAGTGTTTATGTGAAATGATACTGCATTTCATTATTTTAACAGTAATATTGCTAATATATATTAATAACTATATTTTTTTTATTGGTGAAAATACAGGCAGAGAAATATTGTTCTGCAAAATACACACAACAAAATAGGAAAAAAAGGAAAAACAGTAATGTACAAGAAGAAATTTACAATGCACCATACTTTAAAATAACAGGCGGCAAAAACAAACAACCACCCACCCCCATCTATAACGTATAGGTTTGAAAGTATGTTAAGATTTAAAATAACATTAGTTCCATAGGAAAGTAAAACAGTAACTGAGTTTCAGCTATCACATCTGAGTCGAGGTATGAAGGCCAAATCTTCCTAAACATTACAGTACAGTACGATGTCAATTCATTGATCCAGAGTCTTTGTGAGGTCAGATTTCCAGTTTACTAATACGCAATTTTTTACCTGCTGTAAAGTAAAATGAAGTACTTAATAGAGTTATTCAATTTCAATAGGTTCAGGTCTCCTAGGATCCACATTTAGGATCCTGTGAAATAGTCTTTTCTATAATTTCTGAGGTAGTTTTAGTAATATAAAACTCTGCAATCATTGATTCATTTCTGTTTTTTTATAACAAAATAATGTGACAATAATACACTGTATAAGGATATGATAGCGGATGCATGTTGATCACATTTCCTACCCTGTGACCTAATTCCTTAAAATTTCAGACTCTCACCAACAAAACAAAAACAGTTTCAGAATCACAACCGCACCTCAGACTAAAACTCTCCCCTCCCGTCCTCAGAAAAATGTGTTTGTGCTCATTGTGACGTGGATGCGAGCTACTGTGCGTTAAGTAAGAGCGGACTTTTTGTGGTCCATGAACTCACAGATGATCTGATAGCTGAGAAAGAGATGTGTGTGTTTGATTGTGGTGGGCTGTACTCTTGTCCTCCTCTGACCTTCACTCATACAGGAAGCAGTGAGAGATAACTGAGAGCACACACACACAAGGTCACTACATACAGTACAACACAAACACTTGCTGTGTCAATAAATGTGATGATGAGAACCAGTTAGTCACTGTTTAAAATCCCTTTGAACAGAGTCATTTCTCTGTTTTCACCCTCTGTGGTTTCTCTCTTTTTCTCTGAAATTTTACTCAGTTTGTTTTCCATTTACAAGTGGAAGGCAATAAAAAGTGCAAAGTTTAACTACATGTATACACGTCAAAGCTCACACCCACAGTGTTTCAGCCCCGTCACTGAAGTCTCTCGGGTATTATTATGGACAGTTTGTCGTGACATGTGAAGCCCAGATAGAATTCTGTATCTCACCATCAGGGCTGACGTCTTCACTTTGTGTCAGGGTGTCAGATCTCATGACTGACCTTTAACGTGCCCTCAGCGGCACAAAGTTTATGCTTAAGGCTCTATTTTGAGTGAAAACACATGAGCTCATTAGATATATTGGAAAAATGTATTTCCTACATAATTTTCAGGAGAATTGCTTTAGTTGAGTACTGTATTATTTTGTTGAGACACAAACCTCTTGTGGATAACATGTCAGGTTTATACTGAAGCAACAGTTTTAGCTTTAACCTTTTCCACTCCACTCCTCTTTTTCATCGACCTGTTTTTGTCTATTTTTAGGGGGCACAGGTTTTTTAGAGGGAGATAGCAGGTCAACTGTAGATGTCACATACGTATAAGCAGTGTACATTATCTGAAAGCTGGGAACCTGAAGATTAATTTGAGATGCAGCTCAGCACTGTGTGTCAAGTTGTTCTAGTCATGACTCAGAAATAAAAAATAATTGATGAATTAATGAATAAATTAAAATAAATTGTGAAAGTACAGAGTTTAGTTTTGGGTTGATACCATTTGTTATACAGATGGCCTCTGAAAAAGGTTAAGTCGGTAAATGTTAATTATGATAAGAGCTGAAACGATTAATCGATTAACCGACTATTAAATCAACCATCAACTATTTTGATAATCGATTAATCGTTTTGAGTAATTTTTTAAGCAAAAAAAAAAAGTCAAAATTCTCTGATTCCAGCTTGTTAAATATGAATATTTTCTGGTTTCTTTACTCCTCTTTGACAGTAAACTGAATATCTTTGAGTTGTGGATAAAACAAGACATTTGAGGACGTCATCTTGGACTTTGGGAACACTGATCGTCATTTTTCACCATTTTCTGACATTTTACAGGCCAAACAACTAATCGATTAATAGAGAAAATAATCAACAATGAAAATAATTATTAGTTGAAGCCCTAATTATGATACCTGTGTGATTCAAGCATCATACAAAGTGTGTTGACTTGTGGAGATGGCAGTAATAAGTGGTGTGTCACACGTCTGTATTCACTGCAGAACTTGTGTTCTTTATTTATCACAAAGAAAATGCTAATATTCCAGTGGAAACTTGGGGAATCTGAGCTGTAACTTCCCATTTTCTGGTCCACATTTGTTTAAAAGAGGCTTGCTACATAAATCATCATTATCCTCCTTTTTAAGATCTGCGCTCTGCAGAGTGAGTAAGGGCTGCACAATCTATTATTTATTTCATCGTAATCGCGATGTCAACTTGCACAATAAACACACCGCGGAAGACTGCTTAATTGCACTTAGGGCTTTTTTGAGTAAGTTGAAAGAGAGTATCAGGAGAAAACTGCACTTTAAAATGTAAATATCATTCTTTTTTGTTATTGGTGCCTTTTGTGTTCAGCAGCAGCAGACGTTACGCATACGTTATTGCATATTTTCCTCATATTGTACAGCCCTGGAACAAGTCACGCAGAGCTGTGACTTATGGGAAATTGTAGCCCTGTTGCCAGTTTTGAGCCGGATATTAAAATAGCAGGACTCATCGCTGTCCAATGAAAATAATTTAACTAATCACACAAAAGCACCACTTTAAATCTTGTGTTTACCAGAGATGTACTCATACGTTTCTTGGAAGTTATTCAGCATGAAAAATCCTAAAAGAAATTACTAATCGACTGAAGAAATCTTAGTTGACTACGATGACTGATATCTGATAAGTTGCACTAAATATCACCACATAAAAATGAAATACATGGTTGTTAAGGAAAGTATTCAGGGTGTGTAAAGTGAATGTGGTGAAATGTGACTCCTACCACTCCATGATGATGAGCAGGCACTTCTTTCCATGATGCATGTTCTCATACAGGCTGAGGATGCGAACGATATACGGCCCTGCTGACACTCGCCAGTGGAGCTCCACCTCTCGTCTGGCTTTGGGGCTGTCGTAGAGAATCTGGGAGACAGAGAGAGAGAGAGAGAGAGAGAGAGAGAGAGAGAGAGAGAGAGAGAGAGAGATGTGATATGATGAATATTTAATTTTCAGTGTATGACAGGACTAAATTCCACGCTGGTTCAATATTGTTGTTGATCGATTTTCAGTGAAACCACGTCACATTTATACAATCGTGTTATAGTTCTACAAATTTCTGTCGTCGAAATTAATGTTTCAGAGCAAACTGTAACAACTAACAAAATTAATTATTTAAGTTTTTTAACATATATGAAGCTTTTGGTCTCATATAATGAACAATGGGAACATATGAGTTTGAGCATCGATTAGTGGATCAACAGAAAATTAATCTGCAACTATTTTGTTAATCAATTAATCGTTTGAGTCATTTACCTGGCAAACATTCCCTGGTTCCAACATCTCAACTGTGAAGATTTGCTGCTTCTCTCTGTTTTGTATAATTGCAAATTCAATATCTTTGAGTTTTGGACTGTTGGTTGGACAAACAAAACATTTGAAGATGTCACTTTAGGCTTTAGGAAACTGTGATGATATTTTAAAATATTTTTAGAGTAAAAACGATTAATGGATTAATCGAGAAAATAATAGATTAATCGATAATGAAAATAATCGATAACTGCAGCACTAATGTTGATATCAGAAAGAATCCTTATTAATGCCGTAGTGACAATATCAACCATATCACCTATAGACCTATTACAGCATCATGTCAGATATTATACTCATTTGGTCAACAAACTTTTTTACCTATACCATCAATGTAGTCTTACATTAGCGGTGGGAAACACCAGAGGTCCTACGATACGATATTATCATGATACCTAAGTCCCGATACGATCTAATTGCAATTTGAAACATTTTGTTATAAGTTGAGTATTGTGATAAGATATACTGCGATTTATTACCTTTTTTTTAACTTCTTCATCTATTTTATCTAATGAAATACAGTTTTCACTCTGTTCATCTCAGAGTTTTCATTCACATATATCTTGAGGTCAGAGGTCAAGGAAGGGACCCTTTTGGAAATGGACATGCCAATTTTTCCTAGCCAAAATGTAGCCCATTTTTGGAGTGTTTTTTAGCGTTCTTCCTGACAAGCTAAGATGACTAGTGAATTGTTAAGAGGTTAATAGTTTGTATAATAAAAGATTGATACTTGCCGTCCGTGTATCGATACAATATTGCTACGCAAAATATTGTATCGATACTATGCTGTATCGATTTTGTTTTAGTTGGTTAACAGTGACCCTTCATAGAGTAAGAGAAAGAAAAAAATAAAAGCTTATAATAATAAAACCATTGACGCAATTATTGACCGTCTTCACTGATCCACTATGTGTAAGCTGAGGACAAACACATATAGTCCTTAAGGCAGCCTGGTCACATGACAGGATATGTGTTTGAGATACACACGCACACGCACACGCACGCACACACACACACACACACACACACACACACACACACACACACACACACACACACACACACACACACACACACACACACACACACACACACACACACACACACACACACACACACACACACACAGCAGGTGGCGGACCTTGACATAGCACACATCTTCAGTCAGGGTGTATTTTTGGACGTGACAGGGATGGAGTGATCTCCTGCTGTTCACCAGGCCTGAGCCTGGAGTACACAACACACTGACTCACTGACGTATGACACACACTCACACACAACCAAACCCATGTTCTCTAAAAGGTGGTGACTTTAAAATTCTCAAAATGTGAAAAGAACATTTATAAACTTTCAGATCTATGAAGTGAAAAAATTTCACTTTTCTTGGAGACTCCAAATGTCAGAGCAGCTCACAACATTGTGTTTTAGCTCGCCAGTGTCAAAGAGGAAGTGAGCTGCCGAGTGTTTCGGAGGAGCAGGGTGTCGAAAGTAGAAGTTGAGGGTTTCCGGTGACTTATTTGTCTGATCTACTACTACATGTGTCCTATTTTGTAAAGCAAAGGAGCAGGCAGGTTTGTTTCTGCTGTGTCATTTACAGCTTTATGACTTTAATCAGATCAGACAGCATGTGAACTGCTTTCCTTAATTTCCTGCAGTGAACCAGAATTGGCTACAATAAAAGAGCACTGTGTTGGATTAAATACACATATAAAACATTAAGGGGGAGACAATTAAGAGCATGAGACACACATAGTTAATCTTCTGATGGACTCTTTTGTTATGTGAGGCGATATCATGGAGACTAAACACACGCTTGTCCCTGATCCTGCTGTAAACCAATCAACCACATCCTCACGCTCCTCTAAACCAATCACATCTCTGTCCATAGAGACACACGGAGACACACACACCTTGACCTGATAATACCCACTGAGTTTAACAACACACTACTGAAGCTACACACACACACACACACACACTCATATGACTCCAACATGTTTACACTCTATTTAATATTAGTGGCTTAGAGAGCGCTGGTCCGTCTGTCTTGATAAAAAGGTGGTTTATGTTTACAGCTTCTACCAATAAAGCGCTGCTCATAAAGTCTACAGTAAAATGGTTTAGGAGGTGGCACACAGTTCCTCAATGAGATGATAATGATTGTCTATGCCTGCTTTGTGCAGCAATAACAGTATAGCGTTAGGGGATACTAATGCTATAGGCCTACTACTCCACTACATTTAGTTTACGACTAAAACTATGGCAGTTAATTAATACTAACTGCCCCCGGGTGACAATAGTCACACAGCAGCTATTAGGCTATTTACATATTTACACCCAGTTATAGTAGTAGTAACATAAAGAGCGACAAAGTACATGCAAGGAGTAGGTTGTGGTGGATGAATAGGCTTCTTCTTCCACACTCCTGCTGAGGCCGGAGGCCGGGGTGAAAGTCCTGCAAGAAGCCTATTTTTCAATTTATTATTAAATGAATTATTATTTCCAGTTTTCAGTCGCAGTTTGGTAAGGTTTAGGCACCAAAACTACATGGTTAGATTTAGGAAAAATACACAAGCAGTACATATAGGGCCTACACATACAGTATCTAATGTGCGCCCGAGTCGGGTGCAAATAGTATTGTTGGCTACGGTCACCTGGGTGCTAATAGCATCTTCCTTAATAATATCCTAATATATATCATTGCTGCTTTTAGTTTTTAACAAGTCTACAGTCATGCTAGTGGCTCTGTGAGGCTGTGGTGCAGTGGTGCTTTGAGCTGAATGCTAACTCTAACAAGGCCACAAGCTCAATCTTAGTTTAGCATGCTAACATTTGCTAATTAGCACTCAACACAAAGTGCAGCTGAGGCTGACGGGAATGCCATTTTATTTTTGCAGGTATTAAGTCGTAAACCAGAGTATTGGAAAAATTGGACCTGAGTTTTTGCAATTCACTCTGAGGTGAACATGAATGTCAGCCTCATGGCGCAAGAAGAAAAGTCAGGGGATAAAAATCAGTAGGATTCATCCTCTAGGCATCGTGGATGTCTATGCTAAATTTCATGGCAATACGTCCAATTCTTGTTGAGATATTTCAGTCTGGACCAAAGTGATGGACAGACCAACATTGCCATTGGAGCCACTCTGGAGTCAACCAGAGGTGGGAACAAGTCATTGATTTGCAAGTCTCAAGTAAGACTCAAGTCTTTGCACTCAAGTCCCAAATCCTAAACTTTGAATTTTGGGTCCTAAACAAGAATTAATGCGCTCTTCACTAAATGTAATGGCATTTTAACAGCAGATAATATATCAAATTTACAAAAATCATGTATGCCTTTTAACAAGTTTAAACAAGTTTGTTAAAACAAAACGACAGAACTTGATCATAAAAAAAGATCGGGGGAATTAAGTGTCGACTTACTGGGAATAAATAGCGTTAACGTTAGTTGATTTAGGAAATTAATTGATTTGTGGCACACTTTTTAAATAACATCTTTTAATTTTTGGGCTTGGGGGAAGGTATGACGTATTTTTAAGTCAAAAGGCTCAAGTCCAAGTAAAGTCATGAGTCATTGGTGTTAAAGTACATGTCAAGTTGCAAGTCATTTATAATTTGGTCAAGTCAAGTCTGAAGTCATCAAATTTGTGACTCAAGTCTGACTAGAGTCCAAGTCATGTAACTCGAGTTTACACACCTCTGCTTTCAACTCAGGTAATAGTTTTCCTTGACATCAGAGGTAAACTGCAGTTTACACAAAACATTGTGAAATCCCCAGTGATGTCCCCACTAGGCAATAAAAACACACAGATCTGATACATCCATTTGCAACCCAGCAAAGACCCATACTGCTGACCTGTTTATATTTATGATCCATACTGTCGGCTGACCTGATTTTCTTTTTGACACTACATACAGTATATTGTGTATATTTTGGATTTGCACCTAATTATTTTCGATTTTTATATTTTTATATTTGCACTTTGTATTGCAACTGCTGCACAGCCAGTTCCATCTTATCTTATCTTAAGTTCCTCTGAGTTGTATAAACTGAACAGACGGCAATGATCAAGTGATCGACACTTCCAGCTGTTTTGAATACTGCAAAGATCGTCAACTAGAAAAACTGTTGCATTCATTCAAGACAACCTCATGGTGCTTCAGTACGGCAGCATGTTTCCTCCAAAGCAGATAATGAGCTTAAATTGCACACAACGAGTTGACAAAGTGTCAATGGAGACTACTAAGCCAAAACTACTGAGACTGATTAACTTGTTCAACAGCACCGGTTGCCTGCAGCGAGCCTGCTTAAGATCTGATCGCAGTTTTAACACACAGGTTCTCTTCCATGCAGCGTCTGACCAAACCACTGAGAATATACATTATATGGGCGCCTGGGTTAGCTCAGTTGGTAGAGCGGGCGTCCATGTATCAAGGCTTGGTCCTGACCGCGGCGGCCCGGGTTCGAATCCGGCCTGTGGCCCTTTCCGCATCCACTCTCTCTCTCCCCCCTTTCAAGACTCTATCCACTGTCCTCTCAATAAAAATGGAAAATGCCCCCAAAAAAATAACTTAAAAAAAAAAAAAGAGAATATACATTATATGACAGTTTGGTCTCTGTGGGTCCAAGAGGAAACACAGATGTGCCAACATCATGCCAAAGGCCTGACCACAGAGGTTGACACCCACAAACTATGAATGGAAGCCTGTACATGGATCTGTAGCTTGTACAGCTTTCCGTGCGCTAAGCTGGAAGGCACTTCTGGAGCTAAAATGGAACAATCAGCGGCCAAATACGTGCTTCCAGTGGTATTAACAGTTAATGGGGGGTGATCAAGAGGACTGCTCTCCCAGGTCCCTCTCCTCCCAGGAGTCAGACAAATCCAAGTTAAAAGAACCCTGATGACTGTAACTGAATTACATTAACAGGATGGCTCCCCTCCAGCTCTGCTGCAAAGTGGATTAAACCTATACCCATCCATTACGCTTAGCGCTCAGAGCAACACTTAATTAAAAAGCCAGTGAGCTGGTCAACTCTCCTCACCCCCCCACCCCCACCCCTCCTCCACATCAAACACTCTCTTTGCTCTCTATTTGCCTTGAGATTAAAGAAATACATGCAGGGAAAGTCGTAAATTAGCTTGAATGGCAATAAAGTGGAATAAAAACTCCATCAGCAACACTCTGTCACTTCATCCAATACAATCCAGTTCACAAGCAAACCAACAGACACCAGTCTGCTATAGAGGAGGCATATTGTGATTTCATGAGTGTTTTCTTTTGTTATCTCTCTCAAACCTTTTAACAGAGCCTTCAGAGAGCAAAGGGGATTCAGACGCTGACAGTGGTGATTTCTCAAAGCTGGGGTCACCCTGACCTGCTGTTAGTTATATCTGGTGAAAGCTGAAGTCTTACGAGTAGCAGGTGATGCTGTCATGGATGCAGTCAGCAGTTACATGACTACACAGAAAAACATTTTAACAGATTAACACACCTTCTCTCTGTTTTCCAACCTGGACCCTATTTTCCCATGTTTTTGTATCTAACCATAGACTGTATATAAGAAGTGGACGTAGTCACCGTGACGTCACCCATTGGTTTGTGGACTGCCGTTTTGAAGCCCAGTGTTCGGCATTTTGGCCGTCGCAATCTTTGTCTTTTGCAACCAGAAGTGAGTTAAGTACAAACGAACGTTGAATAAGACATTTTTAGGCAACCAAAAAGGTTATAATTAACTTTCATGAACTGAAACCACACTGTCAAAGGGTTAAAGACGAAAACACGGACCACTCCCAGACCGGACAACTCTGTGGTAGCGACCTGTCAATCACAAGGTAGCCACGCCCTAAAGCATCCCCTGCTTTATGATCTATTTGACTCTAAATGGGACCATAATTTACTAAATTAACATCATGCCGTTTTGAAGAAGACTTGAAACTAGCGATTGAGACCTTAAACTCATGTTTACAATGTTTACTGAGGTAATAAATCAAGTGAGAAGTAGGCTCATTTTCTCAGACTTCTATACAATCAGACTTCTTTTTGCAACCAGAGGAGTCGCCCCCTGCTGGCTATGAGAAAGAATACAGGTTTAAGGCACTTCCGCATTGGTTTCAGTTTTCAAAAGCGGACTTACCCACTGTGTCTAACTGACTTAAAGCGATAACAATTTCTGAAGTTGGTCCAGTATTGAGGGAGAACGCTGTACACGGCAGCTGCACACATGCTGCAATATGGTGCTTTTGGTAACATAAGAAAATATTTTATTTCTCTGCTTGTCAGTAGTTAAAACAAGCACTTTTAGTGAACGTAACATTACATTGACTTGCCCTCGCTGCTCGTTTTGCGACTGCCGGTTACAGCGTTCTCCCTCAATACTGGACCAGTTTCAGAAATTGTTGTCCCTATTAGTCACTTAGACACAAAAACATGGGGAAAATAGGGTCCAGATTGAAAAATACCGAAGTTACCCTTTAATAGCCAACAAAAAATTTTGTTAACACTTCATTTTACAGGTCCGCAAATTTCATGGTAATTAGGTGATAATTAGCAAGTAACCTATTTGAAATTTCTTTGGAATTACTGCCAAATAACCCCAATATTTACCTCAAAATGCGTCTAAAATTACTTTATTATAAACATTATTTCATAATTATATTTCGCTATTTCCCAATAGCTGGTGATTTATTTAATACATTTCCCAGGAAAAGAATACAAAGTTAATAGATATGCGTTATTTCCATGTCTGCTGGTTAAAATAGATAATAATTAGCAAATAACTTCTTTGAAATTTTCTTAAAAACTCCCTGAATCATGACATTAGCTACCAGTTTGTGTAGACAATAAGTCACATAATGGTGAGATTTGTGCCTGATCAGAAGTGTCTTCTATTAGTTCTGGTTTTCCATCTCCGATGAAGAGCAGCCGCTTCTCAAGCCTAAGGCCGTATTTTAACCATTATATGCTATTTTAGCATATAATTATTAAATAGTGTTTATAATAAAGTACTTTTAGATACATTTTGAGGTAAACATTGGTAGTAGGTAATTTGGCAGTAATTCCAAAGAAATTTCAAATAGGTTACTCGCTAATTATCACCTAATTACCATGAAATTTGCGGACCTGTAAAATGAAGTGTTACCAAAGTTTCTATTACCATGTAAACAGCTCAGTGTTTTCAATTCAGATTCAATTCAGCAAGAAGCCTGAAGATTTTTTGGCAACATATATATTTTCATTATTCTCTCTGCTGTCATTTCTAAACCGTAATTGTGTTCTTCTCCCTCTCAGTCTGACATGATGCTATCAAGCATCCTATCCCTCTGGGCCTTTCGGCTTTTGTTTTTGAGTTCTTATTTTCTGCTGCAGTTCACTCTCCTTCTCCGCCTCTGTTTCTCTTTCTATCCCAGAGTCTACTGTGGGTCCACCATACAGCTCTACTTGTGCCACTGCTGCTGCTGTCTGGTTTGGCAGCTCAGATCCAGATGGATTACTGTAAGCCAGTAAATCTCTCCGTGTCTGTGCCCCAGCAGCAGTGGTGACAGCCTGACGACCTGTGCTTGTGTGCCTCTACCCATGTATGAAGTTTCCACTGCTCCAAGGTGTCACTGTCAAAAATCCACGTGTCTCTATGAAGCAGCGTAACATGTCATAGCACATGGCTGGGTGACCGTTCGCCCCTTAACGTACATCTGATCCAGTGACTATCCCACTAAACACCAGCTCCATGATCACATTCAGCCTGTCCACGTGTAGAGCATGTGAGCTCAGTGGGCAACATGTTACAGTATGTCAAACCCAATGTGAACAGCGGGTACACGTACATTCAAAATGGTCAGTGCACTGTGACTGGAGAACAAAGATGGGTTTTGTTCGTCACTATTAAAAGCTTCAGAGTTAGTCTGTGTAGTGTCCTCTATGTCTGCGACAGACATCTGACCTCAATAAAGGTCAAAGGTTTTGAATCTTGGCTACAGACTAAATAGTGAACCCACTTTCCAACCCTGAGATCGTAAACACACAGACCAAACTAGTATGTTTCCATCAAGATGTATCAAGATGGCACTAATAACATAGTAAATAAAAAACAATTACATTTCCACACACACTATTAGCACTTCATCCTTGTATACAACTTTAAATTGTTCATATAAAGGATCAATTCAAGTAGGGCTGTGCAACATGGCCAAAATCTTTTATCACAATATAGGTTATTTCATATCTCGATAACGATATATATCATGATATAGCATGTTTTCTCGTAGTTCAATAAATAAATAGTCTATATGAAATAACCACATGGTAAAGCCTATTTTTTTGTGAATTAAATAATTGACAAAAGAAAAGTATTTTCTCATTTAAATAAGAACTTAAGTTCAAAACGAACGGAATAGTTTGAAGTGAAATTATAGAGAAAAACTAAATAAATATGTCCAGCTATACACTGACTATGTTTACATGCATGCACACAACTACAGAGTAATCAGATTAAGACAATACTTTGATTTAACTGAGTTTGATCAGAATTTCTGAGAAATCTGAGTTAGTTTGTCCTTGTTATTATCAATTTAGACGACATATTTGTGTGTCACGATATCTCGATATATGATTTCATAAAGATACGATTCCATTGAAAGACGATAAATTATGATATTGAATTATCGCCCATCCCTAAATTCATGGTCTGAGTCTAAACAGAAGATTCACCTCCAAAATTACTCAATATATCCCTCTGCTGCCTGTTATTCCAAACTGACTGACAGTGACTAAAACTACTTCCACACACTGTCAAAAATAGCAACTTTATGTTTGTAAACACACAAGTAAAACTATTTTTTCTAGGCCATTAGTCGACTAATCGATTGTTTTGTTCTTAGTCGACGAAGATTTCTTAAGTCATTTTTTTAATGTTCTTTTCATGCTGAATGACTTATTTCTAAGAAACATATGAGCACATTTCAAACATAGATTTAAAGTGGTGCTTTTGTGTGATTCTTTGTAGAGAAACTCTGTCGATTAAATCAACTAATTGATTAGTCGACAAAATAATGTGTGCGTTTTAGTCGACTTAGAAATTAGTTTGGTCTTGGGACAGCTTTAATTATTTCTAGTATGATCATTTGGAAAACAAACAAAAAGTCTTCAATTAAGCTGCAAGGGAATATATTTAACTTCTATGGTTACAAATGCTGACTGGACTATAAGTGAAGTTTACTCATGAGGTGTGTAAAGTGAGCTGAAGGGGGTCCATCTATCCTCTACCTGTTTATAACATACACAGAGAGTGTCAGGTGACTTCAGTACCTTCAGTGCGCACTTCTCTCCTGTCTTCTTGCGGAAGCACTGAAGAACTTTTCCATTGATGCCTAAGCCCAGAACCTGACTGGAGATCTTATAATCTTCCATCACTGCAAATATGCCTGCTTTATGTAAATGTATGTATATATTATTATTGGAAATTAATTAACAACACAAAACAATGACACATATTGTCCAGAAACCCTCACAGGTACTGCATTTAGCATACAAAAATATGCTTGAATCACAACATGGCAAACTGCAGCCCAACAGGCAACAACAGCTGTCAGTGTGTCAGTGTGCTGACTTGACTATGACTTGCCCCAAACTGCATGTGATTATCATAAAGTGGGCATGTCTGTAAAGGGGAGACTCGTGGGTACCCATAGAACCCATTTTCATTCACATATCCTGAGGTCAGAGGTCAAGGGACCCCTTTGAAAATGGTCATGACAGTTTTTCATCGCCAAAATTTAGGGCAAGTGTGGAGCGTTCCTGACAAGCTAGTATGACATGGTTGGATTCTTTAGGTTTACATGAGGTGTGTAAAGTGAGCTGAAGGGGGTACATCTATCTTCTACCTGTTTATAACATACAAACACACAGAGAGAGAGTGTCAGGTGACTTCAGTACCTTCAGTGCGCACTTCTCTCCTGTCTTCTTGCTGAAGCACTGAAGAACTTTTCCATTGATGCCTAAGCCCAGAACCTGACTGGAGATCTTGTAATCGTCCGTCACTGCGTTGCGTTTTATCTCCACTTTGGGGTAATCGGGCAAGGCGAAGTGTGTAGGCTGGCTGTCCTGTCCGTCGGCTGCAGCAGGAGGAGCTGGAGGAGCTGGAGGAGCGGGCTGCGGGTCCGGCTTGTTGTCCTGCTTGTTGTCCGCCGGAGAGTCCGGCTCTGCCTCAGCCAGTGGCGCTTGCACTGGCTGCTCCTTCCCGTTTCCATTTTGTAGCATGTTCACGCCGGCCTGTTGTCACCAGAGGTAAAGTCACCAAAGTAATGCTGTCCTCTGGTAATTGCGTAAAAAGAAAGCTGAGAGGAATCTTTACGCACCGGTGCTGCAGGCGCGTCTGGTTGTCCCGGGCACCGCAGCGCCTCTGTGGACTCCACACACTAACTCTGCTGTATCTACAATACAACCACAGCTTATAAAACAAATTAAACACAATAACTATTTTTCCTCACTGAACTTAAATCCCGCCTTTTTTTTTTTTAAAGAACTATTATTTTGTCAACCGGTCAAAGCTGTCTCTTCAGAGAAATCCAAATATTTCAGATCATCTGAATGTCACAAAAAATAAAGAAAATCCAGTTAAAGTCTTCAACAGACAGCAATTTGAGGATATTAAGTTGATTCTGCTGATCTCAGCTTCCCGTTGATCTGGAGTCCTTTGGTTGTGTTCACATGGCCAAGCAGTCCCTGTCACTGTTTGTTTAAGCACCACCCTCCTACAGTTTAGTCATATTCTCAACTGGTCCTGTGTGGAAGTCTTAAAGGAGCAGGACGTCTATTCAGCTCAGTTTTCAGTGGACACTGTGGAGAACAGGAGAGAGCTGAGAGGAGATTAGAGTTAAACTTACTCATAGATGTCCTGAAAAGTTACTGTATAGTATGTAGAAAACCACTCAAAGTGTGGTCTGTGGCACTCTGCCAGGGGGTCTGGGAAAAGTTTTCAGATTCATTGATTTAAATCATCATGATATGATTTTTTTTTTTTTCTTTCACAAAAGGCTTCATAGTCCAACGAATAAAATTATAATTTTTAAATCAACGGTAAAAAAGTTCATAGATTAAGTTCTAATGTAACAAATCTATAACTCTTAGTATTTGCAAATATGTTCAATACATGTCTAATATCTTTCTAATACATTTCTCTTGTGCTCTCTCTAGGGCTGTCAGTGGATTCAAATATTTAATCGGGATTAATCGCAGTATTGTCCAGAGTTAATTGTGATAAATCGCAAATTTTGTATCTGTTTAAAATGCACCTTAAAGGGAGATTTGTCAAGTATTTAATACTCTTATCAACATGGGAGTGGGCAAATATGCTTGCTTATGCAAATGTATGTATATATGTATAATTGTAAATAAATTAACAACACAAAACAATGAAAAATATTGTCAAGAAACCCTCACAGGTACTGCATTTAGCATAAACAAATATGCTTGAATCATAACATGGCAAACTGCAGCTCAACAGGCAACAACAGCTGTCAGTGTGTCAGTGTGCTGACTTGACTATGACTTGCCCGAAACTGCATGTGATTATCATAAAGTGGGCATGTCTGTAAAGGGGAGACTCGTGGGTACCCATAGAACCTATTTTCATTCACATATCCTGAGGTCAGAGTTCAAGGGACCCCTTTGAAAATGGTCATGACAGTTTTTTCATTGCCAAAATTGAGTGCAAGTGTGGAGTGTTCCTGACAAGCTAGTATGACATGGTTGGATTCTTTAGGTTTACTAGTTTCATATGACGATGCATTAAAACGCAGCTTTAAAACTGAGCCTGCTACAACTTAAAAATTGCAAGTTGCGGTAAAGCGTTTTTAATCGCGTTAACTTTGACAGCCTAGTTCTTTCACATAACTAAAACTATAGAAGTGTAAAAAAGAAGCTACGTCAAATTATTCCAAGGGACATACATGAGGGGTTCCCTGGTATGTTCTCTATCTTGTAATAAGCGGTCCTTGGCTGAAAAAAGATTGAGAACCTCTGCTCTAACCAAGCCGTTCTATCAAAGTAAATAATCGTAGATAACATTACACTAATATGGCATTGTGAAAAACAGTTTATTTACACAGAGAGTTTCAGTGAGCTCATTTTTAGTGACAAAATGTCTGTTTGATTTGATTCCGTCTCAGCGACCACAACTGCAATCATCACCGTTGTAGGCTGTTAAACAAAGATAGAGTAAAGACAAGTGTATGAAAGTGTTTGTGTGTATGTGTGTGTTTAGTAATCCAGTGAACAGATGAGGGCGACTCCCCGTTTGATCCAGTGTCTCTGACTTTGATCTGTAGGCAGCTCCACCGACATCACATAGTTGGTGGAGTGACCGGTTGTAGACAAAGTCCCTACAAAAGCACACACAGCAGCTCAGTGACATGAACACATTTCAATTGTCTGAATTTTTTTCCATCACTGCACTGAGTTACAGTAAGTGTGTCTGAGCAGTCTACCATGCCGGCACACAAGGTGTTGGCTATACTGTACGTGCTGTGGGTGGAAAATACAGAGCTGCACTTTGAGACGCTCCGTGAAACAAGACACTAACTGGAGTCTATTTTGGGTGAGTAATAACACCACCAAAAGGAGATAGACACAAACACTGGAGCGAGCAGCTCCACACCTCGTCAAACTGGAAAATAGGGTTAAAGCTGTAGTCGGTAACTTTGAGCGAATATGATGAAAAGTCATTATATCCTGAAAGTAGTGAGACAGGTAATCTAATAAAAAATCACATTCTCCTCCTGCGCCCTAATGGCATCTGCAAGATTTCACTGCGCCCAAATCAAAACAACCAATCAGAGCAGAGCAGTCTCAAAGCAGCTGTCAATCACTGCTCACAACACTCACAAACTCTGATCAAATTGTCAAACTAGGCAGCGCTGATCAAATATGAATTAATATTCTGTTACGCTACATGTCCACTCAACTGGCCACTCAAGCGGTAACGTACCCTATCGTGGGATGCTCTTTATTGGTCCCTGGTTTTCTGCTCGCCGTTTCAAACAGGAAACAACATGGTGGCCTGCTCATAAAAACCTTGTTATATCGTATAAATATATATAAATATAAATAAATAATAATATTAATATAAATAAATATAAATATAATCCACAAAAACCTACTTCTGAAAACATTTAAGGCGAGAATTAGGCCATGCCACTGCTGAATCCCCTCTCATTTTAGAACTATATCGCCTAGTTTGACAGCTTGGGCCAAACTTCGTGAGCCGGGCAGACACGTTGTACTGGATGGGCTCATTTGCACAAAATTGAGATAAACTTTATGCAAATACAGACCCCCTCCAACTCGCCGCAACACTCCAACCAGGCACTGGACAACCGATTCTCCTGCTTTCCATAGGAAATGAATGGTAAGAGTTGAGACGCCCTCTGTCACCGGATCTGGTGGAAACGTGCTGTTACTGTAATGCCTATTTCTCGCCTCAAATGTTTTCTGAAACATCTTGTAGTGCACTGTTCAGCTGTAAAATGAAAGATTTTATTACCCGGCCCCCATGTTGAAAACAGTCGAGCCAAAACCAAGCACCGCCCTCCGGACGGAACAAACTTTCTCATTTTACAGCTAAACAGTACACTACAAGATGTTTCTGAAAACATCTGAGACGAGAAATAGTCATTACAGTAACAGAATATTGATTCACATTTGATCAGCGCTGCCTAGTTTGACCGTTTGACAGGAGTTTGCGGGTTTCGCGAGCAGTGATTGACAGCTGACAGTGAAACATAATGCACGGGACACAAACAGCGGTCTCCTGGATGAAAGCCCTGTGTTTGTTGGACCCATCCACCTCCCCTTCTGCCCGTCCTGTGTGTCTTTTTTGCGCTCTTTAAGATACGTCATCACAGCACTTTCCCTGTGTGTTTACAGTTGCCGCAGATGGGTTTTCATTTTGTGGAAAGCCGTCGGTATTTGACTGGATTGGTTTTCCTCCAGCCGGTGATATCTTGCAAATGCCATTACGAGCACAGGACGACACAGAGGAACATGATTTCTTTACAGATTATCCGTCTCACACATTACTGTCAGGATATAGTGACTGTTTTATTAAAGTAACTTTTCATCATATTTGCTCAAAGTTATCGACTGCAGCTTTAACACATTTGAGCAAAAGTTTCAGTTAATCCATTTCCTTGACTAAAAAAAAGGAAATTCAAAAATCTCTAAATAAACAACTTGTTAGCCAACTGCTATCTTATCTAACAAATAATATTAGTTGTAGTACAGATTAATCCAGTGTGTACTAACCAGCACGTGTGAGGGTCTTGTAGATGGGGCAGATGTAGACCCCAGATGTCGGAGGTTTGCGGTTGGGTTTGGGGATCAGCCAAATGACGGCCATGTCTGTGTGGAGCTCCTTGGGCCTGGCCTCGGTGAGTTGACCTGCCTCGTTATCCCAGCGAGCGCCCTCAAGGAACAGACCGTGGATGCAGCAACCAGTGTGTGGTTTCTCTGTTATCTCTGACGCTGACTTCACTATTACCTGAGGGAGAAGGGATTACAGAAGAAATAAGGAAGAGACAGAGTAACAGTCAGTAAATGTAAATCTTCAAAGCAATGCTAACAAAAAGTGACGGTATATGTTGATATTCATACACAGCTATACATACTACGGCTTACTGTCTGACCTCAAAGTCAAATCCTATTGTGTCGATGGATGTGCCGGAGCGACGGGCATAGTTCTGGAGGGTTCCGGTGAGAAAAGCCTGGGGGAAAAAGAAGCCGCTAATCCAGAAAACAGGTGGAATGCCGTTATAGATCCATCTCTGCAGGAAATTGATCCGCTGAAGCAGGTCAGACACCCAGGAGGCCAGAGGCTTCAGAGACGGGTAAGCCTGGAGGGACAGAGACACGTGGCCCGTCAAAGAGCTGTGTATTCTTAGAAAGCAGAGCCCTGAGTTATTAGAGCAGGACAGAAATGTCACCAGAAGTTCATCTGATGTCCTGTACACTGAAATCCCTCCCAAATGTCAAATGTCAGAGTCTCATCCCCGACTGCATCCAATAAAACACACACAGATGGATGTCATAATATTAGTTCGGTTCAAGGCACACTGCGGTATTGTATAGTGGTTTTCAAACTCTCTCTGTCATCCCCCCCCGCCCCTCCCCCTTTGGCGGAAGAAATATTTTCTCATCCGCAGTGAAACTTGTTTTTGAAAGGCTAGACAATGAAAAATATGAACTGAAGCAGAATATTTCGTTGGATAAAAACATGTTGTGAATTTTGGAAATAATTACGATCACTCTTTTTTCAATACATTTTGTCTGTTGGACTGAGGACTGAGGCAATTACAGAGACGGACGGAGCACTGCGTCGCTCGCTCTGTGTGTTTGAGAGAGAGGAGGGTGTGTGTGTGTGAGTCAAGGTTTCTCTTTAAATTTATCCAGGGTGAGCCACCCTGCCTACAGAATTTCTAAATGTATAAAAATATGAGAAGGTAATTGTTAATTTTCTCAATAGGATTTTGAAATCAGAAGATAATCAGATTTTAATTTCAAGGCTCATGTGCAGGGTGTTACAATAACAGCAATTTATCATTTAAAGAACATCTCCAACGTGAGGCCATTTCTCTCTCTGGGCAACACATAGAGATTGATGCTTTTATAACTAGCAGGCTAGACTATTGTAACATTCTCCTTTCTGGATTAGCGAGGAACACAATAAATAAACTTCTGCTGCTCGAGTGCTGAGTAAGACCAAAAGGAGGGCACACATTACTCCTATTTTAAAGTCTTTACACTGGTTACCTGTTAGTTTTCGTATTGACTTTAACATTCTTTCAGTAGTTTATAAGGCACTACATGGCCGTGAACCAGACTACTTCTCAGAGATGCTTTTGGTTTATGAGGCAGGAAGGCCTCTCAGATCCTCCGGTTCTTCTCTTTTAGCTGTTTCCACAAAGCAGAACAAAAACGTTTGGCGATGCTGCTCTCAGCCGTTATGCTCCAAGCCGCTGGAAGGAGGATCTGAGAGGAGCTGAAAAGATTCATATTTTTAAACGTAAACTAAAAACTCATCTATTTAGTCTGACTTTTATGTGGTGTTTTATAATTTTTGTGGTCTTATTATTTATACTTACTTATTTTATATCTATTTCGCTCTATTTTGTTTTATCAACATTATACTACTTTGAGCAACTGTTTATTATATATTCTTTTAAAGATATTTTTAAGGCTTTTATTGCCTTTATTAGTGCAGCTGTAGAATGACAGGAAAGCGGGGAGAGAGAGGGGATAACAAGCAGCAAAGGGCTGCGGGTCGGAACCGAACCTGGGCGGCTGCTAAGGACTCAGCCCACGTAATTTGGCAGTATTTCCAAAAGAAATTTAAAAGAGGTTACTTTCTAATTATCACCTAATTACCATGAAATTTGCGGTCCTGTAAAATTAAGTGTTACCGAATAGTTTTATTCTATTTTATTTTATTAACAATTTACTACTTTTAACATCCTAAGTTTTGTCAATCGCTTGTAAAGCACTTTGAAGTGTATTTGATTTGTTTGAAAGATGCTATATAAATAAAGTTTGATTGCTTGATTGATTTAGATAAGTGCAGCATATTGTGATGTGGGTTGTCTTCAACATGTTATGCTACATAATGTTATACAGTAGTTGCAACATGAGAAGTGACCACTGGTACCCACAAGGGAACCAGAAAAAAATAAATTGGTGTGTGTGTGTCTTGCCATGGCTTTCCACATATCAGGCACCGCGTTGTTGAAGAGGCTGTTGGCCATGAGCTCCAGTTTTGATGACATCACCACTAAACCCTTCAGAGCCTTCACGATATCACCGAGACTCTGAGAGATGACTGCCAGCAGCTTGTTATATCTGAAAGACAAAAGTACTAATGATTTAACCGGGCAATACCTGATTCAGTATTACTCAGTCATTCATGTAGCCAACACAAGAACAGGTGCATCACTCACGTTTATTAATTTGATCAGGACAAAAACATAATTATAAGTCATAAAGGGAAGTAAAAATGTTAAATAAATATTTAAAGAATTCACTCCGAGGGGCAAACTAATTATGTAAGTAGTGAAATTATTACCCAACCTGACGTTATAGCCTGATATTATAACTTAAATTTGTTTTTTAATACTGATAACATACCTGTTAGATAAAAAAGTAATAATATATAAATTACTATTACGTAACTATGATGGAGTTCAAAAAAGTAAATAATTTCTTGATTAGTCCAAGAACAAACTGTACACAAAACTTCATCAAAATACAATCACAGACACACAATTTAAAAAAAAAGAAACAGTGGCCACCAAAGACCTCGTTTATAACATCAGAACAACACAGTATAAAAAGGAACATAATATATTTGTGAGAGGCTGATATGACTGTTGACCAATAACAATGACTCTTCAAACTCTCTCTGGACAAGTTGCTGACGTCACAAGCTACAGCGGCTCATACATAACCGAGTGAGCTGTTATTATTACAGCATGATCTCATATAATTATGATTACTGGCTGTGACTTTTGAAGGGTACAATTTCATTTACTGGACTCAAACAGTAATACATTACTGCTGGTTACACATTTAATTAGTATTTTGTACCTCAAATGTGAAACAATTTTACTTTTACATAGGGACGAATCACTGAACTATTCTGGGCCACTTGACTGAGCCACATATGTTGAAGCTAAATATTGCCAAAGATGCTTTGAATGCAGCACAGATGGAAGTTTCTTTCTCTGATCTCAAAGAATTACCAAACTGTAGACATGTGTTCTGCTGCTGGATGAGTATTTTCTTTAAATTTATAAAATGTATGTATTGATGTAAATAAAGGAGCTGATACGAGTACTTGGGAGGTCATCCAAGCTGATCCCAGTGTGACTGATACACAGTGCTGCTGTATCATAGCACTGCTAACACAGACAGAATAAGGAATGAAGGAGGTCACAAGGAATTATAGGTCTGTCCGGTGCTCTCAGAATAGTGCAATCTTGTAACAGGAGAGACTTCAGAGATTAGGTCCAGGTTGTGATGGAAGACGCACTTGGTGATGAAACGTTAGTCTTCTAATAAAGTCTGTTGCCTCATATCAGTGTGCTCCAGTATATTTTGGACCTAAGTCTCTCCTGTTACAGAATAAGGAATACCGTGCAAGAAAACTGTCTAATACACAGGACATGCCACCTGATTGTTCAACAACTACTTTCAGTTTCATATTGATACGAATTGTGATCAGAAAACTTACAGTTTTTACAATAAAAAGTTTTTTTTTCTAAATCTGAATTTTCCCTCATTCATTTCAGCCCTGATCATGAGTGTGCAGCAACAGAGCAGAGTGACGTGTATGTGACCTGCAGTGTGGGTCAGGATGTTATCTTATAGCTTAGCCAAGTGTTACCTGATGACCTCCTGGATGAGCACTGTGTTCATGGACTCTTCGTAGAGGACCGGGTACTTCTCCATCACCTCCTGAACACTGAAAGGCTGAGGAATCTTTTCAACGATGCCTGCCACTATCTCCTCCACTATCTACGGTACAGGAAGAGGCACATCACCAATGAAACACAACATGCCTCAGCCGTAGTCCAGGCATTTAGAAAAACACACACATCACAATCAAATTCCTGACAGGTTGCTCAACATTACTCAGTTAAATGTGTTCGGCCTCTCAATCTGTATTGAACTAGTGTACAAATTATAATATGAGGCAAGTAGTGCTAAAAAGATAATAGTAAAGAAAAGAAATCAGATCAATAGATAATATCTCTACCTCCTCCAGAGTTTTGCCCCCAGCAGATGCAGCTCGAGGCTGGAGACGAACCACGGCTCCCAACAGGGCGAAGGTCTCATTCTGGGCGAAGCTGATGTTGGCGTTGTCATGGAGACCAAAGATCTCAGGTGTATCATTGATGGGCAAACCACGGATGTATGCCAAGTAACCCTAGAGTCAGAATTGCCATGACAACAGGTCACTCGCTGACACCAGCTGTCATCAATAAGTGTGCTTCAATTTACTTTAGTATATCATCATAAATGCCACCCCGTCACTACTATCATCTTCATATTACAATCCCACTGTTGTCACTGTTGTTGTCTGTTTATTGGTTTATATGTCGTTAAGGTGGTCAGTCTATTCGCCCCTACTTTTTTTTTGTTTTGTTTATCTTATCTTGCTTATCACTACAAAATGGCAAACTCACTATAGTATAGTCCACTAGATAGTGAGAAGTGAGCGATTTTGGACACAGTCCCTGTCTTGGTGAATTGACCCTTTAATGTAATGAATAATTATTATTAACAATTATCTCCCTTTTTTAGTGGTATGTTGCTTATTACATTATTATTTTTGTCATCTTTCATAGATGGCTATCTTGCAATGTATCACAATTAGGTGTACTGCACAGAGAGTTCCCAACCTTTGATAATATGAGCAGTTTTGGAGAATACCAACTAATGCAGACAAAGGTCAAGTGTAATGCACTACTCTTATCACAATCTTTTGAATGCTCCTGCGTTTATCTAACCTTGATATCCTGCTTTGTGTCTATCTGCCGGTAGACTCCAGACGAAGAGTAGACATGATCGTTTTTGAGCACAGCGGGACAGTAGAGATCCTCCAGCACACTGAGGAGACATCGTCTGTCCCAGTCATCCGTCACGCGGCCGCCATAATTAATCTCTCCTGCAGTGTATTTTAGCACCTGGACAAGTGGAGGACAAAAAACACACACATTCTCTGGCTGAGACAAAACGTACGTGTCTTATGAAACGTCCTGTATGTCTTTTAAGCTCATACAGTACCTAAACTATCTACAGTGATAAGACACATGTCACAATAGCAATTAAATGTGAGCAATGGACATGTGTGATGCAAGACAAGTTAGGAGGAGAAAGGGGACAATATCAGAGTGGCTTTGAAGTTATTGTTGTCTTAACAGGTTGTTAAATACTGACGGAAGACTTCTCCCCCCCCACCTTGTACGGGACGTCCTGGTACTCGTCCAGGAACATTTTGAGTTGGCTGATGCAGATGTTCAGGTCTCCGTCTGTGAATTCGTAGGGAATGTTGAAGCCCAGTGGGCCAAACTTCCTTCGCTCCAGAGCAATTCCATGGAAGAGACACAGAGACAGGAGCAAAGACTTGAGTTGTGTTTTCTGGAGAGGAGAGAGGAGAGAGGAGAGGAGAGGAGAGAAGAGGAGAGGAGAGGAAAGGAGAGGAGAAGAGAGGAGAGGAGAGGAGAGGAGAGGAGAGGAGAGGAGACGAGAGGAGAGGAATAAGTTGGAGATACCACTAGATAGCAGATGTTCTCAAAAACAAAACTGATCCAAAAAGGCAGGTTTTCTAATCCAAAGTATAATGCTGTGTTCACACTACGAGCGACAAAAGCAATAAAACGGCCAGCGTGGCCAGCTACATTGTTAACGGGTAGCCGTTGAAGTGTTGCTCAAGCGCTGGTTGATGTAGTTATGTCGTTAAATAGCACTGGGGACTGGATAATAGGGTGAAACAAAAACATATGATTGGTAGACGCTTCACCGCGTCATTGGAGCGTTGAGAAAGTTGAGACCACCGTCAAGCAGTGACAAGTGTGGGGCGTTAGTATGTAGCTTCAAGTTACGTGTCGCTCGTAGTGTGAAAACAGCATAAGGAGGTAAATATAATAAGCAGGAACAGACTCAGTGGGGTGGTGAGTGACTGAAAGATGGGCAGACCTTAGTGGAAGAGGTGATAAAATCATTGGTGATCCTCAGGTAGGTTTTCTGTAGATTGGCCTTGATTCCCTTGGGAGGCTCAATGGTCATCTTGGACCCATTTTGGAGAATGGACACTGGGAACTTGTTGCTGGGAAGACTTGTGAGCCACAGACGGAAGTCCCTGTGCACCTGTTTGGGGGGTTGGGCAGTAAAGGAAGTAATTAAAGGAACAGTGTGTAGGATTGGGTAACATCTAGTGGTGTGGTTGCAGATTGCAACCAACTGAGTACCCCTCCGCTCACTCCTCCCTTTCCAAGACTGCGGTAACGTGAGCCGCTAAGTGCAAAACCGTGATAACGCTGTTCGCCTCGCTCAGAGACCATCCTTACCATAATCAAACTACTTTAGGAGCAACGGAAGTCAGACAGCAGCTGGCGGTACCACGGTTTTGCACTCTGCAGCTTACAATACTGCAGTTTCACAAGGAGAACTACGGTGGCCTTCAGGTAACATAAAAAAGCAAAAGTGTCTCTAGAGCCAGTGTTTTCTTTGTCCGTTCTGGGCTACTGTAGAAACATGGCCGAGCAATATGGCGGACTCCATGAAGAGGACCCGCTCCCTAAGTAGATATGAAGGACTCATTCTTAGCTAACGTAAACACAATGATTCTTAGTTTCAGGTGATTATACGCTAATGAAAACATAGTTATGAATATCATATTATATTTCTGCTACTAGATCCCCCGAAATGTTACACACTGTTTAACACTGGCAAAGTAAATGAAAATCGTGTGTAATGTACAATACTACAAGAGTGTACAGTATAGTATGTAGTATGCATATGTTCTGACCTTTACTGGGTCGATGTTTTCAATGAGCCTCTCGAGGGAAGGCATCCAGCTGGGCGCCAGGTGACAGTTCTGGAAGAAGACCCACTGACCTCTTTCCATAGCAGTGAGCATCAGGGTCTCAGCCCAGGGGCCCTGAGATCACACACACACACAGCAGCAGAAGAAAGGGCAGATGTGAAGACAACAACAAGCCAAAACATCAGGCTTTAATTAAAGAGAAAACATCCACGTTTCCTATAAGTTTGCTTCGTATTTAAAGAGTGATTAACGTGGGAAATCTCCCTACAGCCAGTTTGACATTCTAGGAGTCTTTCAGAAAGGCTTAAGAGCCCTCAGGTCAATATAGACTGAGGACAGAGTGATGTAACAGCCCGGCATGAGCCAGGATTTTAACTCACATAATTGCAAATAATGTGATAAACACACGCTAACACATATTGAACAGCCACAGGGGTAATGTGTTGCTGGGAGAAATGTTCAGCCAGCCATTAGGTTTCAGGTTTGTGGAGGATGAATCTGCATTTATCCTAAAATCTCCTCATGAGGTTTTTTATGGTTATTCTTTGAGCTCATTTATGGTGTCCTGGAATCTAGCATCTGCCAAAGTGGTATTGTACACTGTCCTGGCCTATGGCCATAAATAGAGAAAACAATTAGCACAGAGGTGGCCATTCTTAACAAGACAAATGAGAATGGCCTGGTTCTGTGAGAATGTGTTTTATAGCGCCTTTCCCAAGGGTCACAGGGAGTGTAAGAAAAAGAGAAAGAGAGAGAGAATTCCCAGGCACCCCCCGGCCCTGACCTGGCCCTGGCCCAGAGAGATGGCACTCATTTTCTTGGAGAACTGCATGACATCGGCAAACTTGTAGAGGTCTGCAGCGGGGTCAGTGCCAGGGGACAGGACAAAGATGAGGGGAGTGGAGCCGGTCGACTCCTTGAAGACCACGGACAGGTCTGACGTCTGTGGAAGGATGGAGAGAGAAAGAGCAACAAGCCATAAATACTGCTGCCGCATACTATAGAGCAAACAACCAGAAATAATTTTTAGCTGAAGTTATCATAGTTAATTACATACTCCAAACATTAACCAATATTTGCACTGCTGCACACCCAGCAGAAATAAATGGAACCATTATTGCCATGTTAATATTACCACACTTCTAAGCCACTGCCACAGAGATAAGACGAACCTTGTGTCACTGCATACATAGTGGTTTTAATATTAACGTTAAAGCTGGAGTGCAGAACTTTTGTCTCCCCCGCTGGCAGTGAAAGTAATTAAAAATAATATTATTTGAATATGAATTACACAAACACTGTCAACGTGCTTATGACGTATGCCTACAGGTGAGCTCGCCACGTCTCCCCAACCCCCACTAGCACTCTTTTGCCATCAATCGCTTTCTTTTTTGGACTTTAATCCTTCCTCTGAACGCCAAGTTTATTTTTTATCTGGAACATCCACTCCAGAAACTTTTCTTGGACACTTCTGAGGATTTTCCACCATAGCTTCCGCCATACTTCTAGCTGCTGCTGGTATGGTCTCTCCCCCCTTCATGCCCATCAAGGTAATGGGTAATACAGGTAGACTGATATACTGTGTAACCAATCAACTTACCAACACCAGGCACCACAACTTTGGTATACTGAGAAACAGAGAGAGCTTTCCCTGGTGGCGATAGGCTTAACAAGCATTGTGTGAACTCGTTTGGCAAGGGCTTGAATATAACGGATGTTCATTTAAATGTAAACGTCACGCACTCAGCTTTAAGGCAAGAGGGAGGAAGGTGACTCTACCTGAGGCTCTATGAAGCGTTGCCCCAGCTGAGCTGAGACAAAGTCCTGCAGGCCTTGAACAACACAGTCAGCCCTCAGACAGCGCAGGACCAACAGCCTCTGGAATGAGTCCAGCTCTGTGTCCCACTCTCCTGGGAGAGGCTCCCTGTAGGCAAACATACACACACGCATACCTTGTTAGATATTAACAGCTTCTGCACAGCACAAATGAAGGAAACAAGTGTGAACATAGTGGTTATGTATGCGTGCCTGTGAGGCTGGTTGCTGTCAAAAATTCTCTTGAAACCCTGCAGATGTTCAGTGAAGCTCTCTGCCAGGTTGCTGAAGTTGTCCAGAGCGCTGAGGCCCAGGATGTCCTGCCAGGCGCGCTCCGACAGCCAACTCACTGCTGGGTTGGTCAGCTCCTGGACGGGCATCCCTCCAGATAGCAGGTAGCGCCACTCAGCCTGCCAGAGAGAGAAACGCAGATACATCAAATGTTCTTGGATTAACTCAATTTCTGTATGAGTTCCTCCAGGAAGTTGAAGAGGGGAGGGCGCCTGCCAACTCCCCTGTTTCTCACCATATCAATTTTGTTGTCGTTCATCATGATGCGAGCGCACAGGAGAAAGGCGAACATGAGTTTGTGCTTCTCAAACAAGCTGCGGCACACGTTGCTGTACAGGCTGAAGGTGAAAAATGTATTGATGTTGGCGATTCTCTCCTCCACTGTGTCTGTGAGACACATGTCCAGAAAAAAAAATCAGTGGAAGCAGAAAAAATATATTTTTTACATTTGGTCTCAATGCCATAAATCTGTTCTCATGATTTTTCCATCTGCACAGAGTAGACATAATTCTGTGTATAATCCTGCAACCATAATGAAATTTACTGTAGAATTTCTTTCTACCTGCTCTCTCAGAGTTGGCAATGCCAGCCATGAAGATGCCAAGGAACCACTCTAGTGAGTACTGGTACATGGGGTCGACGTTGGACAGGTCCGACACACAGAAGAAGAGGACCTGTGTGCGCACAGCCACCGGCACATACTCCAGACGGGTGGCGTCAATGTCCTGCTCTGTCTTCTCTGCCGCCCTCACTTTGGCCTGCCAACAAAACCAGCTTGCATTAGTAGTTTATGAGTTTGATGGCGCATTGCCGTAGTATCATATATGAGGTTTTGGAGGGAGTTATATATGAGAAAAAAAAATTTCCAAGCTAGTTATTTGAGAACTTCATGTTAGGTCACATCACAGTTTCACAATATGATATTAGCTCTCCCACTATCTTACCTTGATCTCTCCAGCTTTGACCTTGGAAGCCCCCAACACTTGGATGAGCTCCTCATTGTCCACAGGGTTTCCTTCTGTGGAGCTGAGTCTGAACAGGATCTCATCCTCAATTTCTTTTAGCTCCTGTTTCATCTTGGCGTTGCTGATGATCAGCTGGTTCTTCGCCTCCTCCAGGTCTGGACATTCCTCAGCCACCACCTGGCCGAGCAACTGGTCCTCTAGACCACTGGAGACGCACAAAATGCATATTTACACAAACACAGACAGTAAGACCGAGACATTATCGTTAGTATAAAGTGCATACCATAAATTGATTCTGAAAAAGTATTGGTTTTCTATCTGGTTTTCTTACATGTTCATTCTGTTATTTTATGAACATAATGCTGACCTCGGTATGTATTGTACTTTATCCTCATGTTAGACCTGTTGTACGTTTTATTTTTCAATGGGTTATCAGATAAATCCTTAAGATTGCTGTTTCTGATTTCCTCTGACAGATGGCTTCTGAGCGAGGTGAAGGTCCTGAAAGATACATACATGTGTTTTCTTTCATGTTCTTTCTGTGTTCTTTTGTGAACATAAATAAATACTAGCATAATTAATATATTTTTCACTCGGCGGCTCACTTTACCGCAGTGTTTAACGGTGGCGTCTGTGGTGTGATGAGGTTGATCCAACCTTGCAAAGTGAATCGATGTGGTTCCTTGACCAAAAAAAAACATTTCTGATTTTTTTCTTGTAAATTTATGACTTTATTATGTCAGAGAATATTCTATTTTTTTCGTAAATTTATGAGTTTTTTCCCATAATTTTTACCACTTTAATCTCAGAGAATAGCCAAGTTTCCTCTCAAATATTACCTCCTCCCCTGGCTCCGTTTTTTTTACCTAAAATGGCCCTAATACGTTGCTGTACATTTGAGACTGAAAGCCTGCCTTTTTCAAACCTACCAAATACACAAACTTGCATTATCATTGCTTTCTAATGTTACTTATTATTGCAAGCTTTGCATTTATAACATTTCAATGATTACACCACGTTAGCGCTGCCCCCTCTTCGTCGACTAATCGCTTGTTTTGGTCTTAGTTGACTAAGATTTCTTTAGTTTTATGCTTTTTTCATGCTAAATGAAAATAATGAGCACATCTCAGGTCAACCTAAGATTTAAAATGAAGTGGTGCTTTAGTGTGATTCTTTGTGGAGTAACTCAGTTTTACAGATCTGTTGATTAAATCAACTAATCGATTAGTCAACAAAATTGTATGAGGTCGAGGACAGCCCTACACCACTTGTGTATTTTGGATGCAGGGTCAATTAGGACGAGAAATACCACTTTTTCTGTCAGATCTCAGCATTGAAGGAGCTGAATAAAATGTGATCATAACTGATAGAATTGATGACAAAACTACAAAAAATAAGAAAACAGTTTTTTAAAACAAAACCAAATTGTGCTTTTATCGGTATAAAACATGTTACCTGGGTGACAGCGTGAAGTTAATGAGGGTGACTTTGGTGGAGACCTCTGGAGAGTAGTGTGGGTTCGGCAGCTTGGTGGTGATGTACATCTTGAAGCCTTTATGGTACGGGATGACTGAATCCCCCAGCTTCAGCATTGTGTTGCCTTGCTGCTTAAATGTCTAAGGGCCAAATAATGTGAGTTAAACCGACCAGTGTATTATAGATATTTGCATATAACACTGCCGTACAGTTCAAGTAATTTTTTTTTGTAATAGATGTGTGTGCATTCACCTGTTGCAACAACACAGGTTCTAGAGCCGGATCTAACTCCTCTCCTACGTTCTCCAAGAGGCAGGGTTTACCGAAGCGGATGGCGTTCTCAAGACTGCGGAGGAAGTCCCGGTCACTTAGCTTCATAACCTCTAATCCATTGTCCTGCTCCTGGGTGACAACAGGAAGCAAGTATGAATGAACTGTGGATTAAATTCAGACACTGAGAAGCTTTCCAGAGTAGTTGTCGTTGATGTGGAATAAGAGGTAACCCCAACAATATACTGAACCTAGTTTAACAACATATTGAACACCTGCACTGGATACTCTGCTATGTCAACTCTTGATACTCTTGATGTGAAGGAATAAACTAAAATCTTTATACAGCTACTTATCATGTCTTTTTGTCTCACTGGCACCCTCTGCAGTTATGAGTCCTCACCATGTTTTTGATCCACTTGTTGGCTTGTCCCTGAGGATCAATGAATAAAGCCCAGCGCAGAGAGTACTGGGTAATCACACCATTCTCCACTGAGAGGTTATCCTTGGGCAAACCTGATATCTATGCACATAGAAATGACAAAGTATGATGACAATAAAGGTAAGTTAGTCTCATGGTCTGACTATTAAGGAGCCGTGTCCACCAAAGCGTTTTTTCCTGAGGCCAGCGTATTTTTTTAATGCTTTGCAATGGGAGGGACGCATATTTACGCTATGGTAAAAACGCCAGCAGTGTGACGAGGCGTTGCGCGTGTATTCTGCGCCGAGCACTGCACATTTGGCGTTTTTTTTTCAGATTTTCAGAGTTGAAAAATGTTTAACTTTGGGTAAAACGCTGCGCTCGTCATTGTCACTTTTTACCCAGCCGTCCAATCCCAGTGGAGGATAATATCCTACCACAAAGACGTGATCAAAAGTCTTTTATTATGAGTATGGTATGGTGTTATTGTTTATGTTATGCTATTGTTTTTATTGTTTTTACTGTGGACTTTATGTTGTCCTCATGTCTGGAGCACTGGACCAAACAAATTTCCCCATGTGGGATAATAAAGTTGATCTGAATCTGAACCAAATGATCTCGTTTACCAAACGATGCTCACAAAATCTCATGAACTCACACAGACCGGCGGGTCCGTCCTCTTTCCTTACATGCTTCAGCCTTCCCTTCATCCAGAGCAAGCACTCTAATTCATGCCAACATGTTTACTTCCGCGGATATTCCATATCGTAGCAACCAGACGCAAACAAAGCGTCTCAGCTGTAAAAAACTCTACACATCCAAAGCGTTCTGTTTTCAGCTGGGAAAAACACTTTGGTGGACACGGCCCCTAACAATTAAAAACTTAAAATGCTTCGACTCTGAAGGTCAGCTGATGACAGGTTGGTTCTGACCTGCCAGGAGCGGATCTTGACTCGATCTCCGAGGGTGTCGATCAGGTTGGGTTTGTCAGTGTGTGGAACATTTAGCTCTTTGAAACAATGCAGCCACTCCTCTGCCATGGCTGCCCTGTACTCTCCCTAAACACAAAAAACACAATGCCCCTTCATATAAATCATGCAATAGTGCTGCACTGATTGGGAATAGGAACAGTCAGAAAAACAGTGACACGCTATGGCTAAACTACTAAAACTTACTATTAAGATACTCATACTTTCAAAAGTACTTAATAATTATGTTCAGACTTTAGGACTGTGATAGGTTTGATTTTTTAGATGAGTCTACTGGAATAACAAAAACAAAAGTTAAAATGTTTTGGCAAAGCATCACAATGTTGAATCTTAAAAATGCTGTTGATTGTGATGGGAAATATGTATATATACATTACATTATGGGTATTGCAACCCATAATATTCACACTCACACACCAACTGAGTTACAGCCCACTTACAGTGAAGGGTCCCAGGTATGCTACGTATCCTGCAGATAGAAGCACATCGCCGGCCACATTATTGACCAGGTATTCCAGATGTTGCACGGTTTCCTTCCAACGCACCTTCTCATCTGCCAGTCCTCCTATAAGCTGGAAAAAATTAACACATCATCATTATGCAACTATCAATATTAAAGGAGTTAAATATTTTGAGATTAATATTAGAAAAATTGTTATTCTCATCAGACAATATTACACTGCATTTCCTCTAGCCTATTTAAGAGCAAATACTGCTGCATGAGTCCTAAAACCTAGAAATGAGTTAGCATTTTAGCACTTCCGGTTCCCTTGTCTGGAAATTAATGGGTTTTTGGTTAGATGTCTGAAGTAAGGTCTGTGGTTAAGACAAGCTTAAGAGATTTTAACGTTTTGTTCTCCGACATAAAATACATCAATAAATACCACACTCGCGAATTTTGAAGCTTTTACATGTCTTAAAAAAGGTGGTTTCTAACAAGTGGCTCATTAGTCCGCCTTTAGCTTAGTTGTGGTGAGGTGAAGTAATGCGACCGTCGTGTAGTTTGTTTATAGCCTAACGTTAGCTTTTTACTTCTGGTGATTGCACTCACACTTCAAAAACATAAAAGAGGTGTTTCTTTGTGGAGATTATTTTACGGAACAAATGGTGTAAGTAGTATCATAAATGTGTGTTGGCCACAGAGTTTATTTTCTGCAGTAATCCAAAACCCACTACAAAAATCCCTTTGGCTTTTTGTTGAGGGAACTCGAGCGATTTTTAACTTCCGTGCTGGCCTACAAAAATACGTCATCCCTGCAGCACTCCATAGCCTGTTACAGTAAATCTTTATGTCTGTATTCTGCTATCTCATACTTCTTATTACACTGTTTAGGGTAACATACAGTATATAGCCTTCTAACTTTCATTTATTCTTTATCTGTATATGTTTTTCTCTACAAATCTGTGTCCTGTTTCTAACCACCTCTCTGGTCTGTTTCTTGTGCTGCTGTAATTATGTCTTATCTCATCTTTATCTTATCCCTCCTTCTGACCTTGTCTGCTCGGACGAGGCGGCTCTCACACAGTTGATACTTGCTGTCCAGCTCCTCTTTCTTAGCCAGACAGTCCTGGTACGTGGCCTGCAAAGTGGCAATGCCGCCCTCCACCCCTGCCAGTTGTTCCTTGGCATCATCCAGGATGCGCTGGGTCCCCGCTAAGTCCTCCTGGGCCTCCTGGAGAGCTTGCTGTGCAAATATTTACATTTTTTAAATGTTAAGATGACTCTCTTATTTGACAAACTTGAAAGTACAGTGGTATCTTACATGTATAATCAATGGCTCAAATGTGGATTTCAGTTTTTACCCTTTTAGGCGCCACACCCTTGGCCACAAAGTGATATACATGCATGGCTCGCACCCACTGGCAAATGGAGGTACAGGCTTTGGAAACCTTGGCAATGGACGCCGGCTGGAATTCCTCATTATCTATGTAGGGCTGGACTAAACTGATGACGCTATCTGGGATGTTTTCCTGCAGAAATGATTGTTGGCAGAAAAAAAAAGCTGCTTTTAATACATCTCCCGAGCAGGAAGTGACAGAATCAGCATCAAACACTGACATTTAGAGACAATAATCTTGTTTTAGCGAGACAATGACAACATACGTTATACTGTACATACAATGACATGGCAATAGATCCATTAGATATGAGCTCTACCTTATCATACTTGAAGAGGCTCTCCAGAAACTTGCCAGGGTCTTGTAGCAGACCCTTACCAGGTTCCCAGTAGTCGTCGACCTTGGTGCCAGGCTTCACTCCAGGCACCCTTTTGGGTTTGATGTCCTTCATAATGCACACCGCCTCAATAACCAGTTTCACCCCCTGGGGAGGTCGCTGCATGCCTCGCACCTGTGAAAAAAAACATTCAGGAGGTTATATTCTACGTATAAACTAACAATGCAGTACAATTTGAAAATTATCTTCAACCAATCATCCCTGACCTCAGTGACATCATTCTTGTTGAGTGACTTGAGGCTGGCGAGGGCAGCATCCAGGGCTGGCAGAGCCTCGTCCAAGTCTCTCTGGGCGTCTGCTGCGATGGCTCCAGCAAAACGGGCTTTCTCTGAAGCTTTGGCTTCCTCTGCTTGCACTGACCTCCGGGTCTCCTCTGCAACCACCGTGTCTTTCTGGCAACGTAGAGTATAAATCACACTCAAGGTTATAAGTTGGTAAGTTTTCCGAAAGCACAGCTCATGCACATGCACAAACACTAAAGAATAAAAACATTGGCCCCAGTTTTGCTCCACTATTACTGATTTTCTGTATCTTAGTTTTCCTTACTTTGATGGTCTCCATAGTGACTTCAGTGTCCTTAGCGGCCTCCTCCAAAAGAGGCCTCATCGTCTCCAGTTCCTCTTGCATCTTACTCACACCCTCCGCTGTGCTAAGAAGCTACAGGATCACAGAGCAGCAGGTAGTCAGATAAGAATGCTAATCATGCAGCATATGTACACAAATTACAAATTAAATTCCTATCATTGTCATATTTCCAGGTCAGTGCCTTGCCTTGTCCAGGCCAGTCTTCATGCGCTGACGAGCTCCACACAGTTCTTGCTTTTTTCGTCCAATGAGATTGGAGAACATTTTGAGCAGTTCCAGGTAGCTCTTGGGTGTGACATAGTTGTGTCGAGAAAGCTCGGCCAGGTACTGTTCACACTTCTTGGCTACCATCTGGTGGATCCTCACACACATCGATGTCTGGAGAAGGAAATCAATTAGGGAGAGACTGGGACTGCGTCCGAAATCACATACTATGCACTACATACCGTTCAACATACTTTTGTGTGAATAAACAGTAGTATGTATCTTTTCGGACACACTGAACTTTAATTACCGCGTCACTTCCTGAGAGCCTCCTTGCCGGTTGGAGACGCGTAACCATGGTAACCCGTGCCAACCTCATGAGACCAAAATGTGATTTGTGAGAATGATAAAGTCGGAACTAATTAAAACCTATATTACGCCTATAGCAAAGTGGAATGTTATACTTAAATTGAAGCGTTATTGATGTTACAGAGATGTCCACCATTGTCCGTTATGAACGTTGTCGTCACTACCGCATTGAATTGTGGGATATTTATGTCGTCGTAGTGTCTAGTGTTTGCATACTGTAATATTCCACCGGAAATAGTATGCAATTCACATACTATTGGTTTCACACTAAGGTTTCGGATATACTAAAGAATCTCACATACTGTTTTAGCGTGCTAAATAGCATGTTAGTGTTGAATTTCGGACACGACCTGTGTTAATGAAAAGTTATTTCAGTATATTAAATTTTTGATTATAGTTTTAAGTTTGAGTTTCCTTTTTTCCTTTTCTTTTCAGGCAGCCAGTAGTTTTTATTTATTTAACCAAGGTATAAAATACATTTGCAGAGACTTAAAAGTTGCTCGAGTAAGGTAATCTCTCACAGCATCCTGCTGTAACTGTTGTCAACGTTCTATTATTGTTGCGTGGCAATGCAGTGAAAACCTTTCAAATGACTATACATATGTGTAGCAGAAGTCCAATCAGAGAGGCTAGCTTCCCCCAGCAGTCCTCACACTCACACACGCACCCACACACACACACAGTATCCTCACCAGTCCCATCATGGCTGTAGGGTTGGCTTCTAGCTCAGGCAGTTCATTAAGAAACGATGTGGCCACAGCCAGCAGAGCCTCCTCTGGCCAGGCACTGAACCAGTCTATGGTGCAACAGGTCACCAGTGAGGGAAACTGTCGCAGCCGTGCACGAAACACTTCACCGATAGGACTGCAGAGGAAGAAATGAAAAGGAGATGTGGGAGTAGTGGAAAAGGAAAGAGACTAAGGATAAGGATAATTTGTTTTCCACCAGGTGATCAAAGCTTTGCACAGTTACTAACCTCATGCAGAGTACAGTGTGGATGTTGCTGCGGACCCTCCTGATGTAGACGGCCATAAGGTTGGCTTTAGTTGGCTGCTGGCCCAGGTCTAGCACCACTGGCTTCATGGCTGTCAGGATGCGCTCCTGCTCGTCTGTTGCATACAGGTTGGGAACATCCCCAGAGTTCAAAATGTTGTTGATATCCTCCAGGAATGACTCACTCTTAATCTGGGACATTAACACAAAGGTGTTGATGAGTGAAGAGAACAGAGCAACATCACTTTATGCATTACAAACTTTACATGCTTGTGATAGTGATGCTATTAAACTACCACACATACACAGTTCACTGTAGCAGGAGAGAAGAGATATTACCTGTGTGTCAACAAACAGGAAGGTGATCTGCTCGTTCTGAAGGCCGGCCTTCAGCATGATGCTTTTAATATCTTCTCTCCACTCTGTCTGGCCGTAGTTCTTCGACAGCTCAATCTGGAAACACTCGTATTCTGACCTGAATATGGGCAAACGCACTATGAGAACTGGGCCACAAGATACTTATATTGGGGTTTCTGCATGTTTTAGCACATTAACAGTACATGGTATATACTTTATGGTTGAACAATCTTAAGGCATTTACACACGGGGGGTGTGACGAGTAAACTGCAAAACACTTGCTTGCGAATATTATATGTCTAGGGCTTTTATTGTGAAAGGTAAGAACATCAGGAGTGGATCTGGTTTGCGCTTTCTTCTGTCAAGGTTGAAAGGAGTTCGGCTACGTTCCAAACTACATACTTTTTCTTTTGACTTTTTGTACGTACTGCAGCTGCCCTTCAAACTACATACTGTTGCATGCAATATGCATACAATTGGGACATACTGACATATTTTCAGTATACTGCATTTCACATACTATGTATTGGGACATATTAAATATTTTTCTGGTTTACTGAATAGTACGGTAGTATGGGTATTGGAACGCACAGAAAGTTTGCCGTCCTGGTTCGGACTGTGGAGCCTCCGTGTTATTGTTTCATAAATATAGACGCAACTCAACCTGTTCCGCACAACATGATTGGTTGATGCCTTTATGCGAAAATCAATGTCGCTTTTTTGACGCGTAATATTTGCATTCTGTGTGAAAGTATTCATGACGAAAACAACAGTTCAAACAAAATATATTGAAGTGTGAATTTATCGCAAGAAAAAATTTAAATAAAAATATATATTTAGTTTTTTAAAATAGCGCCTGCTTGTGCCTGAGCTATCACTCAATAATCAATAAATAATGCAACTTTAGTATAAAACAAAGGAAAATAAATGTTGACTGTTAAATATTACTGTAACCCATCTATCTCATGTCTCATTCTGATTTTTATAATATGCCCTAAAGTAGGGCATCAATCCAAAAATGTGTGTATGCTTTGGAAAAAGGTCAGCAGTAACATAATAGTATAGAAAACACACAAAACTAGCAGTGTGACCCTTTTAAAAAGCAGATATTTGGAGATAAAAACTGTTTCATGTATTCAGCCTGTTGTCATGGGAGTTGTATGAAGTGTGGGGATCTCACATATATGATGCCAGCTTAGTGAGTGACTGACGTCCGCTCCCACCCACTCCCAGCAGCAGAGCGTTGCCCAGAGGCTGGCGCAGGATGCGACTAATACGGCACACATGCTTAATGGCATCCATGAAGAGCACCAGCTTCATCTTGGTGTTGCTGATCTGGTTGTAGTCTTCCATGTATTCCTCCATCACTTTCACCAACTGAATAACATAATATAGGGGTGAAAAAAATATCAAGCATTTTGTTAAAGTATATAGTCACTCACTTATGCTGTGAAAATAACAGATTTAAGAGGGGCACAGGGAAATGAAGCACCTTCACAAAGCACAATGTAACTACTCATAAGCCAACTGGTCAGCATTAAGCAACAGAAAAAAACATACCTCAAACCACCACTCACCTTCTCCTTGTCTTCTATGAGTGTGTAGACTTTTTTGAGGACTCCAGGACTCATGAAATCTCCAAACAAAACAGGTTGGCAGGGCACAGCCTCTTCAAAGCTGCAGTCAAACTCCTGAATGCAGTCCTTCAGGAGGTTGTCGAACCAGTCCCTGTCCTCAGCACACACCAGGCGGTCTTGGAAAACCCGACAGCTTTCGTGGTACCACAGCTGCAGCAGCTGCAATTTGTCCTAAAATCACCAAAGTAACACCACTTTTATACTGGGGGTTTTTGAGATGTACTTTCATTCCTCTCCACATCTCCTTAGTTCAAACTTCTTCTTATATGATTATTCAATATTTGTTGCATCTGCTGATGCCAGGTGCTTCAAAAGAAAATTAATTTGTAAGTACTTAATAGATCAATCGACTAAACCTGAAAGGATATTCCAACAATATATTTCATAATGTAATTATGTCACATTCATTTGATTCTGTTTGATCTGACTACCTCCATCATTCCAGAGTCAGCCATGAGGATGCCCTGGAAGACTTTGGACAGATCTCTGAGGTTGAAGGTGTAATGGGACTTGGCTGGAGTTGGGAGGAGCTGGGAGGTAATGGTGGAGTAGACTCGGATAGTAGCGTCTACAAGAGGCTCAATCAGCGGCTCGATCGCTGACACCGGGCCTGATGAGAAATAGCAGGATAGAACAGAGAAGTGACAACACTAAAACATGAAATTCACGTGAAAATCTATTTAACTGGAGGGTTTTTGAGACAAAACTTTATTAGAAGACACTTTCACAAGCTTTGGTCAACATGTGTTGTTATTAAATGTGCTCTATGAATAAAATTAATTAAAATGACAGTTTTGTTTCTTCTTATATCATACTAGCTATGCTAACTGATGCTGAGTATTAAAGGGAAAATGTGCCGCCTTATATGTGGATGTCCAATCACTGTTGATGGTAAATGTAGTCGATTTAACAATTCTTTCATCATTGCGTGCTATTGACAGAGAAAGCTGAGTTAGCAGCTGCAAAATCTGTTGTTCCTCCTGCATCCAGTGCCGTCATTTGATGTGACGTGACGCAGTTGGATGCAAGAAATAACTACAGCCTGTCGGCTTGGATTTCTAGTCTCCACCTCTGGGCAGGCAGGGGGCCGTGCATGCCGGGTGCATGCTCTAGATGCTGCTCAAAAACAGAACTCCCTTGTTCTCTTCACTTGTATTGCAAACTAGCTATGTGTCCAGCACAGCAAAGATGGCATCCCAAAATATGAGTACAGAGGATGTTATGGACGAGGATGCATTTTATAGTGTTTTGGCAGACTCAGATATTCAGCCGTATTTATTTGAGCAAGAGTATGCCGCCGGAGAAATGCAGCGGAGAGAGACTGAGGCTGCAGCCTGTGCAAAAGAAGCGTCAGAACTCACACGCAATGCATCCTGGTACATGTCGGCTCTTCCAGCAGAGCTCCTCTAGCAGGAGAACTCAGCTTTCTCTGTCAATATAGCAGGCACTGAGGAATTTATTGCTTCAACTGACTACATCTATCATCAACACTGATTGGACAGCCACATAAAAGATGGTGAATTTTCCCTTTAAATTACATTTTACACACTTTGCACTCTTAATCTACTTCCTTTCTCTTTGTCCCTGACTTACCGCCTGGTTCCTTTATATTCATATTTCCATCTGAAAGAGAACAAAGATTCAGTTAGAAACTGTTGTTAAATTGTTTTTCACATGCTAATGTAAGTGTTCTCTGCCCTGCAACATCTGTTCATACACATCAGTAGACCCGACTCACCAATCCAACTGCCCAGAATGGTGGAGAAAATCTTTTTCTTGCTGGCATCTTCCATTTCAGTGAAGGACAGGAAGTTGAAGTGGCGTGTGAAGCGCTGGGTGATGGGGTTCCGGCCTCCACCCGGTGGTCCCATCGCACATGCAAAATTGATGTCCACTATGTGCTTGAATGTCCCTGTGGAGAAAGGACAGGAAAACAAAAGAGGAGCTAAATCTAATGAGATGTTTCACATGTCTGAGGAGAGAAAATAACAAATCTATGTATTAAAACAGTAACCATTAATATTTTACGCATGAATAAACACTCTGAAGCAATGTACTATTCCTGCAATAGGACAATAAAGAGTCAACATTGAATATAAAAAGCCTAAAGTAACAATAGGGTATTCTCACCTATCTGTTTCCTGTCGTACCAGCCTCCATGGTCCATCCACTGCCTCAGCAGTTCAATAGGAGGCTGAGCACCATAGGTCTCCAACATGGGCATGTTTAGGTCATCAATGAACAAGATGAAGTGTTTCCCCATTGGAGGTCCAAACATACCCTTCCGCCTGACACAGGCACATGCATCATTGACATGGTGGGTCACAAACACATTATTGTATCGTAAATAGGGCAGCCCCCTCTTAGTCGATTAATTGGTCATTTTGGTCTCAGTAGACTAGGATTTCTTAAATCGATTAGTCATTTTTATGCCTTTTTCATGTTGAATGACTTATTTCCAAGAAACTTATGAGTACATCTCTGGTAAACACAAGATATAAAGTGGTGCTTTTGTGTGATTCTTTGTGTAAGGGAACACACAGATCTGTTGATTATATCAACTATTAGATATGTTGACAAAATCGCACGAGTGTTAGTTGACTAAGAATTTCTTTGGTCGAGGACAACCCTACATACTATATTATCATTTTTAATGACATACTATACTAAGACTTCTTTTATGACATTTTTATGACATACTATATTATAATTTTTTATGGCATACTATACTATGAAATTTTTTTATGACATGCTATTAGGGCTGCCCCCTCTTAGTTGACTAATCGTTGATTTGTTCTTAGTCCACTAAGATTTCTTTAGTCAATTAGTCATTTTTTATGCATTTTTCATGCTGAATGACTTATTTCTAAGAGACTTATGAGCACATCTCTGGTAAACACAAGATATAAAGTGGTGCTTGTGTGTGATTCTTTGTGGAGAAACTCAATTTTACAGATCTGTCAACTGATATAAATAAATCCACTGATCGATAAGTCGACAAAATCGCATGAGTGTTAGTGAACTAAAAATGTCTTTGGTCGAGGACAGCCCTAATAGTAAATAAGGTGTAGTTGGATTGACAATGTATTTATAGTAGAGCAGGCATACCTTTTGTCTAGTTTACTGTCAATATAATCTTGAGTCTGGTTGGCTGAGGTGCGGGCCGAGAACATGAGGAAGTGTGTGATGTATTCATCAGGCATGTTCTTCAGCAGCTTGTCTGACATGATCAGGGTCTTTCCTGTTCCAGTCGGCCCAATGCAGAGCACCTGGATCACACACGTAGACAAATATAAATCTAATCTGTAGAGTGCTCCTGGGAAGACATATTTTTGTAGGCCAACTAGGAAGTTTGCATCACCCTGGTTCCTCCAACAAGAAGCCAATGGGATTTTTCCATTGGCTTTTTGGATGATTGCAGATAATAAGCTCTGTGGCAAACAAACATTTATGATACTTACACGTTTGTTCAGCAAGATAATCTTCACAAATGAACACCACTTTATTGATTTTTGAAGTGTGAATGCGATCGCCAGAAGTAAAAAGCTAACGTTAGGCTATAAATAAATTACACCAGTCGCATGACTTCACATCACCACCACGAAACTAAAGGCGGACTAGTGTTCAGCGTAATGATGTTTAGTAGACTCATTTAGCCACTTGTTGGCAATCGCCTTTTTAAAGAAACGTAAAAGCTTCAAAATTCAAAAGTGGGGTATTTACTGACGTATTTTATGTCGTAAAACAAAACATTAAAATTGCTTGTGTTAACCACACACCTTATTTCAGGCATCTAACCAAAAATCCATTCAAAAAACCCATTGACTTCGAGACGAGGGAACAGGAAGTGCTAAAATGCTAACTCATTTCCAGGTTTTAGGACTCATTCCTGTACCACTCTATTGGTACATTTTCTTGGCAATGAAAGCATTTAAATGTAAAGCATTTATTGGTGGATTCTGAATACGTGCTTCAGTATAAAATGTGCACAGTTTATGCTGACAACTGATACAGTTTTGAACTTTTTTTTTAACATTTACAGTATTTGTAGACAGATGTGTGAAGCTCAACTACAATCAAAGTACTCACCGGTTTCTTATTGGTCAACAGCATATCCATGAGGAAAGACATTCTCACTGTGTCAGCAGTGGGAACGATGATGTCAGCATAGTTGGTCTCTGAGGTGATTACAACACTCTTTGAGTCTTTCATCCAGCTGACCCACTGGACCTAGAGGTCAGACAAATAGATGATTGAGTGAAAAGCAAAAATGCCTCTAATGCTTGATTGCATGAAAAATCTGTATAATTATGATTATAATCCGTTTACTTCTCTTTCCTCATCTTCATCCTCATCCTCAAAGTTACTAATCCCTGCATCATTGAGCCTGTAGTCATACACCAGGGCCTCCTCTGGAAAGCATAACTGAATCTGAAGGACAAATACATTTATGTTAATCAAAATATACCTCCGTAAAGAAAATAATACAGCTGTCAATACAAGAACTATTTTGGTATTGGGATGCTAAAGCGGAGATGCTGATGTGACCTTTTCCTCTGCCATCTTGTTCTTGAGCCAGGCACTGAAGCGCTTACAGCTGTCTGCGTCTCCCGTGGCTCCGACACTCCACACCAGAGAGAAAAAGAACCAGGGCTCAATCAGCTCCTTCAGGCAGTCCAATTTCTTTTGGGGCGGTGGCCTCTCGTCCTACAAGACAATAAAGGATTGCTGAGGGGATCACAACCAACAAAATTCACATAAACAAAAGTACAGAACAGGGTTTATCATCAACTTCAAGGTGAAATCAGTAACATTCACATTCATTTACACTCGTAGCATGATTGCAGATACATTAATTACTGAAATGGAATAGATGCAACCCAACAAACGCAATAAATGTTTTTTCAATAGTAGAGAATCTTCTGTATTGTTTCACCACACTTGACCGTACTACGGAAGCCCTGAAAGCTAAGTGAGAGAAAAAGTGGTGATCAGTTTTCTAAGTGTGATCTAAATTGTTTTCTCTCCTGTGTTTATGACTTAAGAACAGATAAAAAAAAAGTTTTGAGAGGATAATTTTTCTAAGTTACTTTGTTTTCAGTCTGTGAAAACAGGGGAAAAAAAGTTGTCCGTCTGTACATCCGTCCATACAGACCATTCTCGTCAACGCGATATCTCAGGAACACCTGGAGGGAATTTCTTCAAATTTGGAAAAAATGTCCACTTGGTCTCAAGGATGTAGTGATTTGATTTTGGTGGTCAAATGTCAAGGTTAGCGTGACCTCACAAAACACATTTTTGGGCATAACTCAAGAATTCATATGCTAATTATGACAATTTCACACACATGTCTAATATGATAAAATGATGAAGTGATGACATGTTGGACAGACATGGATGTAAACTGAAACTTGACTGGTTGGCGGAGACATACAACCACGAGGCGGTAATTCATGTTTTCTTCCAGGTGAGTTTTAATTTCTCCAGTCACTCCAAACACAAGGTACATGTATTGTGTGATAGCAAGTTATGTTAATACAACTCACCTGGAAAAAAACATGAATGCTTTTTAGTCCTACTTAGAACATGGCATAGTGGTGCACCTCAGCCTCTTGTGGAGAAAAAGGAGTATTACAACAATAAATGATCCTGCCAAAACTTTTTTTTCCACCTGTTTCACAGATGACATTTTTTTTAAAGGAACTTAGAAAGATAACCCTGGCAAAACCTTTTTTCCATCTGTTCTTAAGTCAAAAACACAAGAGAGAAAACTATTTAGATCATTTAAATTGCTTCAACAGCATATTTGCACAGAAATCGATATAAATTAATTTCATGGGGGTTAATCTAACTGAGAGAAGCTGCACACACCTCACTAATGTCAAAAGGATTGAAGAAGCAGTCCATAAGTTTAAGCAGACTACAAGTGAGGTTGCTGTCCAGAGATGTGATGACCTCCTTTACTGATGTGCGGACAAATGTGATGGAGTCCTGGGTAAAAGTACAGAAAAATAAAAACAAAATTGTTTATACTGTCATCATCTACAATACTGTTGGTGTCTCTCTCAGTTACAGTATGTCTCCCCTCTCACCTGCAGGAACCTGGCAAACAGGGAGTCGAGCTGCTCTGTGAACGGTTTCAGGGCTTCAGGGATCCGCTTCAGCCAACACTCTGTAAAAGGGACGAGGCCCAGAATACTGGGCTCCAGGTAGACCATACCGCAGCGAGACACTGTGGCTGGAGACGCCACCGCCAAGTCTTGCACCTCAAACATCATGGTCATCACCTGCAAGAGGAAAACACTAGACGTCTGAATGCACACGGGACAGAGGGAAACACAGGGACAGAAACATGAAGACTGAAAACTTTACATCAGTGAGCTTGATGATTTCCCCAGAGCTAAGGCACAGCTTTTTGTTGTCATCCAGCACAGTGTTCATGTTCTCAATCCATACAGCATCCACTGGCCCATCAAACATGTACCACTTTTTCACTTTGTCCATGGATGCTGCACCTCCACGGATAACAGATGAGAGGATACCATCTGTCCTGTAGGGGTGTAGAAAAAGTGTGTATGTATAGTGTAAGTCTGACTTTCTTTTGTTTGTTCTGTAGTTGGTGTAGAACAAATAAAGCATCACTTACCACTCGTGTGTGAGTAAGTCATACTCCCCGTAGAGCTGTCCCATGGTGATAGATTTGGGGTTGAGGACATACGTCTGAACTTCCTCATACACACCACCACTCACAGAGGGCTGGCCCTTCAAAGCTGTCAATGCTGCACCTAGTATCTCATAACACTAACACACGCAACAGTAATGCTTACATACAGGACTTTACACTGCAAAACAAAAACTTTGGGGAACTGTGAATAAAATAGTAAACAATATTGATTCACGTAAGTGTGCTTCATTGGAGTCTATGCGGAGGTATAAGGAAATTATAGCATTTTTGTTATAGTCCTTGTAACGTGTCTTCAAGGAAAACAAAGCCAAAGCCAAAGCCAGAAAACAGAAAACGGTGGAGGGTCCGAGATCCATGAGGATACGACCTGCACCCCCACACTTTAAAACCAAAGTGGTAAACACTATACATACAGTAAAGCATGGAAACACTTTGTGGTTCACACATTGCCAGAAAAAAATCAGAGCTAGACATGGCTAAAGAAAGCTGCATGCAAACTCTGTCATGGATGGGTATACGACGAACACGAGTGGCCATGGTGCTCGACTGCGGTCAAGCCAGCCATTACTCGCATCTCCGTGGTTAAATCAGCTGAGGCTACGACTGTAGTGCACCCATATACTGACATTTGTAAAATGACCGATATATTTGACTTCAGGACATCACCGACTATATAGACAACATGCTGGAAATAAAGATTTTCCAAAGTACAAGTCGTATGATTCAACTTTTTCCCATGGTCTAGTGTTAAAAAAGTAAACAAAAATCGCAATAAATTGTAATATCAAATTGCAATAACATCAAATTGGCACACAAGTATCGTGATAGTATTGAATCGGGAAATAAGCATATCATCTCAGACTCACCTTGGTTTTTCCTGATCCAGAGGGTCCCACCAACATCAGCCCATGTCTCACCACAGTGGTCTCATACAGCTGAATACACTTACTAATATACCCTGCAATCACCAAAATAATATCATCCACTCATCTTAAAAATACAGGTACCTCCATATATGAAAACATATTTTGTGTAAACACTAACCATCCACATCTTTGAGGTTCTTCTTGGTGCAGATGTTACGCAAGGACTCTTCGAGTGCGCCATAGTTTATCGGCTCCTGTTTTGTCTTGGGGAAAAGATCAGATACGATACCGTGGAAGAGCTTCAGGTCTTCCTGTAAAAACTTTGGCACGTTGACGTCTTGAATGGCTCGCAGACAGATCAACTCCTGGGAGACGGCAAGATTGCAGAAGAATAAGATATTAAATGGACAGGTAGTTTTTCATACCCCATTCAAAATTTGTGTCATATTTTCTTTCTTATACTTTATTTCCATCGTAAACAAAAGAATTGTTCTAACCTCATTCATGTCGGGATTTTCTCTCTTCAGGTTTCCAGCAGCTGAGATCACAGTCTTCACAGCTCTCATACCAAAGTCATAATGATCCTTCATATAAACAAGAGCAACAGTCAGCACATCTTTATATCTTTGTTATTCTTACATACACATCTCTCCATCCTCTCAGGAATGTGTTAACTATGTAACTGTGTGTTATATGCCAGTATTTTATAGTATAATACTGTCAAATTAAAAAGATTAAAAAAGTAGTTCAACAGCAGTTTAAGTTGCTTTTTCAATAAAAAATTATGTATTTTCTTGGCAGACAGAAATGCATTTGGAGATGCAACTGATTCTAAGTCTGATCTCCTCTGAATCAATACAAATACCTGAGAGCTCAGCTGTTCAGAGGAGAGCTTAAAAGTGGTGGTGATCTTCCTCGAAAGGACTTTGGCATCACTGAAGCCAAATGAATACAAGGAGATCTCAGCAATCATAGCATAGTCAGGCACCATCATGGCAACAGGACGAAACAGCGCCTGTAGAAGATATAATAATCTCTTTTGTTGAGCCCCGTCTGCTTATCCTCAGTGTTATACTGTTATTTAAAATTAAATCTTCATTTCAAACCTTGAGATTGTCGGGCAGCTCAGTGCGTCCAGCATAACCAGGATTCATAGTGATGAATACAGCGCAAGATGGGACAAGAGGGATCTCTGTTCCCTCAAACACAAATCGCTCTGCCTGAAAACACAACATGCACACAATTATCTTAAGACTGACTTTTTATTTGAGGAATGCAGTGATGGTAAAAAATAATTAAAAAAATGTACTTATATAAAAACAATATATACTTTTTACAACTTCATAATGGGAAAGTACTCAACTAAAAGTAAACTTTAATGCCAGATTTTACTCGCAGCAAGATTGGTTTCACAATGTTCCGAATTTTAATTATTGACATCATTAACTTTAATTCTGTAAAATGCACAGTACAGTGCTGTAGTTGGCTGACCAACTGTCTATATTGGTGAGTAATCTCTGCAAAAAAACTGCATATTTAAGGACAATTGTGCATATAAAACATTATTCTGTAAAAAACCAGCAATAATATATAATATATAATATTGAACTGTTTACTAATATCAAAGATAACTTTGTCATTTTCGCTGACACATAAGAAATATATGTCATTTTATAACAATACGACAATGTTTGATGCTTGATTCAGATACTGTATGTGTAACACAGTAATTTATCAATACCTGTGGCAGTTTTTACATAATACTACTGCATATAGTAATGCTTCCATGCCTCCATGTAATTGCTCCAGGAGGTTGAGTTTATTTAACTCAAATATATGAAAAATGTAAAATTTACTAGCCCATAACAAACACATTTGTTCTTTCTTGAAATGCAGTAGAAATAAAGCACAACCATGGAAATACAACGGAGCAGAACAGACATTGAACTGTTTGCCGTGGTAATTTGACAAGTACAAAAGAGGGTGATTGTTGTTAGTTGTTATGGTGACAACACACATCAGTGGGGCTGTATAATGTGTTGCCGCTCTGACCACCATGATACATTGATTTGAATGGTAATGCCCATTCTGTTCCTCTTCTATTTCTATGATATACTATATACATATATAAATACACAAAATGAAAATACTCACTGTACTTATGCACAGTACTTGTACAACTCAAGTACTCTGCGGTTAAGTGCAGTACGTACCAGTGAATCAGTTACTCACCCTTTGCTGTTGGGCCTTTTGTATCGTGGTGATCTGTTGTGCCACCACAGACAGCACTTCCACATCAATACGATTAAACTCATCAAAGCATGCCCAGGCCCCAGAGCTGCAAACAGGAAGACAGACAAAAATGCAACGTTAAAAATTTGTGATATTTAACAGCAGATATTCTTTCATACTTTAGTAACTGCCTCTCACCTGGCCAGTCCTTTGAGAAACTTGCCCATAGCAAGGAAGTCCAGCTGATCAGAGCAGTTGAAAACAACTGTCTGGATAGCCAGAGCCTTCCCAAGATCTTTAGTGGTTTCCGTCTTTCCTGTCCCTGCTGGACCTGCAGGAGCTCCTCCAAACTTCAGGTGCAGAGCTCCTGTTAGAGTCAGGTAGCATCTGAAAGAGGCAGGAAGTGGTGTATTCAAAATAATATATGACATTCAGGGAAAAAAGAAACAGAGTAGATAACATTAGACTTAACGACTACCTGTCAGTGAGCGGGGTGATGACCAGACGTCCGGAGTTACCAAGGTACTCGTATCCATACAAAAACTCTGCATTCACTGCGCGGATGTACAAGTCATCTTTTGTCCAGTAATATCTGCAGACAATATCAGATCAGTATCAAACTTACTCTGCACCTACAGTATTGCAGAATGATAAATACAGTGGACTCCAACGTCAGGAGTGACAGAACTGAAAAATGACAGAACAACAAAACAAAGAGATAACCTGAGCTGGCTGATCCACTCAAAGTCATTGATGCTTGAGACCTCCTCCTCCACCAGTTTTGCCGCAACATCCTTAGCGTGGACCTCTATGACGATAAGCGCAGACAGCACGGCTCGTTGCATGTTAGACAGACGTCCTCTCACCAGCTGCACTAAGTCACTTAACTTCAGAAACAAAGGGGGAAGTCAGTACACTGTAGTGTGCACAATGTACAGTGCAAATGTGAGCAATATTGGCCAGTCCAATACAAAGTCCCCACCTGTGTCTGTAGTTGGGGATAAAGGTGTTTGGCCAAGTCTCCCTGCTCCAAGGCCTCAGACACCTCAGCAGTCCAGAAGACCTGACAGCCAGCTATCACCACTTGACCAGGCCACGATAGCACCCACTCTGTACGAGGTTGCTGAGGGGTCCAGAGAGCACACACACAGATGATGTAAACCCTGAACAATTTAAATATGCCATGAAACATAGAGGAAAAATAAAGAAATGATCTTTGATTTTAGAAGAAACTCCTCTCTGTCCCCTGTAATTATGAACATAACCATTAAAAGTGTACGGGATTAAAAGTACCTGGGCACTATTATTGAAAGCAATCTCGACAAGAAATGCTAACACCAGTGTTAAGTTTGCAAAGGCTCATCAATGTCTCTACTTTTTAAGGAAACTTAGAAGTTTTAATGTGGACAAAACGATGCTGATAATGTTTTACAAGACCTTCATTCAAAGTATATTGACTTTTTGTATTGAAACAAATTAGACAGGGTTGTTATACTGGGTGGCAAGAAAACAGGGGAACCAATGTGCTGTATTACTTATATGACAGACCACTACGCCATGAATTTTCTTCACAACATCATAGCAGATCCACTGAATCCTCTAAGGCCTGAATATGTACTTTTAATCTTCAGGACGTAGGTGTAGTATGCCCAGGATGCGGACAAAAAAATGCATCTCATCCTTTGTCCCAAGCAGCATTAAGCTGCTTAACAAGCTCTGAACTCTGCGCTTCTCTTGAACTTGATGCCCTTTATTGATTTCCCAAATGATGCTTTTTTATGATGTATTTATGATGCTCATGCTGTATGTTATATTATGTGCTGTCATATATGGTTGTTGATGTTTTCTTGATAGTCTTTAATGCTCTTTGTGCAAAGCAAATTCCCCTAGGGGCGATAAACATTACATTCATTCAATCATTCATTCAAATTGAACAAACAAGCAATACAAGAGTACACATCACAACACATCAAAAACATCAAAGCGAGAGTCAGGGTTACAGACCTCGGGGTAGACTTTGAGTGAGCGGTCAATGTTATCCCTCAACGTGGCCTTCATAGATTTCTCGACATCCTTGAGCCAGTCCTCCACATTTCCAGTAGGCCACACTGGCAGGGACAGCTTCACCTCCTCCCCTTCTCCGGAGTACATGTGTGTGATCTGTAGATCTGACTGGAATTGAAGCTGAGAGCCAACAGAAGTCTCAGTCGTATGTTGTATGCATGTTATATTTTCAGTAATATATGAGCAGAGTAACTGTAAAGAAACAACAAACCCGTGCGATGTTCTCAAAGCATTTGCGCAAGTGCGGTTGTACAGCAGTAGGATCTTTGGTCTGGGACAGAATCTCCAAGAGCTCATCGTCTGACAGGAAGTAAAACCTACACACAAATATTCACTGTATAGTACATTGATTGTACTAAGTCTATGTAGTCAACAGTGTGTCATGATTTAGTGTGGAAACTCATTTCTGGCCAAAAACTGTCCACATACATATCACCACTGATTCAAGTAGCCTTTAGTTTTTATAGATATTTGCTTGCTTTACTTTTGGTATCATAGCTATCCCTCATTTATAACAACCATAACACGTTTCTTTGGCCACTCACTGATGGTGACGTTGTAGTATTATGTGAAAAAGTGAGATCAATGCATACCCTCTCCAGTTAATGGTATGTGGAATAACTCTCATAACTCTGTTATTAACACCATCAGATAATGAGAGCCGGGTGAATTTCAGGACACTTTGAGTGAGGCTTACCTGGGGAAGCGGCCTCGTTTTGTCTCCAAGTATTCACTGAGACCCTTCTGCACCTGCTCCAACAGTGCGTTGCACTTTTTCAGTTTGTCTAGTAGACTGGAATCTGGACACAGCTCAATCATCTGGAGTGAAACAAACATTAACAGTTTACAAAAATCATGAGAGCATCTTCATCATCTAGCTATGTTCATCTCTGTATAAAAATGAAACCTTTGTCCTTTAACCCTTGTGCCTCACTTTAAAAAAGCTTGCTTGCTCTGATGTCCTTAGAGGACAAAAATGTAGGTATCAAAAAACTGCCATACAATTATATATATATATTGTTTTCCACTTTCACTGACTATATATTTTAACCAACTACCAACTATTCATTCACTTTCAGAATTTTAAGCCTTTACATGTTAGTTTGTTTACATACTGTAATGCCACTGTTATGAAAAAACAAACAAATAAAGAATACAAACATATATATATTTTCTGTAAACTAAATGCTACTGGGATTCTTTTTTTCACAGTCTGAGATATGTCAATGATGAGCAACAACATTGTTTTAGATGCATTTTTATTTTTGTGCAGGATACCAGGAAGAAAGCATGTATTTTACCACACTGGGCAAACATGAGAAAATGACTCAAATGGAAAATAGTAAAATATTACTTAAGTGTTGAAGCCAGGGCTCTAGATTGAAAGCCTGACATAATACAATGCATGATTTTATGCTGTAATGGCCCTGGGATAAAAAATTGTGGTTTTAATGGGTTTCAAAGGGGACATTTTTGCCTTTATGCGTCTGAGTGTCTGTATTTTGGCTACACGGTTTATCAAAGGACTATTATAGGAGCTGAAGTTGAACTTCCAAAATTCAAAAAATACATTAACACAGCCAAAATGATCAAAAAAAATAAAAAAAGTCAAAAATGTCCCGAGTGAGACAGAGGGGTTTTTAAATATGAAGTGTTATGGAAGCTCTGACCTTTGGATTATTGAAGGCACTTCTCATGATGGTCCTCCATGTTTGATCCATTTGCTCGTATCTTTTTCCTTCCACAGGCAGCTGCTGGTTGATATCATCAGAGCTGAAGATGGGCTCCAAGTAGAGCCAGGAACGCTGGCATGTCAGCCACTCCTCCAGCACATCCTGCAAGCACCAGAAGAGGGCAGTAGCACAGCATAAGATACTGCATGATAATGATACAAGACACAAGACCAAGTGTGAATGTGTGCATGTGTGTACTTGAGTCATTCGGAGCTTGCTCTCCCAGCTGCTAATACGGCCCTCAAAAGTTTTTTTGAAGGGAGAGAAGGATATGCTCTGCGTCATGACAATGTGGTCGTCCAGCAACTGCAACGCCTCATCTGGGCTCTTCAAGATGTAGGTGCCTGTCTCCTTGTAGGACAACACGTCAAAGACTACTCTCGACCACTCTTGTTCCATCTTTTCCAGGGCCTGAGTGAGAAGGTGTGAAAAAAAAGTAGCAGCCACCAAATTTAATGCAGATATTCACACACTGATCGAGTGCGTCAGCCAGAAAAGTGAGTGGAGTTGCTTTGAACTAAAGAAACATGAGTCACTCAGCCTCTGTTTCACCACCATCATTGTGAGGTTGTAATACTTTTCTTAAGTGCTCCTATTGTGAAAACTGCATTTTAACTTTTTGTTCATGCAGAGAATAAAAATGATCTGCCCAATTTTTGCAGTTCTACAGTGACACTACATTCATCACACATCCTATACAAACACAACTTAACACTACATGAAACACTGCATTTAGAGTACAACTCCTTGGGCCAGTTGCATAAACTTAGTTTAAGATTGTCAGACTAGTCTAAGTAAACCTGTCTGTTACATAAATATTAAGACTGACTTAATCTGAGGTAGGAAAGTTAGCCACCTCTCCCCCTGGCTAAGCCTGAGATGAGAGCCTTGTTGCTATGGCAGCAGTCTGTCAGAAGGTCAGTTAGCTTACTATTTCAACTGTTTATCCATTACTTTTAGCTAACTTTTGGCTAACTATTTCAACTCTTTATCCTTTACTTTTTTTTTTATTCTTGTACCATATTCTTGAATTGTTTTTGAATATCTTTAGCGCTACTTATGACCTTGGATTTATGCTGTTTACCTGTTCTGATATTTTCTCTCATACTTAATGTGGTGTCGCTGTTGCTGTTGAATCCGCCATTTTTTCTCTGTGAGTTATTTCACCAATAATGCATTGCGCATCAGGCTATCTAATTCAGTCAGTCTTACATTAGTCACTCAGGAAGGCTTTATGCAACAGGTAAATTTAAGTGTCTATAGCAAGTCTGACTTCAAGTTATATTCAAGACAAAGACTAGGTCTATTTTTATGCAACTGGCCACTGTTCAAAGGTACCTGTTCAATGGTGTACTCTTTCCCAGCCACCTCAGCCACATGAGCTATGTCATCCACGTGGTTCTGTAGGCCAAGCTCCAGGCAGCGAGTCAAGGTCAGTTTGGCTTTGGGCTTGACATTCATCTCAATGCGTTCTGAAAGCATCTCCCAGTGGCGGGTCTTCATCCCCGGGTTCCTCATGCCCTGAATCAGAGGAATATGAGGCTGGAAGTCCTCGATCTTGCTGCGGATTACAGTCGCCACCAGCTGGCAGTCTGGCGTTGTGTAAGACAAAGAAAGCGGGACCAGAAAAAAAACACATCAGACATATTAACAATCACACTTTATCAAGTTAGAATGGTGATAGATGTGTCACCTACCAGGAATGTCCTTGAACTGTTTAATACATTTGTGCATGGTCTTGTGGGCATCTGTAACATTGCGCTCAAGCTGCTCAGGGTCTATGGAAGACAGCGGGTCATTGAGCCAGCTCTCCTGCCAACGTAGCCAATCAGAGGTGGTGGTCCATAGGTCTTTAAAAGGCTGTAATTCCTTTACCAGCTTCTGCAGCTGATCATACTGTAAAACACATTAACATTTCATTGTCAGAAAAAGCTTGACAAATATTATAGTATGTCTATATAGTATTTTCTTTCACAGTTTTTTTAACAGTTCAAAACAGGGGGGAATATTCTGTATGTAAATGTATCTAGACATCATTTGATCGATTCTCTTTCACTTACATTAGTGGTAGGAACACCAAACAGGCGTTCTCTGGTGTTGTAGGTTTGAGCCATTGTCTGACACTCCTTTAGTTGCTTGTTTGTACGCCTCATCTTGTTGGCCACCTCATGGGCATGATCGGGGTCTGTATGACCCGCAAACCCAGCAACCAGCATCTATAAACACAGTTGTTGCAATTTAGAACCAAATAACATCAACTTACTTTGCTAAATCAAACATTTCTAACATTAAAACATAATAAACTAAGATCTGTGTTGAGTGGATGATTTTAGAGATTGTTGATACAAGTTAAAGGGACTGTATGTAAGTTTTTACACGTATAGACTTTCTTTATTGTTTTTTATTGCCAATGTGTGAAAAGGTTGTAACCTAACTTAATAAAAGAGACCTTCAGCGACTTTCTGGGTTTCCTCTATCAGCCTGTAGACTGATTAATGTGAAGAATGCGGGCCGTTTTTTCCGGGAAAATCCAATGGATGTGACGTTAAGCGCGCTCGGGAGTGCCTTTATTTTCAGCTCCGCTACAGGGCTAACAGTTTGCAACCAAAGCTAATGTTCCGTTAGAAATGGAGTCCCCTAATGCCAACAAACGTACAGTCCCCACCACAACTCAGACTCCAACACAAACTCCACAGGAGCACAAAAAAAAACAAAGTTATATGTAGCGGACCAGTCTTGCAAAACAGTAATGTGACCAATGGAAAACTAGTGTTTTGGGAGTGACGTAGGTCATTTTGGAGAATAGCAGAGCCAGTGCGAAGAGTGTGTGTGCACGTGGAAAGTGAGTGGTTAAGCAAGAGAGAGAGAGCGACGGCGAGTGTGTGAGAAAATGAGCGATTAATTTACAGTAGCTCTGAGTATATCAAGTGAATGTACACTGGAAGTTGCAGTTTCTCAAGACCAACAGAGGTTTCCCGTGTCTTGTTTCCCTGCTGCTGAGTGGAGTGACGGGGGTTAACTCTAGAGCAAGTAACGTTATCGACTCCGACCCAGGAGACCAAAACTAATGTCTCCCCTGTGCCTTCTAACCACGGTCGGGAGGGTGAAGCATGAAAAGTTAACACCAGGATGAACATCGGCCAGGCCTTCCATTCATGGAGGGACCTTTGTTTGGTAAGCTAACATTACTGCCAAAGTATGTGAAATATATAGTGATATTGTGGTTTTAGCTGGCTTATGTTGCTAACGTTAAGCAACATGATGCCTGTCAATCATGTTTAAAGGGAGGACATATCACAAGAAGACCTCTGAAAAAAAGATTACAATCTTAAAGGGGGTCTACTTTCAGTCGCGTCCAAACAAGGCCGCGAGTTCAGTTGCTGATGAACAATAAACCCTAGTTGGCTCAGCTGACCTTTAGAGAGGTTATTTGCTCCTCAAGGTTGTTCTGGTCGACCAGCTGGATCTTATGGAAGTGCTCCTCATCCTCCACATGCTGGACGGCTACCGCTTCAATCTGGCTGATTATCCTTTGAGGCCCACCAATAGCTTCCCACCTGCAGAGATATGTAGCAATCACTACAACAACTCCTCAGTTCCCTCTATTCATCACTCTAACCACAATGAAACCATCAAATCACTCTTAATCTGACATGAGAACGTACAAAATAAATTTCTGATTAGTTTTCAAAACATTAGCATGATGATGTTTACACTTACTTTTTACTAACATCCTCATCTGAAAAACAGTAGCAAAGTTCTTCTATTAGCTCATAGTCTGACTGGATCTTGCCAGTAAATTCCGTCTGTGGACACATTGAAAAAATAAATCAGATTTATTGACAAAATAACCCTTCATATGACACATAACAACCAGTCCATGTATGTACATGTGCACCTTGTAACTCTTGAGCTGTTCTGGGATTTGCTTCATCCAGTCCCTCTTTTCAGTCAGTTCCTCAATGCTGTTGGGGTTGTCACGTAGCTTATTACTAATCGTGTTGCACTCTTCACATGCCTACACACATACAAGATAAAAACGTATAATCAAATCATTAAAAATGTAGGAAAAGGCTTTCAAACTGAAGTAAATGTAGGTCCTGTGTAATCAATGGGCAACCTCCGGGTCTGAAAAGTGAAGCCAATGCGGAAGTGCCTTAAACTTGCATTCTTTCTAATAGCCAGCAGGGGGCGACTCCTCTGGTTGCAAAAATAAGTCAGATTGATTTATTACCTCAGTAAACATTGTAAACATGAGTTTATGGTTTCACAAGTCTTCTTCAATACAGTATGATGTTCATTTTGTAAATGATGGTCCCATTTAGAGTCAAATAGATCATAAAGCAGGGTATGCTAGTTGTTTGAGTTTTCATCTTACAACTTTAATCCTTTCACAGTGTGTTTTCAGTTCATGAAAGTTAATTATAACATTTTGGTTCTCTAGAAATGTCTTATTCAGTGTTCGGTTGTACTTAGCTCTACCCTCTCGTGTCACTACTGGTTATAAAATACCAAGATGGCGACGGCCAAAATGCTGAACTCGAGGCTTCAAAACGGCAGTCCACAGACTAATGTGTGACGTCACGGTGACTACGTCCACTTCTTATATACAGTCTATGTGTGTAATACATAACACCTATACAGTATTTACGGTATAATTAAGTACTCACGTGTTTTCTGGCCTCTAAACTAATGACTTACATCATCAACCTGCTTGCGTAGCTTCTGAGCAAAGTGGTCCAGCACTGCGTTGGCTAAAGCCTTTTTTTTGTTACAGAGAGCCTGACGTACAGCCTCAACACGCACAATAAATGGACCAATGACAATGGAGGATGGCAGAGAGCGCTCGAGCATTTCCTTTTCTTCGAGAAGTTGTTCCACCTCTTTCTTCACTTCTTGGGTTGTCTGTTCTGCATGTGTGTGAGATCTGGCAGAGGAGATTCAAATGATTCCATTTAATGAGGAAAGCATGCTGAATGGACCAAAAATCGGACTGACCCTGAACCTTGTGGGAGAACTTGCATACGTCATTTTAAACAGACTTACTTGAGAAGGGTTTCTATGTCCAAGTTGTGTAAATCTAAGTGTTTCTCATATTCAGCAGCATAAGCCCTAAGAGGTATGGCTGCTTGTATCAGAGCATTGCGGACCTTCTCTCTCAGCTCAATTACTTCTGGTTCCCAAAACTTCACTGACTCGATCACCGGATCGTCAGCGATGAACAACTTCTGCATCACAAACTGGCACGGACAAGAGAGGAACTGTTAAATCATTGTCCCTTAGATTCATTATCATCATCCATGGATAGAGGAACCTTTCATGAACATTTTAAGTTAATGCTCTGGGATTCAGGTGATTTTGTTTTACCTTCTCAAGCTGTGGCACGTTGTACGTGGCCACAATGGCCTTATCAAACAGGTTGATGATAGATGTCTCAATATTCGCCAGTGTAGTGCTGTAATGAACCCCAGTCTGATCCAGAACCAAGTCCAACAGGAACAGAGGGTTCTTTTCTGGCCTGGTTATAGAGAATAGTGTAATATTACCGACACATTACTAAATATCTAGCACAGTAATAGGTTATGTCACACTCAAACACTCCTTAAAACTGAACTGAGTATATAATGTATAACTGACTCCAAGGCTGTGTCTGAAATAAATCACTCACTACTCACTATATGGTGAGTTCGCCATTCTGTAGTGCTGTCCGAATGTATAGTGAAAATTATTATAAAGTAGTGTACAACGATGATCACTAATCGAGCACTATATCCCATCATGCATTGCGCTGAAGCGGACGGACGAAAAGAGAGAGAGACGCGGGATTGCAACCTGCTGTACAAATGTAAATAAATATTGATATTGGGTGGCATTTCCACAGAGCTCTAAAAACTGTTTTGTATTATTAAGAAGTATATTCAACTACTTGTTGTATTTATTTATATTATATAATATATTTATTAGGGGAAAATACGCTCAGTATAATATCATGTATTTATGTTGGGATTTATTGTGGATGGTCCACCGGCCAACGTTGACCTGGCACGCTTTAATTGTGTGACAGCAATTAACGTAATTAACAGCGCAGAGAAATGACCCGAGTAGTGTCCAAAAGTGTTTCTTAATTTTGCCGATGAGCTCCCTATATAGTCCTCTATATAGAAGTCTCTAGATAGTGAGTAGGGAGTAGTGGCTAAGTGAATGATTTCGGACACAGCCCATGATATAACAGCATAAGAAAACAGTAACACGGATGCATATGAGCACAAAAGTGTGTGAAGATGTTTATATAAATGTGTATCCATGTGTGTAAGTTCATGCTATCCTACTTGTAGGGGCTAGTTATGAGGTCGTTCCCCCAGGCCAGGTCGTGAGGACACGTCAGCACACTGTGGCAAGCGTTTAACAGCAGCTGATTCAGGCTGGCTAGCGAATCCTGCACGAGGAAGCGCAGGGAGTCCTCCAGGTTTATCCGCACCACAGCCATCAGTCTGTACAGCTTGGAAGACTTGTACGTGTCCCAGCAAGACTCGTTCACGTTGTAAGATCCCGAACCAATATCACCCAGGTTGGAACGGATACTGTTGCTCAGCGCGACTACCCATGTCTCCCTAAGATACAAGCTTATCTGAAGGAGGAGGAGGAGGAGGAGGAGGAGATTTCATGCATCTTTACTCATGTGAAATTCAGATGCCTTCTTCATCTGCAAGGTTTCTCTTTCTGGTAATCCACATTAAAAACAAAAATGGATCCATGGTTAAATTTGAATGAATGGGATTTGCACAGGTCTTTTCTTACCAGTACCACAGTGATTTAAAGGTCCCATATCGTGCTCATTTTCAGGTTCATACTTGTATTCTGTGTTTCTACTAGAACATGCTGTAATGTTAAAAAAAAACTTTATTTTCCTCATACTGTCTGCCTGAATATACCTGTATTTACCCTCTGTCTGAAACGCTCCGTTTTAGTGGATTTCAAGGGAATTGCAACAGAATTGCGTTGCTAGGCAGCTGTTTGGGTCCATGTTTACTTCCTGTCAGCTGATGTCATTCACATTCACTGCAACAGGAAATAAACTGGGACACATTTAGAATGTTTACGTTTAAAACCGTGAAATGATCTAAATATTGTAGATTTGTGACATCACAAATGGACAGAAATCCTAACGGCTTGTTTCAAACGCACAATTTCTGAATACAGGCTGTGTGTGTTTCTCCGTATATTGAGCATTTTGATAGTTTAACAGTATTTATATAGCACTTAAACCTGCTTTATAATGTAAAAGACATGAAAATCTCACTTTTAACAATATGGGACCTTTAAAATAAAGAGGTGTTGCTGGTTTGACCATGATAAGCTGCAATTACCCTGACAATGACCCATTGTTTTAGCATGAGTAGTGGTTAAATTTGGGTGCTACATCTGCAGTGATTACCAGACAATCAAATAATGCATTCAAATTCTTATTTAAAAGAAATGACAGCTACTTTGAATTGATAGAACCGTATTGGCAGAAGAAAAGCTACAGCAATGCTACAATACCTGAGTGTGCATTTGAGACTGCATGACTTCAAACTCGTCCAGTCGCAGTGGTTTGACGGAGGAGACGTTGAAAAGCCTCATGGTTGCTACTTTGTTGCACTCGGACAATATTTCAGATAACACACAGATCACCTCTGGCTTTGTTAACAGGGAACAGCAGGCAAAAGCAGCTTGGTTCTTCTTATAGGCAAAGGGAGGAACTGGAACGCACCCTGTGCATAGATAAAACAGACAAGTGATTAGATTCTGAGGGAGAATGACAGGTATTGGGGTGGTAATACAGTACTTTAATCTTGACCCCATTGGCTCAAATAAATGTATACATGGATAACTGTCTTACCTGTTTGCGGTACATACTCAGGATCCTTCTGTGGCAGGGTCATGTGTGAAAACTCCTCTGTGTGGCTCATCACTACTTTGTCAAAGCTCATGCGGTTCATTGTACGCTCATATTCCAGTTCGACCTCCTTCTCCAGATCTCCTATACACGTCTTCAGACTGAACACATAAGATTCCCTTTATTCTTAACATTTCAACTCAGAGGGATCTATTATAAAACAGGTCATACTGAACAAGGAGAGAATGACAGCAGAAATATGACTTTGACATTACTTACATTTTCAGCCTGAGCCCAGGGGCTGAAAGGGCGTGTGTTTTGATACGCTGGAGACTGTGGGCATCAAGAGATGGTGTTCCCCTCCAGGTCGGCGTGCAGTCCACAGACAAGTGGTAGAGAAGCAGAGCTTCTGTGTTCTCCCGCCAGCGCAGGGCAAACTGGATCCGTTCCACAAAGATACGTGGGTCCTCAGCACTGAAAACCAATCTGATCCTGGGTACCCAGAACTTAGTGCCATATAGTATGGCGTTTACTCCTATGAAAAAGAAGGAGATGGAAGGCATACATACGTGGTCAACAATACAAACAGAGACGAGATGAAATTATGAGTGTGTCATTATAGTGCAAATACATAAAAACCAACCAGGAGATTTGCTGTTTTTGTGTTTTTTGTGTGGAATTGGATTTCCTTCTTCATCTGTCAGTTTGCTGTTTTGGTAAACTTTCTGTACCAGATACTGGCATTTCTCCTTACTGTAGTCAAGGACCCCAACTGAACGCCAACTGTACTCCAAAGAGGAGCTTTCTGTCATCTCGTCATCTGTAGGCAGCAGGGCTTTTGCAGGAATAGGTTTTCGATCAGGTTCAGCATTGCCAAGGGCAAGCCAGTCTTCTGGAGTCCGGCAGTCATACTCCTCATTGTCAAATACCTAAAGGAGAAACACAGGAAAGATGAGTGTGGGGTGGTGCTGTGCCTTAAAATATAGGATGTAACAGAAATTGGCAGTCCAAAATGCCAGAGAAAAGATTGCAGCAGGAACAGACTCACCTCCAGGGGGAGGTACTGTGATACAGGATTGTCAGTCGTAATCACATCACTACTGCTCTGATGTCTTGCCATTAGGAGATTGGAGGATATGCCTTTTTCTGCCAGGAGCTGTTCAATGTCAAACTTCAAATATTTCCTTCGACGTCTATAAGAAAACAATATGAAACAGGAAAATAAGTCTTAACAAAAGGCAGTGGTTAGATTATCCTCTAAAAAATCCAACAGCCTCTATTCTGTATTTCAGAGGTTGTAGTGGGCTCAGTGTTAAAGCTAGAGTGAAGATACTGATATCATATGAAACTAAAAAACCTAATGAATCCATTCGTCCCAACCCTGTCATGCTAGCTTGTCGGCAAAGTTACGCTAAATTATGGCGAGGAAAAACTTGCATGCCGATTTGCACAGGGGTCCCTTGACCTCTCACCTCAAGATATCTGAATGAAAATTGGCTCTATGGGTACCCACGAGTCTCCCCTTTACAGACATATCTAACATTTTCAGATGCAGTGACAGAAAATGGAGAGGTTTTTGAAACAAAAAAGTGATGTTGGAGACAACCTTGCACCAGTAAAAGCTTCAAAGCCTGTGGTGAGGAAATATGACCCTGAATATTTTGGATTCATAATTGCAGGCAGTGATGGATGAAGGTAAGCTGAATATCAATGTGGGTCATTACAGCTGACAGTGACATAACACATATTTATAGCCCAGTTTCTCATTTATTTTGGAAGGTGGTCCCTGGAAAAAAATATGTAAATCAGAAGTGGGCTTCAAGTTACAAAACCCCTGACAACCCCTGCCTTACAGTATGTAAATATGCTCACTACAGGATATGCATAGAACAGAAAGCTCCGCAGCACTAGATGACTCTTCTGTCATACATGATGCACGCAAACACTGCATACCTTTCTATCTCTAACTTGCGGGGGATCTGGCCTTCAACAGTTTGGAAGGGCATCTGGACCTTGGATGTATTAACAACCCGGCAGAAGTAAAAAGGATGTGATTGCTGTGAGGTAGGTCCATGATTGTCCTTTTCAACAAGCTTGCAACGGTCAGATGGAGTCTTGAAAGTTGTAACTAAAGAAAACAGTGCAGATGAACAAAGATTTTATACACAGCATATACAATATTGTATTTTAACGAAGCATATGCTCCTCTTATAAATACAAAGTAGGTGCATCAGAAATTATGACTGAAAATGCCTACATGTCTAAAATTGTCATGTAATACAATCTCACCTTTAATTGTGTTGGGATCACTGGTGGATTGGCCCTGTGACCTCTGCCGGATACCAGGTTCTGCTGTAAGAGACTAATCAATAAACAGTTAGTCTTGGATTTGGTCAGACCACGACAGAAGCTCAGTGTTTTGCATGGGCTTCATAATGAAATGCTTTTACCTGGAACTTGGATGTAGTGATGATATCTGAGTATATGCCCTTCTGCTCATTCACAGTGCATTTTCTGATGGGAGGGAGTTTGCACCAGTGACTTAAAGTTGGAGGCTTGGGCTCTGGAGGTTTGCTGGGGGGATGAGGCACCAGTACACCGAAACCTGGCAAATATTTTCTTTCCATCTTCTAATAGAATCAAATAATTCATGTGTGATGTTAAACAATGAAGCCTGGATGTAATCCTGTTAGCTGCTTCTAAAATAATCTAAACTGTTGCCTCAAAATGCTTTCGTTACATGCAAAATGTGGATGAAAATTGTTTGTTTCTGTCCTAGAAGTAACATTAAATCTTGAATATTTTCATTTAATGTTAAATAAATGTCTGTTAAGTCACTATCTATAGCCAAATGTGTTAACACAAAGGTGATTGAGCCTATGGCCCACTGATGAAAGTATTGCAATATTCATATATTAAGATAAGATAAGATAAGATAAGATATTCCTTTAATAGTCCTGCAGTGGAGAAATTCGCAGTGTACAGCAGCAAAGGGGATAGTGCAAAAAACAAGATGCATCAGCTAACAGTAAAAAAAAAGAGCTAAACAAAGTGTAACAAAATATGAACCATTTAAATAGAAGGAAGTATAAAAATAGGAGCAGTATATACAGTACCCAGCCAACATTTGTATGTGGGGCCCATGTGGGTAGTAAATGGGCTGAAAAATAGGCCTTATATGGGATCGTCCGTAGGTTTCATAATGGCCCCGTGCCAATTGCCCTTGTGGGTTTCATGCAGGGGTACACTGGGTGTTATATGGGCCCAATCTGGGCAACAGAAAACCAAAACCCATCTCGGCCCCAGGTTTAAGTTCTATGTGGAAACTACATGGGGGCTATATGTCCTGAAATATGGGTTGTAAGTGGGTTTGTCCACAGTTTCCATGTTGGCCCCATGCACTAATTTCCCAGTAGTGACCCAACTAGGATCCACACGGGTAGCCCACATGGGGAGCCCATGTGGGACCAACTTAATTGACCCAAGTGGGCGCCATTTGAGTTGCCCATTCTGAGCCCATGCACTAATTTCCCATTAGTGACCCACCTAGAACCCACTTGGTACTTAGTTGATCCAAGTGGGCCCCAGATAAGATGCCCATTTTGGGCCCATACCCACTTGGTACCCAGGTACCCCCAGCATAACCCATGTGGGGCCCACATAACCATGTTGGCTGGGTATTGACAATAAACAGACAAATCAACAAAATTGCACAAGTGGAAAATGATATTGCAGAGTGAGAATGAAATGAAATTCCACCTGAAAATATCAGGTTATTGTCAGTTTTTGGTGTGTAAGTGAAAGTGGTCTACTAGGAGCAGCTTTATGAAATAGGTGTCTGTGGTGTCATTAACTAACTCTTACATTACCTATATCTAGAAAAGGAGAATGGAGGAATTAACAACATCCACCTGCGAAATAACAGGACAGTTTGAGTAACTTTGTTACCTGGTCCGTGTATGTTTACAATAACATACCGCTGCTGCCAAATAACTTTACTGAAGCAGCAAAAGAAGCATCAAACATACAGATTAAAACCGTAAACTAGTTAGTTTAATGTTAGCTGTTAGCATTAGCACTAATTAACGTTCAGGTGTGACCGTTGGCTTCAGCTGCTCTGATTAGGTCAACTAACAAGTAACATTACGTAACGTTTGCTAATTTAAGATTGTAATCAAACAGAAAATATGATTTTTTTTACATACCTTATACTAAATTGGACTGTAAGTTGTAACGCTGCTCTTTAGTTTCCTCTAGCTGAAATATTAATGTAATAGCTGATGAACTTTATAAATCTCAGTTTCTAACTGGAAGTTAACCGCCGGTATGTAACTGTTGGTAGACGGGGCAACGGTTGTCATGGAGACGGAGAGAGCCACAACACGACAGTCCTGCTTTGTGGCAGACTGAGGGAAGAGCTTTTAAATTAAACATCTAACTTTAGGACACAAAAATAAAACTAAAAGAAGAGAGAAGAACAAAAATAGTCGGAAAGGGACTTGAGGGAAATATTGTACGTTTTATTCCACTATTGGACAGCTGTAGATCCAGGTTTTAATGTGGCAATAGTACTGCAAAATATATAAATATTGCAATACTTTCATCAGTGGGCCACATAGGCTCAATCACTATTGTGTTATTAATTTCAAAGAAAATCTTCGAGAACATGTCATCAGTTTATAAAATATATGCAATATTATAGACAATACTTTCATCAGTACTTTTGGACACAAAAATAAATCTAAAAGAAGAGAAAAGAACAAAAATAACTTGAAGGAAATATTGCATTCCACTATTTGACAGCTGTAGATCCAAGTTTTAATGTGGCAATAATACTGCAAATATATATAAATTGCAATACTTCCATCAGTGGGCCATATAGGCTCAATCACTACTGTGTTATTGTATAATTTCTTATTTAAAAATCTTCGAGAAAATGTCTTCAGTTTATAAAATATATGCAATATTATAGACAAAACTATCCAACAATGTATAAGTAATTAATCCAGGTTTTAATGTGGCAATAATACTGCAAATATATAAATATTGCAATACTTTCATCAGTAGGCCACATAGGGAGGGATGTCCCTTTTCTGTTTTTATTTCATGTCAAGGACAATGTGTCCAATGTGTCCTACATGTGATAAGATGAATTTTGCCATGTCTACAAAAACCCAATAAAAAAGATTTGAAAAAACTTTATTTGTCTCATACTGTCTGCCTGAATATGCCTGTATTTACCCTCTGTTTGAAAGGCTTTAGCTCATTTCAATGAAATTGCGTTGCTAGGCAACAGCTTGGGTTCATGTTTACTTCCTGTCATTCAGATACACTGCAACCAGAAATAAACTGGGACACATTTTTTTCTGAATAGGGGCGGTGTGTATTTCACGGTGGACTGAGTGCTTCGATACTTCTGCAGTATATATATATATATATATATAGGACTTAAACCTGCTTTATAATAAAAAAAAGACATGAAAATCTCACTTTTTTACAATATGGGACCTTTAAGTAAAATATCTGAATAGCCTACTTCTCCTATCACTGGTAAGGGAGTGAAATAAGAAAGCCACGTGGGATGAAAGAAGAGAACAAAGACAAAGAGTAGTTGTACTTAAGAGAATTAAATAATTAAGATTCATGAGTTAATTATGCCTGTCCCTTTAGAAACGGACTGTTTCCTCTGTAGCAGTAGTGTTTCACTGAGTAAGACCATTTCTCATTCAAACTACTCCCAGTCCCAAAGATCTTAGTAATTTAAACAGTTGAATAACAGCTAGATAAAAGCAGTTTGAATCTGTAAACAGTAGTAGAAGACCTAAAACAAAGCTCAAAAAGTTATATATAAATAGCCTACTCTTAAGGCCTACATTAGAAATCTTAGACAGTTTGAGCGTCTGGGAGATTGGTTCTCGAAACTGGGAGTAAATTTACATAACCACCACAATACACTGTTCTCCACAGGTAGGCTAAGCACCAGAACAATCATATCCCATGCTGTTCCTGGTGAAGATAGTGATGGTAATGGCAGTAATTATAAGCTAATGGAATTTGATTGGAATGCACACTTGCGCAAATTTCAAAATCTTTTCCTCTCACACTCATGACAGCTCGAACGTATCCGCAAGGGAGGGGAGAACCCCGTTGACCCGTGCGATCCCCACACTCCTGGGTCACAAGGGCATCATAACCTCGTCTGTTTCCCATGGCAGATCACAGGCATCATGCACTGCGGCCCCTGCTCCTGCCCCTGGCCTCTTCAAACCCATCAGAGCAGCCTGACATTGGGTAGCCAAGCACAAATGAATAGTCTCATGTGGCTGCTGAACCCTCACGTGTCACTTGCGAAGGACATGCCGCCACGCAGATAGGGATGAATTAAGGTGAAGAGGGGACCGGAGAGTCACTGAAGACTTGTAGTGTGGCCGGGATCATGAGGCCAAAGGGGTCAGAGGTGACCTACAGCACTGTACTCGGCTTTGTGAGAGGACAAAATGCTTTACAGTAGCGACACTGGCCCTGTTCAGAACTGGTATTAACATGCGTCCTGAGTGATCCGATCACAAGTGGACAGCTCTAAGCACAGGTGTGAATGCACTCAAGACGCATTGATATCCGATCGCTCAGACCACATTCAGAGGTGGTCTTCTTTTAGCAGCGTGTACGCGAATGTGTCCTGGGCCACATTAAGGACCGCCTACTCCACTGACGTCCCGCTGGGATCCGCAGGTCTCTGCGCTCCTCATGTGAATAGACAGACAGACGCAAGCGCTTGTTTGCCTCGCAGCCTGGAAACGGCCTCTGTGCTCTACTGTATCCTGTCGGCATAACTGTATTTTATTAAGATATATCTTATCTATAGGCTACATTTCTACAGACTATCACACTAGTCATGCGCTGTGCATTATTATCATAATGTTGGAGATGTGTCTGTGTTTTTGTTCCGGTGCTTTGGACGGAGCCGACATCTGCCCGCTTGCTCGCTCTCATCCCCGGTTCAGAAGCTCTCTACCCCGCTGTTGCCTGGCAAAGGCAGCAGTGTCGGCGGCATGGAGGTCCCCGCGCACCGCCTACAATAACCTTTTATTTTGATGTTAATAAAATGTACCCAAATTCACGAATATGTAGGATATTACTACTGACATTCATGTAATATTACGTCACAACGGCTGCTTTATTAGCCATGTGTTTACGACGTTATTTGCATATAGAGCGGGGAAGTGAGATCAGATCACAAGTGGTCACTTAAGACGCATGTGGAGACGCAATGCCAAGTGTCAATAGATGCACCTAAAGCCGTCCACTTGAGATCAAATCACTCTGGACTCATGTTAATACCAGGTCTGAACAGGACCAAAGAAAAAAGATATGATATGGATGCAGTGGTCATTACTCAGGAGAGGCCTCTTGAAATGTTTAGTAAGAGGCCATCCGCTTCATTGGCTTCTTCTCAATGGAGCTCAGTCTTAAAGCAATGATCTCACCCAATGAAGACGCCTAAACCAAATGAAAGACTTCCCCAAGAGTCTAAATAACCCACATCTAATAAAGACATTATCATATCAGAGTGGCCTCAGCACTCAGAGCACCCTGACCACGGCAATGTATTAATCATTAGCACATTTCTAATGGTATTGATTAAATCAGTGAGGAGATCCGGTTCCAAAGAAAACCTCACGAGAACCACAAGTCTCTGATGAGGTGGTGTTCCTCAAAGCCTGGTCGCCTACCAATGTTTGGTAGCCATCTCTGGAGCCAGGAGCCCACCATGGTGATGATGGGACTTGATTGGACAGATGTGGTCAGCAGCTCTGGGTGAGTGGAACTGATTAAATCCTAACAAGCTTTGTTAACAGCTTTGATCCACCCTGTGTTCGTCCTTTTTCTCACTCCTAACAGTCCAGCAGCAGATATATGCTAACATGAAAGATCTGGCTCAACATCAACTGTTGAACAACATCAATATTAGTCATTTACATCATCACTCAGATGTATAATCCATCCTCTCCCCCTCTTCATCCTAGAATCCTCTCATTATTCATCCACTTCTCTTCCTCTCTCTCTCTCTCCTGCTTTCACGGTGTTGGGATGTTGTGAGGGTCATGGCTCTGTGAATATAACTCCCATTTTACGCTAATGACATCAGCATGTGTCGCTAACTTTAGCTCCTCCTGAGGGCCAGATGTTGGCTGATGGGATCAAACACTGGCTATCCCCCCTCTCACTGTCACATTGTTGGGAGAGCCAGGAGGGTTTAGCATTTGCACATATTTCCACATACCTCCTGCAGAAACCCACAACCCAACCACAAAATGCTGGCACACCCTTAACTTGCAGAGTGATTTTATTTTTGCATTCGCACACAGGAATGGAAACATACAAAGGCACGCTGCGGTTTCCAGAAAAGGCTCATTAAACTTTCTTGAAAAGAGACAGAAATTTGGTTTAGTTATATTAAAAAAGTGTGAAAAACATGCAGGGATTATTTGCCACATGTCTTCCTCAGGATTTACCAGATTATTGTTTTGCAAGTCACAAGTAAGTCTCAAGTCTTTCCACTAAAGACCCAAATCAAGGCCCAAGTCAAAGCAGGCAAGTCTGAAGTAAAAGTAGACAAGTCCATAGTCAAGTCCAAAGTCAAAGGAGGCAAGTCCAGAGTCAAGTCCCGAATAAAGACCAGAGTCAAAGGAGGCAAGTCCAGAGTCAAGTTCCAAGTCAAGTCCCAAGTCCTAAACTTATATTTTTTAGTCCTAAACAAGTCATAATGCACCCGTCCCCAAATGTAATGCCATTTGCTCCTCCGTCTGTAATTTTTGACTCGCACGTTTTGCACATAATGCAATTTGTTTTTTGCATAGTTTTTGAATGCGAATAAAATGATCTTTGGTGTAATTTTTTTCCAATTGGTGCTCAGTAACATATCGTTAGTTCTTCATGGTTCTCTCCTGCAACTTGACTGGATGCTGTCAGATTGGTTCGAAGAAAGTGGATCTGGAAATGCAGTAAATTAATTGATTCGTGGCACCCTTTTTTAAATAACATACTTTTATATCTTTAGGCTTGGGGGGGAAGGTATCAAGTATTTTCAAGTCAAAAGGCTCAAGTGAGTCCAAGTGAAGTCACGAGTCACTGGTGTTTAAGTCCAAGTCGAGTTGCAAGTCTTTTTGATTTTGTCAAGTCAAGTCTAAAGTCATCAGATTTGTGACTCGAGTCCACATCTCTGTGACTTACACATTGACACTACATTGTTAGAAACAAATACAACTCCTGGACATTGTAAGATTAATTTAAATACCCATAACTGCACCCCATTTTCAAAGCACTTTTTCTCTTGACAACACCACTGTGGTCAATGAATGTCAGTTCATAGATGAAACAGAAGCACCATGAGGGCAGCGAGTGTCACATTAACACCACAGTGTTTTGTGGCGGCACGTTTTACAAGAGCTAAGCAGATACCAGCAACATGAGGCTGCTTCCATGCAGATTTGATTTTGCCCCGTCATACAAGGTACTGTTGTTTAACGGTGACCCCTGTGCTTGGCTGTACATTGAAGTTGCCGTCATGGCTTGGACGACTCACAGGTGGACTCTTGGCATGCCAATAAAGACTTGTTTAATGAGCTGAGAAGGGCCTCAAAGAAGCAAAAGTGGCCAGACATGAGACAGACTGGAACCCCCCAACCTGTGGCCCGGGACCTCAAACAGCTGCATTTGATTTTTCCTCTCATTTGCAACATTTGTTAGCGTGACTTTTAGGAGGAGAATCAAAGTCAGACAACATGGGTCATAGAAATAATCGACATAGTGAGACAATCTCAGTGATAAAAAGTGAAGAACTAAAGCTGTTGAGCATAAACATTATATGTGTATGCTAACTGCTTTTAACTGATGTTGACCTCCGAGGAGTGTCCAGTATTTATCCCAGCCTCCTCATGCAGACCTCTGACCCCCAGCTAGGGTTATTGTAGTAAACTAAAACTGAAACTAAAACGAAAATAAGCAGTGAAAAATATCGTTAGTAAACTGAAACTAAATAGAAAACTATAACAATTAAAGGAACAGTGTGTAATATTTCGGGGATCTATGAGGAGAAATGGAATTTAATTTTCATAACTATGTTTTCATTAGTGCATAATCACCTGAAACTAAGAATTGTGTTTTCGTCAGCTTAGAACGAGCCCTTCATATCTACATAGGGAGCGGGTCCTCTTCACGGAGTCCGCCATGTTTCAGTAGCACAGATCGGCCAAACCAAACACTGGCTCTAGCAAGAGCCTTTCGCACTTTTACGTTACCTGAAGGCCACCGAAGTTCTCCGTTACTGCGGTAACGTGAGCCGCAGAGTGTAAAACCGTGGTACCGCCAGCCGCCGTCTGACTTCCATTGCTCCTAAAGTAATGTTATTATGGTAAGGATGGCCTCTGAGCGAGGTGAACGGCGTTACAACAATTTTGCACTCGGTGGACGGAGGGGAACTCAGTTGGTTGCAATCTGCAACCACACCACTAGGTGTCGCCAAATCCTACACACCTTTAAGAAAAACTAAAACTAATCTGAAAAAATATTGTCTGGTTAAAAACTAATACAAATAACATAACGTAAATGTATTTTGGTTTTAGTTTTTTAGCTACAAGATATCACTACTGAAAAAAAGGAGACAGCATGAATTTGCGTCAACTCTCGTGACATTGAACCACAGAAACTGAACGGACTTGACCTTCCAGGAGACGACGCCATCTATGCCGCAATTGCTTCACATCGGACACTAAAGTAGCGTAAAGATTTAACATTAAACATTATGGCCATACCTACACAGTTCTCCAACCATGTATTTTGTATGTATATGTACAGTAGCTACATATTTCTGAGACATTATATGCAGAACAATCTAAAGCTTACCTCACTTTTATCCTTAGGGCAATTTTAATTTATTATTTCATCACATTTCACTTCCAGTTATTCTTGTTTTAGTTGATTAATTTGCCTTAAATTGATTTGTTATTTTTCTTTTTTTTGTGTTTCATGATTGTTTGATATTTTTTTTAACTTGGCTATATCGTAAATGAGGTCTCTACCTCAATGTATTTCCAAGTTAAAATAAAGGTTGAATGAATGAATGAATACCTTGCCCTAACAAAAACAAACTACTGTAAAGCTCAAACTAAACCTTTCTGAAAAACTAAAACTAAGCTAGAATGGAATCAAAAAGTCAAAACTAAACTAAAATAAAAACTAAAACTATTACAACCTTGCCGCCAGCACACTTGTTGTTAGTTAGATTTGTTCTGCTAGTTTACTCCTGTGCCAGACTTCAGAGCCTTTGAATCCATTAAAGTTCTTTGAGACAGTTAAATTAAATTGTTATGTAAGCCAAGTCGCTGTGCTTTATCTAAGTGGGTGTGCGAATATGAGCTGGAAGAATAAGAAAGCAAAGTGAGGGGAATCTGTAACATGTGTGTGTGTTTTGTGGTAACAAACCAGTGTGTGTGCTGGCATTCCAGTTTGTTTATGTGGGTGGGCGATGGAAAGCCAGGAAAGAGTTATCAAGAAATTGTGTTTGAATGTGTTCGTGTGTCAGAATGACAATGTGTTTATGTGACACACAAGAGTAACTCCAAATGACATCATAAACAGATATAAAGAAGTCAGACAAGGACACGAGACTGAGGAGAGGCCGGTGGTAGGAGTGTGTGTTTGCAAATGTGATTGTGGGTGGGCGGTTAATTTGTTGTCCAACATTAAACAAGAGTTTCAGCTATAAATAAGTCATTGCCGCTCAGCTGAAGCCTCCTCCAGTGAGCTACCCTTTCCTGAAATTCCTCCTCGTTAAGAATTAATAAAGAATAAATGGAAACCGCATAGTTTCCACTCACACATATATACCCACAAATCCACACACAAGCTCACAGATGCACACATTATTGGTTTGGCAAGCTGCCCGAGTGCTTCGCTGAGGCCTCAATTTGTCATCCCGCCTCATCTGGCCTCTATCAGTTTCTGGTCCGACAGCTTAATCTGTGTCATTCATCCTCTCACATCAAAGAAGCTACTAGCAATCGAAGCCTATCATGCAAGGACACACAAAGCACTGTGGATGTGCACATTCACATGTTAACAGACTTTTAAACGGTCTCTTTGTGCTTATTAAAAACCCCTCCGTGACATGAGGATCATAACAAACATCCGCAGTGAGGACACCGTCTTTGTAAGATGTCCACACTGATTACTGAGCTCACAGTTGAAGCAACAGAACAACTCAAACTATCCTAAAGAAATACAGTCCTCTTGGTTTTATTGGACTTGAACTGTAGACCTTTGCAGTTGACCATGACCTTTTAACTTCAAACCATGTCAACTGACGGGCTTCAGGGTAACATATCTGGGAATTGTTGTATGATTTTAAAGAGTGTAACTGTCTAAGCTGGAATTTCTTGGATCTATATTATATATCAGAGGTACATATAAGCAACCTTAGGGTGCTTTCACAAGCCATAGTCCATTTGGTCCAGTTGATTCTTTTGGTTTATTTTCTATTTAGTCTGGTTCGCTTTCACAGTGCACAAATTAAATCGGGCCAAATAAAATAAGTTTTTAAGGGGCGTTTACGGAGCGAATTTATCTTTTTCATCTCAAGAGCTGCCACTTCTATGCAGGGAATCGTGGACTTTGAAGCTGTCGAAGTTTTTCCACTTTGACTCGACACTGAATCCCTTCTCCTCCAGTTAATGACTTTATTAACGTCACTGTTTTCGTGGATTTTATTTATCATATTCTGTATGTTCTCTTCGGCCCAGATGTCAAGCAAACATCAGACTCCTGCAGAACTCCAGGTCCGTCCTCTCCTACTCATGTTAACCTGTCGTTTACCTGTGTCCATCTCAGCAAATGCCCGCACATGCAGCCTGCGTTTTGATTCGCTTGGAAACGGTCCGAGACCACCTCTCACAGGCGGTCTCAGACCGGTTGTTTTGGTACGCACGAGAGTACGATTACTCTGTCTGTTCACAACTGCCCAAACAGACCTCAACAGATGTTGAACCGCACCAGAGTTCGATTAAAATGTTGGCTTGTAGAAAGCTCCCACCATTGTTATGTGATAGCTTAACCAATGGCATACTAGAAATATGTGTGCCAGAGAGTTTTTTGGAAATGTTGAATTGTCCTCTCAATCCACATGCCGAAATACCTCTTTCACAGCTATTGGCAGTCACACGTCCTGTTATTTGCGGTGGTTTGATTGACTTTTTTGGTACCGCCGCACATGGCACCCTTTAGCACCGATATGAAACGCACCGGGCGTTCCATTAACTATAATGAAAACCCATTCGCAGAAACAGTAAATGCTCTAATAAAGTGCGCCGGGAGTGTGGCGACGTAGTTTAAAGAGCGAAAGAGACACACACAGGGCAGAAAGGGAGGCGGATGAGCCCAACAAACACAAGGCTTTTACCCAGGAGACTGTTGTTAGTGTCCCGTGTGTCACGTTACAATCAGTTTGTGTCCCGTGTTCACAACGTTCAGTGTCATTTTCAATGTATAAACGTAGTAGTTTCAAGCCCAACCATGTATTTCTTACCTAAACCTAACTATAGTGCTTTTGTTGCCTAAACCTAAAGTGACACCAAGAATAACTGTAATGGTTTTGATGCTGAAAATAAAGTGACGCCAAGGGGTGCGATGCCGAAGCCAAGGGGCGCGACAAAGCGGTGGTATGTGACGAGTTGAGATGAGAATGTGATGATAATTACAATGTCCTGATTCTGGGAGGAAATTGTTTGTTTTTTTATTTTGCTGTGCACGTTGCCTATATGGATGGAATAACATTACAGATCCGTTGGAGATCGCGATATGGTGTCATAATTAAACTTAATGTTCACATTAATGCTGATATGACACACTGATTAACAACAAAATTTAAAAATGGCACTTCATATCAAAAAGGTTGCCGACCCCCGGTATACACTATATCATGACATCCGTACTGTGTACTTTATGTGGTAAAAGCTCGGAGTCTTTCTCCAAAAAATCCAACAGGATAATTAACTCTGACCTCAGAGCTTAACTCAAGCACAGCCTATTAACCACGCCACTTACTGGTTGCTCTTGTGGCCAGCGGATAACGTCATATGAGATCCTACTGTGTGTCGTTATAGTCTCCATAACAACAACGCCATAACAAACTGAGACATTAAATCAGACTGCATAAACCGCATCGTTCCAAATCTACCATAACTAACTGAATAGATGTACTATTTGGAGAAACAAATCAAAGCCTGGTCACGTTGGCTTGTGAGGCCTATAATGCAGTAAAGTCATGTAAGGAAGCAGCTTAATCCTCTTCATCCCCGGAGGAATATATGAGCTGACATGTAGAACACAAAGGCCGAGAGAAGACAAGGAGGGAGAAGGAAGGAGATGGAGAAGTGTGGAGTGACACCATGTGCTCGACACACGAGCAGCCAGGACAAACATTGAGGATTAGAAGTACGGGAAGGGGGAGTCCCCGTTCGTCTGACCCCCGGCCCCCATTAAGCCCTGTAAATGAGAGAAAGAGGAGCAATTAGAGAGGCAGGTAGGAGATCCCTGTGACCTTTCCTGGCTGGTATTTGACCTTTCACAGCTGGGGGCCAGGGTGAGTATACATACTGAACATTGAGGGAACGTAATCACTGAAAGGTACATTTTTCTCTCAGCACTGAGACGTAACACGTGTTGTAAACTGCGGTGTGGATTCTGTTGTTAATATGCTCACGTTCTAAACAAGCACTTTATTGGATGTGGGCGGCTCTGCATTCCTGCATCACAGAAAATTACCCTTAATTACAAGTGAGTCAATTATGAATCCAATGTGTTTTGCATTTTGAAGGCGAAATGAGTAACCAAACATAGTTTACTTGCACTTGAACCAGCTGCTCTTAAAATGTTTTATGGCTCTGCAGCAAACCTTGACCTCAAACCTCAGTGACGTGAATTTTGGTGCCTTTGCAGAAATCCGATATCGGTCACATACAGTCGGGTTTCCCAAACTTTTTTTTCCTGGGGAACCACTTCATAAAAATGACAAACCATCGCGGCCCAATTCACAATAGGCCTTATATCTATAAATAGTGAGAAGAGCAAATTTGTGCGTAAATCAGGCTGTTCTCATACACTGTTCGTAGCGATACCTACGAAAAGTGTACTGTAATTCATGTATATCCTATGAAATGAATTTGTGTGTAATTAACGTAATCGTGAACCAGGAAATATAAATAGAGGTGATCGCTGCGTAGGAGGAGGTCGAGGCGGATAGGTGGGTAAAAAAATATCAGACTTTTGCCCAGGAGACTGGTGTTTGTACCCCGTGTGAAACCAGAAGTCAACGTTGATTTATTTGTCACGTAATGTAAATCTTAAACTTAAATAAGTTAAGTTACATACTTAATTTACGCCACTTCCAGAGTTTTTTTAAGCCAAATCCCGATCTTTTCATAACATAACTAAGTACTTTTGTTGCCTAATCCTAACCAAGTCGATCTTTTCCTAAACCTAACTAAGTAGTTTTCTTGCTTAAACCTAAGGAAGTTGTTTCCTGTGAAGACAGAAGTTTATTTTGAAAAGACTGTATGCATGTAACGAGCAGATATTGACACATGTTGCTGGACTTTCGTAGGAAAACGCATGAAAAATGAAGAATGACTTTTTGTAAGATATCATACAAATCGTTGTATGAGAATACGTTGTGGAAATGAACGTTACTGACCATTTTTACCATAATTTCCGCATCACCTTATATTATCTTGAATAGGTAAACCAGCCATGTCAAAGAGACATATTTGATAAATCAAATAAAAGCATTTGTGTTTTTCCTCTCATCAGTAAAACAAACCGAATGTCTTTCATATTAGATTCAGTGTTGCAAATCGGCTACAATCATCACAACAATACGAGCATTCAGGCTTCCTCATGTGGCTCAAAGGAGTAGCCTACTGCAGATGTAAATGTTAAAAGACGATGGAAGAAATTCTGCAAATTTATTTGGCGACCCAAATAAAATCTCCTGCGGCCCACCTTTGGGTCGCGACCCAGTCTTTGGGAATCACTGGCATTAGCTTCTTCCAAAACCAACCTGATTCAGTCAATACAAGCTAAACCACATCTGGACCACACTGATGATTTGACTCTGTGTTTTATCCATTATCCCCTAAAACACACAAATGCACACAGGTCCTCCCATCCTGCAACCAATGTGAAAAGATGTGAATAACATTTCCGTGTGTCCCATTGAGCCAGAACTGACTCCAGATTAGTACAAAGCAGCAATAAACTATGTCCGTATGCCACTAACACAACCAGATACCAGCTAATCCCTCATAGATGACATTACCCTAATCTCCCATGAAGCTATTCTTAGCATACAGTATATACCGCACCGCTGGAGCGTGACAAAAGGAGAAACTGTGAGATGCCAGAAGATGGAGAGCCTCCGGGTTTTATTGTGTGGAGGTTTGCCAGACACTGTAGCTGGTGTTAAAGAGTGGAGAGCAGGAGGACAGAGAGATGAAAGGAGAGACCAGTGAGGGGCGAACAAAGACAAATGTACAACTGGAGTGATATATGAGTTGAGGGACTGTGGAAACAGGGATAAAAACTTTAACAGGGAGATACATTTAAAATCAACACAGATGGACGAATGTCAGATTAATAAGGATTGATAACTGGGATAAAAGTATGCGAGTAATCCGCTGCTGGCTGCTCATAAACATCATACAAACATCAGCCCATATGCCATTCCTCAGTAATTTCTATTCTCCATTCTGGAGAAAAGCAAGCAGGCAGGTCTGTAAACAATTTTTATGGTATTAAAGACATTTATGGAAACCAATCCAATTATGTGTGTCCTTTCCAATTCTCTGAGCCCCCTGCATTTGAAGCCAAGCCATACAACTGAAGAGACATGGTGTTTATTCTTCGGGGTGCCAGTGAGGGAAAATACATCATGCTCAGAAAAGGACTTAGATTTCCTGACGTGTGTGGTTAAAGAGAATTTAAAAAAGAACGACTGTCATGTATCAGACCATGTGTTTATTATCCAACAGGGCTATAATGAAGAATGGCAGAGTAATCTCTCCAGTCAGGCAGACAGATGGGAGGGAGAAAGACTCATTTTCTTGTCCAAGTCATTTGCATGAAACTCCGAGCTGTCAGATTCTTGTGGTGCCACAATGGCCATCAAGCTGCAAATAACTGCACTGAGGACTATTTTTGTCTCCCTGCTCAGGTTTCCTCCTGCCGGACTTCAAAAGAGACCTGTAACTTAGAATTACTGCAGCTGAAAAACAGGAGAGCAGAAGCAGATAAACTAATTTCCTCGCCCCATTACGAGGCCCTGGTTAGTGGAGGGACCTGGTTTTAGCTGCTGCAAGGCGGCTGGTTCACATTAAACCTGTGTTGACGAGCAAGTGTGTCCTCCCCTGCATGCTCATGATCCTTTGCAGAGTCCCAAATACGATACGATACGATACAACTTTATTGTCAGTTTGCACTGAAATTCATTTTGCATCCATAGGCAGCTCAGTTTGAGAAAAAGTACACATACAATAGACATACTGTTACCATAGACAGACAGACAAGTAAGACCCATCAGACAAAAAACAAAACACATCACAATTATTCATACACAACCCATTACAAAATTACCATCTGTCCTCTGGATTTACATGTCTTTAGCAGCACATTAATTATTATTTAGCAACAACATGGACTGATGGAAAAAAGTGTTCTTTAGCCTGATGCAGTTGAATGTAGGGACTCTGAATCGCCTCTTGGAGGGCAGAAGTTGATATTCCCCATTTAAAACATCAGAAGAGATGCTGTTGGCAAGACTGAGCATACTCTTGTTGTGAGCTGCTTGAAAGGAGGCTGTCACAGGTTGGTCAATGATCTTCATGCAGATTTTGATTTGGCTATAAAGTTTAGTTTTAAGTTTTACAGATATACTTCTGAGCCAGGCTGTGCTGCAGTACAACAGGATACTCTGAATCACTGAACTGAAAAATAGAAAAATAATCTGGCTACTGGCTCCAAATGATCTGAGTCTGCGAAGAAAGTAAATGCTGTATCTTCTTACAAGTGAATTCAATGTGAGGGGTCCATGATAGGGTGGAGTCTATCATCATAACTCCCAGGTATTTGTATGAAGAGACCTGTTTAATTTCTACATTATGAATTGTAACTGGAGGCAGCTGACAGTCAGGAGGAAGATCAAATGTAATTTCTTCTGTCTTACTAGTGTTAATGATAAGAGCTATTTTTATCACACCATTCAATCAGCCGTGGACATTACACTGATGCAAACTGAGGTCATCAAATGGATGAAAGTCGTGCCAGAGTGGAAAAAAAACTGCACCTTCTCAATCAGTTTTGCTTTAGTGTTGTTGCAGCACAACGTCCTCACAGTGGGCGTGGAGAGAAGCATGGATAAAAGGAGCGCACACTCCTCTCCTCTCTCCTGTGCGTAAAAGCGTTTAGAGCGCTGGAGCTGGCTGGGACAAGGAGCGCTTGGATTGGCTGTGACTTAATTAAAACATTTACACGAATTAATTAGCATAGAAAAAAAAGGGAGCTATCATTTCCACCGTTTTGGCGAACACACAGACTCTCTCTCTGTTGCGCAAAATGGATGAAAACAAACATCCATCAAATGGGAATTAAGTGACAAACATGGAGAGTTTATTATAGGACTGACCGATGACGACCCACTTCTGTCAGAGAGATGTCCTATAGCTGCTCCAGAGGATGCTCTGAACTTTATCAAGGATTTTTTTTCAACATTATTCCTGGAAGGACATTGGAACAGATACTGGAGACTTTGCGCATTGCGTAATTGGCAATAAAAATGTCCTTCAGATCTGCTACACATGATGTTGGGAGTAATCTCTGCAGGAAGGTGTTTCTCGCATCGTGCATGTTGTAAACACAGCAGGATGACAGAGTCTAGTGTGCTTTGGAAAGGTCTGGATCGGATGCTGGTGTTGCTCTGTTGGCTGTTTCTGGTTCTGGAGAGGAGTGGAGCAGGTGAGGTGCATCATCATCATCATCTTCATCATCTCTGTTTCTGTTGATGCTCTGTCTCTGAACCACTTGCGTCATTGTGGCTGAACTTGCCTTCTCGTATTCCCCATTGTGGGTTAGGTTACAGCATGTTATTACTCTACACTGTAAACAATTGCTGTTAATTTACAGCAGGATTTCAACAGTATTAACCTGTTATTGCTAAAAAACAGTGCTTTACTGTTAATACAAAAGAAAACCTGTTAAATTACGATAAACAAGTCTATTATAGCTTTTTTCCTAACAAGTACCTTTAATTGTATTTAGTGAGACTATTCCTATGTCTGTAACCTGCTAAGTCTATTCATCTAGGCAAAAAATAATGTTTATTAAAATGTATGTAAAACATACAACTTAAATAGTGCATTAAAACAAATCAGTAAGATAATGTAAAAGAAAGGGGAAAAACATCTATATAATGTATCTTTAAACAGTAAATTAACTGTAAAACACTGTGAAATTAAAAAAGTTCAAACAGTATTTTTCATTAACAGTACAAAGCTGTAAATATCAGTGACAGTATAAAAATGTTAATTTTACAGTAACATAAAAGCAACCCTGCTGCCAGTTCTTTACTGTTATTTTACTGGGAAAGTCTTAACAATGTGGCTCCCTGTCTCTCAGAGAATTGATTTCAAAATACTCCTGCTGGTTTACGAAGCACTAAATGGTTTAGGGACAAAAAACATTTCTGATCTTCTGCTATGTTATGAACCATCCAGACCTCTCAGGTCATCTGGATCAGGTCTGCTTAGTGTCCCCAGGGTCAGAACTAAACATGCAGAAGTTCAGTTTTTATGCACCAAATATTTGGAACAAGCTCCCAGAAACCTGCAGGACCAACTCCAACTCTGAGTTCTTTTAAATCAAAGCTTAAAACTTTCCTGTTTGCTGCTGCCTTTTATTAAACCAGATAATGATCTTATTCTGCACTAGAGCTTTTACTCTTGTGTGTTTTTATAACTGTTTTAATTATGTCTTAATGTTCTTTTGCACTTTGTCGCCATGTTCTTGAATGTTTCTGTAAAGCACTTTGAATTGCCCTGTTGCTGAAATGTGCTCTACAAATAAAGCTGCCTTGCCTTATTGATTGGGCGGACAGTTATGGTGAGTCAGCTGCATTAGATGTCCACGAAATTGATGACCTAATGATGTCTTTGCATGGTTCTTCATTGGCAGGTGACAGTTTATTTGCTTAGTTTTTGCTGTCCTAAAAGTAAAGCCCAGACCTGTTGTTGATGCATTTGACACTGCTTGTGTCTTGCCATTACATGTAACCTGAGAGTATTAATGCTGTCCGACGGGGGAAAGGGCAGGATTCTGTGTCACATAAGAAGCAGTGGCACAATGGTCAGGCAAATTAAATATTCATGGCAAACACAATGAAGAGGATATTGGATTTGTGTCAGTTGATGTCAGTGCTGGAAAGTGTTTCTTGCTTTTCCGTAAAAACACTGATCTGATTACACATATTGACTCAACACTCTGCTATGTCATAACACTGACTCTCCATCACCCTCTGAGTCAGCTTCCAGATGTGCGGACCACGCCTGCAGCCCACCAATTGGGAACCTGGCCAGTGGCAGGACCCTCCTCACCCACTCAAGCTGCTGTGGGAACCACCACATTCCTTGCCCCCATCCTCCTGGGACACTGTGCCCTGAGGACGCCCACCCACCTGGTCACATGACCGACGACCCTTTCTCGCATCCAGACACTTGGTGGGCATCAGGTGCAGGCGCCACCGTGCAGGAGCAGCAGGATGAGATCCGGTTGGACCTGGAAACTCAGTTCTGTTTGTCCCATGTGGTTTTGGTGTTCAGGTCACCGCGGCCTGCTGCCATGGCTGTCGAGCGTTCGGCTGACTTTGGAAAGACCTGGGAAGCTCTAAAACTCTTTGCTCGCAATTGCAGCACGGAGTTTGGTTTGCCTGATGATTTTACTAAGCCGGGCTCTTTGTGTACATCCCGCTATACCAGCGCTACACCCTGCAGTGGGGGGGAGGTAAGAGAATTCGCACAAAGATGTTTTATCTTTTGGCAGATCTACAATGTTTGACTCAGTGCTGATTGTTGTTTCTCCTTGCAGGTAATATTACGGACACTAGACCCCAGCAATGCCGGAACGATGGACCCTTACAGTCCAGAGGCCCTCGACCGCCTCACCCTCACCAACCTCCGCATCAGGCTGCTAAAAGCTCAGACCTGTGCGACACCTCTAAACCCACCTGCAGAATGGATAAGCCCTGCAGCCTCAGCTCTGACTCCCACACCCACCAGAGAAAGCTCAGCCTCAGCACCTTATGCTATTTATACTTTACTGGCCAGAGGGACCTGCCTGTGCCATGGACATGCTGAGCAATGTGTGCCACACAACATCAGCCAAGATGCAAGACAGGACAGTAACATGGTGAGAGGCTTTTCCTGTGTGTGCAGGTGCATTTCAAAGTAAAAGTGATAAAAAGAAAAGACGGAGAGAGAAGGCGTGTCTGTCAGTTTTTGCATTGGCCTGTGTTCTATTACAGCCTTGTATAACACACATGTCAGGATGTTAGGTCCAGATGTAAAATGTACTTACTGATGGAAAAAGAGCTTTAAATAGCTCGATTTCCTCCTCACGCCACCTGCCTGGATCTGTTTTATTTTTATAGCTGTCTCCAGACAGTAGGCAACGTCTGCTAGTGTAGGTGAAGTAACTGCCCCAGATGTGTTTTCCAGGTGTCTGGTAGGTGCCTGTGTACTCACCACACAGCAGGCGATCACTGTGAGAAGTGTGCCCCGCTCTACAATGATTGTCCCTGGATGCCCGCCAACAGCAGCGGCGGGGAGTCCAACCCGTGCCAGAGTAAGTGACCACCAACAGGAGTGCACGATACTGGTCTTGCTGAGAGAGAAAAAGCCAGAGAAGAGCTTTAAAAAATTGAACTTTAAAGGGATAGTTTGGGTGTTTGAGGAGATGTATGAGGTACTTATCTATAGTAGGTGTATTACTTACAGTAGATGACGGTTGGCACACCCCAGCATCAGGAAACAGACAGGAGCACCGACACCAGAGCAAAGCAATACAGTGCTGTGGACGGGGACGGCAGAAAAACATATTTTAGCCACCTCAAAGAAAGACTAATTTAAAGAAAATTGATATGCGTTTAAACCTGCAGTAGGCAGAATATTTTTGGCATCATTGCGCAAAAAAAATCCATGATAACCTGTCAGCATATTGTAATTCATGTGCTCTGAGAGAAAACTAGACTTCTGCACCTCCTCATGGCTCTGTTTTCAGGCTTTAAATAATCTAGCCTGTGACAGGAGACTTTGGCCAATTACAGGTCATTAGAGAGAGAGCGTTCCTATTGGCTGCTCATTCAACGGAGGCAGCTGTCAATCACTCGCAAACTCCAATCAAACGGTCAAACTAGACAGCGCTAATCAAATATGAATCAATATTCTGTTACTGTAATGTCTATTTCTTGCCTCAAATGTTTTCAGAAACATCTTGTAGTGTACTGTTTAGCTGTAAAATGAGAAAGTTTGGTATTTTCTGCATGGTATCAAGGCCTATGGAAAGGAGGCTGGGTCACGGACGGACCTGGGTCTTGGGGTATGGGGTATAACACATGCGCAGTGTAACTGAAGCTGCGGTCGTGCGTTGTGATTGGCTCAATCTCAGCATTTGTGTTGTACCCCAAAAGATATGATGCGTTGATGACGCGTGACCCAGCCTCCTTTTCTATATGCCTTGCTTGGTACTTCCTCAGCTGATCTAAACATGGCGACCAGGTCATAAACTTTCTCATTTTACAGCTAAACAGTACACTACAAGAGGTTTCTGAAAACATTTGAGGCAAGAAATAGGCATTACAGTAACAGAGTATTGATTCATATTTGATCAGCGCTGCCTAGTTTGACCGTTTGATCGGAGTTTGCGAGTGATTGACAGCTGCTCAGAGACGGCAGGATAACCTGTCTCATGCACTACTATCAGGATATAGTGACCATTTTTAATTATATTTGCTCCATTTTTACCCACTGCAGCTTTAAAGCATATTCAGAGATGGCCTCATACTGGTGGTCGCATGACGTCAGTGCACCTTTAGTTGTTTGGACCCTAGTAAACCTTTTTGCGGGTCTAGTCTGTAAATTTTGTTCTGTGTTGTCAATGTCGGCACAGTATGCAAATCATTTTTGACAACAGTAGATATATTTTGCCTGTTCACCAATGTCCCCTGTTTACTTTCTCTCTCCTCCCCATCCTGATGTCCACACTTTGTCTCTCTCTCTCGTCTCTCTGATCGCTATGACATCACACACACCTCTGTGTGACATCAGAGTGCCAGTGCCATGGTCACGCAGACAGCTGTCACTTCTCTCAGCGAGCATGGCTTTCCTCCGGTGGCACCAGCGGGGGCGTCTGTGACGACTGCAGACACAACACTGTCGGCCGCAGGTGCCAGCGCTGTCGCCACGGCTACCACCGCCACCCAGCCCTGCCCCTCAACTCCCCCGACGCCTGCACACGTAAGAGACTCAGAACAGAGGTCAGGGGGGGTCACTGTTGTCGGATTGGCTCATGTGTTTTCTAGAGCTGCAAAGATTAATCTTTTAGTTGTCAACTATTAAATGCCAACTATTTTGATAATTGATTTGAGTAATTTTTTAAGAAAAATAAAAGTAAAAATTCTCTGATTTCAGCTTCTTAAATGTGAATATTTTCTGGTTTCTTTCCTCCTCTATGACAGTAAACTGTATATCTTTAAGTTGTGGACAAAACAAGACATTTGAGGCGAGCATATTGGGCTTTGGGAAACACTGATCAACTGAACATTTTTCACAATTTTCTGGCATTTTATAGACCAAATAACTAATCAATTAGTTGAGGAAAATAATCGACAGATTAATCGACAGTGAAAATAATCGTTAGTTGCAGCCCTAGTGGTTTCAACCAAGCAGGAAAATAAAGGAGGTTTCATGACTGATTTGATCTCAGTGTAATTAAATCAAAGTTTGGGAGGATTGTGGATAAAATGTAAAAGAACCATAATGTCGTATAGCTCCATCTGCTGGCATATGTCTGTAAATTTAACAACAGGAAAAATAAATGTTTGAGCAGCATACACAGCTACAGTATCTGTGTCTCTGTTTCTCAGGCTGCTGGTGTGATCCTCGGGGCTCTTTACCTACTCGTCCGGGTGAGGAGGGACCCTGGTGCCACCCTCGGAGCGGGCAGTGCCACTGCAAACCAGGTGTCGGCGGCACAAGCTGCAGCCACTGCCTGCCTGGCTACTGGGGTTTTGGAGAGGAGGGCTGTAAACCCTGCACCTGCCCTCACAGCTGTGATCCGACCACTGGGGAGTGTCTGGACAGGTTAGCCATATGATTAATGATTCTTTACACATCAACATGGAAGCTAAAATTTAACTGGTTAGTTGCTAACAATGAACCTGATGGCTTCAATTCCACTTTTTGCAGCTACTCAAATAATCAGGTGTTCAATGTGCCCATTGGTGGGAAAATCCCTGATCTGGATCACATGTTCACAATAGAAGAGGAGGTGCAGTGGTCGAAGGAGCTTGCAGTCTCTGCTCTGCATTACACAGGTGAGTAAAGTACTGCTGTGTTGCTCATTAACTGTGTGGTTCATCTGCATAGAGTGCTGCAGGGATGACGTATTTTTGTAGGCCAACCAGGAAGTTAGCATCGTCCTGGTTCCCTCGACAAAAACACAATGGGATTGTTCCATTGGCTTTTTGGATTATTGCAGAAAATAAGCTCTGTGGCTAACAAACGTTTATGATACTTACACAATTTGTTCAACAAGAATCGTCACAAATGAACACCACTTTTATGATTTTTGAAGCGTAAATGCAATCTGCAGGAGTAAAAAACTAACGTTAGGCTATAAACGAACCCCACCACGGTCATATGAGCACGATTAAACACAACGAGGCTGTAAAGGCGGACAAGTTGGACGTTTCGTAGTCTCATTTAGCTACTTGTTAGCAACGGCCTTTTTTAGGACACGTAAAGGCTTCAGAATTCAGGAGTGGGGTATTTATTGATGTATTTTATGTTGTAGAACCACAGGCCTTATTTCAGGCATCTAACTAAAAAAACATTAAAAAAAAACATTGACTTCCAGACGAAGGTGCTAAAATGCGAATTCATTTCCTGGTTTTAGGACTCATTCCTGTAGCACTCTATCGCGAGGCTTAAAATAGTGGAATCATAGTGTTTCATAAAGTGTAATTATGGAGGTAAAAGTGTAACGGAGCATAACTCGATGTCTTTACACAGGGAAGTGTAGCTGTAAGGAGAAAAAGCTGAGGAGTGTGTCTGACCTATGTAAGACCAAACACGATTATGGTAAGAAATGATGTTTAAAAACTGTTTAATAAATTGGGATCTATACTTGCTTCAAAATGCCATCTCAGTCTCTTCTGTTAATCTGACAGTGATCAAGGCCAGCGTGCTGTCTGCTCACGACAAAGGCAGCCACGCAGAGGTGCGAGTCAAAGTTCGCAAGGTCCTTCGATCAGGCCAAGTGGCGCTCTACTTGGGGACCATCAGCATCTATCCTCTGTCCTGGACCAGCCGCGGCTGCACCTGTCCTATTCTAAACCCAGGTAAGACAAACATGACAGAGAAGAAAAGGAACTGGAGATATGGTACATGAAGCCAAGTGCTGTTCAGTTAATAGTTTTCTTAAAGAGACTTTTAGCATTAAAGCTGCAGTTGGTAACTTTGAGCAAATATGATAAAAAGTTATTTTTATAAAACGGTCACTATATCATGACAGTAGTGTATAAAACAGATTATCTGTGAAAAAAAACATGTTCCTCTGCCTCCTCCTGTGCTCCTAATGACATCTGCAAGATTTCACTGCGCCCGAACAAAAACAACCAATCAGAGCCAAGGAGCCTCTAATGGTACACGTCCACAGAGGCGTTTTTGGATGCGAGGGATCGCCTTACTTCCCAGCGTTGGACACTTGATGGGCTGCCACTAGACACAAGTCACCTGATTGGACAAACTATTTCCCTCCTGGGCTGCTGCTCCCAGCTTTAAAACCAGAACCAACATGGCAGCTCGTAGGGAAACTTTTGTCTCATATCAGGAAAATAGTTCACCGCTATGCGTTTCTGATCTGACTGTCATTTTATGCGAGAAATAAGCCATGCAATTGCTAAATATGTCTTTATTTTGGATCGACAACAGTTAGTTTAAAAGTTTCTTGGGAGTTTCCAGACGCGGCCAGTCGCACCGGACGCCCCTGATTTGCATAAAATAGCCTAGACCTCAACTGCAAATGAAGAGGAGCCAATGTGACGCCTCGTCTCTCGAATCGCGCCGCCACGCTACCAGAATGCATTGCACGGCTGCTTACATAGACAATGATTGGGAGAGAGTTTGTGAACCGGTTGTCATGTTGAAAACAGTCGAGCCAAAGCCAAGCACCGGCCGGAGCAAACATCCTCATTTTACAGCTAAACAATAACTAAAATATGTTTTTGAAAAAGTTTGAGGTGAGAAATAGGCATTACAGTAACAGAATAATAATTCATATTTGATCAGCGCTGACTAGTTTGACAGTTTGATTGAAGTTCGCAAGTTTCGTGAGCAGTGATTGACAGCTGCTCTAGAGCTTCCTCTGCTTTGATTGGTTGTTTTCCTTCAGGAAACTTCCTTGTTTTCCCTGTTTTCCTTGAAATCTTGCAAATGCCATTAGGAGCACTAGGAGGAGGCAGAGGAACATGATTTTCTTTACAGATTATCTGCCTCATGCACTACTGTCAGGATATAGTGACCATTTCAAAATGGTCATATTTGCTCAATGTTACCGACTGCAGCTTTAACAGATGAATATTCAAGTGACACAAAAAGTTAAAAAAATATCAAGATAACACCAAAGGAAGATTCCTTATTAGATTAGATCAATTAACAATGTCTTACCTTTTCCACCAGGTATGGAGTACCTGCTGGCCGGCCCGGAGGAGGCCGGGACCGGCCGTCTACTGGTCACCATGCAGAGCGTAGTGGTCCCGTGGACTCCCCGACTCGGTCTACTAATATCAGAGGGCCTGAGGAATGGATGCACATGAACACAGATCCAAAAAGGCGGGACAGACTTCAGAGGATTTCACAGGGAAATTTGAGTCAGCGGACAATTCAGAAAAGGGACTGAAAATCACTGGACAACATGCTGCGTCATCAGGAGTCAAACTCATGATCCGTCTATTGAAGACAGGTGCTCACAATGTGTGAGTAAATACAAAATAAAGACTGAAATGAATACCTGGGCTGCGGTCGAATAGTCCTTTTTGCTTAGGAAGGTTCCTAACTGAGTGAAATGACCCAGAAGTACCTCAGTAGCAGCCATGATAAGAGCCGTTCGAAATTTATTATATATTCATGTTTATTTCAATTCCAACCGTGGTAATGAAGTGATATTTTTCCACGTTAGGTCAGATGATCCTTTATTATCTGTTGATAGAGTGTTCCAGCAGCAGGAGGAGGAGCTGTAGTATCTCTCTTTCACACACTGCAGGTGAAGGAGTCTGTCACTGAAAGACCTATTTAAGAACACTTGGAGGGAGTAGCACCTTTTGTAGTCCATCTTCAGAACTTTGTAGTTTCACCACAGCAAACTGACGTCACTAACATCCGCAGCCGTCGCATCATAATGACGGAGTCTAGTGAAAGAGCAATCGGATTCTCCTAACACCGCTGTTGTCTTTTCCTACCTCCTTCTGAATGCTCCTTCTCATCTTTCCTTGACCTCATGACGTTTTCCACTGAGGTCAAGGAAAAGTGGTTAGGAAAAGACGTTAGGACGTCATTATTTGACTATTCGAACGCAACCCTGGATTTGTTAAGATCTGAGTCTAACAAATCTCCTATTTAATGTTTTATCTCCTCTTTTCTTATTAGCAAAGAGTAATGTACAAAAGATTACGGTATTTGAATGTCAAACTGGGTTTCTTAAATATTATTTATAACCTTTGTTCCAAATAGTAAATATAATGCATTTTGAAAGCTAAACCTATATCATTTGGATTCAATAAATGCTATGAAACTATAACATTACTAATATAAAGGCAATATAATGAGATATGGCTGTAAAATATGATGACAGTCCCATTTTCCTCAACTTTCAGTGAGAAAAGCTCCCATAAAATACATCAGACTCTCAACGTATGAAAAGAAAAATGACCGATATAAGAGGCTTTGGCTTTAGAAAAACAAAACAAAAATATGAATTGAAATTGTTCAACGATCATTTTTAATCTGGACATGTTTGAGAACAACCCATCAAGTCTTTTTAAGGCCTGAATGTCATTGAATGGTGAAGACAGAATCCAACTGGAGACTCTCGAGACAGTGTTAAGACAACAGAGACATTTACGCAGTGACAGTTAAATGTAACAAACCACTTTGGTCAAGGCCAGATACAGTGAATTAATAAATATGACGACCATTGTTCACACGGCAACAGATGTAGTTGGAGACCCTGAAGATGTCAACAAACAGCTAAAAACATTTCTTACTATCAATGTAATGTTCAGTGAACAGAAGCTGAAACAGCAGCCTTGTGTTCTTACCAGTTACCTGCGTTTTGGTCTAGAGATTAACTGTAAAGGCTCTGACACACCAAGCCTAGTCTGCCCGTGCTGGAATGTTTTGGGCCGATTCAGCATATCAATCAGCAGCGGCGCCCGTTGGTGAAAGAAATCATTCTGATTGGCTGTTCAGCTTAAACGAACAAGAAGAGAAACAGAAGTGAGGAAACGCCTTTAAAAGAACAGTGTGTAGAATTTTGGGGGATCTATTAGCAGAAATTGAATATAATATTCATAACTATGTTTTCATTTGTGTATAATCACCTGAAACTAAGAATCGTGTTTTCATTAGCTTAGAATAAGCCCTTCATATCTACATAGGGAGCGGGTCCTCTTCACGGAGTCCGCCATGTTGCTCAATCATGTTTCTACAGTAGCCCAGAATGGACAAACCAAACACTGGCTCTAGAGAGAGCCTTTGTAAAACCGTGGTAACGCAGCCACCGTCTGACTTCTGTTCCTAAAGTAGTGTTTTTATGGTAAGGATGGCTCAGGCGGCTCACGTTACCGCAGTCTTGGAAAGGGAGGAGTGAGCGGAGGGGTACTCAGTTGGTTTCAATCTGCAACCGCACCACTAGATGTCACCAAATCCTACACACTGTTCCTTTAAGTTGTAGAAAGCATCAAAACTTGAGGTAAATTCCTACAAATATCTGAACAAATCTAGTGATTACTGTGTTGATTTCTGTCAAAGTGAATAATTGGTGATGATTCAGTGATTTTCGTGACCAGTCAACATTAACACACATAATGACCGCTAACAAACAAGCTCTTCTGATTGACATGAACACGCAGCAAATTAAACTTCTATTGCATATAAGGTGAGTCCTTCAACTAATGTCCCTGCAGCAAACAGCGTGACCTGCTGTCATTTAATCATGTTATTCAATGATTTGTTGAGTGCTCAGCAAACAAAGCAGCCTCTACTTTTGTACAAACGCTACGTCTCTCTGCATTCACAAAGTCCTTCTCTGATGGTCTGTAAATATTGCCCATGAGCACCAGAGCTGTGTCAGTAAGTCCTCTCTGTAGGCTTTAACAGGAGGAGAGACCAATCAGAGCTCTTCATGGAGAGTCACTTATGCTGGGCAGTGCTTGCACACACAGAGAAGCCTGGATGACAACTGATGGACCTTAGCTGGCGGTCTGGTTGTCTGTAGGTGGCGTGCTGTCAGACGTGGCCGGGGTAGAGTCAGGTTCAGTGGGTAAGGCAGAGCCCTCAGTCGGGGCGGCGGAGACAGAACCAGAGCTGGACTCTGCCTGGGCGGAGCTTGCTTTATCCTCGTCCTGAGGATAGAGCTCAGGGTACTTCTGCATGCACTCCTGCATGTTACGGAAGTGGTCGATGCACTCGGAGCCCTTCACCTCTTCCTTACTGTAGTGGAAGCAGGAAAAGGCCTCCTTGAACTGAGAGCCACACGGTCCGCTGGCCATGCCGCCGAGGCACGGGCAGTTCCAGTTGACGTCTCCATTTGGCAGGATGAGACCTAAACAAACAGGAAACTAGTTAATAGGTTACCCTTTGTGAGAAAAGGAGGAATGTTTGGAAGTGGGGCTGGACAATGTGACAAATATATATAGTCAAAATATTGCAATATAGGCTAGTAGACTAGACCTATAGTCATTTTTTTTTCTCTATAATTTTACTTCAAACTTATGTTCGTTTTGCACTCAAGTTCTTAATATGAGAAAATACTAGGTACTTTTCATTTGTATTTAATTCACACAGACGTGTGGTTATTTCATACAGACTATTGAATTACCAGAAAACATGCTATATCATGAAATGACCTCTATCATAATGGAGGATTTTTGCCATATCGTGCAGCCCTACTTAGAAGTCAGGTCAACTTTTTCCACAGTGACTAAATGACTAACCCTGCTCCTCATAAGGATCATTGGGGTCATCTGCGATGAGCTCAGCGTTGCTGGGAGCCTCGTGGTCCTCCTTGGTCACAAAGATGATGCGATCTTTACCTTAAATGACAGAAACACAAACATCATCAATGACTGACAGTGAAAGTTAAGTTCGTTATCAAAGATAACACCCAGATTTCTGCACTGGGTTTGATGCAACAACAGGATAGAGCAGTGGTTCCCAACCAGAGGTCCGGGGACCCTTAGGGGTCCTTTGAGGGAGAAAAATGGGGAATAGTGAATCTTCACTATTTAATTCACTACAGAAGTGAGCCCAATGTGAGTCACTCACTATTCTGATCATGGGTTTTCCTTCCCCCACATCTCCTCAACTATAGTTGACAACTATTCTGGTCTTAATCAATCATATCTAACAACCCAAATCTTATCAAATGGGGGTCTGTGACCTAATGTGTGTCAATTTGGGGGTCTTTGACATGAAAAAGGTTGGGAACCACTGGGATAGAGAACCTAAGAGAAGTGGGGTCTGGACCTATGATAATGGCTTTATAGGTAGAAGTAGTAAAACGTGGTCCTGGAGAGTACAGCTGGACTGTGTGGTTGACAGTGACCCCTGATGGCTCACTATGCTAAGAGCTCTGACTGGAGTTAACCTGCTCTTAGAGCTGTTTGATAACTCTGACAGCTCCACCAGGATCACAGCCAGTTTCTCACACTTTGTGACTTACAGACCATCTAAAGACTGCAGCGACCAGAGTATGAAGTCAGTACAATAATAAACCTTATTATAAACCCTCCTTTACTGGAGGGTTAGCTTCCCTAGCAGCTAGCCGTGGAGCTAACCTGCAGTAGCATGGAGGCTGCTCGTGACATTGGAGTGAAATGAATGAAAGGTGTTTACCTTCCTGTCTGCAGTACGACATGTCTGCCGCTGGTTCAGTGCGTCGCCCTCTGTTATGAAAGATGACCGGTGTGAGAGGAGTTACTAAACAACTGCGAGGAGCTCATCGGAGAAACTACCAGCTAGCCGGCGTCCGACAGACAGACAGACAGACAGACAGACAGTCAGACAGTCAGACAGACCGACAGACCCGTGACGCTCCTCTGACCCGCCGGTCACATGTGGGCGCACGGTAATGACATCACCCAGTCCCTTTTTATAATAAAGAAATAATAAATATAAAAAAAATCTAACAATAATAAAAAAATGTAAAGAATTATATTGAATAAATTTGATCATGATTTTAGCAAAATGTAATACTCATAAATCCAAATTAAGCCACTCTAAATACGTATTTATAAGATTCGAAAATGAAACCAAACAGTACATTAAAACCATTTTTATCTCAAAATAATAAATACAAAAAATAAGAAAGCTTTTTATTTGTGCTTTTTGGTTAATGTTTTCATTTAAAAAAAAAAACCTGGCTCTGAAAAAAAGTATATGTATATATAAAATGACTAAAAGATATATATATATATATAATTTAAATATATAAAATATAATAATATATATATATAACATAAAATATAAAATGGATTATATTATATATTATAATAATATATAATTACATATTATAATATAAATTATATATATACATATATACATACATATATATATATAAATTATATATATATATATGTGTATACACTTCTTTAAAAAAGTGAAATCAAAATATGTTTGTGAATAATTTTGAATAAACTTAATTTACAAATAAATTAAACAATGATTTCCCATTTTTATTTTGACTTACCAAGTTTCTTCCTGCTTTCCTGTCCAGTTCTACTACAGTCATATGACCTTGTGAGTCCTGAGTTACAGTTAACCTGAACGCCTATACAATACACCCTGTGAAATTTTCTCTGTACCACTTTTTGTTTTAATCCCTCAGGAGATGATTCATTTCTGTTATATTGGTGTGCATGACAAACTACAGGTGATATTGAAGCTCACACATCCCACAGTCTAAAAGCTACAAGGCCCCAGATTTTCATGTAAAGAGCGAGCAGATGGAAAAGTGAATTTTGTACAAAATGGTAAATTAAATGCGAAAAAAAATTAAATAAAAATAATTTAGAAAATGTATTCTTAATGATCACCCGATTGAATTAAATATCCATCAATGCATTGCCTCATAACTTGTTTGGGGACTCATTCTTCAGATCATAGGATATCTATAAGTAGTAATTAGTCATAGGTAACTAGACTTCTGATTGGTCTTGAAGACATTTCTTATTTATCTATTTTCATTGTTAAATTAAAACAGAAAATTTGATAAAAACATTGAATGTAAAGTGAGAAGGTTGCTGGTAGTGATGTTTTGGTATATACAATCAGTTGAATAGCAAAATCCCCCCTTATAGACTTATATTTTACTCTTTACCATGTGAAGCAAGTCAATTTTAAACCTCATACAGTGACCTCTAGTGGAAGTTAAGTGATTGGTAGTTACAGCAACTAAATTAAACTACAGCTGAGTTATAAATCACAACTCGATGGACATAAACTTGTCTCAACTGTTGAGGCTAATATCAGAGCAACAGCCCTAGTAACTAAGTCAATTATTGTTGCTGTACTTGTTTGTAGCCTTACTGCCCTTTAGTGTCAAATCCAGCTTTAACTATCAATAACGTGTGCTAACAGCATTCAATTGCTATGGCACTACGTGTTATTCTTCATTATTACACGGCTTTGTCGAATACTCAATTCTGATTGGTCAGCTGGTCATTGTTGTGAATTAAACCCCAGACAAGGCGATGCAAGACCGATGCCGCGTTGCCCTGTCGGGGGTTTATTTTACAAAAATGACCAGCTCGTTGTACGTTATCCCGTACTTATTTCACCCACGAACAGTATCCTGTAGTGGTCCCCGAACATGCAAGGACAGAGCACAACAAGGAGACAAGAGGAATCAAAACACAATTTCCAAGTATGTTGGAAAAAAATCCTGTTTTTTTTAATAACACAATTATGTCTGTTACATAAAGTAAAAACCAAAATGAAACCCCTTTTCGTCCCTATCAAACCCACCCTCATCCCGACAACCTCGGCAGTATTGTGCAGCGATTCAGTCTGGGAATAAAAGAGCATGACGACACAGACAAACACTTTCCTTTGAGGACCCAGAGACGGAGGACAAACACTGTGCCCTACATAAGACCAGAGTGAATATAAACACAGTCCATCATTTAAAATATCAAAATATAAGTAAATAAAATCCACCAACAGCTTGTCTGAGATTACCAGAAACCTTATGAGGAGTACAAGCATATTTTACTTATACTTTCACATCCTACTAAAAGCCCCCCAGAAACCTCAAGCACGATTGCTACTTATGATGAACATGACATGGCTTTCTTTCAACTCTCCCGAAATGTCCAGGCAGTGCTTTCAGCTTGAAATAAGCACTGTTGTCGCTGTCTTAGTGTTCCTTGAACATGCCGCGATGAACAATGCCTGAGGTAAGTCAAAGACAGCACCTCACACTTGTGTGCTTTTAGGCATTCTTCAGCTGATAAGACAGTCAGTGGGGACTTAGGCAGCCTGCAGAGAGATGGATTATAGCTATTGGAGTAAATGGACTGAAGACGCACAATACTATGCTCAACGCTGGGAGCAACCGACGTGGTTTTCTCAGCATTGACACGCTAGAGAGGTAATGGTTGAAAACACAGGTGGTGGAGTAAAGTTGCTTATCCCAGCTGCAAAATGGACTGATTGTGCGAATTGCTAAAAAAAAAAAATGCAAAATAACAAAACTGATGGGGGGGTGGATGCGCTTTGTCTGATGTGTGTCAGAAGGTTGGTATTTTCTAGAAAAGCAGTGCTCCCATGCTGCCCACTTCGCTCTGCTCCTTTACAAAGATTTCAAAGTACTGGTAGATGATGGTCACAGCCAAGAGGATTCCTGTACCTGAACCAATGGCACCCAGGAAGTCAGCCATGACCGACAGCCCTCCTATGCAGAGGCCACCGAAGGCAGCAGCTGTGGGGATGTACCTGTGAATAGTAAATCCATTCATTAATACATAAATATTCTGGAGGACAACTTTCTACTGCAAGTAACAAACATGAAACTCTGTTTGCACCTGTTGAGCTCGTGCACCATAGAGGTCTCTCTGTGTCCCCTCATCACCATCTGCTGCTCCTTCAGCTGCTTCGCCACCTGAGACACACACAGTGATAAACGCATGTTAATTTCATGCGGGACTGGCGCAAAGCAAGTAGCAAATGCTTCTGCAAACGCAGGCTTACATCTTTGGCAGAGGATCCTGAGACCTCAATCCAGGTCTTGGAGAAGAAGGCGCAGGAGCCAAGCATGAAGCAAATGTAGATACAAGCGTGAACCGGATCATCCAGGACAGAACCAAACGACTCTGGAGGAGAGAGGAAGTAGCAGAGTCCACCCACCGGATAGGCTCGAGCTGGTCCACCACTCGTGGCGTCCTAAACAAAAAAAAAGATTTTGTTAATAAGATGCACGACTTAACTACAACGCAAGAGACCGAACCTGACTTTGCCCTCTTTATGAAAATCACCAAGAGTCCTTAAAAGGTACAGTGTGCAGGGTTATGTGACATATAGTGGCGTGGTGGCAGATTACAACCAACTTAGTACCCCTCTGCACATTCCTGCCTTTCCAAGACTGTGATAAATTGAGCCGCAAAACCGTGGTGACGCCATTCGCTTCGCTCAGAGGCCATCCTTACCATAATAACACTACATTAGGAGCAACGGAAGTCAGAGAGCGGCTGGCGGTAACACAGTTTTGCACTCTGCGGCTCACGTTACCACAGTTTCACAAGCATGTTGGAGAACTATGGTGGCCTTCAGGTAAGGTAAAAACGTGAAAGGCTCTCGTTAGAGCCAGTGTTTGGTTTGTCCGTTCTGCGCTAGTGTAGAAACTACAGCTACATGGCAGACTCCGTGAAGAGGACCCGCTCACTATGTAGATATGAAGGGCTCATTCAGGTGATTATACACTGATGAAAACATAGTTATGAATATTATATTGCATTCCTGCTAATAGATCCCATGGATGTATAAAGAGAACTGGATACAGCGTTGGAGGCGGGCTCCTGTTCATTCCTATGAGAGTTGCTCAATGGTGCACTTTATAACTTTTAGGACCTAATGACTTAAATAAGGGCTATTCAAGTGTTTGTACTAGGAAGTTGATTTACCTAAAAAAATATTATCCGCTGAGTTACGTACATCTTTTTCCCAATGTAAGTCTATGGGAAAAAGTATTTTTGGGCCCAATGGCATCACGTGACGGACACGGAAGTTGCAGTGCAACTGTTTGGCCACTACGAAAATTAGCTTCAAAGCCCGGCGCTCTTCCTGGGGGCTTGATAGATCCCCTTAAATGCTACACACGGTTCCTTTAATCCAATCTCCTGGTCTATAAACACGTCACAAAGACTGAGACTGGATGTGCTGGAGGCGAAGCACGGGTTATATACTTACAGACCAGGTACCCAGTAGGTTGACGAGGAAGTTGCCGCTGAAACGCGTTGAGAGCATCTGAGAAATGACGTAGAGATTGGAGACCAGGGCAGACTGCAGGATGATGGGGATGTTGGAGGTGTAGAACAGTTTGATGGGGTAGGTGTTGTATTGTCCACGGTAGCGTGCTGACTTGATGGGCAGGTCCACCCTGAAGCCCTGGAGAGGTAACAAAGAGCACCCATCAGTAAGCTGATATTTACTTCAAAACATGTCGTCCAAATTCCTTTAGTGCAGTAAGACACTGGACTGTGTTTAGTTGGTGTTGCCAGCTCACCTGGAAGTATATGACCACTGCAAACACAAAGACGGTGGCGATGAGGTTCATGAGGTTAGGCAGGTTTTGTCTGTAGAAGGCCTCTCTCAGGGCGCGCACCTTGTCCGTGCGGGTGGCAATAAGATGAAAGAGAGCAATGATGGCTCCCTCAAACTCAGTACCTGGATAAACAACAGGAGTCACGGGGTTAGCCATTATAATACAGATGAAGATGTATCTCCTGTATCTTCCCCTCAGCTTCAAAATGTGTTCGTTCCCAGCGCCTGTACCTCTGCCGGTGTTGACAGTGGTGGGGCTGAAGGCCTTCCACACGATCGTCTCACAGATGTTGGTCGCGATGAAGAGAGAGATACCCGAGCCCAGACCATAGCCCTTCTGGAGCAGCTCGTCCAGCAGCAACACAATCAGACCTGCGACAAAGAGCTGAAGAAACGGACAGGAGGTTTGTATTGAGCCGATTCAAACAAAAACAGCTGTGTACAAAACAACATTATGACAGTCACAATGAACAAGCCAGGGTTTTAATTATCTGATTTCTGCTCATCCCAAGGACGGAGAGGATTCAAATTTTGCATCTTAATTTGTAAAATATTTGTAAATTAATTTTAAAATAATGTAAAAGAAAACATATACTTTGCAAGAGCCAACATGTTTTATATTCAACCTCTAAGTGCTTCACACAATACTTGATACACAAATCAGGTTGATTGACAGACTAATATATAAAGAATGTGAATTAAATATTTTGGCTGACAAATGTTATTTTAGCAGGTAAGATAAACTGAACGATTAACGGTTCAACGGACTGATTTTTCTATTGTTTTTAACACCCTGAATGAGCTAAAACACAATTTGAGACACATAGCCTAAACTTTGGAAATATGCGCATCTGTTTCCAGATATACACATTTCCAGATTTTAGGCTAGAGAGCAGCAGTGAGAGTTTTGTATTAACCTGGATGATGATGAGCAAGCATATCCCAGCACCCATCTCTGAAGGGTCTCCATACATGCCAGTCATAACATATACAATGGCCTGTCCAATGGTGATGATCATTCCAAACACTGTGAAAAGACAGAAAAAAAATGATTTGCAATTGGCGACTTTGCAGGAACAGCTACTACTGATGTTACTGAGCAGTTTATTGTGTCTGCTATCTTCAAAGAAAATATAAAAATCTTCAGTTTCAAAGGTACGTGACAAGTTCTAAAAATAGCAAATGTAGTGAGTGGTAGACCTACATTTCTGAGCTCCATTGAAGAGGGCTCTGTCCTTGGGAGTGTCTCCCACCTCAATGATCTTGGCACCAGCCAGCAGCTGCATGATAAGGCCTGAGGTGACAATGGGTGAGATACCCAGCTCCATCAGAGTACCTGGAGGTCAAAAACATTAGTGTCACTGTAAGCCTCAGTTAGCACAACAACAGAAACAATGCACAAGGGCCTATGCCTGTTGACCTTTGACTTATCACATGTGATAATGAGATTATGTCAGATCTTATAGCAACGCTGGAATTGGATTATTTCTAGATTTTTTTGTATCAGTCTATACATTGTTTTTTAGTAAATTCTTGCATATTATAACCCTGTTTAACATATACAATTCAAGCACCTCTGTTGGAAGCCAGGATTACTCTCATCCAGTAGAAGGGATCTGCTGAATCTGACGACATGATGCCGAAGAGAGGAATCTGAATCACGAAAAAGATATAAAACAGTGTCACAAACCACGATGACCACTAACAGAGGCAGTAGGTTGGATGTCATTAAGATACTAACCTGGCAGCACACCAGAAAGATGAATAGCGTGATGGCCGTCCATAGTACTTTTTCTCTAAATTGAATCTGCGAGGATTAAAAAAAAGAAGAGCACATGTCATTCATATCCATTCATAATAGCACAGTGCAGACATAATGCAACTTAATAAGAGTATTTGTTAAGACTAGGGCTGTGAAAGTTAATGCGATAATAACGCGTTAATGCAATCAATCTTTCGGAGGTCGTAGCAGGCTCAGTTTTAAAGCTAGAGTGAAGAAACTGACATCATGAAAATAAAAAACCTAAGGAATCCATTGATACCAATCACAGTCATACTAGCTCTTTGCAAAGGAGGCTAAATAACGCTCCAAACTTGCATTAACTTTTGGCGAGGAAAAACTGTCATAGCCATTTTCAAAGGGGTCCCTTGACCTCTGACCTCAAGTTATGTGAATAAAAATGGGTTCTATGGGTAACCACGAGGTTTTTTTTTTCTTATTTTACCTTTATTTAACCAGGTAGTACTCATTGAGATTAAGAATCTCTTTTGCAAGAGAGACCTGGCCAAGACAGCAGCGTTTAAACATACATTGAAGTTTCAGATGCCACAACATAAAACAAATGCAAAATACATATATAGCATAATATCATACAAAACACATTCAAATCAAGTGTTTGAAGCCAATGTTAAAGTGAAAATATTCAGAAACACAGACAGCTCCCGACTGACTCTGCTTCTAGGTCTTTCATTAATGTTTTCCCGAGTCCCCCCTTTACAGACATGCCCACTTTATGATAATCACATGCAGTTTGGAGCCAGTCATAGTCAAGTCAGCACACTGACACACTGAGTTTGACATGTTATGATTTGAGCAAATTTTTTATGCTAAATGCAGTACCTGTGTGAGTTTCTGGACAATATTTGTCATTGTTTTGTGTACAATGTGTGCATTTGCATAAAGCAAGCATGTTTGCCAACTCCAATGTTGATCCGCGTATTAAATACTCGACAAATCTCCTTTTAAGGTACATTTGAACAGATAAAAAAATTTGCGATTAATAATTATAATTCATAATGAAACCTACCTTTCTTTCTGGTTTCTGAATTTCTGGCAAGACCGCACAGAAAGGCTTGATGACCTCCAAAAATTTAACTGCAGAAAGAGACATTAGCAGGTTAAAAAGACAGAAGTAAGCATTGCATTTACACCACACACACACACACACACTCATACTACATCACAATTATTTATGTTATTTTGAGTAATTGGTCCTCTTAAAAACCAGGTTAGTTTAGAGGCAACATTATCACTAACCAGCAGCTTAACCAGCTACCAGCAGACAACTAGCCAATGCAGCAACAAACTGTATTTTCTTAGCAATAATCAGACATAATAACAAATTACACTTGAGCAAAGTGTTGTCATTTATAGACAGGTAGAGGCTTCGCTGCTGCTGGATGTCTCCTCTTCAATTCAATTCTAATCACTTTATTTGTCCCCCAGGGGCAATTGTAGAGGCTCGTAAAGCAGAACAATTAACAACACAAAACAGGAAATTTGAAACATGTTTCAACACAGCTGTGTCAATCACTGAAAGTGACTTTGACAGCAACTGATTTAACACATGCAACTGAATCCTTTACTAGTACCATACTAACCAATTTAGCATTGCAAGTCTATCATTGCTGCTCTTAAAGCAGGTTAATTCAGAGGCAACGTCATCACTAACAAGCAGCTTAACCAGCTGCCAGCAGTCAACTAGCCAATGCAGCAACAAACTGTATTTTATAAGCAATAATCAGACATAAAAACAATTACACTTGAGCAAAGTGTTGTCATTTATAGACAGTTAGAGGCCTCTCTGCTGCTGCTGGATGTCTCCTCTTCAACAGATCTGCTGTGTCAATCACTGAAATTGACTTTGACAGCAAGTGATTTAACACATGCAACTGAATCCTTTACTAGTACTCTAACAAACTCTCGCTTGTTCATGGGTTAAAACTGTATTTTGGCGTAGGAGAGTCTGTTACAATACCATACTAACCAATTTAGCATTGCAAGAAGTCTATCATTGTTCTTATTAAACCAGGTTAGTTTAGAGGCAACGTCATCAGTAACAACCAGCTAACCAGCTGCCAACTGGACAACTAGCCAATGCAGCAAACAAACTGTATTTTCTTAGCAATAATCAGACATAATAAGAATTACACTTGAGCAAAGTGTTGTCATTTATAGACAGTTAAAGGCCTCTCTGCTGCTGCTGGATGTCTCCTCTTCAACAGATCAGCTGTGTCAATCACTGAAATTGACTTTGACAGCAAGTGATTTAACACATGCAACTGAATCCTTTACCAGTACTCTTCTAACTATCAACATGCTCGTACAAAACAGGAGAAAAGAAACCAGCATGTCTCTCCAGAGAACTATCCTGCAGTTCCTTCAGCTAGCGCGATGCTAACTAGCATTCAATCACACATAAAACTGAGTAAATCAATGTAAAAGAGGAAGTTTGCGCAACTGTGAGGAAGATAAAGGGCAGGATGTTAGAAATTAGCTCCGACTTGTGAAGAAAAACACATCTTAGACTTGATTTAATGAAGAATAAACGCTTTAAATTAGCTGTTACAAGCTAGCTGCCAGCTAGCCGCTAAGCTAGCCAGTTAGCTACATTAGCTTCATGTTCCGTTATTTGTTATCTGTCGGAGGTTCATTCAGATTCTTAGAGCCCCAACACGTGTACAGAAGAAATGGATGTCACCTACTGCCCATGGTGTCCTGAAGACGAGTCCTGTCGTGTTACTGGGACCAGAGAGAGACAGAGAGACAGCGGAGACAGAGAGTCAGAGAGGCTCCATCAAGAGAGAGACAGAGAGAGAGAGAGAGAGAGAGACACTGAGAGAGAGAGAGAGAGAGAGAGAGAGACACGTCACCAGACCAGCCGCTAACACACGTCACTACTCTGAGACACACAGACAACACACTGCACACCCACATTAATGCTGTACAGTGGTATCTATGCAGACACTTTATTTAATGTGATAAATAAATCTAGTCAAGACCTTAAACGCATGATTTTTATTTTTTTTTAAATTTTTTATTTTTTTTTAAAGGGACTATTTGTAACTTTCAGAAATGCTTGAAGAGCCCTTTAAAGGGAGTATTTGGGACTATTTGTAACTTTCAGAAATGCTTGAAGAGCCCTTTAAAGGAACTATTTGGGACTATTTGTAACTTTCAGAAATGCTTGAAGAGCCCTTTAAAGGAACTATTTGGGACTATTTGTAACTTTCAGAAATGCTTGAAGAGCCCTTTAAAGGAACTATTTGGGACTATTTGTAACTTTCAGAAATGCTTGAAGAGCCCTTTAAAGGAACTATTTGGGACTATTTGTAACTTTCAGAAATGCTTGAAGAGCCCTTTAAAGGGAGTATTTGGAACTATTTGTAACTTTCAGAAATGCTTGAAGAGCCCTTTAAAGGAACCATTTGGGACTATTTGTAACTTTCAGAAATGCTTGAAGAGCCCTTTAAAGGAACTATTTGGGACTATTTGTAACTTTCAGAAATGCTTGAAGAGTCCTTTAAAGGGAGTATTTGGGACTATTTGTAACTTTCAGAAATGCTTGAAGAGCCCTTTAAAGGAACTATTTGGGACTATTTGTAACTTTCAGAAATGCTTGAAGAGCCCTTTAAAGGAACTATTTGGGACTATTTGTAACTTTCAGAAATGCTTGTTAACATAGTCACCTGTGGCCGTTAAGTTACTATTATTTTATTTACATTAACCCCTGGCATGTTTTGTGTTTTGTAATTTTATTTATTTATTTTAGTTTTACGTTTGTTTGTTTTTGTTTTTATTTATCCATTCATGTTTTTTATTCCTGTTATTTTTTTATGTTAATGTGAAGCACTTTGGGTACCTTTTGGTTATTGTATAGTGCTATACAAATAAATATAGATTGATTTGATTGTTGATTTATGTCCACTATTTGTATTGTTTATCTATGTATTGTTTGAATTGTTCTTTGTATTGTCTACAAATATAAAATAAAGACTATTTAAAAAAACAAAACAAAAAAAAAACCTATGAGCATGATCCATGGATGTATTGATAGTATGAATCAATACAGGATCAGGCCAGGAATGGATGAAGACAAGTGACAAGTGAAAATCTTGCAGAGGAGAGATGATACTAATTTATGTGCAATATCAACATTTCATATTTATATGGGCAATAATGTGAACCCAACCACTCATTCAGTCTATTTTTTATTTATATCTTGTTTTTTACTGTTTACTTACTAGGCCTTACTATATCTTTATTATTAATTTGCTTATTTATTAGATCTTATTTTTTTTTTTTACTGTTTACTTACTTACTATATCTTTATTATTTACTTGTTTATTTATTAGGTCTTATTTTGTTTTTTTACTGTTTATTTACTTACTATATCTTTATTATTTACTTGCTTATTTATTAGATCTTATTTTGATTTTTTTTACTAATGCCTCTTGTTGTTTGCACTGTAACCCTTTGATGCTGTAATCTTGCAAATTTCCCTTCTGTGGGACTAATGAAGGATTATTTCATTTTATCTCTTATACAAAACTGTCATGACGTAAACTTGTAGCCCTCAGGACTTCTGCTGCCTACTGGCATTATTAGCCCCTTGATTGATTGATTCAGTCATGGTTTTTTAATCTCATCACGCATGTGTTTTAAATAATGACATGCAGTATTCTCAGTACTTGCGTTGTCTCAGCTCTCCAACGGTAGCCTTAAAGACACATTTATTTATTTATAGTTTTTGTGGAGTATTGCAATCAGACTGACTGAATATTAATTTTCCTGATGCAATCCTCTGTGCTGTTTACCAGGTCACCAGTTAGAAGTGGTGAAATGTAACTAAGTACATTTACTCAAGTACAATTTTATTTTATTCACACTGTGATACAACCATATTAACAATCCAAAAATATCAGTTGTGTATATATAGTTGAATGCACCATTATTATCACCTAGAATAAGTGTGGCTGCAGAAAGCTATTGACATAGTATATAGGCTATATTAAAAAAATATTTACCGTAAAAAGTTTTAGCAATACAGTGTTACCTTTTAAGATGAAAGAATATCAACTATTTAGTGTTTTGTTTTTTTAGTGTTCTGCATAATTTCATAATGCATTTAGTTCAGATAAAATTATAAGTGAAGCAATCTCAGTTTGTTCTCATGCTATCATTTCCCCTCACAGCTTCTCACCACTAGAGCTCAGTGTTGTTCCAGACAGTGGTGATATTTATCCGTGCTTGTCTAAACTCTCTGGACCTACACTACTATCATTTCTCACTAGATTTGTTTCTTATCAGAAAACACTCACACAGAGGTGGAGCGGAGGGTGGTTGGGAGTCTGCACATCTGCCCTCAGATAAAGAGAAATGTGTTCATGTGGTTACATAATGACCACAGAGCTGTGAGCTAACAGAGGTGAGGACAAGCAAATGCCACACTAACCCCCTCCAGGCTCTACTTTTCATAGAGTTTTGAATAGCCAAAATATACTGTACAATTCTTTCCTGTCAGTCATGAGGAAACTGGCTGACCTCAGCTTTGATGTTGTGTTTTGTGTTTTTTGTGTGTTTTGATGTTAATCAGAAGTTATTATTTGTTGGTAGGAATTTATTTTTGAAAGGGTTTCTGCTCGCTAAAGGGGACTTTTTCCTTTCCACTGTCGCATAACAATGCATGTTCATGGGGGATCTCTTTTTGGGTCTCTAAATTATAGAGTACGGTCTAGACCTGCTCTATGTGAAAAGCATCTCAAGATAACTTCTGTTAAGATTTGACGCTATGCAAAAATAAATTGAATTGAACTGAACGAATCACACTTGTGTTTTAATGAAAACAGAGCGATCCATAAATGAATGTTTTATCTGCAGTGCTTTAATGATCCGAAAAGGACAATACAGCCTAATCCACCATGTGCTATCAGTCCCTTAGTGCCAGAAAATGCAAATAGTCTGTGGTAATGCACAAACAAATATTTATTATCTTTCTTACAGAAGAAAAATACATGCAAATAAAACATGATCCAGTGTTTTGATAATGTTTCCCCAACATTAAGTCTGTTCCTGTGTGCACCTGTGGAGGACATTATGTCTGTCTGCAGCCTTCAGTTATGTAAACTCACCAGTGTTTCACTGAACGACTAATACACGGAAACAGACCCAGGACCATATACAGGGACATGTTGTACCTCAGACTCGGGTGCTCAAGGACAAAACTATCCTGGATTACTCCAAACACATTAAATCCTTCAAATTAAATGTCATAAGATTTCTCTCTTTAACACTTAAAGATCCCATTAGCTTCAGTCATGCTTTCTAGACATTATTTATATATATATGACCACAATCTTACAGATTACAGAACTATGATAATAAGGTAATTGTCAATGTACATTGTAACAAATGGGCTAAAATAACTTACTGTGCACAGGATTTGTAAATTCTATTTATGCCCTTTATTATCATAAAGGAATATGACATCATTTTACAGCTGCAACTATGTTTATTGTAATTATCAATTAGTCTGTCATTACATTTTCAGTTGATCGATTGATTGTTTTGTCTATAAAATGTCAAAAATATTGCATTTTGCAGTATGCAAGTCAGCATGCTTTTCTGGCTATTCTGACCCACAATCTTCTGCGCAGCGAATATATGAGCAAGAGGGTCAAAGTTCAAGGCACAAGGTTATTTTAAGCATACAGCATACAGAGTCCCAATTGTATGCATACTGCATGCAACAGTATGTACTTTGTAAGGGCAGCTGCAGTGCGTACTAAAAGTAAAAAAATATGATATTTGTAACGTATAAGCATGCAGTCTGCCTGCGGTGAGGGGAGCTGATATGTGAACAAGAACAAACACAGTGATGTCGGTACATGTCGGCTAATCAGCTGATTTGATTCTGTTGCAGATGAGTCAGCCTTTGTCTTCCTTATTTTTAGAGATAAGTAAATGTAAACAGTGAAGTGCTCCTTCGGGTGTGGAGGCATGAGTGTCGCCTGTTTTAGTCAGTCAGTGGGCTGTTTTATTAGTAGATGATGGAGGGGCATGAAATAATAGTCATGGCAAAAGCAGTAAGTAGGAGCCTGGGAATTATACATTTAGCGTGCTTCATCCATACACTGCCAACTGAAGTTATCAGCTTATCAAAGACAAAATTACATATCTGTGTTCTGCACGGCCTTGTTTAAAAGTACAGTGTGTTGCGGCATCTAGTGGTGTGGTTGCAGATTGCAACCAACTGAGTACCCCTCCGCTCACTTATTAATATTATATTCCATTTCTGCCGTTAGATCCACCTGATTGTTACACACTAGTCCTTTAACACACATGTAAAAACACACATCCATGCAAACACTATTTATGTATACGAAGAGCTCATGTAAACCCACTACTGAGGATAGAGTCTTGTCCATAAGTAGAGGAAGGGGACAGAGATATCAGTGAAGAGAATCCCAGGGTAAGTGGAAGGATAAAGAGAGCTAAACCATAATCCTTGGCTGTAATATTATTGTCATAACACCATGCCTGGCACCTGTCCATCACTGAAACCCCGTTAGACTGAAGACAACTGAGGCTCTGTTTGGAAGAGGCAACCACAAACTGCAGTAATCCCCAACTAATCCAATCGAGGCCTTGCGGTGTGATAGTGTTATTGTGAGCCAGAGTAACACCCATGGAGTGATTCAAGAGGGAACAAAGTCCTGCCTTCATTTGACCTTCATGTGTGAGCTTAAATAAACACTGTGTTTGGTGTCAATCTGTGCCTCTGATGGTTCATTATCGTAATTAACAGGTCAGTGTAAATGAGTCGGACAGAGTGGACGACAGGGGCCTCAGGCAAGGTCGAGGCCCGACGCCGCGCAGACAGCGTCACTGTGCCACCGTTATGTAACAATCCGATTACATCTTGGCTCGATTTTGCTTTTCCTCTCTTGCTTTTGCAGTCCATTTCTCTGCCTTTCTATGGACGAACAGACCTAGCCTCCATGCACTGTGTTGTCATTTCATGTTCTTATAAACTGTATTAAAATTAGTGGTTAAAACCTGCTAGACGTGGGTTCCTCTAGTATTAACACAATGTTAAAGCTATGGGTTTAACTGCAGAGCCTGCAGCCTGTGCATGTGTGAGGGTAGGTATTTTATGAATTGAATGATTTAGATTGGAACAGGTGCGATTTTATCTTCCAATGATAAATAATCATTGAGTTCCGTAATTATTGTACTGTATATTACCGTTGTAATATTTGCTCTGATTATTTCATAAATGATCATTCCTTGAAGCATTATAAGTCTCATGATTCAGATTTCTGCTTTTTTTAGTATTTAATTTTTTTCATTACTTTTTATATACAATGTCTTTGCATGAACTTGAGTTTATACTTCTACTTAAATTTTCATTCTTATAGCTCAAGTACGCGAGATTGGAGCAAATATGATTAAAAAAAGTAATTATATATTTTATAAACAGTCGCTATATCGTGACAGTGGTACATGAAACAGGTAACCTGAAAAAAAATCATGTGCTTCTGTGTCCTCCGATGCTCCTAACGGCATCTGCAAGATTTCACAGACCGGAGGAAACCAAGCGATGAGAGCGTCTATTAGAGCCGGCTGCCAATCACTCGCAAACTCCGACCAAACGGTCAAACTAGACCACGCTGATCAAATATGAATCAATATTTTGTTACGTTAATGCCTATTTCTCGCCTCAAATGTTTTCAGAATCATCTTGTAGTGCACGGTTTTGCTGTAAAATGAGAAAGTTTGTGACGCCGCCGCCATTGTGAAATCTGGTGAAGGAACGCCAAGTTACGCTCTCTCAATGAAATGACCTGTGATTGGTCATAGTCTCCCGTCACGGGCTAGATTTTCTAAAGCCTGAAAACAGAGCCATGAGGAGGTGCAGAAGTCTAGTTATCTCCCAGAACACTTGAATTACAATATGCTGAAAGGCTATTATGGGATTTTTGCCCAATGATGCCAAAAATATACTGCCTACTGCAGCTTTAAAGGGATGGTGCGTAGGATTTAGTGGCATCTAGTAGTGTGATATAATATATTTTTATAATAATAATACATTATTTTGCTTCACTGTTTTCAGTCCATTTGCACCCAACAAAACAATTTTAACTCAAGGTCCACGCAACCTAAAATGCAAACACCCAGAAGTAAAAATAGAAATCCTGACGTTTGTGTGTCCTCCTGTCTTATTTCTATTTGAGAGGCAGTCAAGAACAGATCCTGTAAACATCAAATAGCCAAGAGGAAAGTGAATCTGTGGTGGTGAAACACACATTTGGTCTGGACTGTCCCCCGTATGCAGAAGAGCTGTGGAATAATTAGCTGGCTTTCAGCAGTTAAATAAGTGATTCACAGTTATTAGATAATCCTCAGTCTGTTGCAGATAATGAATGAACTGCTGAGAGATATGGAAATGAGTTGATGGCAGTGAACAAACAAGTGAAATTAATTTTGACATCATGCATGACCTCGAACCTCAGTTGGTAAAGAATGACTTTTGCAATGCAAAGTAATGAGATTATTGTTTTTGGAGGTGACACCAGTCATAGGACTGTGAGTGGAAGTGTGCACCACTGTGTCCACATGCAACAATCATGGTCATGAGATGATGGAGCAGACTTGATGAATGAAAAGAGTAGTGACACTATCCCATTCCCGGCAAAGGCTGCTGTTGCCATAGTGATTTTAACTGCTGTTATTATGCAACTGTTCCACTTCACAAAGCAATGAGCTACTAGGACGCACAGAATAACAGTGAATCTGCAGTATGTGTGGTGTAATAGACATATGCATACACACAATGACAGAATGGGATCATGTTGATGGTTGAGAGCAGCCCACTGATCCTGAGAGTGGAGAAGAAAGAGCTTATCTTCTTCGTCTCTCCATCCTCTCATCTATCTGTCCCTCTGCGATCACACAGCACAGAAACATCACATCCACATACTGACTGTATCTGCAGCTGATCTTTGGCAGTCTATTAAACACAAACCACCATAACCCTGCTCTGACCCTAAAGATTAAAGTGTCCCTAAACCGCCACAGGACTACAGAATAAGCAGCAAGGTCCAAGAATGAGAACAACATAAAAGTATATTAAGAACATAATGTGTTGATGAACCAATGAGATTAATGAGAAAATCCTTTCCAGGGTATTTGTAGAGATATTCATTAATCTGTCATCATGTGCTTGTACTGGCCGCCGCTCAGAAAGCAGGCAGTCATTTGTACACACCCAGGGGATGACCTCACGTCCTGGAAATTTACATGAAATATTATAGTTGATGTCTGTGGTTTCTTTCTTTAATCCAGTGATTAAAAATGTTCCTGACCTTGTCAGCAAGTAACAGCAAATACAAAAGAGGACCTGGATGTTAACGCTAACCCAAGTCTTTATTTTCTTCCCCAACAAACTGTGGAGGACACATACATACAAGATTGAGGAATACAAACATGTCAAATAATGTTAATTAATATCATTAATATAACATTAATAGCATGGCAGGTATTAGTCTTCATCCACATTATTTTTGTGAACTTTCCGTTTCCCTTTACACCTGGCATTAAAATATGTTCGGATTGCAATCAGATACATGAAAGTACTGGTGTAAATGCACCTAAAAGGCATTAAGGACAGATTGTGATCCGATCGGCCAACCCACCTCCGGAGGTGGTCAGGGACGCTTTGTGACCACATTGACCACAAATGTAAATGCAATTGCGTTTTCAATCCACATACAACGACTACGTCGACGGAATACATAATGCAAGGGCTGTCCCGAGTGCCTCCTCTGATCACTGTACCAGTGGATTGCTGGAAAGAGCACCAACACAGTGTCTCCTCTCCTCATCCCTCTGTGTGTGCAATTGTAGTCGTACCTCAAAGTCACGTCTGCAAGCCCTCTCCTTGCGGTGTTATGTGGCTGATGTGTCCGCCCATTACACACCGTCTCTCCAGGCAGTGCCCGGCTGCGAGCCAGTGCGTAGTGCAGCCTCCAGAGGACTCCTCTCAGCTCTTTCAGACAGAACGATCGGATCTCCATGTTGACACTGGAGTAACATATTTACCAGATGTATATGTAATCAGGTTAAATCATAATTAGATACAATCTGGATGCATTTTAATGCCATGTTTAAAGGGGGTCTTTGAGGGAAGATGATGGGTGGGGGCTAACTGCCTCTCTTGTCATCGTCTCTGTCCTCCTCATACACATACAACTCCTGCTCTCTGGCAAAGCCCTGTCCCAGTGCAAACACATCCCATTACCGCACTAAAGCATTCCTTGGGGTGGATCCCATGGGACCTTATTTCAGAAAAAATATGAACAGAAGTCAACGGAGAGAGAGAGAGAGAAATAGTTTTTTAATCCCGTTTGAATAGCGCCATGAATCACACATATGATGTTTGTCAATTTAAAAGATAATTTTGTAAGTCAAGAAAGTCGCAGTTTGTCGTGGTATAATTTAATTTTGTGTGAAAAACAAAATTATCTTTTAAATTGACAAACATCTCATCTCTCCTTTTTCTCGTTTGAATACAGGAACCACTGGGGCGCTCTGCAAAAAAGAAATCAGAGCTCGCAAAGAGACGGCTTCCCTGCTCAGAGTCTGGACTCCCACAGTTCCCTCCTGCCTCCAGTCAACACTGGTCCATCCCTCTACCCACAACCCTTCATCCCTCATCCTCTTTCCGGATCCTTAATCCATCCCTCCTACATCATCATGGCTCCCCTCCATTTTATATACGTATTTAAGTATTCTAAACCCATATCGTTATTGGCGTGGTCTTCGTTACTGAACAGAATGACGCAATGGGGTAAATCACTGCATCAGTCACACAGATGGCTCCTCTATGTTATGTGCAGGTCTCTTTCATATCCTGAAGACAACAGAAACATTGAGAGGCACCAACGGCAGAAACAGGAACTGGGTCCCATGAAGGGCCAGCTGCAACGAGGTCTAATTTTGAAGAGGAGAAAAAAAAATCTCTCTCCACTTCTGTAGTGCAGTCCTCCTCTTTCTCCACTGTGTTACTGTGCATCTGTGTCTGAATGTGGGTCATGTCAGTCTTCAGTCTGTGCTGTTTTTCTCCAGCTCGGAGATGATGGTGATCAAGTTCTTGAGACCAGTGATGAAGTCGCTGTCCAGGCCCTCGTACACCACTTTCTCCCCCTGGTAATATCTGCAGGTGGTGTGGGCAAAATCAATCATTCTCACATCCACCACAGGGCTACGGGGGTCTGAGCAGGACAAGCGAGCCTGGTTAACACCTGAGCTTCCGTCACCGATACTGCCATCGCTAGACGTGGAGGGTCTGCGAGGATGTGCACCTGCTACTTCAGCCTCCACCTCCACGCCCTCATCCTCTTCTTCTTCTTCAGAGCAGCCGTCATTGCTGTGTTTTTGGTGGTGCGCTCCGTCGTAGATGATGAGCAGGGAGCTGCGGTAGAAGCGATAGGATTCGCAGGTTTCAATGGCAGCTTGAAACTCTCTGAGCCTGCGCAGCACCGGGGATAAGAGTTCACGTCGTAGACGTAGTCCGCTGTGGAAGAACTGGAACAAAGCCTCCTTGAAGCCCGGCACAGTTAGCCTTTTGCCATGCTCCTTGTTCATGCACAATAGCTGGCTCGTGTCAACCTGGTACACCTGAAGGGATCGAGAGACATAGAGGGGTTGAAAAAGTAGAGAAGGAATAGTGAGATTTGTTTGACTATACTGAAAGTAGTGCCTAAAATTGGCTTTGTTTCACCTGGACCAGACCGGCCAGCTAAAGAGTTTTAGGGTGCTTTCACATTAGGGACCCGGACCCGGGCCCGGATCCGAGTACACTTGTCCCCAAAGTCCAGTTCGATTGATTAGTGTGAACGCTCCGTACCGTACTCGTGCACGGTTCGTCGATCCGTACTTGAGTCCACTTGAAAAGGTGGTCTGGACAACGGATCATGTGTACTCGGGCACGGTTCGCATCAGGTGTGAAAGCCAAGCGTACCAAAACACGGAAGTGGACCGCTATTTAACCCGAGTAACGTTAGCAGTTAGCGAGAAGTTTTGAAGGGCAGGCTTTTTTCAATGCTGCCGGTCTCCTCCGATATCTGTACACATATAAAACTGTTTCATATCTATGTCTGTATCTGCGCGCATCATGGGCCGATCTCATCCTCTGAGCTGCATGGCCGTAAATGATACAGCAGGAAGGCAGGCGAGAGGTTCCTTAAAATATAAACAATAGGCGATGGGGTTGAGTGATGTTTGTTATTTTATTTAGCTGATTTAATGGTCTGTCTGCGAAGAACGAGAGCCGCTCAGTTGTTCAGCGGGCAGGGAGAGAGACGGGGTGGGAGTGAGACAACGTGTAGAGTCGGCATATTTTCACACCAAACTCTGTGAAATAAGAGTTTATTTCGGCCAAACCAGAGTTGGTGAATGTTGGAAAGACTAACGACGACAGTATTGGTGAGTTTTATTTTGTTTCTGTCAAGTTTGAATGAAGTGTTTTATGATGCTCCGCCACTAGAACAGCTGATCTCAATATAAACAAATACACGTGGGTGATGACGCAAGTGTACTCGGGTACGGAACAACTTTACTAATGTGAAAGCTGAGCAAGTGGGGGGGGGGGAATTGTACTCGGGAACGGTATAGATCAATCATACCTATTGTGAAAACGCCCTTACAGTCAATTTGGAATCAGAATCTGGTTTATTGCCACTTAGGTTTCACGTATAAGGAATTTGCTTTGGTGTATCAGTGCATAGCAAGGTAAACATAGTGAAAGAAATTTCAATCAAAAATTAAAGTACAAAGATCAAGAAACATAAATATAGAAAACTGCAATAAAATTTGAAACAAGACTCGGTCAAAACCGGGTGTATGGCTGGACCGTGTATGGTCATCTGTGAATTTGTGACTAAATTGTTGCGCAAATAGCCAGTGGTCATTTCTATAATGTTAAATCCAGTAATGGTACATGTCCACACTTTGAGCACAAAACTAAGTTATTTGTCAAATAAATTGGTACTACTGTCAGGATATAGTGAGCAATTATGACGGTCCTTATGAAAGAATATTTTTTTTTAAATTAAAGCTACCGACTGTAGCTTTAAAGGAAAAGTTCCACAATGAGACAAACAAGATATAATGTGTTTATAATAGAGCTTTAAAGGTATTTCACAAATGTCCAACTATTCCTTTAAGACAGAGCCATGAACTCTGAAGCTAGCCTTGGCTCAAATCTCACCTGCATGCCCGAGTGGCAGACTCTTATTGTGTTATTTGTGCTGTGTTGGTAGACTTGGTCCTTCAAGGCCACACGCCCTTCTGTGGCACCATATGCATGCTGCCGCATGCTGAACTTCAGGTCCAACACGCACGGCATCCTTTGCCGCCACGTCAGATTCTCCAGCAGCATGAATTCTGGTAAACTGAGTCAAGGAGGCCAGAGTTGAAAAAACGTAGCCTTCTATACTATTCAGCTTACAATTTAAAACAACTTGACGAGGTTAGATAAAAATAAACTGTGTACATCTAAGCTTTTCACATAATGCTATAATCCTGACAATACTGTATGTAAAGGCAGGTCACAGCAATATCAAGTAACTAAAGGGAGTTCTTTGGAAGCAAAACTCCACGGGACAAAGACATTGATAGCTAGAAAATGTATTAGATAACGTAATAATCATGTATGCATTTCAACTGCATGTAAATAGGCAGGTGTTCAGATGGTTCTGGTGGCTCAGTTGGCTGGGACACATGCCATGTCCTCTAGTGTGGAACATCTGAACAATTAATCCTTTCTCGTTCCACTGGGATATTGAATGTTGGCAAAATAGGAAAAAAATAGAATTACCGCCTTGCGGTTGTTTGCCTCCGCCAACCAGTCAAATTGCAGTTTACATCCCTGTCTGTCCAAAATGTCATCACTTTGTCATTTTATCCTTTTAGACATTTGTGTGAAAATGTCATAATTAGCACATGAATTCTTGAGTTTTGACCAAAAACGTGTTTTTATGAGGTCACACTGACCTTTGACCACCAAAATCTGATCAGTTCACCCTTGAGTCCAAGTGGATGTTTGCGCCAAATTTTAAGAAATTCCCTCCAGGCGTTCCTGAGTTATCGCGAGAATGAGCCGGGCGTACGGACGGACAACCAAAAAACACGATAGAAACAGGTGTGGTTCTCAGTAAGTGAAAGGATACTGTATTTGGATTCTTGGAGGTACGTGGGGTTGCGCTTCATCTTCCTCACGTGGTGCCATTGAGTCCAGGGGTTGTGTTTGACCTGTGGTAAAGCATTACTGTGACTGCGCTCCAGTTTGAGGTAGAGCACCTCGGTCGGCTCTCCCAGCTCGTGAACACTGGACGGCAGAAGGAGAGAGAACGTCATTAGATGAAGACACAAAGAAGAAAGAAAAAAAACAGACTCTGTATCTGCTTGTGTACGTGGGTAAAGTATGTATGTGGGTAGTAGAGCATAAAACAGTAATGTAAAGTAAAGGTAAAGGGCAGTAACAAACTGGTATATTGGATATAAAGAGGAACCCAATCCGTCTAAAACATTCAAAATCAACCTCTACATACATTTTGCCGTCAACCGGTATCAGCCTTCCAATCGCTCCGCTACTCCAATCCAGGGCTGACTAAGTTTTGAGTTTGTGTATATGCACGTACATGCAGGGCGGGCTCTAGCCCTTTTGGTACCCCAAAAGTGGTGCATTAAATAAATCATGGTTGTGTAACTGTTCTGAAGTGATCAATGCATCGTCTTCAATTTAATTTACATGAGCCTCGATTTAAGTGTGAAATTGACTCACTCACAAACTGACCCCCACCTGGTGACGCACTGACTACACCTCACCATGAGTCCCTCAGTGTACTGCTGTCTCTGTTGGGAAACTTTCCTTCATCTCACCTATTGTCCTGGTCTTGACAAGAGGGGCGGCTTTGAACATCATTGCTGTCATTTTCGCCGTCTACAATTTGCGAGAATGCCATCATTTTCCCCCACATGCGCATCTCGCATTTGAGATCGCTGTAGGCCGTGGAGTCCGTGTCCTCCAGATCCAGATCTTCTGCTGGGTCACTCTGGAAGGGGTAAGCAACGATGCAATGGTTCTCTTCTTCATCCTCCTCGAACCTCACTGACGCCAAACCTGAGAGCGGGAAACAGAAACAACATCTATTAGACGTTTGTGTCACCGAGCAGTGAAGAGAATATGTCTCTCATAAAGAATCAAAGCACAGTAAAGCTGACAAGATAACACAAGCGGCTAAGAAGTGCTGAGAATCTCTTATCCCCATCTTGCTGCTTTTTTTGCAGCAGTTACACTCACAGAGCAGTTTGATGAATCTCACACAAAATGATGAGCAATATACGTAAATACCACACAAAAATAACAAAGCATCACCGCACACATGCACAGAAAAAAGATAAGATGCTAGTCTACAGGCTTCAGCTGTAGATGAAGAGCACAACAAGTAATAGTCAGCAGGACAGCACAGGTTGCTTGTATCATAAACAGCCTTTCCTCCCCATGGTGTCCCATAATATGGCTGAAGGAGAAGGCAAAATAAGATGAAAATAAAGATAAAGAGGTGAGGAATCCATTGGTACCAACCATGTCATGCTAGCTTGTCGTGAAGGAGACTAAATAATGCTCCAAACTTGCGCAAAATTTTGGCGAGGTCAAACTGTCATGGCCATTTTCAAAGGGGTCTCATGACCTCTGACCTCAAGATATGGGAATGAAAATGGGTTCTATGGGTACCCACGAGTCTCATCTTTACAGACATGCCCACTTTATGATGATCACATGCAGTTTGGGGCAAGTCATAGTCAAGTCAGCACACTGACACACTGACAGCTGTTGTTGCCTGTTGGGCTGCAGTTTGCCATGTTGTGATTTGAGCATTTTTTTTATGCTAAATGCAGTACCTGTGAGGGTTTCTGGACAATATTTGTCATTGTTTTGTGTTGTTAATTGATTTCCAGTAATAAACATATACATACATTTGCATAAAGCAAGCATGTTTGCCCACTCCCATGTTATATATAAGTATTATATACTTGATAAATACACCTTTAAGGTACATTTTGAACAGAGAAAAAATATGTGATTCATTTGCGTTTAATCGCGAGTAACTATGGACAATCATGCAGATATATAAATAATTTGACTTGACTTTGTTGTTGTTCTTGCTCTGCTGTATGTCTGTTAGCGTGTAAGTTCACTGAGAGAAACAAAAACACAGTCAAATTCCTTGTGTGTGTTCACATGCTTGGCCAATAAAGCTGATTCTGATAGGACACAAAGTTGTAGCCATGACAGCAGACAATGCTTCAATTACGGACGTTGCAGCATAGAAACTACAATGTTGTGCAGAGTGCTGCCTATGTTGACCTTTTCAGACGACCTCATGGAGGATATCCGGATCTAAACGAGGAAGAATCTCTCTTTGTATCCTTTTCACCTCGGTGGGTGTGTGCCAGAAAGAAGCAAAGGGGGCAAACCTGACTTACCTGTGTTAGAACAGCCTTCTACAAACAAGGACATCACAACCGGGTGGCCTGTTTGTAGGAGGTCTTCGCTGCAGCACCATGATGTGGCAAAATTTGGCACACGCTGCTGGCAAGTACCTTGAAACAAAACTTGAGCAGGGAGCTCAGTTTCCTAAAAATCTCCCAATTTACACTTTACACACAACCTGCAAAACAACAATTCCCACCTGACTTGCAGTGAAATAAAGAAAGAGAGATGCATAACAACACACCAAAACACACCTGCCACAACACAGGTTAGAAAAGGATAGTTTGCATTACCTCTATACTGGGGGATAAACTCCCTCATCGCAGCAGGCACACTCTTGTAGAACCGTACTTCGGGGGCGCAGAAAGGTTTGCATATGGTCTGCTCCCCGAGGCGCAGGACGCAGCTATGCCCCCCCACTTGGTGTAGGAAGGGCTCAAGCTTCACCCCTTTTTCCAGGTAGCACTGCATGTACTGCAGCTGGTTTTGCTCTGCATCCACCGCCTCCTGGGCCTGAGTATCCACAGCCAAACCCATCCTCCTCTGGCCCTCACCACACTGCCGTAGGCATTAAGACAGGAAGGAGGAAATAGAAGAGAAACAGAATAAAAAGCCAGGTTTTGGTGGATATTTAATTCCTTTTGAACTCCTTGTCTGGCAGTTCTTGTACTTGAAAGCCACAGAAAGTCCTCTAAACGTTGTGGTTTGAACTAGTGATGCAGCGACAGGTAAAGCAAACACTGACAGATCCTGCTTGTGCCTCCACTTCACACTGAACTGCTCTCTAACAGCTGAGAGCTGGCTCACCACTGGTAAAGCTGTCACAAGCCTGACACTGGGTCCACCCACATCACAAGCAACCCACCAATCAGGAGCACCCAAAGCGGGTTTGTTTGGTGGTAACACTTCAAGGGAACGGAGCAAGCAAACACAGTAGTGGTTGGGGGAGTCAGGGGGAAGCAAGAGAGAGAGGAAAGGAATAAAAACAAGGAGGGAGGGCAAAGCTGAACCCAACGGGTGTCGTGATATACCAGTATTGACGATAGCTGTGATATTTCAAAATTGAAATATTAACATTGTGTTAATAATACACACACAATAAATAAAGAGTCGAAATTAGGGCTGTCAATCATTTAAAATAGTTTATCGCAATAAATCGCATGATTGTCCATAGTTACTCGTGATTAATCACAAATGAATCGCACATTTTTTATCTGTTCAAAATGCACCTTAAAGGGAGATTTGTCAAGTATTTAATACACTTATCAACATGGGAGTGACAATAGTCAAATATAAACTAAATGAATTACTAACTACACAGAAAACTTGGCCTGGAAGAGCCAACAGTTTTGATATGATAAGCAAAACATGGTGCAAAATAAAGACGCTGTCATTTTAATGTTGTAACACTTACAGTAGTTGCAGTAGTCGTAGCCATCTAGAACTGCTGCTTCCAGGTTATCTGACTTCCAGCCAGCTGGGATCCAGTTATATAGTCCCTGGGAGCCCAGTCCCCCACGTTGCCTGACAAGTTGGGTCTAGATTCCACGGTAAACACACCCATTGAAGCACATTTCACCCATTCCTTACTAACTTACCCCCGGGGGAAAAAAGAGTAAAAAAATAATTAACTATTGATCAATCTGTCTTCGTTCAATTGCAGGGTGTCACCAAGAGATTCCTTCACTAAAACACATTCACACATACAGTAAACCAATGTGTGACGGCCCACAGACACATTTCAAAAATGTTTGCCTCCTGTCAAGTTGTCAATAGTTATTATTCACACATTTTTAACAGCCTGCACCCCGTTTTTACCCTCCCAATTCACCTTAACGAGAAAAAAAACACTCATTCATTATGCTAATTTATGCTTACTCGCGTCCTATCTCCTCCTGTGACCCAGTAATCGTTCCCCCTCTGCCACCATGGAGGATCTTCCAATTCCTTGAATGCAACTAGAGTAGACGAGGAGAGAGGAGGTTTCTGGAGGCACTGAGAACGAGGAAATACCAGTGGATCATTTATGGAAGTCTTTTTGGCACTTGTGACATAGACAGATGCGTGACACATAGCTGGAATAATCACAAACCATGTCAGGACTCTAGAAATGTAACTGTTCCTTTTTGTATATACTGTATATAGGGGCTGTCAAAGTTAACGTGATAATAACGCCACTAATTTCTTTTAGGTTGTAGCAGGTTTTGAAGCTAGAGTGAAGATACTGGCATCACATGAAACTAGAAAACCTAAGGAACCCACTGTGCCAACCATGTCATACTAGCTTGAGGAGGTTAAATAACGCTCCAAACTTGCGCTAAGATGATATGTGAATGAAAATGGGTTCTATGGGTACCCACGAGTCTCCCCTTTACAGACATGCCCACTTTATGATAATTGCATGCAGTTTTGGTCAAGTCATAGTCAAATCTGTGGTCAAGTCAAGTTTGTGGGCTCTAAAATATCATTGTGTATTTTTTGTGTACGTGTGAGTGTGCGCTGTACATTGTCGTCATCAGAGTGAAACTGATACTTTTGGTTCATTTTCTATTTAGTCTGGTTCGGTTTCAAAGTGCACAAATTTAAGCGGCCCTAAGCCCTGTATACCTGCAAAACACACAGAAAGAACAAAAAGGTCAACAGGGTTAAATGTACACACAGGCACAAACAAAAACAAATCCCTAAAATAGAAGCTGTTGTTTCCATCCCACTGACCTATTCTACCCAGACAGCGTTGCCTACCTCCCGAGGCCAAAACCCCACAACTGAACTCTCAATGAGTCAGTGGCAAATTAGAATTCACCGTGCCTAACTCTCTCATGCCCGCTAGGAAGGGAACAGTATGTTCTTAAAACACAACGCACGCACCAGTGGGTAACCTCCAAGTCTGAAAGGTGAAGCCAGTGTGGAAGTGCGTTTAACCTGCATTCTTTCTAATAGCCAACAGGGGGCGACTCCTCTGGTTGCGAAAAAAAGTCTGATTGTATAGAAGTCTATAAGAAAATGAGCCTACTTCTCACTTGATTTATTACCTCAGTAAACGTTGTAAACATGAGTTTATGGTCTCAGTCGCTAGTTCAAGTCTTCTTCAATACAGCATGATGTTCATTTAGTAAATTATGGTCCCGTTTAGAGTCAAATAGACCATAAAGCCGGGGATGCTTTTAGGGCGTGGCTAACTTGTGATTGACAGGTTGCTACCATGGCATTGTCCAGTCTGGGAGTTATCCGTGTTTTAGTTCCGGGCCCTATGAAATTTGTTTCATTTTTTACGAAATTCGATGTTTTTTGTTTTAATAAAAATTTGATTTAAATTTTAATTAATTAATTAATTAATTAATTAATTAAATAAATTTAAAATTTCAACAATTCATAAGAAAATATAAAAAATTTAATGAATATCAATGAATTGGATTTAACACAACATTGCACTATTTTTTATCAATGAAAATGCTTCATAGTGCTCTGACTATATACATATATATATATATATATATGTATATATATATATATATATATCCCTCTCACCCTGGTGGGGTGGTATCAGTGTCTTCCTCAAGCTCGGGTCCTCTACCAGAGGCCTGGGAGTTTGAGGGTTCTGCGCAGTATCTTAGCTGTTCCTAGGACTGCGCTCTTCTGGACTGAGGCTTCAGATGTTGTTCCTGGAATCTGCTGGATCCACTCTCCCAGTTTGGGGGTCACAGCTGTTTGTCAATATATATATATAAATACGATGTCATCTTGGGTTCTAATATATTAAGATGGACATTGTTTTTACTGTTTTCTGGCATATTATAGAAAATAAACCATTAATCAATTAATAAAATTAAAAATGGCAGATTAATCAATAAAATAAGAATTAATTGCAGCCCCATGCTACACAGCTGGTACATCAGGTACTGATGAGTTATGTGATGCCAGGCACCTGCAAAGGTCAGCGCAGTTCAGAGTTCATAGAAAGAGCACCACCAATCTGAACGGCAGCATCTACACAGACTACACAGAGAAACAAGCCTCCCCGCTGTTCTTGGAGCTTGTTCATGGGACAGTGAGCGGGTTCGTTACTTTCTACTCAGTCCGTCTAAGAACACAATGTTATATACTCTGTTCCCTTAGACAACTTTCCCTTGTCACATTTGGACCGTATGCATCATGGTGGGTTATGTCACAAGAGATCCACAACAAGACCATGTTAGAAATATTACTTAATTTCTGTAGGCCAGATCTCTCCAATTTAGGCACCCAGTTCTTTGAGTCATGCAGCAACTAACAAATATTCATTACTATGCTTTCTATTTTCTTACCTTGTATACTGTGATTCACCTCAACACCAAGACGAAAACCTAGTCAATGTACCTGTTTTTGATTCTGACAACGACAGAAACGTGTTGAGCTACATTCATTTGCAAGTTAATCTAGTGTTCTTGTGTCAACTACCAAACTTGTTCGGCAACCTCCGAGTAATACAAAAAGCGCCTTAAGCATCATCAAGCCCAGCCTCATCATTGCTCTCAAACACAAATACCCAGTGTGTTTCAAAGGCAGGGTTACATGCTATGTTACATTACTGCAAAAAAACAACCTTATTTCTAGGGGGAAAAAATCAATGTTTATGTTGCTGAGGATCAAGATCAAGCTTCTTGTATTAAAGTCAACATAAGTAATCCTATTCATATCCCCCCCTCTCTAGGTAACTGCCTAGCAACTGTAAGTTTGATTAGAAACTCCGCCAGGCGTTTATTGGAAGGTAAAACACATTCGCTCAAATCTCAGCTCGCATGTTGTCCAATGAACATGGCTGCCTACGCATTCAATGGTAAACAAACTTTTACAAGGAAATTTGAAAAACACCTTTAAGTTTGATTTCCGTTGTCTTTAATATCTCCCAAATAGTGAATGTATATTGTTGTGGTATAAGTAGACAAACAAGCAAATAGTTAACTGCAGTCACTTGCTTTCTGAAAACCACGTTTTCATCCCAACTTGAGGTCCTGGGAATGAGAACAAGCTTGTTTTGAGCACATCACAAGACACTAAAGAAAGTGACTGACAGAACAAAACCAGTTCGTCACACACGTGTAACAGATCAGTGGGGTTAGGACTGAACTCGTTCATCAACATGTTTGTTGCAACGGATATTTCCACGTGTTTTCATTTAAAAAGCTCAGATAAACTCACTGTACACTACCAGCCCAGCAGCAAACAGCAGATAGACAGAGATCCGCTGATGCAGATCATGAAGCATTTAGCTGCTAAAGAGCCAGATATTTCCCTCAGGAGTTGTCAGAGATCAGTTGTCAGAGAGAGGAGTGGAGAAGGTGGTCATTGTTGGCTTTTTCTAAGTGTTTCTGCACTGCCTTTTTCTATCCCCTCCTGCCAATCACCTCCATTGTTAGTTCTCTGAACCACTTTCTGTCAGTTCATCATCATCAATGCACTGCTGATTAGCACGTTACCACAGAGAGCCGGTTGACCATTCATCCGGGTTTAAATGAGAATGACGTAAATCCCTGACCTCTTTGGTGCACCGTGGCCCGGACCTGCTCTCTTGGACCGAGGCTCTCTTGCTTCTACTCACCTCGGCTGGCACCCAGACGGGTTAGAACAGCTGAGAGATGATGGTGAACCATTGGAGGTCCTGCTGCAGTCTCTCCAGACATGATCTTATGTCTGATGGGACCTGAAGTGACACAAGTGGTGTTTTGTTACACAACTGCTTATTTTGCACCAAAGTGTTTCAACTAGACCAGACAGAAACCTATTGAAATAAATAATACCATCAATGTTCTCAGTTATTTCTGATTGTCTAAGTTGTTACTTTTATTAGTATCATTCAGTGGTGGGAAATAAGTAAGGGATAATGAACAGCTAGCGGGTCATTGTTGTGAAAGAATCCCCGACAGGGCGATGCCGCACCAAAAGCGCGCCCTGAAGGGGATTCCTTCACAACAATGACCCGCTAGCTGTAAATTATCCCGCTTATTACTATGCTATACATAGCAACGGTCTGCTTTACATAGCAACGGTCTGTTATCCATAGCAACGGTCTGCTTTACATAGCAACGGTCTGTTATCCATAGCAACGGTCTGCTATAAAGAAATTACAGACCACAGAACGCTGTGATTGACCAATCAGAATCGAGTATTCAACACAGCCGTGTAATAAGTACATTTACTCAAGAAGCCTACTGTACTAAAGTACCATTTTGTGGTACTTGTACTTGTTTTAGCCACCATCAGAGTACAGCAGCGACTCCGGCCCTGGAGACCAAAGCTACGGTCTCCCCCGCGTCCTCCGACCGCGGCCGACACTGATTAACAGACGGGCTTCACTAGATATAACTTTGAGGTTTTGGTGCTTCCGTGTAGTTTGTGTTGGAGTCTGAGTCTGAACAGCGTAGCCACACGCGAGCGCACATGGGACACAGACCCGGATTGATTTATACGTGTAAGAAGTTAAAAACTGTCTCTTTAAGATTGTGGGTCAATGTCTTGTTAATGTGGGAAGTGTATAGCCTAGTCTTTATATTGAGAAATCTAAATAAGATCTTATTATTTATTATTATTACCTTAAAAAAGAAACACTTGCCACATACAGTATATAATAATAATAATACATTTTAATATGGCATTAGAAAATAATTTTTATTTTTTTATTTTTGTAAGACGTACAGTAAGATATATGTATATATAATTAGATTTTATTTTATTTTATTGTTTTTAATTCATTTTTTTATTTGTGTATATTCTTTTTATTTATTTATCTATTTTTTTGTATATAATATGTTTTTCCTGTATCTATACTGGCTTCTTTTATATTAATAATAGGTTTATTAAGTTTCTTTGTACCGAGAATGTTATTATTGGGGACGTTTGTCAATGTTTGTTCTGTTGTTTCAAAATGAACAAAAAAAAACAATAAATATAATATTGAAATTAAAAGAAGTACAGTAAGTGGGCACATCCATATAGGCTATGTAACCCCTATACATACAGTAGTATACATACAAATCTGTACCAAATTCAAGTCATAACCTCTGTTTGTTATGTCTTACAGTGTTGTCTTATTGACTGTATGTTTTGTCCCACCCATGTCTGTCTAATTTGTCCCTTTTTTGTACTATAACTGATCTACTTCTGCTTGCACAGTGTATGCAGGTGCAAAGATCCATCTGTACTTCAGTTATTAGTGTGTGTGGTTGTGTTCACAGTCTCCCCTTACCAGGGAGAAACTCTGCATGAGTCCTGCCATCTGTTAAGTGTACTACTGCTGTGGGTTCATTAATATCCTCCAAAACGTTTCATCCTCTGAAAAATAATAAGGCTTCAGTGATAAATGCTGCAGACTTTGGGATTAATTGGGTAGACTACCTGCACATTTTCATTTTTTCTGTATTTGTGGGTAGTGTGCCTCTGGGGGCAGTGGATGTGCCCACTTACTGTACTTCTTTTAATTTCAATATTATATTTATTGTTTTTTGTTCATTTTGAAACAACAGAACAAACGTCCCCAATAATAACATTCTCGGTACAAAGAAACTTAATAAACCTAATATTAATATAAAAGAAAAAAAAATAGATAAATAAGTAAAAAGAATATACACAAGTAAAAAAAATAAAATTAAAAACAATACAATTAAATATATATATATATCTTACTGTACTTCTTACAAAAATAAAAAATACAAATTATTTTCTAATGCCATATTCTATCGAAATGGCCTGTGTTGACATTTAAATATTATGACTATAATAAGCGTTTTCAGTCCAAACAGGTGGCAGTGGCTGATGTCAAATAGTCTTTCAAATTACTATCTAAAATAATTACAAGAACACATTATAAACAAACAACTGTGCTAACGTTACTTGTGAATTAAGTTACTATTTCAGCACATAAATGTCTGTAACTTTCAGATTACATGCTAGTAGTGCTTACAGTCAAAATGATTGTTACTGATAGTGGCTAAAACAAGCATGAAACACAGAAATATTGATTGCAACGTTGCTCAGGAGCACCCACCTGTAGCTTCCTGTGTTCTCCTGTGCTGAGGCTCTCTATGGTGCACCATGAGGGACACCATCACTGCAGCTGCTCGATTAACCCACCACGTGGCTCTAAAACTATAGGAAGGTAAAACAGCAAATACATTTTGTAAAAAATTCCTAATAAAGGTTATTTTCCAACTCTGTTACACCTCCATCTGAGTTATGTAAAACTGTAAAATTGTTAATAATTTCATAATAGCCCTGTATTGTACACTTCGCTGTTGCATCCCAAAGAAGAACCTTTTACTATCATTTAATTCAATTCGTTTCAAAATGTGCTTTATTGGCATGGGAAACATACATTTACATTGCCAAAGCAAGAGTGAAATAAAAACAAACAAAATATGTACAATAAGTAAAGATATATCAGAATATAGAAATGTGTGAGCAGAGCTGTCTAGCATTGCAATATAGTAATACAATATATAAATAACTATAAGTAAAGTTTAACTTAAAAATACAAACGGAGAAATTATGATTTTGCTCTTTAATATTTTTTCATAAATAGAAAAGTCACAATTTCTCCGTTCTTTGTATTAGGCTGCAGATAAGTACATTTTAGATAGATAGATAGATAGATAGATAGATAGATGTACTTTATTGATCACAAAATATACATGTCAACACTAAAACAAATATATCCATAGAATACAAAAGATGAGGAATATTGGAATACACTATAAATATACCTGACTATTACAACTAGCATAAAAAAATCTAAATAATAAAGATAGAATAACCCTGTACTGAGTCAGAAGACTGAAAAACAGTTCCCATCCACATAATAATATAAAATAAAATGCCTTCTTAATAATAATAATGAACAAATGCCTCTATAATAACAAACAATTAAGGAAACTGAAATATTGGTTTGTGTTTTTCCTTTTACCCTCCTTTAAAGTTTTCCCAAATAAAATACACTAAAAGAAATGGGTATAAAGGGTTTCATTGAAAATCAACAAATGAATAGAATACAAAAATACAGCCTGCAGGCGTTAGGCTATTGTAAGGCAAGCCAGATCGTTGCACAAATAGTACCTAAACGTCCCAGTGCAGGTAACCCAATTGGTTGGCACTTAACTTGTTTCCCCAACTAGGAGAGTCAACACTCTCAACAAACAAAACACAAAGATCACAGAATCCCAAAAGGGCCCAAAACAGACCAGAGTTTCTGGTAAAGCTGATAACACATGTTGCATTGAGTGAAGGAGAGATCAGAATGACACTGGGTGTGCAGCTTCCCTCCTCTTTTAAGCCCTACAGAAAGGGCGTCGTTACACCCTGATTGGCCAAGAGGGGAATGCACCAAGCTGCTCTCAACTATCATTTAAGAGCCAGTCCCCACACCCTGCGCAACAGGTGAACTGAATAACCCTCTAATCACTCAGCAACTCAACCAAAAAAACACCAGGGAAAAGGGAAACAACAGCAAACACCAGAGAATTGGCAGCTGCCACAACCCACTATAGACATTATTAGCAAGTGTGCAGGTGCAAGTTACAATGTTTTGTTATTTAATAAAAGATAATTGCGGTAGTAAATGTGCAAATGTAGCTGTGCGAGCTGAGAGAGATCTCTGTTAGACAGAGATGAGGTGTTGTAGAGAATTAGTGCTATAGGCAGGAAAGATTTCCTATATCGGTCTGTGTGACAGGGAAGCGGAATCAGTTAATTTAAGATTAAAATAGAAAAATATAGGCATTGCTTTGCAGATAAAAAATATAAATTCAAAGAAGTGGAAACTGTGTAAAGACTGCAAAGTTTTTTTTTTTAATAAATGTATTTGACGGTTCGTATACTGTATATGAACAATATGTCTGCGGACAGAAATCAGCACAGTGCAAATGGTGAGTGCAGGAAGACACAGATGATTAACCAACAGTCTTCATGTCCCCTTAAAAGGTGTCCACGTGTTGCCGAAACCCGGGATCGAACCAGGGACCTTTAGATCTTCAGTCTAACGCTCTCCCAACTGAGCTATTTCGGCACATGTAATTTCTTCTGCTTCCCACCAGAGGTCCACCACGCACAGTATAAATGAGCTATTTGCTGGTACTGCAGCTGTGGTATTTTCAGGGTATCGTTAGTGTTCTTACAAAACACACGTGTTATTGTTTTATCTTGGCTTTCATGAGGAGTATTGTGTTTCAGATGCACTGCACACAAAGCCAGACGTGATGATGTTGAAATTGTGTTTGAGTTAACTTGGCTAAGGTGCTGTATACATTTACTAAGAGGAGAAAAATCCATCATATATATGATATTCACCAGCAGTGGTCGAATGTAACTAAATACATTTACTCAAATACTGTACTTAAGTAGAATTTTGGGGTGCTTGAGTATTTTCATTATATGCTACTTTATAGCCTACTTCTACTCCTCTACATCTCAGAGGGAAATATTACACTTTTTACTCCATTTATTTGACACTTACAGTTACTAGTTACTTTTTACATTAAAAAAGCATATATGATGCAGTACTGCTAATCTACCCAGTAGTATACAAAGCATCTAAATTGGCTCAACACTGACGAACTACAACATTAAAATGCTCTTACATGTATTTGTTAGTGATAAAAACAGAATAATAATATCTATAATAATATAATACTGCGAAATGAGCCATTCTGCATAATTACTTTTAATACTATAAGTACATTTTGCCAATAATACTTATACACTTTTATTAGTACTTTTAATTCAGTAAATTACCTGAAAACTTCTTCCACCACTGCTCACCAGTTTCATTACTGCTCTACATCTTTATAATCCAACATGGCAAGGAACAGCAGCATTGTTTGAAAGGGGTCTATATGTGTAATAATAATAATGATGTTAATACATAATAATGATGTTAATACATAATAATAATGATAATAAATAATAATAATAATATATAATAATAAATAATTATAATACATAATAATAATAACAATCATAATAATAATGGTAGTAATAAATAAATACTAATAATATTAATAATAATAATAATGAAAATAATAAATACAAATATCAATAATAATAATAATAATAGTAATACATAATAATAATAACAATCATAATAATAACAATGGTAGTAATAAATAATCATAATAATATATAATAATAAATCATAATAATAATAGTAATACATAATAATAATAACAATCATAATAATAATAACAATGGTAGTAATAAATAATAATAATAATAATAATAATACTTGTTTGGAAGTGGAAACGAAGGTGAACTTTCTAAGTTCTGACCCCAAACACATAATGTAAACATCCATTAGATTTAGCAGCTAGAGCTACCTGAACATTGACCTTGAGCTGTTCTTCTTCTTCTACAAGCTAGGATGTTCAAATCATTAAGTTCAAATCTCAGGGTGTTGACAGACTGGGTAAAAGACACTGGGACACCGATTACGGCCCAGATGCTGCCACACATTTTGCCAGACGGCGAGGAAGCAGGGAGTCCTTGATGGAGGAGGTCAGTCATGATGCAAGAGCCATTACAGATGATGCAGTATGCCTGGCAGATGTTGAACTGATGGCAGAGAGAGATACTAATTTTATATTTGTAAGCATTTTCACTAAGCACTGAAATGTCCAGCAGTCTGAGCTGATGTCATTCGAACAGTGATTCAGTTTATCACAACAGTTTTATGGTGTTTTAAATTCACTCCAACAACGTCTGGTTGTTTGGAGGAGCAGCAGTAGGATCTGCCTATAGTGGCCCTTCAGCTAATGCATCACAGTACTGTACATTGTCATCATGCTGTTTGCCTCACGGTGGGGTTTCCTCGCTCCCTCTCAGTACTACATGTTCCCTTTCTACCATTCAGCTTTGAAAAGGCTTTACTGTTGTATAATCAGAATACTACACACACAAGTAAAGACTACAAACATAGCCTGGAGTACTTGTTCTTTGAACAGAGATGTATTCACAACAACAACACAATGAGGGGGTTTATCTCAAGTTGTTTATAATACACATTCTATTTGATTCATAATTCGTAGATTTTATCTAAATGTCATGTCGATAAATCTATAAAAAGGAAATCTTCTGTGTGTTTTTATTTTAGGCATGCCATCAGCAACAACCATAAACCCCACATGGTTCTTCATCTTCTTCTTGACTGATCTTTCTGTGTTTTCTGTTCTCGGGTCTTCGCTAACTTCCAGTTTTGGACATCAGGTGAGGTTTTACATCAGGGAGTTTTACTTGAGTGAGCAAATCAGTTCTTTAAACTCCTGTGAAACTGTCAATACTATAATTCTTACAGTCTTTAATGCACAGTTATTTTAAATATGTACATATCATCTGTCACTGTCAATATAAATCCTACTTGTTGTATATACAGTATATAGACATGTTTATATGTACATAATAATCCAGTCCATGTATATCATTCAATATTTATTTCTTTGCACTGCTTGTGTTGTTTACAACTTCCAGAACACTTGACATGTATATAGATGTTTTATTTAATTTTATTATTTTATTGTTGGTCATTGGTGCTTTTATAAATATTTATATAATATTTATATACACATTAGAGCTGCACAATTAATCGAATATTAATCGCAATCACGATTTTGGCAACACAAAACAATCTGTTAACTTTCAAACAATATATTCTATTTCAACCAAGTAAATTATAAAGGTGCAAAAGCCATGTTAAACTCACATCACTCTCTCTTTGTGCTGCCTGGGATTGTTTGGAGGGAGAAGGGAGGGTTCAGGCCTGAAGGGCAGAGCTATATATTCGAGGGGGAGCGGTCTAATCAGGAGTGGCATCCTATACCATGCTTGCAGGTGGGGTGGAGACTTGTGATTTAACACTACTTGTGTACATAACAGTCCTGTCCATTCATCACCTTTATTTGTCCAGCTTTGTTGTGGTTTTGTTGATTTTTTTTCACATTTTGGAACAAGATACATAAATGTTTTCTATGATTTGCTGTGCACAGTTTATGACAGTGAAGCTCGTAAAAAGCGTGGCTATTTTTAGCATGAAGTGTCGCTTATATACCTTTACTCAGGTGTCACTTATATACCTTTACTCAGGTGTCACTTATATAGTGAGCACTGAGTCATGTTGTTGATTAACAAGCAGTGAGATGTTGAGACCTGTTTGCTTGTATTTAGCCTCACCTGTAATTTCTCAAACTTAAGCATTGATGTCTTTACTCTGAATGTAGGGATATGAGTAGAATAGCATTAAACTCTACTGTAGTTTATTTAAAAGGTGACACATTTCCTGCCGAAACCCGGGATCGAACCAGGGACCTTTAGATCTTCAGTCTAACGCTCTCCCAACTGAGCTATTTCGGCTTGCACGCACCTGCTGTGACAATGTGCTATAATAAACATAGAGGTCGCCCTTTACTTCTACTGTTTATCTCATTAAAATTAATTTTTAAATGGCAGATTATTTTTTCAAGAAATCTATGTTGGAATTTAAATCTTTGATTTTAACCACAATTAAATGCAAAAACAATCAAACGTAGTAGAAGTGTCCTGATTGTTCTCTGTCGGTTTAAAGGGACTGTTTGTAACTTTTTACACCTATAAATGTACCGGGTCGGGATCCCATGCGCGCTCGCATATGCACGCTTGTGTGTGGCTACGCTGTTCAGACCACTCCTCTGTTGGCACGCGTTCTTGCTCCACCTCACGTTCACGCGCGCCCACTCCACACTGCAGAAGAGTTGGTTTAGCTCTGAGAATATCTAGTGAATGTACAGTGGACGTTTGTGCAGAAATAACTGCTGCAGCTCCTCCAGACCAACAGAGGTTTCCCGTGTCTTGTGAAGTGACGGGGCTCCGCAGCGAGAAACGTTATCGTCTCCGACCGGGTGTCGGTGTCTTCCTGTGGGCGCAGTCGTAGACGATAACGTTTCTCTTCCTGCTTCAGCCCCGGCACCGACCCGCTTTTCATGCTTCAGCCTCAGACCTTCGTCTGGTCAGCTATCATTACTGCCAAGCAGGTGAAATATAGAGTGATATTGTGGTTTTAGCTGACGCGTGTCGCCTCACTGTTTTGAGCGATGCTCGTTCATGTGTATTTTCAGCGAGCTAGTGCGAGCGAGACGCTGACTTTCGTTGACTTAACGGCCACAGGTGTCGCTGTTAACAAGCAATTCTGAAAGTTACAAATAGTCCCTTTAAAATTAATTTTTAAATGGCTAATTATTTTTTCACGAAATCTATGTTGGAATTTAAATATTTGATTTTAACCACAATTAAATGCGAAAAACAATCAAACATAGTAGAAGTGTCCTGATTGTTCTCTGTCGGTTTAAGTGCTGCTGAATTACTTCACCCTGCAGGCTTCAGCCCACATGGTTGACCTTCTTTCTCCCATACCGCAGAGGTCTGCATCGCCTCCCTCCCACGCAACACGAAGCCCACGCAAACTTTTCAAACCCAGCACGCTGGCAGCTGTTCAACTAATGCGAGTACAGTATAGCTGACTGGGAGGAGCATGACATGAACGCTGGCAGGTAACTGGAGGTGCTCAGTGCCTACTGAGGGCACCCATACTGCACACACACATGCACCCACATGAAACAGTAAAGGATGGCTTCTCATCAGCTTCCACAGAGGAGTTTATTTCACCATGCCAACAGTGACAAGACAATGCTAAAATTATTGCACCACCTACTCACTATTATTATTGGATGCTTTGTGATTGTTTTAACAGTTTATCATGTGCAACGTTGCAGTCCCTGTCCAACAACAGACCACAGATAATCACACAGATAATCACAATAAATGTCGAACACGAGTATGTTTATTTATTGCAACAGTGTGTGCTTGTTGTCCAGGAGGACTTGGTGTTCTGTAGCTCAGCGGTATATCACAGTGGGAATAATCATGTGAGCTGTATGGACAGTGGTGAACATTGTCCTCATGCTGTTTCCCTCACAGCAGGATTCCCTTCAAGTCCTCGTGAGGGAAAGTCCAGTTGTCACAACTACACCCCAGGCCTTTTTTAGCTATTTGTATTGTATACTGTGAAGTAGATCTTTCAGTAGGGGAGAGCGGGGTCGGTTGAAACACTTTTGTATTGACACCAAATAACCTTCCATTCCTCACAGATTACCTCAATGGGACTCTATGTAAGAATCAGAAATTGCTTGTTAACAGCGACACCTGTGGCCGTTAAATCAACGAAAGTCAGCGTCCTGTTGCTCGCGCTCGTGCTCGCTCTACATAGACATGAACGAGCATCGTCAAATCAGTGAGGCGACACACGTCAGCTAAAACCACAATATCATTCTATTTCAGCTGCTTGGCAGTAATGTTAGCCGACCAGACGAAGGTCTCTCCATGAATCAATGCTGATCCTAGTGTTGACTTTTCCTGCCTCAGCCTCCCGACCGCGGCCGGAGGGAGACATTGGAGGTTTGGTAAACCTCTGTTGGTCTGGAGGAGCTGCAGCATTTATTTCTGCACAAACGTCCACTGTACATCCACTAAATATTCTCAGAGCTAAACTAACTCTCCTGCAGTGTGTAGTGTGCACGCATGCACGTGAGAGTGAAGCGAAAGAGCAAGTGAGAACGAATGCGGTGTGTGAGTGAAGGCAGGCAGGCAGGCAGAGGAGCAGAGTACAGCAGAGACTGCGGCCCTGGAGACCAAAGCTAAAGCTACGGTCTCCCCCGCGTCCTCCGACCGCGGCCAACACTGTTTTGCAAGACGGGCTTCACTAGATATAACTTTGAGGTTTTGGTGCTTCCGTGTAGTTTGTGTTGGAGTCTTGTCTGAACAGCGTAGCCACACGTGAGAGCGCATGGGACACCGACCCGCAATGATTTACACTTGTAAGAAGTTACAAACAGTCCCTTTAACAGCAACACAAATAAGTTCATTGCTGAACAGACACCACTCACCAAACATTCACCCATTCACACACACACATTCATACACTAACCCTGCCATGCAAGGTACCAACCTGCTCAACAGGATCTAATCTAAATGCTCATTCACACACCGATTGGCTTTACATCGCAAACGATCTACTCGTACAGTTGGAGTAGGAATTACACAACAACATTTCTAAAATCGTAGTGTATGCCCAGCTTAATTTGCATAATCTTTGCAGGTCTTAAGACCGCGGTAGAAATGCAGGCAAAAGTCCCCAGAACCTTTGGTGGAAAACCAGCTTAACTTGCTAAAAAGGCCCTGTACCAACTGACCCCGCACTCCCCTCTTTGGCATCCCACAAACTCAAAGACATGAATTCATACAGACATGAGCAGTAGGACAAAGGCAGCAAATCCAGACCTCAGTTTTTCATATTTATTGTTATAATTCAACATTGCATGGTGATACAGTCACATAAAAACAACACCATGAAGAAAACCTATAAAGATAGCATATTCTTGGTGTACATACAGTATAATATATATCTTTTTTCATGTGTTTACATTCAAGAATGCATCAATTGTGTGTTTGAGAGAGAAATCACATGGCCTCTGAAATGAGCCCCAGTGAGAGTACAGCATCAGAGCAGTGAACACACAAGCAGGTAGAACAAAGTCAACAGGAAACACGAGTCCTATTAATAATCCCAACATCTGTTGTGCTCGGCTTTATAGCTGTGACAGTTACTCTCTTGTGTTTTACTGTACACTATGGTTGAGTAGACCCATGGGACCACATTTTTTGGACAAAGCCAGCTGCAACTGTCTGAAACACTCCTCTAAATCTAGAAAAGTCAGTCTATATAATCACGTACAGACCAAGTGGCTTGTACTGGTGATTTCACAGGAAATACATTTTAATCTGGTCAGTATTTACAACATGTACATGAAAGTTATTTCAAAAGAGAACTGCGTGCTTTTAGCATGCCAAAAACTGAACCACAGGGAACGCCTTAAATCAGCGGTTCCCAACCTTTTTCCTTAACGGACCCCTTTATCTGTCATTGAGTAAACAGATGACCCCTGACTAAGGGACATATGTTATGGATATTTCATATTATATTCAATGCATAATAATAACAGTACAGAACAACTGATAAACTGTACAATTAACCCAAACAGTAAACACAGGAAGTTTGAGTAAAACGAGCGATTTGGATGAATTGTGAGCAGATTATTTCCAGTGAATATTGCATCAGAGATCCTGTTATTTTTAGGAACTTTTAATACAGTTCTGTCTGTATTATGTATATTTTTTAAATTGTTAATAATCATTCGTACATTATAGGCTTCTTTTTGGACAAATTGCGTGTTTTCATTGTTCTATCAGCTCTTTGGTTGTTTTAACTGCGTTCTTTTCTAATGCAGGACGAGGCTGTTTAGCAGAGAGGGAACGCTCTGTGAATGTAGCTTGTATTCATGTCTTCATCGTGCCCTTATCCTGTTTATATCATAGATAATAATCCAAACTTTTAAAATAACAATTTAATTTAGTTCTCTATACAGTATGAATGAAATGCTGAAATATAGGCCAATTGTATATTTTTTTAAAAAGTTGTCTTAACATCCCCAAAAAAATCAAGAAGGCCTATCGAGCCCCCGTGAAGCTTTGGCGACCCCTAGTAGGGGCCGGGACCCCCAGGTTGGGAACCAGCGCCTTAAATACAATGCAACCCAGAACAAAAGACCTGCAATGAATACTTTTTTTCTTCAGGCTGTATGTATTCAGCTTTTGTTGAGAATGTGACAGAGAAGTGTTGATTGATCTGAACGGTTGTTTTTGAGATTGTTGTATTTTGGCGATGTACTGGACTGCATTATATTGAATTGTTATCCTGTTATTTTGTCCGTCTCTGTCTATTTTACAGTGTCATCCCAACTAGCTTCTTCAGTACAGCCAGCACACTAATATTTCTGTCAACATTTAATAAATCATAACATAGATTCTTTTTTTTTTACTATTTAAAAGGTACAGTGTGTAGGATTTAGTGACATCTAGTAGTGTAGTTGCAGACCAACTGAGTACCCCTCCGCTCACTCCTCCCTTTCCAAGACTGCGGTAACGTGAGCCGCCGAGTTCAAAACCGTGGTAACGTCAATCGCCTCGGTCAGAGGTCATACTTAAGTACCAGACACACCAAGCTGACGGTCAGCCGTCGGACAGGTTGTGTCCGTCGGTGAGCGTCTGTTGCCCTAGTTTTTGCTGTGTGTTCCACACCCCAGCACTCGTACGGCGCTTCGCACAAGAAGAGAAATGGAAGTGAGGAAAGCCAACGAGTAAAGTCAATACACGGATATTTTCACAACGACATGGTCATCTGGACAGAAGCTAAGTGGTGAGTGAGAGTGGTGTGAAAATGGTCAGCAAACACAACGGCTCGTGTATAGTATATATAGTACTATATATAGTATAGTCAATTTTTATTTGTATAGCCCAATATCATAAATCACAAATTTGCCTCAGGGGGCTTTACAGTCTGTACAGGATACGACACCCTCTGTCCTTTACAGTGCGACCCTCTCATCGGATAAGGAAAACCTCATCCATAAAAAAACCTTTTAACAGGGAAAAAAAGGGAAGAAACCTCAGGAAGAGCAACAAAGGGGGGATCCCTCTTCCAGGACGGACAGACGTGCAATAGATGTCGTGTGAACAGAATTAACAATATAATAAAAAATACAACATACACAGGTAGGTTTCCCTGTTTGAATGACGAATACAGACTACAGCTGCCTTCTGGTGTGGAGAGTTATTTCATCGCACGCAGGCGCAGGATGTACGTGGTATTGACTGTAGGGTGTAGTCTTTGCGGTGTGTTCGAGTGCAACTTTTTGTTCAAGACACAGGTGGCCTTCGTTGCCGCAAGTTCTCTGATGTCGGTTTGGTGTGTCTGGGCCTTTACCATAATGACGCTATTTTAACGGAAGTCAGATGGCATTTGGTGGTAGCATGGTTTTACACTCTGTGACTGACAGTATTGCAGTTTCACAAGCGTGTCGGAGAACTACGGTGGCCTTCAGGTAACGTAAAAACGCAAAAGGTTCTCACCAGAGCCAGTGTTTGGTTTTTGGAAGCTAACGAAAGCTAAACGAAAACACAGCGATTAGTTTCAAGTGATTATAGATCCCCTGAAATGTTACACACTGTTCCTTTAAAGGAACTAGATAGACATTTTGGGAAAGATGCTTATTTGCTTTCTTTGCTCAGAGTTACAGTAGATGAGAAGTTTCATATCAATCCAATGAGCCTATTTCCCCAAATGTCAGACTATGACTTTCTCCAAGCAGAATATGCAAAACATCAATAAGACTTTCCACCATTTGATACAAATTTGGGATGAAAAAAGAGTTGCATTTATATGACAGAGCATTGCACGATGTAAACACTGTAACATTGAGCGTTTAATAACTACTTACACTAAAGCAAAACTGCATTTAATATTTCACACTAGCCTAACACCTCATATCATCACTGTGTCTTGCTCGTAAATATCCAACATGCTCCCCTTTTAGTTCAGAGTACACATCAGAGCTAAGACGGAGACAATATTAAATACATTCAAAGAGTATTTATTTGTTCGAAGTTAATCAACATGTTTTTTGTTAAAGCTGCCTTGGAGCATTTGAGTGGGCGGCAGATCAGATCATCTGCTGGCTAAACACATTCTTTGGAGCGGTTAGGTAAGCACCACTATGAGAACGCTCTATCATACAACTCCATATGTAAACAGACTTCACTATAAACTATATACACCTGTATGTGTATGTTTTCTGTGTGCACCACAGTGACGACTGCTCTCCCTGCTGCCTGAGGTGAACGTTAGCTGTGTGTTTAGCATCAGCTCGGCGCTGCTGCTGCTGCTGGTGGTGGTTACATTAAAACATCTCCCAGAGGTGGAAATGTGTTTTTCACATTTCTTACACTGGCTTCACGCACCAGTGAGTTTCATAATGGGACACACCTGTGACTCTATTCTGGTTTTTAATTACACTAGCCCGGCCCATGTGTGCCAGTCTCACAGGACCTCTGCCAGACAGCGGTCAGTACCTTCGCTCGCTTCCAGCCGCACCTGCCGGCTGGTTTTCCTGTTCTCCACCCAGGAGTTGTGTATGACGGTGCCCCCCGGTGACGGGTCCACCTGGAGCAGGGACACCACCCTCTTCTTCACCTTGGCACGGAGGGCGCGGCGCAGCTTCTGCCGGGTGAAAGCGTAGAGCAGAGGGTGGGAGACGGTGGTGCCGTAGGCCAGGGCTAAGAACCAGAGGCGTAGGCTGACCAGGGCGTCGCTGGGGCCGACGCCCAGGATGAGCACGTTGGTCACAGAGAGCGGAGCCCAGCAGCCCAGGAAGGTGGTGATGATGATGAGGGACATCCTGAACACCCGTCTCTGGCGCTCTCGCCGATCCCTGTGTCGCCGCACTGCCCGCCTCAGGGCGATGATGGCCGACACGGAGGCCTGGACGCCCAAGGTGGCGGGCATGGCGGTCGCAGTGCCTGTGTCGGCGGTGACGAGTGGGGCGGAGGACAGGGCAGGCGGGGAGGTAGCTGTGGGGGTTGGGGAAGTGATGAGTGGAGGGTGGCTGAGCCGTTTGGTGCCATCTGTGGTGCACTGCTCCCCTCCTACCTCCCCGCCGTCAGTCATTCTGAGCCCCGCCTTCTTCTTTTTCTGTCTCTTGTGGGGCACGCTGCAGGACGGGCCCCTGAACCGCTGGCCCTTCTTCATGTGGGAGCCGATGCGGATGTTTAAAGCCCTCAGTATCCTGGAGTAGGTGAACAGCATGACTGCCACTGTGGCGAAGAAGATGGGTACCTGCAGGATAAGATGGTAATACATCCCCAGGCCCATTTGGAAGCCCTGCCCGCCAATGCACAGCACTGTCTGGTTACGCCACGCTGGCACCACCGTGGCGCCGACGCCATTTGAGGACAATGACAAGGGCGTCACCTGACCATTCTCCTCGGGTCCCTCTCCACTGGACCACTGCACCTCCAAGAACGGGATAAAAAACACAGCTACCGAGGTGACCCAAACGGCGGCCAGGAGCAGCGTTGCTCTACGCGTGGTCAGCAGCCGGTTGGCCGGCCGCACCGAGATGTCATATCGGTCCAAGCTGATGACCAGGATGTTGATAGCCGTGGATATGCTGGCGAAGGTGACGCAGGCCTCGTGGAAGCAGCAGAGCAGGGCGAGGTTCGGTCCCGGAGGGAGCAGCACAACCACCAGAGTGAGGGGCAGACACAGGACGCACACCGCCACGTCCAGCACGTGCAGATTCACAGTCACCATGTTGCTCACCGAGTCCACTAAGTTGGACTGGGAGCAGTAGAGCACCAGCACCGTCAGGTTGCTGCTGAAACCCAACACCAGCTCCAGCATGAGGAAGGAGGTGAGCGACACCTGGAAGCCCAGCGAGTACGGCGTGTACCAGGACGCCGGGCCGCTTGGCGAGCCCTCTCCTCCCTGCTCCTCAAGGACTCCCATTCCCTCCAAGCCGGCCACCGTCCCAGCCCAGTCAGTGGCGGCTGGGCCTGAGGTGTAGCTGTCAGTCTCCATGGCGACCTCTCAGCCCTCATATATTGCATCTGTCACGCCGTTGATGAGCTCCCATGATGCACCAGGCTGAGCCTCCATGATGCGGGGATGAATAACAGCTTGGTGACAGCGCTGGGGAGAGAGGAACACAAACCAGACAGATGAGAAATGAACTGAGGAGGAGAAAATCAAAACACATTTTCTCTCTCATCGTGTCAGACATCTCAACATCACTGTGGATAGAAAGTCATCATAACAGAGATCAGAACGACCAGAAAGAAAATCACTTTGTGTACTTTCTATCTATCTATAGTATCTATCTATAGTATCTATCCATAGTATCTATCTATAGTGTCTATCTATCTATAGTATCTATAGTATCTATCTATCTATTATCTATCTACCTACCTATCTATCTATAGATCTATCTATCTATCTATCAAAGGTATCTATCTATCTATCTATAGATCTATCTATCTATCTATCTATCTATCTATCTACCTATAGATCTATCTATCTATCTATGGTATCTATCTATCTATCTATAGATCTATCTATCTATCTATCTACCTATCTATCTATAGATCTATCTATCTAGTATCTATCTATCTATCTATCTATCTACCTATCTATCTATAGATCTATCTATCTAGTATCTATCTATCTATCTAAGGTATCTATCTATCTATCTATAGATCTATCTATTGTATCTATCTATCTATCTATAGATCTATCTATTGTATCTATCTATCTATCTATAGATCTATCTATCTAGTATCTATCTATCTATCTATCTATCTATCTATCTATTTATCTATCTATCTATCCATCCAGCTACTGTTCCTACAGTGTACCTACCTACCTATCTACAGTATCTACCTACCTAATGTACCTACCTACCTACCAACCATTCTACCTACCTACCTACTGTACCTACCCATCTACCTACCTACCGATCGTTATAAATATGCATATACTGTATACAGGTGGTTCTGCATTATGCATCGATCAAGCCTTCAACCTGTCTCCCATCAGAGTCTCTGATTACCATCTCGGCTCAGCCACAGCCCGAGACCTGCTCACAAGCTGTCAGCAGCGACACAATGGCCGTCACCTGTAGCTCAGGAGAAAGATCAGTCATCAGACCAATCAAACTGCCCTCTCAGTGGATCAGTCAAAACAACACATTCAGCAACTGGTTGATATGATCTGTAGTCTGCCAGCTGCGGCAGACCACATGATTTATTTAAAATACCTCCACTGCCAAAGGAGTATTAGATGCTGGAGGCAAAAAGACTGACGACCACTTAAGTTAATTCATTTTAGTATCAGCGTCACATCTGATCTGAAGAGTTAATTCACTAAAATGATCCAATCCATTGTTTTGAATTCAGGTTGTGGGCTTAGGGGTGGTGCCTTTGATCCTTTTCTTCAGTAACATTATAAAACGGCATCACATGGAGGACAAAAAAAACGATTTACAAGTACCGCCTACACTTCAATATCTGGATCTGAACAGTCAAGTCAGGACTAGCGTGTTATCTGCTGTTATTCAGCACTGCAGCTCGCAGGTCATTGATGACTTTTGTTCTAGCTGTTAGAAAGAGCCTGCTGGTGCTGGTATACGCACACAGACAGCATCTGACTGTTGTATTGACAACCACAAGATTAAAACGCAGAGTGCAGTTGATTAGAGAGAGGCCACTGATTGCACCTGCGGGAAATCAATTGAATGATACAAATCACAGCTTCCTTTCCCCTAAAACCATCAAGAGGTGAAAATCACAGCAGTAAAACATCAGTTTACAGTAAAACATGTGTTGACGACCCGACAACACAACACAACGGATCAACTCTCAACTGTTGGCAACAAGACGTTTCGGATGAGCGACGCACTCCTTTTTTTTCCCTCCCAGTTTCTGTTGCCACGGCAACCACGCTACAAGAGTCTAGATTAATGAGGGCACAGGTGCCATATACTATTGAAGTGTGTGACACTGAGCTCTTTGGTGACGCCATGTTGGTGACAGAGAGAGACGGGAGAGTAGTGGAGTTAAAACAGCTTCACAGCAGAGAGCTTGAGAACATGTTACGTTCCCGACCACGGGAAAAGATAAAAGAGACGAAAACAAAATTCACATATACTGACGCGCTCGTCTGCTCGTCTGTTGACTTGCATGTGTTTCTGTTCTCCCTAGGCATTGTGAACAGCAGAAGGGAGGAAATGGAAGTCCCATAAGACCAACAGCAATATATAATATATAAGCAAATTATAGACTTTATGGAAACAAGTTTCTGCAGCACTGAGAGGAAGCAGTTGGCAGATTTATGGTTACTTTTAAGAGGAGCGTGAATAGGGTACAACATTTTAACTAATATACAGTATATCACCATTAAACTTCCCCAGTTGATTACTTACATTATGACAATTATTTTTTTGTATTACAAGTTTTCTGAAATGTTCTGTTTAAATATGCAAATGATGCTTATTCAATTTATTAAATATGTGCTAATTGTTCATACATTTCCAGAACAGAAATCTGAACATTGGATAAAACAAGGTACAAAATTATTGTTTGATTTTGATGACATATTAGAGTTAAAGGTTTTTACTGAAGGAATGATTGATATCTCTTTTTATCACTCAATAAATCAGAAAATACTGTCAACAGCCATGAAAAACAATTTTTGCCATTTTTTTTAGGAATAAAATGTTATATAAATCAAGCTATGAATGATATATGAACAAACCCCTCGGTAAAAACCTTCAGAATATAGATAGGACTGAAACTGGAGAGTTTGGGGGATGTAAGTGTTACTGAAGTGGAGATTTATGGCTCAAAGTGAGGAAAACACCTAATTTTGAGAAAACAGCCTTTAAAGATATGGATCGTAAAATTCCGTACATTTTGAAGACACTGCAGGTGAATAGGGTAAAAAAATTAACTAATAGAAATCACAATGAAAGTTCCCCAGTTGAGTACTATTATTAGTTGAATACTTACATTAAGTATTTTTGTATTACAAGTAAGGCTGTCAATCGATTAAAATAGTTAATCGCGATTAATCACATATTAATCGCACATTTTTTATCTGCTCAAAATGTACCTTAAAGAGTCTTCAAGTATTTAATACTCAAATATGTTTGCTCTTTGCAAATGTATGTATATATTATTATTGGAAATCAATTAACAACACAAAACAATGACAGATATTGTCCAGAAACCCTCACAGGTACTGCATTTAGCACAAACAATATGCTCAAATCATAACATGGCAAACTGCAGCCCAACAGGCAACAACAGCTGTCAGTGTGTTAGTGTGCTGACTTGACTATGACTTGCCCCAAACTGCATGTAATTATCATAAAGTGGGCATGTCTGTAAAGGGGAGACTCGTGGGTACCCATAGAACCCATTTTCATTCACATATCTTGAGGTCAGAACTCAAGGGACCCCTTTGAAAATGGCCATGACAATTTTTCCTCGCCAAAATGTAGCGTAACTTTGGAGCGTTAATTAACCTCCTTCACGACAAGTTAGTATGACATGGTTGGTACCGATGGATTCCTTAGGTTTTCTAGTTATATGTCTTCACTCTCGCTTCAAAACTCAAACTCTAGCTTTAAAGCTTGCTACAACCTCTGAAAGATAGATTGCGTTAACACGTTATTATTGCTTTAACGTTGACAGCCCTGATTACAAGTTTTCTGAAATGTTATGTTTAAATATGCAAATGAAGCATTAATAAAATGCTAACTTTTGGTGAATTTAAGAGACACAAATAGACAAAGTGTAGTAAAATAAACACCTAAATGTGTATTTTGGATGTTTTCTTTCCGCTAATCTGAGAGAAGACATGTTGGAAGCAAAATGGCCCAAAAACTCAAAATTGACTTGTGCATGAAAAAACATGTTTTTGCCTGTCTCCCCTTAAAACTGTAAAGGATATCTCATGGGGATTTAAGGAGAAATGCTGGGGAAAGTAAGGTAAAAAAAAAAACAGCCAGAGAAGAATTGAAGGTGTGCATGAGCGCAACCCTGCAGCCACTTTGCTCGACTCCTGCTGGAGGTTTCCAGCTGGTCCGTTCGTGAGCGGACTCCCTGATTTCCACCAAAGGTTAGAGTGAAGATAAGGTGGGGGGGAAATGGAAATGTGGAGAGAAGTAGTGGATTCTTGTTTAAAAGAGGACATGCATCTCCTGGAAGCAGGACATCTGAAACGCCTGCTGGAGAGACCGATTACAGAAAATGTGAAGGAAGGAAGTATAGAAGCAGGGCGAGCCAGCAGCGCTGGTAAACAAGGTGTCCTAGGGTGCAGCGGTGGTAGCTCTTTTTTTCCACTCTAAACTCTTACATCACCATAACTGCTGCTGGTTTCCTGGTTGCCTACAGTACCCAACAGGCCGCTTCTGTCCCAAAAGACTCCTCTCATGATTGCCTGAGTGAAAAGCATGATGGCTGCACGGCCGGATCGGATGCTTAGCACATACAGGAAAAGCAATCTGGTCGTAAAAATGGCACAGCAGCTGATGGAGACCGGAGCTCTGTATGATGGTTTGGCTGTGCTGAGTTTTTTGCTCTATTTTTAGGGGTGATTTTTGTACAATATACTCTTTTGTAAGGGTATGTACCACTGCTTAATCTTTGTGAATTAAAAGGTTGAGTTGCAAAGGGGCATTCATGTGAAGTAAAAGTGTGAAAAATCAATCAATATGACCCCGCTTTGACCCAATGTGCTTCATAGAGCACTGCGCTGTTTCACACTGTTCTTCATCCACAAGATGGTTGTTAAGAAATTCTCCCTCTTTGAAAAACCTGAATCTGAGTGATCTCAGGGATGGTTCGGGTTAGGTGTTGTAAAGTGCTTTTTTTTATATATATGAATCCAGATAAAACCTTGCCAGAAAGCACCTCCACCACTCCTGATAACTAGCTGTGAGAGTCAGTAGCTTCCTAATTATGTCGCCCGCGAGAGGAAGACGCTCACCAGGGAGTGCTCCAGGTGACGGTGTGTGTGTGAACATCTCCCACCTGTGCAGGAGGCTATAATCTCACTTTGACCTGAACATACTGAGAACCAGGAAAAGGTCACATCCGGGAGATTGCATTTAATCAGTGGCCGCCCTGTCTCCGCAACACCTTCTACATTTACACCCTGACAATGTAATGAGGTCGAATGTGAGACCGATGACACATTTTCATAGAATATCAGGAGATGATGTCAAGAGGCAAGAGGTCGTGTGATTTTTCTGAACGTGTTAACACTGGAATTGGAATTTTCCAGTTTGAATCCGTAACTCAAGAGTCTCCTGAGAGAGAGAGAACACTTGCCAAGAGTTAGATGATAATATTGGCACCACTCTCATGTCTGTATGGTAGACATGAGAGTGTCGCGATTCCCTGCGTAGAAGTGGCAGCTCTGGAGATGAAAAAGATAAATTCACTTCTTCGTAAACGCCCCTCAGCAAATATATATATATTTTTTAATTTGGTCCACTTTAATTTGTGCACTGTGAAACCGAACCAGACTAAATAGAAAACAAACCATATCAATAGATATCACTGGATCAATTTCACTCTGATTCGGATTAACCAAACAGAACGGAAAAAATCATTTCGCCCCATCTGAAACACCTGAAACGCATGAACACGCCTCCCGGCCGCAGAAAAATGTAATTATTGCAGCGAGCCCCACTTCGCTGCTGCCTGGTGTGGACGTACATTATCGATGAGGAGTTGCCCCGAGCGATTACGATGCAGCCCGTTCGGCGTTCTCCCTCAATAGGCCTTTTTCACACAGCTATTTTGACATGTCATATCAGGGTAAACACAGGTGTAATTGATTAAATAAATGATGGTCTCGTTCTATTTAGTGTGTCACAGCCATTCCAGTGAGCCAGCATGCACAATACCAGAGCCCTGGCTCACCTAAATGGATCAGGGCCGCAATTAATGTTATTAATTACACCTGTGTTTACCCTGCAATGACCAGAAGGTAAACTGATAAAAAAGCTATCTAAAAAAGCCATGTGTACCTTTCACACATTTTGTTGTTTGATAATGAACTGATGATATTCTTGGTCTTATCTGGCTACAGTTGATACCTGATACTTTCAATGCAAAATGCAGAAATGTACACATTACCATGTGCAATATGTAAACATATTCATTTTATTCTGCACAGCGCTTGACATCACATCGGGGTCTTAATCCCTAATCCTTTGTTTTTCATTCAGTTGGGAGGAGAGTCTCTGTCTTTTGTTTGGTCTCATTTCATCTCCATTTATATGTAAAGACGTACAACGTTTAATATGTTAATTTGTATGCAAAACTGTTTATGAATGCTTGTTTTGTTGCTTTGTGATTTTGTTTAATGTCAACGTTCTTCAGGATAATCAAGTTGAACAAACTTTACAGCGATTAAGAAGCTGAATAGACATCAGGTTTTGCTAACAAACTTAAAAATAAATAACGTCCAGGGCTGCAACTAGCGATTATTTTAATCGTCGATTAATCTGCCGATTATTTTCTTGATTAATTGATTAGTTGTTTGGTTTATAAAATGGCAGAAAATGGTGAAAAATGTCGGTGAATGTTTCCCAAAGCCCAAGAAGACGTCCTTAAATGTCTTGTTTTGTGCACAACTCCAAAGATACTCAGTTTACTGTCAAAGATGAGTAAAGAAACCAGAAAATATAGACTGTTTTTCTTAAAAAATTACTCAAACCGATTAATTGATTATCAAAATAGTTGCCGATTAATTTAATAGTTGACAACTAATCAATTAATCGTTACAGCTCTAATAATATCTTTCTGTGTTATTGTTTTACACCAAAGTTCAACAAAGAAATCCTAAACCCTAAACAGTCAGACTTGAATGTTTAAACTATTTAGAAGTGCAGATTGTAGAAAGTAATTCTTGGAAATGTAAGAAATCAATGCAAGTTGAGGAAAAATTAAATAAAAACTTAAATTACAACACAACAGAGACTGATCTGATAATATAATGGATATTTTTTTACTTTAACATCAAAGCCTCAGCAGTAATTCACAAACTGGTACAGCACATCCAGGATACTTTCTACACAGATCTAAGCGACGCCCTACAACGTTTTCTCCTTCGGCGTAGGAAGCCAGACAATATGTGACAAGAGACTGTATAACATGTATAATTGAACAGCTACAGTCACATCGGCGTTCCCCAGGAGGAGCAGCATAAAGATTAAAAGATAATCTTGCTATTCCTGTGAGACAAGCTGATGTAACAGGTTGTCAAAATGATATATAGTGAGAAGAAGACAGGAGTGGAGAAGAAAGGTACACCGATCGTTATGGGGCATACATATTTAATGTAGGATTTCTATGAGAATACTGTGGAAAATAATATTTTTATCAACCACACGAAAAGAAATGAGCAAATTAAATCATGCAACAAGTGTTTGATATGTTACACTTTATCTCTCAGTGGCAACCAAAGCAGAACAACTGACACTAACACTGTAGCCGATGATAACTGTAATTTAAAAAGACTTTTAAAATGTATTATGTTGGGAACGTAAAAATGATTAACAGTCATGCTTACAGCTCTGTGAGACTGAACTAAGGCACATGGTGCTTTAAGCTACATGCTAAACAGGTATGGTGTTTTATCTGGGTCACCATCTTATAGGTTACGTTCACACTGCAGGCAAAAGTGGCACACATCTGATTTTTTTTTTTGCACATAATATGTGACTCAGATCATTTATTCATAAAAATGTAAACAGCACAAATCACAAGGGATCTGATCTTTTCAATTCTGATTTGGGACACTTTCACATATGGTCCTAAACCAGTTACAGGTCAGATTTTTATGCAACGCAACGTCAGTCAGAACGGTCATATCGGAGTTCATGCAACTTCTATGTCACTCTAGATCGACATTCGTCCGCACGGCCAAAGTGACGTCACACCATCAGACACGGCCCTTTGCCGGGGTTCCATGCGGCAGGTTTTCACCTGTCCACCCAAATTTTTTCTAACAACGCGGACGCGGATGGGCGGCAAAAATAGAGAACTTTGAGAATGTCTGTTTGCCGCGAGAAGAAACCCACGCGGAGTATAAAAGATCCAAACATTTCCTCGTCATGGTTCCACGTCAGCTCCTGTCATTGTGGAAAGCACAACCAAAGCTTTACACTGTGGTATTGCTACTTTAATTAAGTAAAACACCTGAGTACTTCTTTCACCCCTGAACCTATATGTCATTAAGCTATCGACATATTTATCAACCAGCATATCCACACATTTCTCTTCACATAACACATGGGTGTTCACATGAACTCTATAAGCATCGCAGGATAGCAGTAAATCAGTTTTTCCTCATTAAGATGTAAAGTTATGCAGCAAGGTGCCTGAAAATCTAATCACACCGTCAACTCAACCGAGGGAAGCTGAGGGGAATAGTATGAAGTTTCTGTCATGTACTGTTGTTGAGAGAGTTAGACGACACGGCGGCGGTAGGACAGAACAGAGGGAATGATCAGGGTGGGCATTGATGATGATCATATCTTATTCTGATGTACATGTAATTACATTGTAATCCCATTACAGATAATTTCAGGTGTTTATTTTTACTACTACTTTTACTACAATTACTACAATAGAATAGTTAAAAAAGGAGTCTGATCATTTCTTTGGTGCCAAAGAGGCAGCTTCAGTTATTTGCCCTGACGTTGTGTAGTAGAACATTTTGTCTACTGTTTGATCTCCGCAAAGCTTTGAGCAGAGCGTTGATTTTAACAAGACATTACTTAGGACAAAGCAGTGCACAAGAATAGAAAGTAGGGCTGCACAATTAATAGAAATTTTAGCGAAATCACAATATGGCCTATTGCAATTTTCAGATCGCAGGATGTGCAATATTTGTTAAAAGGTGAAAGGTGCGTGAAAATACCATTTTAAATTAAATATTGTCGTGCTGCGGAGATGTCCTGGCCTATACTTCATATTCTACAGACTTAAAGGGCGGGTCCATCTGGGCTCTTTCCCATTTTTTTCAAATGGAAATGCCCACTCAGCTATTAGCAAAAAACAGTGACGTAGGTTACCAAAGTAAGCTAATCAATAAGGTTATGAATAATGTGAACGCTAGCACTAGCCGAGTCAAAGTTAGATGTGCAAAGTTTGGGAATAACTGAAAGGCTTAGTTTGGATATTTTGAAGAAGGGTTGTATGTATACTCTCGTGTTCTACAACTGTTTACTGTTTCTGTGAATGTAGTCTTGTGGCTTGAAATGAGTGATATATCGGCTTCAGTTCCCCGTTGGAAAGGGCCGTCTGACGGTGAAGTAAAGCGGCTGCGGACGGGAGCAGCAGAAAAACATATTTTAGCCACCTAAAAAAAACAATATCATCTTAAGTGTACGCTATATTCAGAATATTTTCACCGCTTTACCTCGCCGTCAGACAGCCCTTTCCGACGGGGAATTGAAGCTGTTATATCGCTGTCTTCAAAGCTAACAGACCAAACTCCATTCACAGAAACAGTCATTTTACCTCTCAGAACACGGGAGTTTCTGGTCTACCGCTGCATCGATTCGTTAAGTTTGTTTGCGTTTTTGTGCGACTTTTGGATCTGAACTAACGTGGCGTCCGCAGCAGTATATTGCTTAGTTTCCGTACCTGTACACCTGTCTGCTTCTCCAAACTGGGAGTGTGCCATCTAAGTTACTGCATAGGTAAGGATATATGTACTGCATATGAATGGATAAGGATATATGTATATATATATGTAGAATGTCATCATGCAGAAACCTACGTCAGGTCCCGTGGGAAAGCGATTTTAGAAGGACTTGGGGAAAATAGCATTTTGACGCTAAAACATATGCACTTTGACCAAAATTTGAATGTTCGAATATGAATACATAAGGAACAAAACTAGGAAGCTACAGAATGATACAAAAACCTAGAAAAAAAATAAAATAATGGACTGCCCTTTAAGAAAACATCTTACCATATTTATTTGAATATGTATTTCAATGAAAATGAGAATAATCATGTAAAATGATCATTCCATCTAATAATCACAATATCAGTCAAAATAACTGCAATTAGATATTTTTTCAAAATAGTTCAGCCCTCATAGAAAGGACAGCATTCAAGCCTGAGAGTCGGCAGTGTGAGGGGGGAGAGTAGCGAAAAAACAGAAAGCCTGGAGCTAACATGAGGACACACAACATAAACTCTCTTTATATGCAATAAACACACGCCAGCATGTTTCTGTGTGTGTGCACACAAGTGTAAAAGAGACTCCCTATTGAGACGTCAAGCTGTTATCTGAGCACTATCTCCAGTCGCCACGTCATGAGGGAGACAAAAGGTCGAGTCAGAGCAAAACAGTTGCAGGCCACTGCTCATCCTCAGCACAGTTGGGCTGGGAGAGCAGCAACACACACACACAGAGTTGTACAACCGGACACCTGCTGAGTCTAAGTGGTCTTGTAGCTGTAGATGAATACAGAGAGGCCGAAAGTCTCATCTGGAGCAGCCCTGTAGTGTATTAGGGGATTATTTTTTTCTGCCAGCAGATGAAATGTAAAACAAATATGAATTGAATGACTTCCAGCTGGTTGCCTGCCTTTAACACGCCAACTCTTTGAGGCATGACTCCGACCTTCATCTGTGAGGACGAATACCACCGTGACATTTTTATATACCATATACATTTCAAGATTAGTGTAAAGGGTAATGCACATTCTATATGCAAATAAATAGTTTTATACTGCCAATACGGACACATATAAACAGGACTGCACATTCCTGATTTGTGAAGCACTGCTGGGACGGTGACGACATATCACACTGTAGAGATTTAAGATGGTCATTTGACAGAACAATCCCAACTCAAGGGCCACTTACAAGCCTTTTCTGGCACTTTAAACCGCATGGTCTTCATCAGCGGATGGCTCAGTTGTCATGGAGAAGCATCTGTTGACATGAAGAGCAAGTGATATGTTTGAAAGCTCCAGAAAAAACTAATAAGTGGACCTTGAGTCGAGATTGCTTTGTCAAATACTATATCCAAGGTCAAGAAATAACTTTGATGCTTATCTATGAGGATGAATGTGTGAACATAGTTGTATGATATCATAGTTCAACGCATCCTCATACAACGGTTCGTATGATATCTTAAGAAAAGTTATTCCTAATTTTTCACGCGTTTTCCTTCGGATTTCCAGCAACACGTGTCCATTTTCGCTGATTACATACACAGTCTTTTCAAAGTAAACTTCTGTCTTCACAGGAAACAACTTGGTTAGGTTTAGGCAACAAAACTACTTAGTTAGGTTTAGGAAAAGATCACGGTTTGGGTTAAAAAACTACGGCGGTGGCGTACCTAAAATACGGAAGTTACGTGACAAATAAATCAACGTTGACTTCTGGTTTCACGCGGGACCCGATCACCGGTCTCCTGGGCGAAAGTCTGATGTTTCGTTGACTCCCCCATCCACTCCGACCTCCTCCCTATATGGCGTTAGTCGCTCTTTATACTTCCTGGTTCACGATTACGTGGATTACATACAAATTGATTTTGTGGGCTATATAAGAATTACAGTGCATAATATTTATAGCAGGTATAGCTACAAACGGTATATGGAAACAGCATACATAGTTTGTGGTATTGGATGGCTTTGTAGTGCAAAAAGCAAGTGTATTGTATAGCAACAGACATTACAGCCTTCAAAAAGGTTAAATCAACTCCTCTCTGGCTGAAAACTGAAGATTTTAAGCATCAGGTTGTATTTTTCCATGGCTGTTTTATTATTGCATTACATTGTAGAGGTGTTGAGTTGTTGATCAATCCTGAAGTGTTTATTAGAGGCTTATCACACTGTGATATGTGGGGCGTTTTCTTTTTCTAGCGGCTTCTAACTTAATTGAAATTCAGGCAGTTGTTAAAGTAACATGGACGAAAAGTCTAGTGGGAATCGGTGCTAATGCAAAGGAAGCGAGATGGCTCACTCTTTTGCTAATTCCATCATAAGCTCCAGGAAAAAAGATGTGTTTCATTATTTTTTTACCACTTGTCCAATTGGGCAAGTGAGATTTACTAGATTTAATAGCCTGACGTGGTATTTGACTTGCCCTGGGCAAGCGGGCAAGCCTTATTACTGCTGTATGTCTCATGATCTACACAAACAAACACACACATATACTGCGCCCCCACAGTACTGCTGTGTCAACACAGCAAGGGCACACGAGCAGGGTCGGGGGTCATCTCCACTCTGATTGGTTTATTGACCCCGTGTCCAGGGTGTTTACAGCCCTTAATTGTGGCTGTTGTTAAAGCTGCATCCATACTTTCCTTGCAGAAATCCAATTATCATTTTGGTCCAAGTCATAAATAGTTTTGGCTCATTTCATAACGGGGCTGAGGAGCAGCTGGAGAAATCGAGCGGGACGGCATGAAATATGGAGAAATACTGAGAGCGCTTTAAGGGGAAATATGAGGGAGGAGTAAAATCAAGCAAAAAAAAACTCTTCAGGAGACTCATCTTTAATTTATGCATCTCTTTAAATGACCGCTGAGGAGATATCTGAGCGATAACTTGCACACACATACGGGGAGTGCACCTATCGCCATGCCGGTCAAAATTCACTACAAATCCATTATTCAGACATACAGGGTTTGAGCAAAGCATCCAGACTCTCACTGAGGACCTTTGTGTTGTCCTGTTGCCTGAATTATTTATTGCTGAGCTGAAATATGGACCTGAAATAGCCCGCCAGAAGCAGCGAGAAATAGAGACAAGAGACAAGGTGTCTTGCAACTGACAGATGCTTAACAGAAAGGCCACTTGATGAAAAACGATGAGGTCACTTAACTGCAGAAGGAGGCAATTAGAAGACAATTTATCCATTTGTGTGAGCTGGCGACAGCGAGATAGAGAGAGGATGATGATGATGTATTGACACACACACACATGCAGATACACTTCCTGTCTTCATGTTCACAATCAAAGCCGTCCACAGCACAACACGGGGACGGCGTGGCGGAGACATAGCTCAGACCGTAAACGCTTTCATCAAGACTGTTTCTCTTTTGCTTTCTTCCACCTCCACACTGTTGCAACCGACCCCTCCCTTCTCCGTTACCTCTCATCTCGCCCGCCTGCTGTGTCTCACTGCGTTTAGTTTCACTTTTACAGTCTCCATTTGTTCCTCTGCGCATCTTTCTTTTTTAGTTGTTTTGTTCTTTGACATGAAACACGGTTGCTTGTGACAAACAGCTGAGAGAGAGAAACCACGTGATGCAGCACGCGGATCGTATGAGAGTATAAATCTGAGTTATTTGACTGTGCGAGGGCAGATTGCAGTTCTGAGATGTTGAGCAGCATATTGTCCCATCTGTCATAATGGATGCTGTTCGCTCTACTGGCCTGTCTAACCCCGAGCACTTTACCAAACACAACTTCAGCAGCATTAACACTGAAATAGTGTAACAATAACTTTCATTACCAATTTAATAATTTTCTTGATTAATCATGTGGTCTAAAAAATGTCACAAAATGCCAAAGTGATGACTATAAACAACACAGTCTCACGGCAGGACTTTCAACAACTAATTTTTCATGCTTTTTCCTACGAATGTCCAGCAACACGCGACGCACATGTCAATTTCAGCTCTGGTCTTTTTAAAATAAAACTACTTACTTAGGTTTAGGAATAGATCAACTTGGTTAGGTTTAGGAAAACATCGTGGTTTGGGTTAAAAAAAACACTGGAAGTGCTGTAACTTAAAGGCAGGGTTGACGATGTTATCCAGTTTACACTATTCGTTATATTGGTTGAAATGGTCTTTACACCCTGGCAGCGATCCATTACTTATGAGCTCTGAAAAAGAGCCGTCATCTGTAGCTGCTGTAATCCTGTAAATACGTCTACCAATCACTACCTCGCGGTCCGCTTGAAAAGAACCACTCAGATGCCTCCCTGCCTCCCTGCTCGTACTTGTGTCTGTAGATTTCTTCTAAATTCACCAAGTTAGTATTAGATAATGCCTCATTTGCATATTTAAAAACATACACTTTCAGAAAACTTGTAATACAGAAATAAGTGTCTTCATGTAAGTAATCAACTGGAGATGTTTCATGGTGATAGTTACATCTTGTATCCTCTTCACCTGCTGGGTCCTTAATGGTAAAACAACTGAATAGATGTTTAATAGACTAAAGTCAAATCCTCCTAAATGTTGTTTATGCTCTTCATTCTGCCCTTAAATGAATGATGAAGGCTTAACTATTTATCTAAAGTTATATTTAGGTGAATCCTCCCTGCTAAAGGAAGGAGCGATATAGTCATTATTCAGCAACTAATGGACCCTGACGGGCAGTGAGAATAGATTAGAGAGCTTTGAGGCATTTTAAAGATATTTTGAGGCATGTTTGGCCCCTGGGCTGTTGACACACACAACAAAACACCAAATGCAAAACACGCAGCATCCAAACAGACACGCAGGCTTTGATGTACAGTGTGCATGGTGAGATGTTTTGCAGCGGACTGCGGTGAGGAGGACTCCCTCAGGAGCGTGGGAGAAACACAGCCTCAGAGCTCGTAACTGTGTCAAGCACCTACTCCCACTCGCAGCCCGTGGTTTCTAATAAAACCCGGATTCCTCTGCGAAATCGATATTTCGTGGAGCTCTTGGTGCCAAACATGCAGCAGCACACTGAGTACTGCACGGGAGGAATGCATGTAGGCATCCTCGCATCAAATAAAGACAGAAAGTTGGAAGCATTACCTTAACAGTGTTTCCATTTTATACATATTTTTTTTTTACACGAATAGGTTTAATTGGATAACAAAATACGCTGCGTAAAAGTTCAACTAAAGCGAAATTTAGACGTTTTAAAGGGACTGTTTGTAACTTTTTACATGTATAAATCTACCGGGTCGGGATCCCATGCATGCTCGCATGTGGCCGGAGTCTCCTCTGCTTGCCTTCACTCACACAGCGCACATGTTCTCGCTGTCTCGCTCCACACGTGCATGCGCGCACACTCCACACTGCAGAAGAGTTAGTTTAGCTCTTGAGAATATCTAGTGAATGTACAGTGGACGTTTGTGCAGAAATAACTGCTGCAACTCCTCCAGACCAACAGAGGTTTCCCGTGTCTTGTGAAGTGACGGTGCTCCGCAGCGAGAAACGTTATCACTGGCACCCGGTCGGAGACGGTAACGTTTCTCTTCCTGCTTCAGCCCCGCTGCTCCGGGGCTGAAGCAGGAAGAGAAACGTTACTGTCTCCGACCGGGTGCCGGTGTCTCTCTCCGGCTGCAGGTCGGAGGCGATAACGTTTCTCTTCCTGCTTCAGCCTCAAAACCAACACTAGGATAAGCATTGATTCATGGAGAGAGCTTCGTCTGGTCAGCTAACATTACCGCCAAGCAGGTGAAATATAGAGTGATATTGTGGTTTTAGCTGACGTGTGTCGCCTCACTGTTTTGAGCGATGCTCGTTCATGTCTATTTAGAGCGAGCAAGCACGAGCCCGACGCTGACTTTCGTTGACTTAACGGCCACAAGTGTCGCTGTTAACAAGCATTTCTGAAAGTTACAAATAGTCCCTTTAAACGTTTTAATGTGTATAATTTAACTACACATGCATTTCATACAAAATGATTTAATTGGCAAGTTATTGTCTGACTGGATAGGTAGTGATGGGCTACATTTAGGAGGACTTGTCATTGGTCTATTAAACAACTATTCAGTTGTTTTACCATTAAGGTGAAGAGGATACAACATTTAACTAATAGATATCACCATGAAACATCCCCAGTTAATTACTTACATTACGACAATTATTTCTGTATTACAAGTTTTCTGAAAATGTCATGTTTAAATATGCAAAAGAGGCATTATCTTATCACATATGTTAATTTACATACATTTCCAGAACAGAAATCTGAACATTGGATAAAGCCAGGTTCAAAAATCTTGTTTCATTTTGTTGACATATTAGAGTCAAAGGTTTTTTTTTACAGAGGGATATCTTTTTATCACTCCATCAATCAGAAAAGACTGTCAACCATAAAAAATATGTATTTTCACCATGTATTTAGGAATAAAATGTTCTATAAATCAGGCTATGAATGATATATGAACAAACCTCTCTGTCAAAACATTCAGAATATAGATGGGAATGAAACTGGGTAGTTTGGTGGATGTAAGTGCTACTTAAGTGGAAATTTCTGGCTCAGAGTCTGATTTGCATACATTTCCAGAACAGAAATCTGAACATTGGATAAAGCCAGGTTCAAAAATCTTGTTTCATTTTGTTGACATATTAGAGTCAAAGGTTTTTTAACAAAGGGATATCTTTTTATCACTCCATAAATCAGAAGACTGCCAACAATCCTCGCATCAAATAAACACAGAAAGTTGGATGCATTACCAAAAACAGTGTTTCCATTTTATACATATTTTTTTTTACACGAATGGGTATAATTGGATAAATAATACGCTGCGTAAAAGCTCAAATAAAGCAAAAGTTACAAGTTTAAATGTGTGAAATTGAACTACACATGCATTTCATACAAAAATGATTTAATTGGTAATTTATTGTTGTTGGACTGGAGAGGTGGTGATGGGCTACCTGCGTGCCAAGAGCTTGCCAAGCGACTGCGCAATTTTACGCACACAAAATGCCTTTAGCAGAGAGAAAAACTGAGATATTGCAGAGTGAAAAACACCTGGATTCTTTTGCAAAATCTGCGCTCTTACCTCTGGAGTCGGATCCGTCCGTGCGCTCAGAGATCCATCCTGCAGCCTGCAGCCTGCAGCGTGGTGATGGGAAGAGTCGCTGCTGTCCTGTGGAGCAGCAGAGCAGCAGAGCACATGCTCAGCAGCAGCAGCAGAAGCAGAAGCAGCAACAGCTCCACCAGGGGACACAGACAACAACAGCTCAGTGGGACAGACAGACGGACGGCTGTCCGCAGGAAGAAGCTCAGGCTGCTGGTGGATCCACAGACCAACCTGCTGCCAGGATGACTCCAACTCACTGGAGGAGGAGGAAGAGGAGGAGGAGGAGGAATCTACAGTAGAGGACATTCAGATCACTGGTTTAAAACTTCTCTGTGATGCTGGTCTTTGTCTTTAAGGCAGAACTTTAAAGCCCTACCCAAAAATGTTGCTCACTAAATTAATATTTTTTTTTTTAAATGCATAGGCTATATGAAAACAAGCTGTGTAATTTATAATGCCAAGTATAAATCATAGACTTTATATGTAGATGGATGACACATCTCCACTTCCTCCCACTCTACAAAAGTGAAGCCAAAATATCCTTGATAAGGTAGCTGCCTTCTTGAGATTTGACGTCATTTGGAGCCAGAGTCTGCACAGTGGTGATGGGGGAGCCAATCAAAAGCGAGCATGGCTGCAGCTTGTTAGCGTGAGCTAAGAAAGACACAACTATCCATAATATCTCCATAACTACATTTATAATCAAACTGACACATGTTCTATTAAACAGACTCATGACCTTAATGGAAAGTTAAAGTTCCAGAGCCTCCTGCTCCTTGAAACTTCACTCAGATCAGCTGTCAATCATGACATCTTACCCCCTTTGAATAGAGGTTAAGTCCCGCCCCTTCCGGTGGACCTTAATTTGGAAAAAATATGAACAGTAGTCAACGGCGAGACGAATATTTTTTTGATCCCGTTTAATTCGCCATGAATCACACTTCAATTTAAAACAATTGCAATCAGAGTTTGTTGTAAAACCGTTGAAGTATTAGACTGTGAAAATACGTACATACAGAATGCCCCTTATTTCTCATTTCAGAGCAAACAATGGCACATGACCAGTGTTCACTTTTATGTCGTGTTTGCATTGTATGCAACTACTGTTGTGCTATTCATGAGATATGCAATTTAATGCATGCATTTAAACAACATCCAGGGCTCAACAACAAGGACTGCCCACAAGTAAAATGCCACATTAGGCTAGTAAATCTCGCAACTCACTTGCCCGATCAGACTAGATGATGGAAGTAGCTGTAAGGAGTGAGACGTCTCGCTTCCGACTCATCTCTGTTGAGAGTTGCACACGTGCGGTACCGATCGGGCACTCGCAAGAAAATGGTGGCGGGTACGGACAAAATTTATGAGCTGAAGCGCAAGCGAGCATTTCAATTATCCTGGAAACAGGAGTTTAATTGGGTGGTGTTAGAAGATGTGAGCGAAACTCCAGATTAATTTACTTAAATAAAGATTAAATCTGACAATTAACCTCAGTCTTTGTTGTCATTTGATAACCGCTAATAAATAAAACAATTTGTATAGGGGCAAGGAAAAATGTGCTTTGGGCAAGTAGATTTCTGACCCAATAAAAAAATAACTTTGAACCATGACATCCATCAATATATTAGCATATATATAGTATTTAATGTAAACGTTTAATCAGAAATGACCATCTCTGTCCATGTTTCTATTCTTTCTGGTCATAATATTTTCTGTAGACAGAAAATGGAGACAAAAAGAGAAGAAACCAGGGGGAGTGGACCACAGTCATACTCCAACTCCTGACCTACTGAATATATACCTCACACATTTATCTTCTTCAAGCTATATCAGACAGCCAATTTGGTTCAAAAGTCTGTCCTCAGATTTTTGCTGCCACCTTTCACGACAAGATGGCAGAAGTGGCACTCCTGCCGCCAGCTGAAGCCATCATCTCTCTTCTCTCTCAGTATAATGGTTTGCTTTGCGGCCCCTCGCCCCCTGCAGCTGCTTGCTCTTCCTTCGTTCTCTTCCTCTGATTTTCTGAAGGCAGAGGCAGGCTGCAGCTGACAGGACAGTGCAGGCCAGGGGACAATTAGGGAAGCGTGGGAGAGACAGCTGGACCTGTTGCCAATTACACTGACTTTGACCAGGAACCACATACACACAAAGCCAGCTTAATGGGCTTCACTTCGCACATCTAAGCCCTCTTGTAGACCTACTGTATGTGGACTTTAAGGAATGGGGGAATAAAAAAAAAAGTGTTAGTTTTATTTATTCATCTCTGTAGGTAAAAGATACAATAGTGAGTAAAAGTGCTTTCTTAGGAATAACTTGTGGTATCAGCTTCTACATACATGTGGGGCAAAAAAAAAAATGTAACAGAGCAAGAAAGTGACTGTGAGACTTTTGAAATGTCCGTAAACTGCACAGGAAGCACCGGTTTCATCTGTGACCATCTACATCTAAGAGTGGACAATGTGTTTGCTCCACCATGGTGGGCTCTAGTCCATCATCAGTGGGATATCTTTCCCAGCAGCATGCTCTGCAGCTGCCTGATCCTGCTCTCCTGAGGCAGCGCCAGGCTCTTCTCTGCTCGCTCCTCTTCCTCCAGCAGCTGCTCGATGTAGCAGGAGGTGCCCAGCAGGATGTGGCCTGTGGCCTGCATGGAGAAGATGGTCCATCGGAGAGCCTCCCTGGAAGCACAGCACACAGATACAAAATGAGCTCATGCCTTCAGTAATTCTAATGGGAAATGAAATAGACAAGCATGACAGGCCACACAAGCTGACAAGAAAATGACTTAACAGGAAATATACACAACTGGAGACATCACATCAAGTGAATCGTATCATAAAACGGACATCTACGGAAAGAAACAAACCTCTTATACTGCAATGTGAGCACAAAAGCCCCATATCTGACAACTCTGCGAAATGTAATCCTCTCTGACTGGAGCTCCGTGCCAAAGCTGAAAACCAGCAGATCTCAGCAGCGATGACATAACTCCTCCCAGAATTAATCTCGGTAAAATCTAGCCTTTGTTCTTTTGCAATCTGATCATTGTAACTCTTCCACCCACACAGGTATACACATTAAAATATGAATTTAGGCACTACATGTTAGGGGTTGTGCACAGAATACTGTAACTGGTGTTAATATGTTAGAAAAGCAGCTGATAGAGTAGAAAAATGAATCAGGAAATCAAATTCATTGTTAGTGAGTGGTGGTTGGATTGCAAAGGTGATGATCCGCTGGTATTTTATGGATTAAAACTCATTAAAATGCATCAATTTTCATTTTTAACTGAATTAAACTATTACTAGGAATCCAAATAGTGCTTCAGTAAAGTCACCAGGGAAATGCTTTGACATAAAGAAAACAGAATCATTAAAAAGGTAGAGTGTGTAGCATGTGGCGACATCTAGTGGTGTGGTTGCAGATTGCAACCAATCGAGTACCCCGCCGCTCACTCCTCCCTTTCCAAGACTGTAGTAACGTGAGCTGCTGAGTGCAACACTGTGGTAACGCCGCTCGCCTCGCTCAGAGGCCATCCTTACCATAATAACACTACTTTAGGAGCAACAGAAGTCAGACGGTGGCTGGTAGTACCACGGTTTTGCACTCTGTGGCTCACGTTACGGCAGTTTCTCAAGCGTGTCAAAGAACTACGGTGTCCTTCAGGTAACGTAAAAACGTGAAAGGTTCTCTCTAGAGCCAGTGTTTGGTTTGTCCGTTCTGGGCTACTGTAGTAGCTAGGGCTTTCAAAGTTAACGCAATAATAACGCAAATTTGTTTTAACACCACTAATTTCTCTAACGCAACTTGTGATTTCTTGGTTGTAGTGGGCTCAGTTTTAAAGCTAGAGTGAAGATACTGGCATCATATCAAACTAGAAAACCTAAAGAATCCATCGGTACCAACCATGTCATACTAGCTTCTAGCTAAATAATGCTCCAAACCTAGGCTAAATTTTGGCGAGGAAAAACTGGTATGGCCATTTTCAAAGGGGTCCCTTGACCTTTGACCTCAAGATATGTGAATGTAAATGGGTTCTATGGGTACCCACGAGTCTCCCCTTTACAGACTTGCCCACTTTATGATAATCACATGCAGTTTGGGGCAAGTCATAGTCAAGTCAGCACACTGACACACTGACAGCTGTTGTTGCCTGTTGGGCTGCAGTTTGCCATGTTATGATTTGAGCATATTTTTTTATGCTAAATGCAGTACCTGTGAGGGTTTCTGGACAATATGTGTCATTGTTTTGTGTTGTTAATTGATTTCCAGTAATAAATATATACATATGCACTCAAATGTTGATAAGAGTATCAAATACTTGATAAATGTCCCTTTAAGGTACATTTTGAGCAGATAAAAAAGTGTGATTAATTCGCGATTAATCACTAAAAAACTATGGACAATCGCTGTTGACAGCCCTAGTAGAAACATGGTGGAGCAACATGGCAGACTCTGTGAAGAGGACCCGCTCCCTTTGTAGATATGAAGGGCTCATTATAAGCCAAAGAAAATACAATTCTTAGTTTCAGGTGATTATACACTAATGAAAGCATTGGTATGAATATTATATTCCATTTCTGCCCCCAAAATGTTACACACTGTTCCCCTTTAGTTCCATAACAGTTCAACAAAACAGCATAATAATGAGAGGAGGTTTCAGATATTTGACAGGCTCTTTCACTCACTTCAGAATGTTTTTGGCAGCGTAACAACGCAGGTCATAGGACACAGAATAAGCACCGTAGAGGGTCGCTTTGACGTTCAGGCAGCCAATGAAATCCTTGGGGTTGGTTTTGTAGAGGTCAAAGGTCACCTTGGCCACATCTGTCCTGTGCTGTGACCTGCACTCACTGAGCTGATCTCTGGAGGGGCTGCTCTGTGAGGCGACAGGGACGGAAACATGAGTCGGGTCAAAAGAGTACGGACACATTGCGTTGGTGTGATTGTGGCCAGCAAACTGGGACAAATGACACCCAGCTCCACCAGCAGACAGCTGGATCACAGACTGAAGCAGCTCCTGCCAGTGATGACGGGGACGGCAAATGACAATGAAGCCAGGTCAATGTGAGGTCACCACAGTAAACATGTAGAGGGTGGGATGCAAATCACTGCATGCATCAATTTCTATGGAAATTAATTGCTTTTGGGAGAAACACCATTCACACTGGTTGATACCTCAGGGTCTGATTAATATTCAGCCCCAGCCTTTGATTCTTCTCTAAATATTATGAAGGAAAAAACTAATCTCTGGTGTTCTGCCTTTGCACAATAACTGGCTTATTGCTCCCCTATTCAGTTTCAAGGATACAATATTTACTGATTAAATTTCACTGAAAAAAATCAAATGGATTATTCTTCAGTCTACAGACCCCTCTATCATCCATATTCATGGCTTCAGTCACTACATCAAAGAATCACTGGCATAACAAACGCTGACTAAAAGGAGTCAATCAATATGTTGAGCATCACACTGTGCAGCTGATCAACAGTGCCACCTAGTGGCGGATGTGAATAGGATCAAACACTATATCATACCAGATGTGGGGTCCACTTGTGGCCCTCCTCCAGGACCATGAGGACAGCGTTTTCAGGCAGTGTCTGGAAGAACTCCTCTGTGTCGACCCCTGTGCCGTCTTCATCCAGCACCAGGACGCCGGCACACGATACACTCAACGAGTCGCTGACCTGAGAGAAGAGCAGGCACAGAAGGGAACATTTCAGATATGGCCCTTTATACAGAGATAGAGCATTATTACAGCCAGATACCAAGGGCTCTTCTCATTTCTCGATTTTGTGCCTCCTCGCTCCTCCAGCTCGGGACCCAGAAATCAATCTCAGCGCTCCATCTTGAAGGACATCGAAATTTTAAAATGCATCTCGAGGAGCGAGGAGGCTTGCCGGAGGAGCTATATCACTGAATGTAGGCTACACACAATTCAACTGCTATAATCGTGATATGATGTTTACAAGTGCAAACGGCTACTAAAGGCAATTTATTATATCAATAAGAACATTCTCTTGTATTCTGCACGAATTTGCTGTATTTCTTGTTGTCATAGAAATAGGAGTGTGTTATATATAAATATATATAATAGGCCTATATACTGTATATATCACTCAATCTTATTTATTACATGGCTTTGTTGAATACTACGGTCTGTTATTTCTATATATAACAGACTGTTGCTATGGATGCAGTTCTGATGTTATTCATAACTGTAAATTTGCAAAAGTAAAACCTCACTTTAATATTTTCAAGAAAGAAACGGAGCTATATATTAAGACAATAACTTCAGCAAAAAACATAAAAGGCTAGTAAAACAGTGAGACTGTGCTCCCAATTTAATGTTTTTACTCAAGTTATTAGTTATTTATTTATTCATATTGACACCTGGCATGTTATATGTTACTTTATTTTATGTTTGTTTTTGTTTATCCCTTCATTTCCTTTATATCCATTTACCCATGTATCAGTTTAATTGTTTATTAAATTGTTAACAGATTAAAAATTAAGTTTTTTTTTTTTTTTTAAAGTCTAATTTTTGTTAATGCGGGAGGGACTAAGACCCAAGGAGAAGAGGCGAGGAAAGGAATCGAGGATGTACAAACTGGGAAATGAGAAAGGCCTCAAGTGTACACCTCCAATGTCTCGTGAACTTTCACCAACATGAGCCTCACAGACGGTGAAGCAATAAGCGAGTCACAGGCCAGTCTGTCTGCGGTCATTTTAATCCTCCATGTTCCATGTCACGTCTTTATGATTTCAACTGTTTGAGTCACCGTGTGATCATCATCCACCCTCAGCTACATCACAGTTCCTCGTCAGCCCTTTCAACACCTCACACCCTCTCCTCACCTTGTTCAGCAGGTCTTCTAGCGTGTCGGCCATGATGCCCTTCTTCACACTGCGGTCGGCATTCGTGACCCTGAAGGGCTTCGGCCGAGGAGCTCGACCCGACAGGAGCTGCTGGGTCATGGAAGCGCTGGCCGAGACGCTGGCAGTCACACACCTGAGAAAAGATAGAAGACATAATTAAACTTCAACCTTCTTATCAACTACTAACTGGTGATTGTTGACGATCACATCCAACCCACGGAGAAGTGCTCTTACTTGGAGAGGGAAGACGGAGTCAGAAGGGTGAGGGACTTCATGGCGTAATCCATCTGAGAGCACCTCGACCTGCATTTGGAGGTAGCATCAGTTTAGCAATTAGACCTGCAAGGCCACATATCACCACTAGCAGGATAACATTACTAAGAAGAAGCAAGTAGCAGCTTTTAGTGACTATTGCAGCTTGAAAGTTAACACATTTTATATTCCAACGATAAATTAAGGCCAATGATCTAAATTAAGTTCTGGTACTGCATGCCCCCGTGTCCAGGCCTCTATGTATACATCTATAATTATCTATAATCTAGGCCCGCAACTAACAATTATTTTCTTTGTCGATCAATCTGGTTCAATGTTGTTTATTTTCTCGATTAATCGATAAGTTGTTTAGTTTATAAAATATCAGAAAATGGTGAAATGTCAATCGGTGTTTCTCAAAGCCCAAGAAGACGTCCTCAAATGTCTTGTTTTGTCCACAACTCAAAGATATTCAGTTTACTGTCATAGAGGAGTAAATAAATCAGAAAATATTCACATTTAAGAAGCTGGAATCAGAGAATTTAACGTTTTTTTCTTTAAAAATTTACTCAAACCGATTGATCGATTATCAAAATAGTTGATGATTAATTTAATAGATCGATTAACAGCTCTATTCTAATCTGTAAACAAACCCATTTCACAACAAAGTCCTGATATAAAGACACAGAAATCAACAACACATATATTCTTATTTTCATACAGAGGTGAAAAGCTGTTGTTCTCACCGTGTGTGAATATAATCCTTACAGTGGTCGTTGTGATCCTCAAGAGCTGCTCCGACCTCCACTAAACCTCACTGATAACATGTACTCTCTTCTCTTGTTGCTGTTTCTCGCACCACTTTGTCACTGAACTTTGTGCCGACTGACTGTTGAGCTTGTTGCAAACTATATTGAGTAATTCTCCACGAACACTCCCACTGACCCTCCCTCCAGTTTGTTATATACAGAGACGTGATTACATCAGCTGAGCATCCTAAAAGGGCCTCTGTGAGCAGTTTTCATTGGAACTACTTTCTACTGTGAAGAAATAGTCCCCATTAAAACACACTGACTGTGTGGTTTGTGGACTTTAGCCAGATTAACCTGGACATTGTTATTGGAAAAATTAAAAGACATTAAAATGTAATGTTTCAATGCTTTGAGCTGCACAAAGTGAATTATATTTAACTCCACTGTATTGAAGTGGGGGCAGAAAACTTCTATCTGCGTGTCTGAATCGCAGTTTGGGTTAAATGAGAACATATGATTTGTGTAATTTGGACAAAGACAATACAAAGATTTGTGATAAGACAACCAGAAGTCTTGTAAATAACATTTGTTTTAAGGTTCCTGAAGACAGCAGATTTGTCACTTGTGGTCAAAATGTTCATTTCCAGCACATTTTCAAAATAAATCTGATTTCAAACACTTTCTTGATGTCAAGCTAGAATGAAATTAACACACACGGACATCAAACAGGTGACTGCTGCCATGTTCTAGTTGAATTTTCTACTATAATACAGGTATTTGGGTATTGTACGCATTTTAAATTCCCATTATTTCAAAAGGGAAAACTATTCCAAACGTGTCCCAGTTTATTTCCTACAACGTCTGAGACAACTCTGGTAACAATGGTACCTTACCCTTTGTCTCTGTCAGAGATCGTGTAATGGACAGTAGTGTAATTGCTGTTAAGCACAAATCTGGAAAATTTCCCAAATTAGGTCACAGGTCAATGTTCACCACATGTTATCTCACAAACTGGTGTGTCACCTTATGGAGACAATGAGTGACCACACCTCTTAATGTTATCACATCATGTTACACAAGCTACAGGTAGATCACCTGCGAACACTAATAAAACTCAGGGATCAATATGAAAATGATGTGACAGAAATGGTACAATTTTAAGTTTTTGGTAGGAAGAAGCAGAGTCATAGCTACTATAATAGTGTGTTTCTCCTTCCTTGTTCCTCAAATGGTTTAAAAAGTAAGATGTAAAAATGTGTCAGAAGTGACCTGTTTCACTGAAACAACTGCTGTGACATTAAGAGAGATATACTAAAGTACTGGTCCACTTAAATAATATGCAATATTTTCAGGTGGAATTTAATTTCATTCTCACTGTGCAATATCATTTTACACTTGTGCAATTTTTGAATAGTCTGTTTATTGTCAATACTGTATATACTGCTCCTATTTTTATACTTCTTTCTATTTAAATGGTTCATATTTTGTTACACTTTGTTTAGCTCTTTTTTTTTACTGTATTAGATGATGCTTCTTGTTTTTTGCACTATCCCCTTTGCTGCTGTACACTGCACATCTCCCCACTGAGGGACTAATAAAGGAATATCTCATCTTATCTTATATAAACTTTAGTACAGATGAAAGGACACACATTGCTGTTCTCTCACACAATTCATATGCCATTTCCAGTGGCTCTATTTCACTCCTGCACAGCTGTGGCATTAGGAATGAAAATGGAGGAAATAGGAAGAAAAGCTGCACACATATGGAGAACACACACTCAGTCCTGACATTACGCATTAAGCATGTTGTTTGCCTTCTGGGCAGGCTATAATCCTCTATTCATGTTTATTGTCACACTAACTAAAATAACAAATTGGGAATTCGGGCTCTGTTTGAGTAACAGTTCATACAACCAACTCAGGGAACTAAAGAAAACCAGCTTCTTGTTTTATAAAAAAAACAAAACAATGTTCAACATTCAGAAAGAACAAGACATCCTGTACTCACAATATGGACAGACTGAGGTAGAAAAAAATAATTAATTATATATATTATATTTTGATAAGGATAATATATCAGTAATTAATTTATATTTCTGTATGACACAGATTAAAGGTAATAATTATAGTAAGAATAATTCTAAATAATAATAATTTTAGTTAGACAAATTTAGGAAGATTTAATTAGAGTATATATTTATATATGGCTCAATAAGGAAGCTGGTTAATAATTAATAATTGACTTATGGAGAAAGGGTGGGATTAAATAAGTTTGTACTTCTTCTCACTCCTTTTTGAATTTGTAAATGAAGGCATCAAGTGTTGACAATTTATTTGTCTTATGCTTTTCATTGTATGTAAATACTACTTCTTTATGACTGTCCACTTGTTGGTATGATCATTCTTTTTCTTTCTTTTTTATTTTATTTTTTGTATTCTACATGTGCGAAATAAATTTTGAAATGAAATTGAAATGAAGGAACTGGAGAAAATCAGCTTTTTGTTTTCTAAGAAAACATATGTTCAGCATTCAGAAAGAACAAGACATCCTGTACTCACAATATGGACAGACTGAGGTAGGAAATAATAGACTTTTACAGCCACTAAGAGGGAGGTTTGATACAGAGAAAACAGGAGAAACTGGTCACCTTTGTCTCAATACAGAGAGAATAGCAATACCACCATAATGATCACTAGAAATGCACTGGTTTCTATGAAAGGTGTGCAACACCTTGTTTAATATTTCACAGAACAAAATATGATGAAAGCTAAATTAAAATTCGATTAAATTTATTTTTATATAGATAGAATTTAATTTTAATTTAGCTTTCATCATATTTTGTTTTGTGAAATGTTTTGTAAAAGACAAATTGACAAAAAAGTGGAGCAACAGTAAAATATTCAGACTTACTTGAACTTTTCTCCAAGGTGCGTCACAGCCTCAGCACTAATTAGCAACACCTGGATTAGACTGATTAACGACTACAGTCTGCGCTTTTTTGGCTTCTTTCTCTTCCGTCTGTCTGAATGCTAACTCACAAACATTTAAACAGTTGGCTGTCCAGTTAAGAAGTTGGAATAATGAATATATTTGACGATGTGAGGAGTCGTCTTTCACCAAACTGCTGGAACGTTAAGCTGATAACACTAAAACGTGTAGAACTATCGCGAGACTTGCTGTGAAAAGATGATCTAACTTTAATCATCTCGCGAGAGTTCACAATTCGTGTTTTACCTTTACCTAGACCAGGGGTCAGCAACTCCTCTCCAGTGGCTCACTGTGGATTTTTAAAAATGGAAATGAATAACTGTTTATTGTTTACATTTTCATTTTTATCAATCACTGTTGTAGGTCTTTGGTAGGACAGAGTATTAGGGCCACATTGAGGGAAAAAAAATAAATCTGAGATTTCGAGAATAAAGTCATAATATAACGAGAAAAAAGTCAAAAGTTCATGAGAAAAAAGTTGTAATATTATGAAAATAAAGTCATACGTTTACGAGAAAAAAGTCGTAGTATTATGAGAATAAAATCGATATTATAAAGTAGTAACTTTCTGAGTTATTTTCTTTTTTTCTCGTAAAGTTATGACTTTATTCTCGTAATATTACAACTTTTTTTCTCGTAAAGTTATGACTTTCCTCTCGTAATATTACGACTTTTTTTCTCGGAAAGTTATGACTTTATTCTTGAAATATTATGGCTTTTTTTCTCGTAATATTATCTCTTTATTCTCGCTATATTATGACTTTTTGCGACCCTTGCCTGTTTTTATGAATAAAATGCTATAAATCAGGCTATGGATGATATATAAACAAACTCCTCTGTAAAAACCTTAAGAATATAGAAACTAGGAATGAAACTGTCTGCTGAAGTGGAGATTTCTGGCTCAGATTTGAAGGCCTTTAAATATATGGATTGTAAAATACAATACATTTTACAAGACACTACAGGTAATTCATTTAACTAATAGCCGAGCTATCACCATGAAACTTCCCCAGTTGATTACTTACATTAATGCCATTATTTTTTGTATTACAAGTTTTCTGAAATGTTATGTTTAAATATGCAAATAAGGCATTATCTAATGTTAACTTTTGGTGAAGTTAGGAGAAATCTAGAGAAGCAAATAGGACAAAGTGAAGTAAAATAAACACCTAAATGTGTATTTTGGATGGGTTTTTTTTCACTAATCTGAAAGAAAACATGTTATGGAAGCAAAATATCTCAAAATAGACCATTGCAGTGGAAACAGCTTGGCTCCAAGTTTATTTCCTGTAATATTAGCAGCTGTAGCAGAAATACACTTGTCAAGGGTAATCTGTGTGAAACAACTTTTAACCCAAACTGAAACGGCTAAATTAAGATTGTGGTGCAGTCATTACATAAAAACACAGTAGCCCCCAGTTAAATGTTTATTGTGATAACTGCCTCATGATGATGAGTGGAGTTTCATTCATGCACATTTCTACACTTCACCGGATTACATGGCAGTAGTGTGGGAAACAAAACCCTGTTTTTAATAAACAGCACAATTTCTAGAAATGGTTTATTGCCTGTGATAACGTCTGCAGAAGAAGCCTGGGAAAACCTTTTAGGCTTTTTTATAGATTATGGTTACAATATTGTAACGGCAACATAACTGTGCTCCTTGCAGCTGGGGCAACAATCAAAAGACAGAATAATTGCTGGATAATTTGTATATCTGCGAGGGTTAGAGGGTTTCTGTGACGCCCAGTAGTAAGTGACTTTACTATCTGCATCATATTATAAACATTTCTTGTAATATTTGCATTTGTGTTGGCTTTAACTGCTACAGCTTGAAGTGATACAAGAAATAATTCAAGGTCATGACCGGCGTAAAAACAGAACAAACTCAAATGTGAATCAGATGAGTCGTTTATTTCACTCTGCTGCTTCCCATTTCATGCTCACTGCAGGAGCACAGATGAATCACGCCACAGATATTAGTGTAATGTAGAGCAGATAATGCGTCAGACTTAAAATAGCTGCGACTTGTTTGCCAAATTTATCAAGTATCAGTGAACAAAGGTCTATAGAAAGGGCCTGTTCTTCTCCCAGAGGTCAATATCCTGCCCGTGTCTTTGTCCTGTTATCACACATCAGACCCCGCTGTGGCTGACGCAGGCTCATCCGCCTCAGACCCATTCATTTGTGCTTTATGGGTTGCTGATGCTTGTAATTATACTAAGCATGCTTGATGTCAATGCAGAGTGAAATGAATTAGACTTGAGAAAGAAATATGATTATCATATTGGATTTAATTGAACAACCTTTTCTTTGAATTCAAGATGACACATGCAAACACAAGAGACAGATTTCAGAAGCTGATCACAGTTTTCTGACCCCACGGGTGAATAATCTTTGAGACAAAAGACCAGCTTTATCTTGCTTTGTTTGACGTTGTTTGCAGTGTTTATGTTTTACATCATTCTTTCTATTCACTTCTGTGTAAGAGTCAGTCCATGGAGTGGTTTGGATGTAGAACGATAATCATTTAAAGCTAGGGTTGGTAATTTTCTTCAAAAACATTTTTATTATATTTGTTGAAATCCTCATTACATCCCAACAGCAATCAATAAATCAAATGCTCTGACGGCTGTCACAGGACTGTAATAAGACTGTTGTATCATTTCAATCAGGCCGAATATATTGATTGGACGGGCTTATTATGACTGTTACTACGCCTGTCTACCTGCGCGCACTCTGCTCGTGCAATCATTGCACATAACTTTTCCACAAGCTGCTAGCTTGACAGCTGTGAGTACTAACAATAGCCATGTTTATAATAATAGAGATAATAGATATGCGAAGTCCCTCCCCTCCGGTAGACCACTTTGGGACCATATTTTGGAAAAAATATGAGCGGTAGTCAACGGCAAGTGACAAATAATTTTTTGATCCCGTTTGAATTGCGCCACGAATCACACATATGATGTTCGTCCATTTAAAAGATAATTTTGCAAGTCAAGGAAGTCGCAGTTTGTTGTAAAAGTGAGACTATGAAAGTACGTAATTAGAAAGACTCAGGCTACAGTGTTCGTAGCTATACCTACGAAAAGTAAGGCACTGTAATTTGTGTATATCCCACAAAATCAATTTGTGTGCAATTAACGCAATCATGAACCAGGAAATATAAATAGCAGCGAATGCCACGTAGGGAGGAGGTCGGGGTGGATGGGTGGGTCAAAAAATACCGAACTTTTGCCAAGGAGACCGACGTTCCTGACCCGTGTGAAACTAGAAGTCAGTGTTGCCAGTGTGCCACTTTCGGAGTTATCTCAAGCCAAACCACGATCTTTTCCTAAACCTAACTAAGTGGTTGTCTTGTCTAAACCTAAGGAAGTTGTTTCCTGTGAAGACGGAAGTTTATTTTGAAAAGATTGTATGCATGTAATGAGCGTAAATTTACATTGCTGGACATAACCTTTTGGTAAGATATCATACAAACTGTTGTATGAGAATACATTGAAAGACGCTCACCCAAAAATCACGTAAGTCTCTCTCTCTGAAGCTACGATGCCTGTGTGTTTCCTACAGGGGATGAACTCACACCAGCAACGGGTCTGACTTGTTCTTTTGACTCAGGAGTCGCTGGATAAAACACATCAGGTAGATAACATTTCATTTGTGCGTAGAACATCAGCTAAGTTAGCTAGCTAGCTAGTGTTGGTGACGTATATTGTGCGAGATGAAGGATGTAGTTCACTGAGCGGTTTCACACAAAACTAAATGATACTTAGACAAATTGTGACTTTCTTAACTTGCAAAATTATGTTTTAAATTGACAAACATGATATGTATGATTTGTGGCGCAATTCAAACGTCTCAAAAAATTATTTTGTCTCTGGCCGTTGACTATTGTTCATATTTTTTCCAAAGTAAGGTCCCATGAGGGACACTGGAAGGGGATAGACTTCACCTCTCTGATCATTTTTGGGGGGCTTTGGAGGGAGAAACAGTCTTTCTCGCTAGATTTAGGGATTTCTGTAGCTAGTGCTGCTAGCTACTTTCATTGGAAAACAGTTGGCAACACTGGGCTCAGTTTTGCTGTTGAATAATTTTTAAAATCTAGCATACTGTTGCTGGTTTCTCAATATTACCAACCCTAGCTTTAATACAAGTATAAAAGTAAAGCAGATCTAAGCTCTAAACTGACCGTAATGACTGTTTTCACCTGAACTAACATTGTTTCTAACCAGGTGTCTGTGCCACAATGTGAGAACTCCTCTGTGAGGTGAGATTTGTTTGTCCATCGAGCCCCTGACGGCTCCCAGGGGCCCCGCTTCTTATTTCCTCTTGCCTATTCGTGCCATCAGTTCTGCATTGGCTGCCGCCTTGGTTCTCATGTCCTGGTTCTTGGCCAGGTCTATGAGGACACTGAGGATGCTGGTGGGGACATCGAGGGACAGGGCGAAGCGGGACCCCTGCTGGGCTCTCTTTGGCACCAGGGAGGCCGGGCGCGGGGCTCGTTCTCGCCGGAGCACGGTGTGATGTTCTGATCGGAGCAATGAGTTCAACACGCCGCTGCGGTTCAGGATGTCGACAGCCAGCACATCCCTCTGTGTGTCTTCATCAAGTTTAGCAAGACTGGGAGCGATCCTCATCTGGCTCTGGACACACCACGGCAGCAGCAGAGCCAGGCAGAAACACACACGACGCACACTCCTCATGGTCAGGACTCTGTGTGTCTGCAGGGAGAGAAGACGAAAAGGTCAGCCAGTGGCTCAACACTGCAAGGCTTCCCTTGGGGAATTTTCTTCTGTCATTCTTTGTTTACATTACATATACAAATCCCTCTCCAGTTGGAAAGGCTGGCGATGAAACCCAGGAGACTTTTAGATGAGAATATAGAGTATGAGGCAACGCAACAGAATAATGAAATTGCTAATATTCTGTATAAATGTAATATCCAGGAACATCCACATAAGATTTTCATTTCAGTAGTCCCTGCCAAAGCACAAATGGAGATAAATGATCTATCCAATGTGCAGTAACTGATAGATTTGAAATATAGCTTCAAAAAAGACATAAAAGCATGTTGAAACACTACTTTGGTTTAACATTTTTCTGCAGAGAATTATAGAATCTGCACTATTTTGACCACTTGTCTGCCAGGGGGTCCGTGAAAAGTTTTTCAGATAAAATTTTAAATTATAATCATTTTCTGTTTTTTTTTTTTTTTTACAAAAGGCTTCATAGTTCAACGAATAATATTTGAAATGTTCAGATCTACAGCTGACAGTAGCTCAGTCTGTAGGAACGTGGCTTGGGAACCAGAGGGTCGCCGGTTCAAGTCCCAACATAGACCAAATACGGAGTGTGGACTGGTAGCTGGAGAAGTGCCAGTTCAACTTGTGGGCACTGCCGAGGTGCCGTTGAGCAATGCACCTAACCCCTAACTGCTCGGGGTGTCTGTCTATGGGCAGCCCCCTCGCTCTGACATCTCTCCATTAATTAATGCATGTGTATAGGTCCAGTTTGTGTGTGTGTAATGAGTAAAAATAACAGTGTAAAAACTGAATTACTCCTTGGGGATCAATAAAGTGTCTTCTTCTTCTTATAAAATAAATTACAATCTATAACTCTTAGAATCTGCAAATATATTTAGTTTTCATACATGCAATTTACAGTTCATACTTACAAAAGTCTATAAACAAACTTTTAAGTAATGAGCTTTGAAACGAACAAGACAAAACAAGATGTATACAAAAGAAAACATCAGGATTAGGAATTATATATATTTTTTTAATTAAATAAACAAATAAATACAAAATAATTAGATGAAAAATAAATAAATAAAAATAAAAAAGGGGGGCAGAGAGTCTAATATATTTCTAAAATATTTCTCTTGCATTGTATTTTCACATAACTAAGAGTATAGAAGTTTAAAATCTTGTAAGGGGTCCTTGGTTGAAAGAAGATTGAGAAACTCTTCTATAAATAATCCAGCATTTGGTCCAACTTCCTAGTAAATCATGCAATATGTTCTGACATATGAACAGATAAATCTGTGTAAAAATGATCAGGTGTCATAATAACCCCAATCAGTACTTACTGAAATGTTGGTAACTTGACAAAAAAGGCACGTCTCCTTCCTCTGGTCTAAAGCAGGGCTCTCTGGTCTTTGACCCTCAGATATCCTGAGATGCTGGCTCTTCTGTCTCCCAGCTTCTTCTTCTTCTCGACCTGTGTGACACGCAGTCGGATGTTCAACTGGACTTCTGCCTGCTACTCTACGACTTGGTCGTTCCTCGCCGTTGCACTGCCCCTTCCCCTCTCCGTTTATCTTTTATATATCTCTTCACCCCATCACCCGCCCCTCATTTCATCTCATTTCCTCTACACTCATTGCCGTCTTTCTCTTTCTAAAAATAACACGATGGTAATCACAATAGTTTGCCTTCAATGAATATGATAGTTGCCCCCAGTCTGCAGTCAAAGCACAACAGAAACGCATCATCTCCGTTCAAAAGTCAAGTATCAACACGTTGCAACAAAACAAATCCCTTTCTTATCAAGGTGTTATGAGTTCCTGTGTTGTCACTCATCCATGCAGACTAGGGATGCAAAACGGAACTGTAAAAACCGAACCGTTCGATGACGTACAAACCGAACCGTTCGATGACGTACAAACTGAACCGTGGGCTTGTTGAACCGTTGCACCACTATTAAATACAGGTCTGTTAATAGAAGAGGCAGTTATCTGAACTGTTATTTCACAACAATGACCCGCTGGCTGTACATTATCCCGCTTATTACACAGCTACTTATTTAAGAAATCAATAATTTTACACAAAAATGGTCCTCCAGAGTCCGACATCGGAGGTGCAGCCACAGCAGCGATCTGTTATACATAGCAACGGTCTGTTATAAAAAAATAACAGACCATAGAACGCTATGATTGACCAATCAGAATCAAGTATTCATCAAAGCCGTGTAATAAAGGGAGTTACCCCCCTCCCACAGAAACACTGCTTCCTGAACTGCCTGAAACGCCTAGCTTGAAGTCCTGCCTTTTCTTCCGTAACGTGGTGATGTCACCAAGTAACACACTTTGCCTAGCGACTAGTTTGGCACGCCTTCAAACAAAGCTAGTTAGAGCAGAGCTGGAGCGGAGTCCGAAGGGTTTGGTTCGGTTGACCAATCACAACAGAGTGAGCCAGCTGACCAATCAGAGCAGACTGGGCTGAGAAAAGTAAAGTATTTTTTGAACATTAAAGCGTGTAAATAAATAGAACATTTTCTCATTAACTAGTCCAGCAACTACAGACAAATATCCAGCACTTAAAACAATCATTGAGTTGGGAGTAACAGCGGCTAAATGTGGTGTCATCAATTAGAGTTTAGGGAGGCGATTGCATGTCTTGTAATAGGATTTGTGCGTTTCATAATAATTTAAGTAAAATGAAAGGAACTGCAAATCTGCTCCTTGGGTTCCAATTTTGAAATGATTGAAGATATAATAATCCGCATTAGCTCTTTTTTTCATTGTACTGATGTTGTCCACTTCTCAGATCTGATTTTGTGTAATGACCGCAGCTACAGTATGTGCACGTGTCTCCTTGTGTGGAGCCATGAAATGTTTGGTAGGACATGGAAACATGCAATCAAAATGCTGCACACTGTGCACTGTAGCTATACTTAAAGGAACATAATGTATCTTTCTATTTAAAGAAAGGAAGAGAGGAGGGGAGTGCTGGGAGGTGAGACGGGAACAATCCTAGAGAAAGCCCTCTGGAGAAGAAGAAGGAAGAGACTGTCAGGCCCAGGAGGAAGACCAACGAGACAAAGCCTACCTCGTTTCCTGAGTCACCTCCAGTCCAGCCCATCAAGGGACTTATCCTCATCTGGCTAATGAATATTACAAGTGCAGCCTGATTACGATAGTTGGGGCCTCGGGGGTCTTCAGGATTACTAGCCGTCTCAATTTCCCTGCGATAAACAAACATGGGTCACACAGATGTCATCCAGCAGCAATCACAGATGTCCTGGGTTGTTTACCAATAATATTATTGTCACAGATGCTGCATGACGCAGGACTAGAAATTATGTCGTCTCTAGGATTCAAGATCAAACATGTATATGACAGCAGGTCCTGCTTTATCATTCAAGTGGCCTACTGATGTAGGCCCTGGAGCCGATAAATTCAATATATAAGAGAGCATCTCATCACAGTTACATTGATCAGTGATATCAATCTGATTGTTCTGCAGACTGAAGTTTCACTATTGTTCAAAAGTCTGAATTAAAAATCAAACAAAATTCATCCTCGATTTGTGCAAGGCACGGCTTGCCACAGTTAAAGATTCTGCAGAGAATCCACTATACCAATGCTAGATTAGCTAAGGTGTAATGCTAGTGACACCTGTAACAGGTGTAAACACTCACCCGCTAACATAATGTATATGTTATGATCCTGCTCCAGGCTACCAGACTATTGGACTAAAGCATCTGAAAGTCTGCAGGGTAACTGCAACATGGTCATTGATCCTAACGCAGTCACAGCAAAAGTTGGTATTCCACCCGCAGCAAACCCTCCCATACTGTTGCAAAGGGTTCTGGCTTTGAACAACTTTATTGGCCCGATCGATGTCTCGTCCTTTTAATGTGGAAACATGTTTCACCCCCCCACTCACGATAGATGGATTAAAGAGGTTCTACAGAGTATAAAACTTGAGAAAATGTGATTCTCCCCGTTGTCTGTGTGTGCGTTTGTTTTGTTTTTGTAATTCTGTGTTGTTGAGTCGGTCGTGGTCATTACTAGTTTGGTTTTCATGGAGCAAAACTCACAGACCCTGAGCATGTCTACCTTTTGTTTTGTGTGCTTATAAACCTGTGCAAAAATGTGAAAAACAAATCAAACAAATTAATCATGATATCAATTGGTGGTAGTAAAAAAGACAACAGAAGGACAATAGCAAATGTTGAGAACATTACTCAGTGACAACATCACAAGTTGATGATATAGAATTTGCCCACGACCTGAAATTGCCCCTCAGATCACTGATTAACCAGATATACAATCAGAAGTCAGAACACAGGGACATTAGAGGACTAGTGTGCTTTTAGGAGAAAAATAAGCTGTGTTCATCAATATTATCTAGTGTCCTTGTTTTCTAGAAATCTGAAGACTACTATACAGAGTGGCATTGAAATTCTTTGATGTGTGGATTTCAGTCCTGGCAATAATTGTAGAATCAAATGTGGATTCGGCAAAGTGTCCTCAAAATGTGTGTAGAGCTGCAACAATTAGTCAATCGACAGAAACACAATTGCCAACTATTTTGATAATCGATTCATCGTTTAAGTAATTTTTCATGCAAAAATGGCAGAAAATGCAGATTTCAGCCTCTAGAATAAGGGAATTCCCTGCTTTTCTCTGATTTATATCATATTAATCTGAATATCTTTGGGTTTTGAACTGACCAAACAAGAAATTTAAAGATATCACCTTGGACTTTGATAAACTGGGATGGACATTTTTCATTATTTTCTGACATTTTATAGACCAACTGATTAATCAGTTAATCGAAAATAGTCAGCAGATGAATCGATAATGAAAATAATCGTTAGTTGAAGCCCTAAATGTGTGTCGGTGCTTTTAACGCGCAGGAGCCGCTAAGACGAGGCACATCTCCCTCACAGCCTTTGTACTTATTTTCCAAATCTACATTTAAGACATTTTTATTGTATAATATGAGTGATTATGCACCATGAGGTCAGTGAGAAGCACTAAACAAAAATCAAAACAGGGTTATCATACTGTACCTTCCTATTTATTAAAGAATTACTTTAGTTGTGCTGCTCTTTACAAATTTAGCAAGAACGGAAAGAAACGGAAATGAGTTAAGAGGCGCTGGATTATTTACACGATATTATGTGTATTATTAACATATCAATATTTCTTTTTTTTTATATCATGGTTATCATGTATATCGCAACACCCATATTATAAACTAAAGTTTAAGAAGATCTATTATATAAAATGTATTGTGTATTTGAAACTTAGAAGAGCAATACGTCACTGTACATAATGAATGAGACAAACCACACTGTGCTGATGTTTTACAGTATTTTTATTTTGTCGGAATGAGAGCTTCTGTTATGTACAATAGAGGACAGAAACAAATGTTACAGAAATTATAAATATACTCTTGCTCCAAACTGGTTGTATTCGGAACTGGCTGTGCTGTGTCCAGTTGATGATTATTTACTATTCAAGTCTGCCCTCTCTCTCCTCCTCTCTCCAGGTCAGTACCAGGTATAACGAGGACCTGGACAGTACAATCAAGAGGTAACCGATGTGTAATTTCAATACTCACAATGCGCAGACTGGCTGCCCCCCCTCATGGCTAACTAAGAGTGATCAGTGGGCGGGATAAGAGAGGGAGGCGAGGGAGAAGAGAGAGGATGGATGAGTGGACAATCCTCAGGCGTTCACTCTCGCGGTGATGGCTGGAGGAAAGCGGGGCGAGGTTGAGGAGGAAGATGAGGAGCAAACGTGGGACACGCGGAGCAACACAACAACGTATCTTAAAACCTCAGCCAGTACATGGCGCTGCGCATTCTGTTGTAGTCGGGTAGCTGCTCGACGGGGCCTGAGGGGTGGAGAGAGAGGCAGGAGAGACAGATTAGAGACAGATATCACAGTGTGGGCCCCTGACCTGGCTACAAAAGGACTAAAACACACAAAAAGAACTCACCAACAGCTGCCACAGCAGGACACTTATCGTAGATATATTTGGAGCAGACGTCACGCACCATCCTGGGGGTCACGGCCTGAAAGAAGAGATGTGGAGGGAAGTCAGAGGCAATGCTTCACGCAATAAAATGTTTTCTCTCAATTGTACAAATAGTCCAGTTCAGAGTGTCAACTCACATCGATCCGAGCGTCCCACTCCGCCAGAGGAATACGCCGCCCGTAGTTCAGGATGTGTCTGCCGATGTCGTCACAAATAGGTGTTGTCCCTAAAAGACAAACGGGTGTGTTGACTTGTGATTCAGGATTATTATAGTAAACCAAACCTGAAACTAAAACCAGAATAAGCAGTGAAAAATATTTTCAGTAAACAGAATCTAAATAAAAACTAAATCCTTTAAGAAAAACTAAACAAACAATATTACCCGGGTAAAAACTAATTAAAATAAAATAAAAACAAACGTAAATTCATTTCAGTTTTAGTTGTTTTTTTTTTTAAACTGAAACTAAACTTAAACTAGCAAACACACTCTGAAAACTAGGTAAACTAAACTGAAATTGAAAAGTCAAAACTAAAAAATAAAACAACTAATTGAAAATTCAAAACTATTATAACCTTATTGTGATTCGGAGGAGTTTGTATGTACGTTTAAATGCCTGACAGACATGTTACGTACCATTGAGCTGTCCGACCAGGCTGGCCTTCAGAGTGTTCTTGCCTCTGGCTACATCACTCTCTGTCACCGTGGTACACAGGTTCATCCTGCGGGGAGCAGAAAGTGGAGGAAATAAGACAAAATATGTACATTGTCCTAAAATGAAAAGTGACTTAACATTACACTTATGGTGTTCTGTGAGTCAGGGCTCAACAATAAGGATGCCCGCTTGCCCGGGGTTAAGTAAAATGCCACGTTGGCCTAGTAAATCTAGCAACTCACTTGCCCAATCAGGCAAATGGTAAGAAATAATTTACAGAGCTGGTGATGTAAATATCTATAAGGAGTGAGCCATCTCACTTGCACAGTACCGATCAGGCACGCCTGAGAAAATAGCAGCAGGTAAAGAAAACGTTTATGAGCTGGAGCGTATTTCAATTATCCTGGAAACAGGAGTTTAGTTGGGTGGTGTTAGAGAGGATGTGGGCAAAACTCCAACTATGTATTGTGCAGTTTGCTGCAATTTTAAAAGAAAGGTGGATAAAACATGATAGTTAACTTTAGTCTTTGTTATGTGATAACCACTAATAAATAAAATTTGTATAAGGGCAAGTAAAAATTGACTTCGGCAAGTAGATTTCTAACCCACCTGCCGAGTCGGGGCAAGTTAAAAAGACGTTGAACCCTGTGAGTGTGTGTGTGTGTGTGTGTGTCCCAGAGTCATTACTGACCAGGCATTCTGGGACCAGTGCATCATATCTTCAATTTTGTGCCTGTCAGCCACAAAGTAAATGCCCAGCAGGCCGGTGTCGCTGTAGGAGGAGTGGAAGGCCTGGAAGCTGTGACACAGCTCCTGCTCCACCGCCAGGCGAGCCAGACGGCTGCTCAGGTGCTGCAGGTGAGAGGAAGGAAATGGATGCTGATATTCAACTGTTTACAATTTAAAATGAGATTATAATCACACACATCATCAGGTAGTAGGTCTAAATATTTATGGTGTTATATTTAGGTTGACCTGCTTTGAGTATGTGATAATAACAGCAGTATGGTGTTAAAGCAGTACAGAAGCCAGGGTCCCCACTCTTTTCAAGAGATCATTTCCCAGGACTTTTTCAGTGATGATCTAGCTGATATGACAGACAGGGATCTCTGAAATCATCTCTTATGTGCTTAGAAATTATAATATATATTGCAATATAATAATACAAACTACTAGCCATCAGTGACTAATATTTACATTTGGAGGATAATGTAACTTACAATAATTCAGAGTTCCAGCCACTTAAGCTGTAATGTCATCCAACCTACATGTGCTGCCATGAGACATTCACAGCGTTTCCACAACACAACCGAGAGCAGCCTGTACAAAATACTCTCGTCCATAAACTAAAATTTGAACATTAATTCGATCCTGAATATAACTTAGTCCTTTGAGTCCTGATAGATTGTCTGGTAGTTAATTCGCAGCTCAAGGAAAATAGGAGAATGTTGAAATAAATTTCCAGGACAACACAAGGATTTTTTCGTTCATTTTCCATGTGTTTTCAACGACTGGAAAATTGGTCAACTTTTTCCAGATTTTCCAGGATGTGTAGGAATATTATATAAATATATAAACTGACTTTTAAAAACTATTATAGTTCTGTATAACATGCCACACGTTGTCAGCCTCCAACTACAGCAAAGATGGAACAACAGGTGTGTAGAGCAAGTACAACATCTTCTACCCCACATCTGTGCTAATTATAGCGTTTTACCATAATCCAACATGTAAATATGATGACACAAGAATGTTATAATCGTAGTCAAAAAATAATACAGTTTAGCTTTCAGTAAATTAAACCATAAAATATCTAAAATTGCTATTCTATGCAGGGATGGGCATTCTGTGACTAAACATTTTTTTTAGCAGGTACTTTGATTTCAGGTCTTGTTCCTCCCGACAGGTCCAGAGGCAGGGGTGAGACCCCTGACCCAGGTTTTCAGAGAGGATCGTAGTCTACCCCTCAATAATGGCCACTCAAGACATTAACAACCTCGAGTGGGCAAAGCTTAGAGGGGGATACTGCTGCATAAGATGAATTAGGAGGTATTAATTACAGCTTCCAATTTCATCATTGTCTTTTCTTAATTGCATAAACTAAAACACACCTGTACAAAAACATATTTCACCAACCTTTCCACCGCCATAGGTGAGGTCAAAGCTGCCGATGATGGAGTTGGCCACCATGAGTGGTACGATGTCTGGGCTGGCAGCACTGGCGCCCTCCACAGCCACGGCAACGTGTGCCAGAGGCACAACATCATCACGCATACGGATCTGAGGAGAGGCAGGAAAGGAACAGATCAACAAAACAATTAACTATGACTATGAAAAATTAACCATGTTCTTTGGTCTGTCACAGGCCAGAATAAACATCTACAATATCAAACATCAATCTCAAATAGAAGTTAATTAACTTGAAATTAGTCTGTGACTGCTGCATTACTCGGCCGTAGATGGTCACGTTCAGCGATTTCTAATAATAGGGCTGGGATGATATGCTAATCTCCCGATTCGAGACTATTATGATACTTGGGGGCTGATTTGATAAGTATAGTGATTCCACAAGTATTGCGTTTTGATATTACGATTTATTGCTTTTTTTGATAAAAATCTACGTAGTCACGAGTATACTTGCGCTAAATTCAACAAGTCTGCATAGACTTAAATGAAGCAATTATATTGATTCTGGCATTATTAAATTAATTTCTAAATGGTAAAAAAAATAATAATAATAATACATAGGTGAATCGATTTTTTGTCCCACCCCTAAGAACTAATGGTCATGTGAAATAGCAGTGGAATAAGAGATCATGTCACAAACCTCACAAAACAATGAAGAGAAAAACACTACTGCAAAATACTCTCAACACATCTCACCTCGCTGCCTGTGAACCGGCAGGGTGACAACAAGGGGGCGGCATCTCCCTCGTACTCGAACGACACTCCGCTGAAGTGATCTTTGGCATAACCGACCAGCTCCTCGTGGTTCACACCTGTAGAGGACGCACATCAGATAAACGCCAAGTCGATCCAGGAAAAGTAGAAATTCACAGAGTGCCTCCTCACAGTGTGTGTGTGTGTGTTAGGATATAGAGGACCTACCTCCAGCAGCAGACAGCACCATGCGAGGGGCTTTGTAGTGGCTGCTGATGTAGTCCACTAGGTCCTGACGGGTCAGAGACCTGGGAGAATTGAATATGAGTATTGTAAGTACACAATGGTGCAGAATTTAATATAATATGGAATAGACATACTGAAAGAAAACGCAAAATGAGAAGTTAAATCATGACAAATTGTAGTTGTGCAACTTTTGAAGCCATAATTAGCATCATCGTAGCAGCTCACTGACAGCAGTGTGCTTTTGATTAACATTGAATTATTAATTATTTTGTGTGTGTTTGTGTGTGTGTGTGTGTGTGTGTGTGTGTGTGTGTGTGTGTGTGTGAGCATGCAGTTCCTCTTGCCTGGCATTGTTGGAGGGTCCCAGCACACTGTGTCCTAGAGAAGTTCCCTGGAAGGCTGTGGCATGCAGCAGGTCAAGGCAAACCTCCTGCAGGTTACCCTCGACTTCCTCTAGCTCACGCAGCACCACGCCCCTCTGCTGCTCGATCTCCGCCTCGCTCAGTGAGCAGCTCTGCACAACCTCTGACAGCAGCTCCACGGCTGGGAAAACACAGAGGAAAAACAAGTATTCACAACTTAGAAACAGCAAAGATATTACTTACCGCCTCATACAGTATGACTCACCAAAAACCATCTTGATTTGTCTTTCGAACAATCACCAACTCTGGTTTGGTCGAAATAAACCCTTATTTCACCGAGTTATATGTGCAAAAAACTGACAAACATATTGCCCCAAAGAAACATCAACGATGTACTCAGCCAATCATCAATATATTTGTCCAATCGCCCAACCCTACTCCATGACTAAACAAATTTTTTAGCAGCTGCTTTGTATTTCAGGTCTTGTTCCTCCCGACAGGTCCAGAGGCAGGGGTGAGACCCCTGACCCAGGTTTTCAGAGAGTATCGTAGTCTACCCCTCAATAATGGCCACTCAAGACATTAACAACCTCGAGTGGGCAAAGCTTAGAGGGGACACTGCTGCATAAGATGAATTCACTTTAGGAGGTATTAGCTACAACGAGTTCACATAGGAAACGATGTTAATCGTCTCGCGAGCTGAAGCATCAGAGGCACATTTCTGTGCCAAGTAAGGCCAAGTAATTAGGATTATTTCACTGCTTGTAAGCAGGTCATCTCACCTTTGGGCAGGTCTTTGGCAAGGGTCTTCATATAGTATGCAGTGTGCTCCCTGGAGGTATAAGCGCTCAGGTGAGCACCCATAGACTCCACCTGCTGCTCCAGGGCTGACTGAGGGTGTTTCTTGGTTCCCTGGGGAGTGAGAACAAAAGGTGAATGGAAGGAGCTGTGTGATGGCATTGTTTGGCTAACAGGTAGAAATATCTAGGGATGTCACAATCATGAATTTTAGTTGACGATTGATTGTCATACAAATAATTACAATTAACGATTTAATTGTGTTTTTCTGTTCATTTTATGCCAAAAAGTGGTACTGTTGTGTTTGGCTTTGCAACTAGACCTAAATCCATGTCGTTAATTTCTAATTGTTGGAAAAGGAGCGTCCATTCATCTCCAAATATTTTGCGGAAACAGTGTTTCACCTCTATTTCTGCTGCACATTGATTTATTTTAAATAGTTTGTTCTCAAACTGTTGAGTAGGCCGACATAATGTGACGAAAACGTGGTTCAAGACAGTGAATTAATGTAGGAGGAGGCTTGATTTTATTTTCAAAAGTTAACATGCAACGGGGAAACACAGAGCCAGTGTTAACCGTTCCTGCTTCAGCTTCCAGACTGTGGTAAGGAAACACAGGGGAGACTTTGTTTGCCTCCAGCGCTGAAGTTGATGCTCATTTCAGGGTTACACAGTACATTTACTAATACTAGACAACTTTACTGCTAATTTCTACTCTGAGCCACCATCACTCTCTCTCGCTCGCTATGCTCACACTAAGCTATTTCTGAAAGGACCCCCTGCTACTCTTATAACACCACGCTTCCATCTAAACATTTGTATGTGAATTATCTAATTAGAAAAGCTGGATGGAAGTGACAACTTGACATACCTTGAAAGCCATGTGCTCCAGGAAGAAGCCTGCTCCGTTGTTTTTCTCACTCTCATAGCGACTGCCAGTACTGATCCACAGTCCAACCTATGATGGGGAAGAGATATGTGAAGAAAATATGAATCTACAACAACACATACCATTCAATGGCGAGTCTATCAAGTGCTAAATCAACCTCCTACATTGGTTGTGAATAGATCCCGTATTACTGTGTTCTTACAGTGCATGTAGCATGTCCAGTATCCTCAGATGCGACCCTCAAACCGTTGTCCAGGGTAGTGAGTCGAGTTTCAGGGGCTCCCAGCAGGCTCTGGGCATAGCTGACTGAGGCCTGTCCACGCCTCAGAGACAGCAGGATGGGCTGGATGGGTAGAGACACCAAGAGGCAAATACTGTTAGAATAAGATGAATTTCTGCTAACATTAAACACATTGGAGGCCACTTTTATATATTTTCATCCTCCATAATATGAAGGCTTTAGAGATGTTATCGTGAAAAAAAACTCAGACCTCCTATGTGTCGAGCATCTCAGTTATAGTTCGGTTTAATATACCGAGTTTCAGAGATATGGAACACTCTGCCATCTCATATTTTAAAGTTGGCACCAGAAGCCGTTAAAGTAATGTTTTTATCTCCCCAATGTTTTCCTTGTGGATTATCTCTGTAAATTGCTTATGAATAATTACTTTTTATTGATGATACAATAATTTGAATCTTAATTCTATTTCATCACTTTTTCTACTTGCATATATGGATGTTTGCAAGTGTGTGTAATCTTATCTTTTTCTTCTTCGCTCTCTTTTTTACAACCCTTTATAGTATTTTATTCTCTTTTTATAATTGATTAAGGTACGCACTGGAGAGTGCCCTGATCAAGCCCCGCTGAGGGTGTTTTGCACCTCTCCATCACATTTGTTGTTGTTTATATAATATCAACTTGTACCTTTTTTATATGTGTAAACAAATAAAATCTAAAAGTCTATCTCTGGGTCAGACTGTACTGAACACTTTAAGTCAATCTGTTTACATACAGAGTATAAATGTTTGGCACAGGACAACATCTAAACTTGGCTGCTGACATTGACACCACTGCCACCTTCTACTATCTGCTAATGACTAAAAATAGACAGAACCAGAACACAATATCAGTATAAATCAAATATATTCAGATGTAAAACATGTACAATTGTCTATCCCTTATAGACTTGTTTTAATCTATTCTACAAACAATGTACAACTTTATTCTGCACTTTAGTCTATTTAAAAAAAAAACTACCTCAGTTCTTATCCTACATTATAGTCCACATTTGAAATTTCTTAATATCTATATCTCCTATATTTTATTATCCAGCACTATATCACTTTCTGCACTATATTCACATTTTTAATAGTCCCATATCTCAGTTGTTACCCTGCACTATATTAATTTTAACAGTTTCTTCATCTCCTGTTATTTTTTATATCTGGTATATTTGTTATACTCTGTATTACTTACTTGTGTCTCTTTACTAATATGTTTGCACTATCGGAATCAATAAAGTTACTACCCATCTATCTATCTATCTATCTATATCTATCTATCCATCACATTGTACTGTAAGGTAATGGGATGCCATTCTATAAATATTTTAATTTTCAGACAGTATTTTCAATATTTAAGATCAGAGATCAGATATTCCTTTATTAGTCCCACAGTGGGGAAATCTGCAGTGTACAGCAGCAAAGGGGATAGTGCAAAAAACAAGATGCATCAGCTGACACAGTAAAAAAGAGATAAACAAAGTGTAACAATATGAACAATTTAAATAGAAGGAAGTATAAAAATAGGAGCAGTATATACAGTATTGACAATAAACAGACTATTAACAAAATTGCACAAGTGGAAAATGATATATCACAGTGAGAATGAAATTAAAATCCACCTGAACATATCAGGTTATTGTCAGTTTTTTGGTGTGTAAGTGGTCTACTGGGAGCAGTGCTGGTTTTAGGATTATTTCTGAGAACAATTTGACTGTTTATTCAGATTTATACAAGAACATGTTGTGCAATGATGATCTGGGGTTACTGTACTGTATTATAAAATATGGGAACACAGCTAATGTCACTTTCTAAAGTAGCTTAGTTTCTCAAGTCAGTGAACAGTTTTCACATATTGTTCTACATGATACAAAAGCACTTTTTCAACAATCAAACATTTCGATGATCCACTAAAGTCCAGCACTGTCTGTCAGAACCTGTCTGTCCAAAGTCACCATGCTAAGGCTGCTAGCCAGGAAGCTAGTTCAGCTGCAGTATGAGGACAGAGGAGGACAACAGAGTCAAACTACAGCTGGTGACCTTGTGAAACACCGAGACGACGACCAGCTCATCTGGATAAACACGTGTATATAGAGTAAACGTTACACATTAAGCGATTATTACAAGATTAATACAAGACACTGTTTCATCTGACAGTTGACCTTGCTTTCACTGATGCTAACTGCTAAGCTAGTTAGCATTAACTAGCCTGTTAGCTCAGCAGGTTCATTACCTTCAGCGTTACGACACAATAACAAACAGCACCGGGACGTTTCATACTGCAAAACAAGCTTTAATGTCTAGCCTTTAAATGTAAACTCACGTTGCGGTTCTTGGCGAGGACTCGGCCCACGGAGCTCCCGACCCGACACACAGACGAGGCCATCATTCAGCTCTGATACACTGGAGGGGTGGAGGGGGAGTCTGCGCATGCGCGGTGGGAGGGGAGTCTGCGCATGCGCTGTGGGAGGGCTTCACTTCTTTTACTCCGTCAGATAAAACATGTAGATTATCTCTTCAACTGGGGAAATGTCGCCACCAGCTGTCCTCTGTGTGTTATTGAGGGTAGTTCAGTGTGGTCAGGTTGGAAAGACTTAAAGGGACTATTTGTAACTTTCAGAAATGCTTCTTAACAGCGACACCTGTGGCCGTGAAATCAACGAAAGTCAGCGTCGGGCTCGCGCTTGCTCGCTCTAAATATACCTGAACGAGCATCACTCAAAACAGTGAGGCGACACAAGTCATTTAGTAAACCATGAAGAAAGAAAGAAAGAAAGAAAGAAAGAAAGAAAGAGAGAAAGAGAGAAAGAAAGAAAGAAAGAAAGAATTTGGCTAAAATGAATAAACCATGAAGAAAGAATGAAACAAAGAAAGAAATAATTGGGCTAAAATTAGTAAAACATTAATCATTAGGTCCAATTAAGTATTTCAAACCATAAAGAAAGAAAGAAAGAATTTGGCTAAAATTAGTCAACCATGAAGAAAGAAAGAATGAAAGAGAGAAAGAAAGAAAGAAAAAAGAAACAAAGAATTTAGCTTAAAGGGACTATTTGTAACTTTCAGAATTGCTGCTTAACAGCGACACCTGTGGCCGTGAAATCAACGAAAGTCAGCGTCGGGCTCGCGCTTGCTCGCTCTCAATATACCTGAACGAGCATCACTCAAAACAGTGAGGCGACACACGTCAGCTAAAACCACAATATCACTCTATGTTTCAGCTGCTTGGCAGTAATGTTAGCTGACCAGACGAAGGTCTCTCCATGAACATGATTTAGATCTGATCCTAGTGTTGGCTTTTCCTGCCTAAGTGCAGGCTGAGGCAGCGGGGCTCTCCAGCGTGTCTCCCTGCTCTCTCCGCCCGCAGCCGGAGAGAGCAGAGGAGACACCGGCACCCGGTCGGTAACGAGAAGACAACGTAAATGTCTGTAGAGCTCCGTCACGTCACAAGACACGGAAAACCTCTGTTGGTCTGGAGGAGCTGCAGCATTTATTTCTGCACAAACGTCCACTGTACATTCACTAGATATTCTCAGAGCTAAACTAACTCTTCTGCAGTGTGTAGTGAGCGCGCGTTCACGTCTAGAGGTGGAGCGAGCTGAGCTGTCTGAGTGAAGGCGAGCAGGCAGAGGAGGAGGGTACAGCGGCTACACGCGAACGCGCATATGCGAGCGCGCATGTGTGACGACCCGCTACATTTATGCGCGTACAAAGTTACAAATAGTCCCTTTAACTGGAACTAATGATTAATGTTTTACTAATTTAAAGGGACTGTTTGTAACTTTGTAAGCGTATAAATGTACCGGGTCGGGAAACATGCGCGCTCTCATATGCGTGCTCGCGTGTGGCCGGAGCCTCGTCTCCTCTGCCTGCTCGCCTTCACTCAGACAGAGCGCACGTTCTCGCGTACTCACTCCACCTCTAGACGTGAACGTGCGCTCACTCCACACTGCAGGAGAGTTAGTTTAGCTCTGAGAATATCTAGTGAATGTACAGTGGACGTTTGTGCAGAAATAAATGCTGCAGGTCCTCCAGAGAGAAACGTTACTGTCTCCCTCCTGCGCCCGCAGGGAGACACCGGGTGCCGGTGTCACGGTTCACGTTTCTCTCTGCGGAGCCCCGTCACTTCACAAGACACTGAAAACCTCTGTTGGTGCGCGCTGTGTTAGTGAAGGCAAGCAGGCAGCGGAGGAGAGGCTCCGGGTGCCGGTGTCTCCCTGCGGGCGCAGGAGGGTGAGGCAGGAAAAGCCAACACTAGGATCAGCATTGATTCATGGAGAGACCTTCGTCTGGTCAGCTAACATTACTGCCAAGCAGGTGAACTATAGAGTGATATTGTGGTTTTAGCTGACGTGTGTCGCCTCACTGTTTTGAGCGATGCTCGTTCATGTCTATTTAGAGCGAGCAAGCGCGAGCCCGACGCTGACTTTCGCTGACTTCATGGCCACAGGTGTTGCTGTTAAGCAGCAATTCTGAAAGTTACAAATAGTCCCTTTAAGCTAAATTCTTTGTTTCTTTTTTCTTTCTTTCTTTCTCTCTTTCTTTCTTTCTTTCTTTCTTTCTTCATGGTTTACTAATTTTAGCCAAATTCTTTCTTTCTTTCTTCATGGTTGACTAATTTTAGCCAAATTCTTTCTTTCTTTCTTTCTTCATGGTTTGAAATACTTAATTGGACCTAATGATTAATGTTTTACTAATTTTAGCCCAATTATTTCTTTCTTTGTTTCATTCTTTCTTCATGGTTTATTCATTTTAGCCAAATTCTTTCTTTCTTTCTCTCTTTCTCTCTTTCTTTCTTTCTTTCTTTCTTTCTTTCTTTCTTCATGGTTTACTAATTTCAGCCAAATTCTTTCTTTCTTTCTTTCTTTCTTCGTAAGGCAAAATTCAAAAAGACCCCAGCCATTTTCATGTGCTATTATAATGAAACTTTGAAATTAGTGAGTGAAAAACAAGAGATGACAATTTATTAAATTCTGATTTCACTAAGTTCAAGCTGAAGGTAAATGATTTGGTCAGCAAATCATCTTTTAAAATTTTTTTTAGGCACTCAAGGTGCTGGTGGCTGATTGTCTAGACTGTTTTGGAGCAGTAATCTCCAAAGACAAAGACGGACCTTTGTCCTTCTCTATCGTACAGAGATGGACTCCCTATGAGCGGACTTTTGGTCTCCTCTTACACCAACGTACAGAGTGGGACTTGGCACTAATGGGCAGGTGGGTGGACTTCACCGTCATTGGCAGGGGAAGTGAGAAGGTTTCGATGGGGGCAGGTACAGGAGGATGAGGAAGAGGAAAAAGAGGAGGTGGTGGAAGCACACTGTTGATGTTTCTGAGCCGAGTCTCTGAACTCTTCAACCACCTCGGCAGAGGCATTACTTTTTCTGCTGCGGGTTTCTTCTCCTTGATGGGGCTGCGGCGCTTTAGTGCTGAACAGGTGGAGGCCCTCAGTGGAGGAAGTCGGTAGGGAGACCTGATCTTGGAGCCCTCAACAAGCAGGTTGACTCCCACATACTGTGGCACGTCTACTGCTGCCTAGAAACAAAACGTGAGATTTAAACTAATGTATGTCACCCTCACAATGTGGGCCATTTCAATGTACACTATAACCTGAAGAGGAAGGTATAACTCTTCCTTGCCTGCCTATATATGAGCTGAAAGTCTCCAGTGCTTGCAGTGCGGTCTGCTCTCAGGTCCAGGACGACTCGTAGAGTGTCTTCCTGCACAGCAGTACAGAGGCGGGCTGTCACAGGGGTGGAGCGAGCCATAGTGGGACTGGCATTGAGTTCTATCAGCCATGGACGCAGGTCATGACCTAAGAAACACAGAACAAAATATCTAAGTAGTGATGATTCTTTTTGTTTTCATAGTTTTGTTTATTAAAGGGATAGTTTGGGTGTTTTTGAAGTGGGGTTGTATGAGGTAATTATCTATAGTCAGTGTATTACCTACAGTAAGTGACGGTCAGCACATTCCAGCTTGGAGAAACAGACAGGAGTTACCGCATGGAAGCAAAGCAATGTACTGCTGTGGACGGGGGCAACAGCAAAACGTATTTTAGCCACTTAAAAGAGAGGCACACCTAAAAAAAATCAATATCAGTTTAAGTGTACACTGTATTTAGAATATTTTCAGCAGTTTACCTTGCAGTCTTTGTTTCTGACAGGGAACTGAAGCCGTTATCTATGCCCCCGCCAAAGCAACCAGACTCCATTGAAAAAACACTAATTTTTACCTCACAGAACTGGGGATTTGCTGGTCTACTGCTGCCTCGATTGCTTAGTTTGTTTGTATTTTTGTCTGACTTTTGTTAGTTTGGATTCACCAAAAAATTACAGATTTTTTCAATGGAGTCCGGTGGCTTTGGTGAGAGCACAGATGGATACCACGGCTTCAGCTTCCAGTTGCAAAGGGCTGTCTGACGGCAAGGTAAAGCTTACACTTAAACTGATATTGATTTCTTTAGGTGAACCTTTCTTTTAGTTGGCTAAAATACGTTTTGCTGTCGGCCCCGTCCACAGCAGTACATTGCTTTGGTTCCGTGCGGTATCTCTTGTCAGTTTCTCCAAGCTGTGGGCGTGCCGACCGTCATCTACTGTAGGTAATACACTGACTATGGATAACTATCTCATACAACCCCACTTTAAAACACCCAAACTATCCCTTTAAAATGTAATCTAAATTAGAATTGAATGCCATGTTTATGTTATTATCAATATTTTTTACAGCAGTTTTAGAATATGAGTTGATGCATGTTGAAACAGGCAGTATAACATATTCTAGAGCATCACTGACAGTGATCCCATCCTACCTAACATGAAGTCAGCACCGTAGAGCTCAAAGGTGTTTTTGCGTGACTCCATCAGATCCTGAGTTGCCTGTAACGCGTGGATCACAGCCTTCTCCATCCCGGGGACTACCACCGTCTGCCACTGAGCCTCTCGGCCCTGACTGGACAGAAAGGTCCTGAACTGGTCATCCGACCACATGTTGTCTGCTGGGATGCCGCAGTGGCGTTGTCGGGAGGGTGTCAAGTGCCTCTGGATGGAGTTATTGCACAGGTGGACTGAGCTGTAGGGATGAGGGTAAAGAGGGCAAGATCGGAAAGAGAGATGAGATGAAATGGATGATAGGGAATGGAGAGAAGTATAATGAAACGTGATTTAAGAGGACCTCTCACTACTTCTACTGACTTTGACTATGGTTATATTTACCATGTGATCAGACCATGTTAAATTTAGTAACAGGTATGAAAACACAAAATCTCTCTGCCTGGCTGAAAGATATTATGTAGTTTTTGCATCTAGAAAAGATAAAGTTTAGCTTTCTAAAGGAGTGGCAACCCTTTGTCTCCTATTTTAATGGCTTGTCTGTTCTTCCTCCTGACTGATTGCTTATGTTTCAACACGACATCCTCGGCCTGTAACAGGCCCCTGATCAATATACTCCTTAACAGCATGGCCAAATATAAACCAGTTGAAGCACATTTTCTTTTTTTTCAATTTTGATTCTACTTTAATTTATTTTTATTTTATTATTTATATATTTATTCGTAGAGGCAGTTTGCAGTTTTGGAGTTGATTTGAATGTTGCTTATTTTCATGCCACGCACTGACGAAATCAGATCTCCCGCCAAAGATCGCAAGCATAATCATAACCTGTGTTCCGTTTCATTTATTCTGTATCTTACTCTCACTTCCCCTTTAAATTTAACGTTCATCTGGTTTCACATCTGGTTTCTCATCTGGTTTCACATCTCATTCACATCTCTGTAGAAATATACTGTATGTCTTACCTGTCCATTGTGTCTAGCGAGTAAGGCTGCGTAGAGAAACGTAAGTAGCACTTTTTATAGAACCACACAGTCAGAGGGTTCCAGTCGGTGACCAGGAACCACTGCCGCACGTCAAATTTGGTGCCGTGGACCAGCAAGGGGCACTCCAGGTACTTCTGCACCACCCACTTGCTTTCCCTGATCAGGATTGGATCAACGTCCACCAGCTGGAGGATCTGATCCAGATGCCTGGCGCATTTGATACCTGGAAGGCAGCAGGAGTGGCAGGTCAGACAGGATATTTGTCAGATATTATGTGAACTTGTTGATAGTGTCTGACTTCTCACCTCTGCCCCTGGACATAGCTCCAGGTTTGATGATCCAGATGTTGTGTATGCCATCTATGTCCAGCTGTGGACTGACCGTCGCGAGCCTCTGTAGCATGGCTTTGCAGCAGGACACAAAACGATCGCTGTCCTCGATCAATGCTCCTCCGCTGAACGAGGAAACAGAGAGAGGGAGGCACTGTAGTGAGATACTGGAGAGCACTTTGATTTCCTTTTATATCGCTCACACACACAGTACTCACTGAACAACAAGGTAGTAACTGTTGATAAACTCTGCCCACTCCTCCTTGGTTAGTGTCTGTGGTGTCTCCATGTTTATGTCTATGTCCCTGTGCTCCAGACTCTCTAGAAACTCATGGCATACTTTGAGTGCGCTGGAAATCATTAGTGAAAGGTTCATCGGTCTAGATCGCTGTTTGCTTTGTTTCCTCGCAGCTTGAATGTTGTGGCTTGTTCCCTGCTCCCTCTCCACAATGTACTTCAAAAAACTGGTGCAGGCTGTCCTCCTGTAGTCCTCTACACAAAGGACAGAGACGGGGAGGCAAGTATTGTTAGCTTTCTAGTATAAAGATGCTTGAAATACATTAAAAAGAGATCATTTGATGGGGCGTAAAGTCAGATCTGTTACCAATGAAAGCATGCTTCTCATCCAAAGCTCCGAGTCTATAACAGCGAGGGAAGAAGGTGTCGGGGTCAGCTGAGTCAAACCAGTGCAGGTTCCTCAAGTTCACACACAACCCAACCTGACAAAGAAAAGAAAATATTGACGGTGCGTGTGACAGGAGACCACTGAATCAGCCGACCGACTGTTATCAGGTCATTAAATAGACGTTATCGGTGGTTATAAACCCCATAGTTGTGGGTCAGTAGGGCCCTGCTACACCCACTAGTAGGTTTTATCGTCTATTTACATGGTTGATCACCAAAAGAAGGTATAAAAGAAGACAACAGCGACCTCTAGTGACCGTAGTAATTATGACAGGAGCAGAAGCAGAAGTCAGGCGCTGTAGTATACTGTAGACAGCGTTGCCAAATGTACAATAATTATTTGTATTTGTATGATAATATTGCTCTCTGTAAGATGTACGATCAATAATGCCCAAAAGTACATTATAAAGTGCATGCAGAATATGAACAGGCCTCCAAAAATACTGTCAAATTTTCAGACTTATGGACACATTGCCCCCTTCGCCAGCTTTTTTTTTTTTTTTTTTTTTTAAATAAAATGATGTGGGTAGTTTTGTACGTGTGTCAAAAAGTTTTTTTTGTAAAATTACACATTCGCGCCTATTTTTTCTCGTGGTTATGACTCGCGTACGATCATTTTCCTTAAAATATGATAATTTTAAGCCTCTGGTATGATAGTTTAACATTTCTCATCTGAGTGTGAAACTCCATGTCAGGTGGACGTCAGGAGCAAATGATGGGGCACAAAACACAGGGTTTTCACCCAGGCATGCAGGGTTTGCATTAGGTGTGAAACCAACAACGTGTTGTGTTCACAAGCGTTAAGTTTCACTTTCGCTTGGGTAACATAGTTATTTTAAGCCAAAACATGATGTTTTACCCTAAACTTTAAGCGATTTTCTTGCCTAAACCTAAAGAAGCTGTTGTGTTTGTGTTCAAAACATTATAATATGTTGCTTTCAGGTTCCGCTTTAACTTTTACAACGTATGTAGGCATAGTAGGCCCCTACTGACTCACATCTGTGATGCATAGAAACCGATAATGACTATTATTAATGGCCTGATAACAGTCGAATCAGGTGTTTTTTGCTGTAAGAAATGATGACAGCATATAAACATACCTTGGTGGTGAAGCTGCCTGCTTTTGCAAAATGATTGGTAATCTGTTCTTTTTGCAAGCTGTTGGTGTAGATGGCGTCTCTGCGGTTTGTCCAATAGAAATAAACCATTTTGTTCCGCACCAGGCGAGACTGCATGAGAAGAAGGAAAGGATGAGGGCTGAATCTGTTTATGAACTTTAAATTTCCAACGTGTATAACAAGGTGGGCAACAGTCTTTCACTTGCTGTGCCTGTTTAGCCTCATGTAGCCTATGACCTTAAATATTATATTTACCATGATACCATATAGTCCATCTGGATCCTGCTCTTCTTCCACATGGTCAGAGTTCTCTGAGAAGACGGAGTAATGTTAATAAATGGTAGGACAGATATCCACACCCAGTAATAATGTGATTTCTGAAACTTTCATCCAGCTCACCGTCATCTTCATCATTAGAGCTGGCTCTGCCCTCATCGCAGTGGCGCTGGTAAACGTGGTGGTTCGGGCGGTGCACACGCTGCTCCACCCAGCCTCTGGCCCTCAACGCTGCCCTGATGACAGGGTAAGGGCCCTGGACAGTGAACACCTTGTGCATCTGAGAGGAATGAAAGCAGACACTTAAGTAATGGACAATCAGAGATGTATGTGACCACATAAATGTTGTTAAACTCACCCTGACGGCTTTGTCCGCAAGGGCTTTGGCTGTCTTCAGTCTCTCTGGGTTAAGAGCAGGTAAACTGACAAAACTGCGGCGAACTTTGCCCTCAGCAGGTATAGCTAACAAATCTGTTGAGTAAATTATACTGTTAATTAGAAAGCTCATCAGAGATGATCATGCAGTTTGAGGAGTACTATATATACCAAGTGAACTCATTCAGCTTGTCGACCTGCAGGGTAAACCTACTTCTTTGCAAGCTTTTGCTTTCATCTTGGTTGCATTGCTGGACCACAGCTGTGACCTTCTGACCTCTGGACCGACCTCGTGTCTTCCCTGCAGTGACAGTAGGATTGTTACAGTGCAGTACGCAGTATTTTGGTACAATGGCTCATGTAAATACATTTGAAAACTGAGCCAGAAGGCCGGGTTGTACGCTTGGAACAACATAAATGGCATAGCCCTCTTCAACACGTAGCAGTCCAGTACATGAAGGAGGAGAGGCTGGCAAATATTCACAAACACCTGCAGTTTCTTTCTAACATTTGCAACTGTAATATATCTATTACAAAACAAAATTAATAAGATATACACCTAAATGCATTAAACATAAACCACATACTGTATAACTGGAGAGCACATACAGTAGATGTAATACACGGGCAAAGCCAAAGATAATGTAACTACAGATTAAGGCTTGACATCTTCAGTTTGGAGCCAAAAAGAGCAAAGTCATAAAACTTTAATATGTGGCCTCTTAGTTCAAACATCTGGCCACGTGTCCTGAATGTGACCTCGTGATTAATTCAGCTTTCATGATCTATAAGGCGACTCTATGAATGTAGTCCTTTGGAGGTGTGAAGTCATACAGAAGTTGTCTTTCAGTTTAGAAATGGGTTCCACAGCAGCAAGTTACAACAGGAAAACCCAGAATTTCTCCTACTGAAGGCCCAATCTGTGATTTTATTTGACAATATGAAGTCATAAAATAACAGAGTTAAAATCGAATCATAGGCCCGTGTTACTGCTACAAGAATTGTCAATCAATTTGGAAATAGTAGATGGTTCCCATCTTAGTGATTTCCTTTGTTGCTATCTGTCTCTCACCAGTGTGTGGGCGTGGTGTGCAGCGTCTATCAGTAGCCTCCTGACCCAGCTGGACAGACTGTTTCACCTCCATACTAACATCAGCTCTCATTCTTCAGGGGAACCTTTTCTTCGGCTCTGTTTCATGGTTTGGTCACACAAACTGCTGCAGAGGACACAGTTCAGAATTTATGGGGCAACAATCATACAATACAGTGTAAAGGTGTGTACAATGTCACACAAATAATGTGTACAATGATCAAAATGCTGTAATTCAGTGATTCTGAAAGTGAGGTCTGGGGACCCCCAGGGGTCCGTGGCACACTGTCAGGGGGTCCGCGAAATAATTTGCTATAAATTATAAAATTGTGCTTCATCATTAAATAGTACATATGTACAGATGGGGACCATTTGCACCGATAAAACAAGCATATTGTGTCCATTACTCCCACAGAAACTCTGATATGATTGTGACACACAGCAATAAGTTAATTATTTTTTTATTATTTTAAGCTCTTACTGAGAGTCAGCTTTAGACTGTTAAGTTTGGCTTTATTAGGACTATGCTAGTCATTTTCTGAAAGCTTCTTTATCAATTAATTGAAATCAAGGTTATAAATGCCGTCAAAATGAATCCAAATGCAATTTAAATAAAATTACCCTCTGTTTAACAGTTTATAAGTGGTATTAACATGATTCAAATTGAAACGTATTTCTGTTTATCACTATGAAACAGATTTCAAGTATTTAGGTTGAAGAGTTTTAGAATACAAATAGTTTAGCATCTAAGAGTACAAATGGTAGTAAGCATTATGCTTAATCTGTGTTACGATTATGAGCGGGTCCTTGGAAAATGTTCTCCCATATAAGAGGTCCTGGCCCCAGAAAGCTGTAAACAACTGCAGGTGTCATGCATCTCTCTGGCTACTGGTCTTGTAGATCAGTCTCTCTCCAAGTGCACTGGACTATAAAGGGGGTCAAATTGCTTGTTTGGCTACACCTGTAAGGTTTATACCTAACACCCAGGCAGGGTGTGATACTCAGTCTGATTTCCTTCAGTTACCTGCTGAGCAGAGGCCCAAAACCAGACAACAACTGAAATACTCATTAAAATCCAACTCTAATCAATCAATTCCAAAGAAATCTCTCACAACAGCCTAGTCACAGCATACACAAAATATCTTCATATCTTAAAGGTCCCATATTGTAAAAAGTGAGATTTTCATGTATTTTATATTATAAAGCAGGTTTAAGTGCTATATAAAATACTGTTAAACTATCAAAACGCTCAATATACGGAAAAACACACACAGCCCGTATTCAGAAATTGTTAGTTTGAAACAAGCCGTTAGGATTTCTGTACATTTGTGATGTCACAAATATACAATATTTAGACCATTACACGGTTTTAAACGTAAACATTTTAAATGTGTCACAGTTTGTTTCCTGTTGTAGTGTATGTGAATAACATCAGCTGACAGGAAGTAAACATGGTCCCCAACTGTTGCCTAGCAATGCAATTCCATTGCAATTCCATTGCAATTCCATTTAAATGCACTAAAACGGAGCATTTCAGACAGAGGGTAAATACAGGTATATTCAGACAGACATGAGGGAAATAAAGTTGTTTTTTTAACATTACAGTATGTAAACATGTTCTAGTAGAAACACAAAATACAAGAATGAACCTGAAAACGAGCATGATATGGGACCTTTAATAATAATAAATATTTGCAATAAAGCCACCACACGCTACAAGTCCTTTTCTTTTAAACTAACATTAGAATCACAGTTACAACCTTTTCATTATTTTTTAAAACTTACTGGTAAAGTCTCTACAGAACCACCAAACACTTTCCTCTCGACTGGAATATTAGATTACTTTTTTAATAAAAAGCTTTGACCTCATGGTTTAGTGTTTGTTCCTCTTACCTGCTGAAGTCCTCAGGTGTGTTAACTCCGGTGCCGTTGAGTTTCACTGGAGGAACGCACGGTGAGCTCTACTACCTGTTTACTGTTACCATGGCAACCGCTGGATAGCTCCTGATGCCACCACAGTATCTGCAGACAGACACCAATGTTACAACACAAAGCTGTAAAGACTTTCAATATTTTAAAAGAAATACATTTTATCTGAACTCTGAAAGGACTTAAATTAATGGACTTTGGACTCCCTGGCTTGTATTTGTTTCTGTTTCTATGTTTTTGTATGACAATTGTTGTATGTTGTAAATAAAGGAAGGAAGAAAGTTTTGAAAGCAAACAAAAAAAAAACACCTTGAAATGTAGCCTACATGGCCCTGGTGTAAATTTGTGTCCGTGGAAATATTATTATTATTTTAGGGAATAAACGATTATATATTAAGCTGTTTTTATTGTGTTTGTTTGCTTTTGAACCTTTGATACCTAGGCTATTATTTCTGCTGTATAGGATATTTAAATATTGTTTTACTTTAATTGCACATTGTGGTATTGCTACTTTCACTTGTGAATTAAAGATCAAAATACGTATTTGTTACGTAGAGTATATTGTAGACCTCATAGGCCCTATTGTGGAATAGGCTATTTGAATGTGGTATGTTGTTTTATTGTTTGTATTTTTAATATTTCTCTGTTTTTATTTTTTTAAAGACAATATCATACACAATATAAACTGGAAAAACAAAGTTCGGAAACTTGTGTTTGGTGGATTATTTCTCTGTTGTTACAATGCTAATGGTCATTGTTTTTTACATCGTTGGAAAGCCTGTTTATTTACCTTCGCAATGATGTCCAACTTGTAAGGATCATGCATTTGTGGGATGAGCAGCACAGCTGATTATGTGGGTGGCGACCAAGAAAAATTTGCCAAAATGCTCTGCCAATGGTAAAAAAAACACGTAAAATACAACATCAACAATACAAGGCCCAAAATAACCAAAGGGCAACACTATTTTATAGCATCCACATTGAGTTCATTCTTAAAAAATAGGAAAAAACTTGTAAATTAATTTTAAACGTCACCTCTTTCATTTTATTAGTAAGAAAATATTTTCTGTTTTTTTTTTATATATACATATATATATATTTTTATTTCAAAATGACAGTATACATAGTAACAGCAGAAAATATTAAAAATAATGTACATACAGAAGAAGCATAGCGAAAACATAAACAAAGACATTGCATACATTAATTGTTTTCATTGCTTTTTTTCTTGGTGAGGAAGAAATGTGTTCTCCGTGTTCTGGCGTCATCTTGTGGCTGCTCTACGTCACGGTTTGACGTCACGCTGCTGCGTGCTCTTTGCCCGGGCAAATCCCCGCCGCACTACTTTCAATCAGTCTACATCCGCGCTCATAAAATCTATACACACAGCTAATCCCCGCCGCACTACTTTCAACCAGTCTACATCCGCGCTCATAACATCAACACATACAGCTAGCTATCTTAGCTAGTAACTTAAATAACTTTATATATAATCAGAGAACACTCGAACACAGGTGAGCCGAGCAACGTTTTTAAACATCCAGTGGAAAGGAAATGTTTATTTCCCCTGAAATCAACTCAAGCTAACATGCTAAACAGAGAAGAACTGTTAACTAGCTTACCTGTTAGTTTAACTTTAACCTCTCTCTCTCAGTCAGGTGAGCTGAACAGTTATAATGTGTGGAAGAACTGCGTGCACTCTGGCTCCGGACGAGGTGAGCCGAGCCTGCAGCTACAGAGACCGGGGAGGACAGCGGAGGAAGCCTCGCTGGAGGGATGGAGACGAGGACAAATACAGACCCTCCTACAACAAGAGTCCTCAGACTACCAGCCCAGTGCTGCTGTCACACAGGCACTTTAACAAGGTAAGATATACCTGTATCTGTCACACAGGCACTTCAACAAGGTGAGATATACCTGTATCTGTCACACAGGCACTTCAACAAGGTAAGATATACCTGTATCTGTCACACAGGCACTTCAACAAGGTAAGATATACCTGTATCTTGTTTTAAAGTGAAGGACGCCAACATATGTGGAGATTTCTGATTCTGATATGTGGAGATTTCGCCCTATAACGGATACTAGTGTGTGAAGGAGCTTCTGCAGGTCCTTCCTTCCTGCAGCTGTCAGACTCCACAACCAGCACTGCTCCCAGTAGACCACTTACACACCAAGAAACTGACAAGAACTGCACTTTACTGTACACCAACTGTCTATCAATACTACTTAGGTGTAATTCATACTGTGCATTATCATTTTCCACTTGTGCAATTTTTTTTATACTTCCTTCTATTTAAATGGTTCATATTTTGTTACACTTTGTTTAGCTCTTTTGTTTACTGTGTTAGCTGATGCATCTTGTTTTTTTCTATCCCCTTTGCTGCTGTACACTGCAAATTTCCCCACTGCGGGACTAATAAAGGAATATCTTATCGTATCTTATCTTATTACTATATACAATGCAATTCAATGTAACAACACCACAAATGGGAGCTAAATTAAACCACAGACATAAATAATAAACTCTTCTTTGTCACAGTTTCAATATGGACCAATGTAAGCCCCCGAAATGTAGTATGTGCTGCAGAGTTATTGTATTGAATACCATTATATATTGTAGGCAGGGTATGAAATTAATACCTAAAAAGTAAAAGGTAAAAGTAAAAGGTCACCTGTCACCATGGCAGATAGATTATCCTTATGTTAAAAAATATTATTTTTAAAAAGCAATTAGCAAATGGGTTGCAGGGACCCTGATGAAGACCTGTGTTAGTCGCAACGCGTTGGACATTTAAAAAAATTATTGCCATGTAAAATAAAGGCATTTTAATTTTGTTCAAACACTACAGTGTGCCTTGGATTATTTTTGAGGGAGACTTGCATTTTGTACTTTTTTGAGACCATATTCCACCCATGCAATGAGCCCTTCACAAGACTGAATGAGCCAAATACACCTGAAGGATCCAAAGAGCTCCTGTATGTGATTACCACAGAGACCCAGCAGCGCTTCTACTCCATTGTCTTCAGGTTGCAAGATATATTCCATATTTCTACAGTCTGATACCTCTGACTCAGTGTTTATTATTCTAAAGCGTTTTAAATAGATTTCAGAAGTGGCAGACAAAAATGATGAGTTGCCGGTAGAAATGTTCAGAGACCTGCCACAAAAAACTTAATTTCAGACCCTGATTGTAGTTGCTCATGTTATTGTTGTGTTCACTATGTTTCAGGATGCTCCTGTCGATGAGTGTGTGTTGGCCTCTATGCGTTGGGGTCTGGTACCCTGGTGGTTCAAGGAGAAGGACCCGAGCAAGATGCAATACAGCACCAACAACTGCCGCAGCGAGAATATACTGCAGAAGAAAACGTACAAGGTGCATATACAGTTTGAGGCCACCACCAAGCTGTATTGTCCTTCTTGTTTTATGTCTTGTTCCTTATGAGTGTCTAATCACTCTGTCGTCTCCCCAAAGGACCCCATGATAAAAGGGCAGCGCTGCGTCATCCTGGCTGATGGCTTCTATGAGTGGAGGAGGCAGGAAAAGGACAAGCAGCCTTTCTTTATCTACTTCCCTCAGACTCAGGAGAAAACAAAGGATGAGGATGACCCCACGACCTCATCTCGCAATAAGGAGAATTCAGAGACGGCGTGCCCTCCAGAGGAGGAGGCCTCCCCTGACCTGACAGAGGTACATATTGGGTTTTCTATAGCAATATAAGCAGCATGAACATTTGCTTTCATCCAGAGTGGAAGTAGAGAGAATGCAGCTGTGGAGGAAATTGCCACGGCTGAAAATATCCTGTGTGGGAGAGGAGCTAAAGCAAAAATGTGCATGTGTCCACCAGGTGTTTCTTTAGCATTCAACGTGACTTAGTTTTGATGCTGGTGCCAGGCTAAGGAGTGTAAAAGAAATACAACCATACCAACAAAATCTGTCAGTCATAAAATCTGCTCTATGCTGTGTGTTGGCCAGGGAGGAGAAGCAGCAGGTGAGTGGACTGGATGGAAGTTGCTGACTATGGCCGGACTGTTTGACTGCTGGACACCTCCAGATGGTGGAGAACCCCTTTACACATACAGTGTAATCACTGTGAACGCTTCCCCAAGCCTGGATAGCATCCATGATAGGTAAGGATAGGTGATGGGCTCTTTTTTATTTCTCCATTAGTGTCTGTATGAAATCCTAAATCACTGCGTGGTTGTATTTTAGGATGCCAGCAGTCCTGGACGGGGAGGAAGAAGTGAGGAGTTGGCTGGATTTTGGAGAAGTGAAGTCTCTAGATGCCTTAAAACTGCTCCAGTCTAAAAACATTTTGACTTTTCATCCCGTCTCTTCACTGGTAAACAACTCTCGCAACAACTCTCCAGAGTGCCTTCAGCCGGTGGATCTCAACAGTAAAAAGGTATCAGATTTACTGTGGCATTTATCTCACTGTGGTTGGAAAATTTTGCAATGAAGTTGTCTGGCAACTAGAGAGGTTTAAGCTGACAAATGTGACCCTTGACCCCCCCTAGGAGCCCAAACCCACAGCCAGCAGTAAGATGATGATGAGCTGGCTGAAGAGCAGCACACCTTCAAAGAGGAAGGAGCCCGACACATGTGAGAGTAAAGAAGAGAAAGAAAGCAAAGCAGAGGGTCAGTCCAAGTCTACAGGACTTCAGCAGTGGCTTCAGGGAGCCAATAAGAAACCAAGAACCAAGTGAAGATACGACCTGGGACTGAAACTCTGTAGTAGAGCCGCAACGATTAATCGATTAGTTGTCAAATATTAAATGAATCGTCAACTATTTTGGTAATTGATTTGAGTAATTTTTTAAGAAAAAAAAAGTCAAATTCCAGCTTCTTACATGTGAATATTTTCTGGTTTCTTTACTCCTCTATGACAGTAAACTGAATATCTTTGAGTTGTGGACAAAACAAGACATTTGAGGACGTCATCTTGGATTTTGGGAAACACTGATCGACATTTCATAGACCATACACCATTTTATAGACCAAACAACTAATTGATTAATCAATCAACAGATTAATCGACAATGAAAATAATTGTTAGTTGCAGCCCTACTCTGCAGTATTTAAAACCATTCAGGTGTTATTTATTCCACTTTACTATTTTGACAGTTGTGATGAAAATGTACTTTTGCTTAGTTACCAACACTTTTAAATGTAATAAAAAATGCTACACATCCCGTTTCATTTCAAAATGTTATCAATAAATGTCAGAAATAAACACTGCAAGCTTTATTCAAGATTTTTATTACCCTTATTACTTGAAACGCAGACATTTCGAAACAATGTAGATGCTATGCATTTATCATATTAATAATATAATAATGATGAATGCCGATACTTCACCCCCTCCCCCCATACATTTTTTTTTTCTTCTTTCAAAGTTACAGTATGTATGCTATCTCGTAATCTATAATGCATTTCAAAGATTTAACATAATACGAACAGACAGTTAAAGATCTGATCGGTTAAAAGAAATGTCAAGCACTTAAATTGTTTGCCAACACGAGCAACTGGCAGAGTCGGATATGGAGATTTACAACACAACTTTTAGCCTTCCCCCACACAATGATTGAGAGGTTTGCAAATATACAAAGTCTTGCAATAGTTGACAGTAAAAAGAAAGGTACTAACTAATAGTACTCAGTTATGAATGATATTTATACTGGAGAAAAATCTCTCCTCTGCAGGATTATCGGGGTAGAATGACATGCTATCCTCATGGTTCATTCCCACGTCAAATGTTGTACCAAGAATAGCTAATTACAAGATGAACCTTCATTTCCCCTAGTAGAGGATTAGCGTGTTACACTCACATCTGGATTCACACGATGTCCTCAACCTGAGCTACATTTATTGTGACTCCAAAATGAGATGTCTGAACAAGTCTTCAGTAATTGTGGATGACAGCAAAGTGCAAAAAAAACAAAAACAAAAAACCTGTCGTGAAACTGGATTTTCAATTCTGTGCCAATTAACAAGAACCAGCAGGCAGCATATTAATGTGACCCACATGCACCTTCACACATTCTGATCCTTCACTACTTCAGTTCCCACTTCTTTTTTTGGAGGTAAAGTGAAAGCACGGAAACAAGTGTTTTTTTGAGAGTCAAACAAATTTAAGCCACAACACAAATGAGTAAAACGGGGGGAGCAGTGTTTCCTCTATTCATGCAGCAGCGGCGGGCCGTGAAAGTAAGAAAACAACCAGCACTGCTAAAGAAACTTTGATTTAAAAAAACAAAACAAAAAAAAAAGGATTAGTTTTCTAACTATACTCATCAACACAAACATGTAGATATAATGATTCGATTTACCAAATAAAAGCAGTTAGAACCAAAAATTGGGTGTGAAAGCAGCAATATACATGGAACTGAAAATGAGCCCAAACCACCACCGCCATGAAAAAGTACGTAGGGAAACACTGGGAAGTAATAAGCATCGTACAAGTAAATTCCATAATGTTTCCTTAAGGTGTTCTTTGGGCTAGGAGACTCATATTTTATACAAAATGTGTGTTTTGTATACGTAAGGAGGTGAGTGCAGCATGTTTGTGTGTGTGTGTGTGTAGTATACTCAATGAGTGGGATGCTGCTTGTATGTTGGGCATTAGGGATTAACACAGTGGGCCATGGGATAAGGGGTATATAGACAAGGCAAGACAGGGTAGTGAGGGCCGTGACAACCCCCCTCCCCCGGAGATCTTCAGAGACCTCAGCAGCTGCAGGTCTCCGCTGACGGCTTGGCTCGCTCGTTCCTGTCCAGCTTTATCGGCTCCGGGAACTCATTGTACAGCTCCACTTCGGTCTCCTGAAATCAGACAATAGACTTGCATCTCCAAGCTTTCACAGAAACAGATGCAGAAAAATGTTATTTCTTAGCATGGTCAATGGACTTGCATTTATATAGCGCCTTTCTAGACTTCTGACCACTCAAAGCGCTTTACACTACATGTCAGCACTCACCCATTCACACACACATTCATACACTGATGGCACTCTATTCGGGAGCAATTTGGGGTTCAGTATCTTGCTAAGTAGGTCTTGTTAGGTATCTTAAGTATCTTGGAGGAGCCTGATTGGTGGACAACCCGCTCTAACTCTGAGCCCCACATTCAAGAAACTAAGTCAAACTGTCAGAATCCTCCGTTACCTGTTTGAGGGCGTTGCGTGCGATAGTCTGGAAGGCCTGCTCCACGTTGATTGCCTCCTTGGCGCTGGTTTCGAAATATGGGATGTTGTTCTTGCTTTGACACCAAGCCTGTGCTCGCTTGGTTGTTACCTGAAACACAAAGGAGATGTGTCATACTTAGAAAACATCAGACACAAAGAGCATGACTGTTTAATCCAAGCTATTTTCAACACTTCTAAAGAAAAATAATCCGTAAATATTTTAGAAACAATCAATGAATCAAATGCTCTGATGTAAAATCTGGGTACTTTATCACCCGGCAGTAGAGGCATTTTGGCTTCATGAGCCATTGAGCATATACATTATATACATCCATGATTGCGCCTCACCGGAATCTTCTACAAGCTGCTAGCTTGACAGCTGTGAGTACTAACAATAGTCATGTTGGTTCTTTACGTTCATTATATGTTTATGGTCATAATGATAATAGTGGGGGAGAGGCTTTGGAGGGAGCCTGAAGCCGATTCGTGACTTTCTCGCCAGATTTAGGGACTCTTAGAGCTAGTGCTGCTAGCTTCTTTCATTGGAAAAGAGTTGGCAAGACAGAGCTCGATTTTTCGGTTGGATCATTTGAAAAAATCTAGTGTACTATTACTAGTTTCTCAAGCTCGCCAACCCTACCTTTAGGGCCTCAAAAATGACTAACCACAGCTGTACATTTCCTTGAAAAACAAACCCAAATGACAACCATGGCAAACAAAAATGTGATTATCTGGACCCACCTGTCTGTTCTCCAAGTCGATCTTGTTGCCCAGCACCACAAAGGGGAAGTTCTCCGGGTCTCGAGGGCTGGCCTGGATCAAGAACTCGTCCCTCCAGCTGTCTAGAGTCTTGAAGGTGTTGGGTGCCGTCACGTCAAACACCAGGACGCAGCAGTCGGCTCCACGGTAGAACGCTACGCCTAAGGACTGGAACCTCTCCTGACCGGCTGTGTCCCAAATCTGAGATAGAGAACAGAGACACCACGCTGTGTTTACATGCACAAAATAATCAGATTACTGCAAATAAAGAGATTAAGGTAATACGTTGACTGTAGTGTTTACATGGTTCACATTAACCAGATCTTCCTAATTACCTATCAGAGTTATATGTGGTACAAAACAAGAAAGTTTAGAAGAAAATGAAGAGACTTTGTTGTTGTTTGTGTTTATCAATGATAACAGTGTTGTTTGCCTTTTTAAAAACTATTTTTTTAACCCAGCATCTCAAGCCATAATGCTGTTTGTGTAGAAAAACACAGCTTTGTAATCAGTTCATTGTCTCACTGTGGTGCATGTGTAGAATACAAATTCAAAGTAAGCTAAACTGACCAGTTATCCAGCTCAAGTTAAATTTAATTCTGTTCATTTTAACCTTAACTAACTAAGAGTTTACATTAGGAAGTTATTATCGTGACTGTAAATGCATTGACAGACGTGCCATCCTCCACAGTTTTCATGAATTCCATTTTTTTTTTAAATCACTAAAAAGGAAACATTTACATTGTTGATCCTTAAAGTGGATTTCTCTGGTTTTAACTAAAGACGACTGTTACAAAATGATTCTGGTTATGAAAATACACATCCAAAATTAAAGCCTTGAAAATGTGTTGTGCTTAATGGATATATAAATGTCTTTCACAGAAGAGACAGAGAAATAAATAATGCATTTACTGTGGTACACTATTAAAACCCTTGGCAGTCCAATGTTAGTGTGGGGGATAAGAATTAGCATGTCTTTTACATCAAAACATTTGCATTCTGTGATAATTTGTGTTTCAATAGCAGATGAGCAAGTGTGGCACTCTTCTCCTTACCTGCATTGTGACGAGTCTGTCATCCACCATGACTTCTTTCGTCAGGAAATCAGCGCCTATTGTGGCTTTGTACTGGTTACTGAACTTCTTATTCACATACTGGTTCATCAACGAGGTCTTCCCAACTCTAGGGAGGAGGAAATAATCACAGGACGACATTCAGATGATGGGCAGAAACAAGAGAAACAGAAAAAAAGTCACTGTGATGGATTGATTGGTGAAGCACAGTAAAGGTTCCTTGCTCGTTGTATGAGAGTGAGTGTATTATGATTAGACCAGATAAAATTAAGTGTTGTCTTTACATTAAACCATCAGGCCCATTGTTGTCCCGTCCCTTTAGCTTTGTCGCTATGGCTCAACACTCACCCGGAGTCTCCGAGGATGATGACTTTGAGTAGTACTTTCTTCCTTGATGTCATTGTGCCACAGCTGTAAAGACAAATACGTAGATTAGAGGGGAGAAGAAAACTCTGAATAGAAGCAGGACTTCGTCAGAATTGCTCAATCATGATGGATCTAGCCATGCCCTAGTGATGATCCTTCTGATATGGGCCAACAGGTTTCACTGAAAGATGATAAGGCCTGTTTGCATCTAGAAATACACTCCAAAGAAATGGGCCTGTTCTAGGAATGAAACCAAGAGCAATGTCTCCCATACGTGCAATTCCTTCACTTCACTGACAAAAACAAATAGAGTAATACGGATAAAACAATATGCTGCACCGCATTGTACCGCAAGGCTCTAAATACAATTCATGAAACAAACAATTCACTACGCTTTTTTCCACCCTTTTCCAAAATATGTTGAACAATGGCAGCGCTAGGGCTGTTGAGCCGAGATGACATCTGCTGTTTTTAGCATCACAGCTGGTGGTGATTGTTATACTGTAATGCATTGATTTTGTGATATTTATATATTTATACAAGCCATTCAATGGAGAAAAAGGACATTGTTTCATTCCCAAGATACAATTCTTGTACCTTTATAAAGCTGAACATTACAAGAAATTGAAAAAAAAAATTAAACACACACCCAGTTACTCCAAAACATACTGAATGGAAACATGATTGGTATTAATAATTAATTTCATGTCTATGTTGTATTGCATCATGATGGCTTCCCAACTGAGACCTGTATTTGTCCTACAAAACAAACAGGCAGATGTTCTCCAATCATTATCTACACACAGATTTAGGGATGCAGCGATACCAATACCAGATCAGATATCGGTGACAATGGGGCCAATCTATTAAATTCAGTGCTATGTTTATATACTATATACATTATTTACTGGAATTTTAATTCCCTTTTAAGTTTTGATCAATTTGTTGCTGCATTAAAAAGGTTTACACCTGATATTTTATTATCTTAATAATGAATAACAATTCAGTAAATATAAAACTATGTATTTATTCGTTACATTTTGTTTTACAAAGTTAGGAAAACGATGTTTAAGTCAAGCCTGATGTTGCCTTACTCATAAAGGAATGATCCCAGTCACTTCCACACAGTGAAGCATACAGCTTATTAATTAAACACTGGTATTGGATCGGTACTCGGTATCGACCGATACCCAAAGCCCATGTATCGCTATCTGGACTGAAAAAGTCAGTTTGGTGCATCCCTACACATATTTTTCTGAAACTATAAATAAACAGCTCCAACATTTGTTAAATTTGGTCAAATGGGTGCACTCATTATAGGACTTAGCTATCCTCAGTTCTTCTTTAAATGTAATCACCCATTCCCCATTGACTAATCTATATTTCGTTAATATAAGATCCCTGACAAACATCTCTAAATTCATCCTCCCTATTTGTCCACTGTGTGTGTTTCACATAATGTCATGCTGAAATGTGTCTTATTCATTGATAAAAACATCTGAAATCACAACCATATGTCTGTTAATAAATGATCTGGATCATTAGAAATACTGCTTATTGTGGTACTAAAATCCAAAGATTCTCATCTTTCCCACTAACTCAAGACATCACCAAGCATTTCCGACTTTGCCCGAGTGTGCTGCTGTGTAATAATAAACCACCTCATACAGCTGTAATGACCAAAGTCCAACTCTATTACCGGTGGGCTTTAAATCACTATTCCCTTTGAAGGCTAGACCTTGAAGAAAGCATTACTGGAAAAAAAGAAAATCAGTCATAGGTTTTCTCCTAACATCACTTAAGGTTTTACAGAACACTTAAGCTAAAGAAAAGCCCCCTATTGACACCACATTATGAAGCAAAACTAGCACAGAGCTGTCTGTGCGGCTCCCATAATCTGCACCCCATGACACTGTGTCAGGAACTGGTCACATGGTGTTAAAACACAGGACTAACGGAACCATGACTTGGCAGTAGGCATGATTAGCACAAGCAAATAGCTGTAGTTGCAAACAATACACACACCATTATAATCCATAGTTATGATCAATCTGTCGACCTATCTGGTTGTACATATTCCCACTTTGTATACTAAAGCAGAGAGTCTCAGCATTTACAACCATAAAGACATCAAACACTCTGTTAGCAGGGTGGAATGAACACTACATTAGGATATCTAGATAAGGAAGCAAATGCTCTAAATAAAACAATACACACACCGGTATAATCCATAGTTATGATCAATCTGTCCACCTATCTGGTTGTATATGTATATTCTCACATTATAAACTGAAGTAGAGTCAACATTTGCAACCATAAAGACATCAAACACTCTGTTATCATGGTAGAATAAACATCACATTAGGATATCTAGAGCTAGATAAGTAAGCAAATGCAATGAAACAATGACACATATGTTGGTGGACAGTGTTATTAAAGCCAAACTGTGTCAACCAACAGTGACACTTCTTAATTTAAGCTAACGTTTAGTTAGCTAAGCAAAGGTTTTATTAACAAATGTCACACTTGGTTGACCACAGCTGTATTGTTCATGTATATAGTTAGTAAACACAATAAAAGAAGTCACAAGAAACCAACCTGAGTGATGATCCTGCGGTAGAAAAGATCAAAAGTAGACTTTTTTTTCTTCTGCCTCTGGTTGGAAGCGTTAGCTAACAGGCTAGCTAACAAGCTAACAGGCTAAGAAGCTAAGAAGCTAACAGGCTAACAGGCTAGCAGCTCTTCTAACCGTCCGCCGTGAGAAAACAACACGTCGACAGCTAACTAGATAATCTCAGACAGCTAGCCTCGCAGCTAACCCTGCTTATCAAAGTCAACGCCGCCCCTGCCGATGTGTATCTCCCTTCAGTTTGGTACAATGGTCTGTTGGTCTGTTTCGCTTCTGCTCCCGTTGACGCTCGCTTTGCTTTTCCTGTCAACAAGCTAACTGTGCTAGCTGCTAGCTGCCGAGCTCTGTTCACTTCCTCCAAAACAAGCTGTGGTCGGTGAGGGCTGACGTCACGTGAGGGCTGGACACGCCTAGTTCCTCCAGGAACCTGAGAGAGGAGATGTCACAATAACACAGCAATTATAATGCTGCAAAAAAATGGTTTTTTTTTTTTTTTTTTTTTTTTTTTTTTTTTTTTTTTTAGCAATTTCGTTGGTCAGAATAACCTGCAAGGCAGCCTGAGATAAAAGTGTGACTCCCCCCCTCCCCCTGCTGCCATGATTAAGTTTTATTTATTTATTATTGACAAAGCGCCTGGGTCAGTCCTTCATGCTGGTAGCCATCAGGCTCCACAACCAAGGCTGACCCCCGCATGTGAACTATTAGGACTTTAAGCAGTGTAAACATGCACTATCTGCCTTTAAACATGCACTATCTGCCTTTAAACATGCACTATCTGCCTTTAAACATGCACTATCTACCTTTAAACATGCACTATCTGCCTTTAAACATGCACTATCTGCCTTTAAACATGCACTATCTGCAACCATCTTGGATTCTAACCACTGGCGCACTTTACACTATACATCCTATATACCACTTTATAGACTGCACATATGTACATATTACATTTATTTATTGCACATACATTTATTTTTTGACGGATTGTACACACTATGTTCACCCATTCACTCTGTATCTTTTATATCTCTATTATTGTTTTTATAATTTTGCTGATGTTGCTTATCTTATCTTATCTTATCTTATCTTATCTTATCTTATCTTATCTTATCTTATTACTGCCTGATTTGTTGAGCTTTACTCCAGACTTATACCAGCCACTGACCGCAGGGATGGCCGTTCGATCCCCAGTTCCTACTGGTTCCTGGGGTTAGACAAAATATGCTTGCTTTATGCAAATGTATGTATATGTATTATTAGAAATCAATTAACAACACAAAACAATGACAATCATTGTCCAGAAACCCTCACAGGTACTGCATTTAGCATAAAAAATATGCTCAAATCATAACATGGCAAACTGCAGCCCAACAGGCAAAAAAACAGCTGTCATAAAGTGGGCATGTCTGTAAAGGGGAGACTCGTGGGTACCCATAGAACCCATTTTCATTCACATATCTTGAGGTCAGAGGTCAAGGGACCTCTATAAAAATGGCTAGGACAGTTTTTCCTCGCCAAAATGTATCTTAAATTTAGAGCGTTAATTAGCCTCCTTCGCGACAAGCTAGTATGACATGGTTGGTACCAATGGATTCCTTAGGTTAGGTCAAACTAACGGGCTAGCTGCCAGCCGAGCTGTGTTCACGTCCTCCAAAACAAGCTCTGGTCGTGAGGGCTGACATTATGCGCTGGACACATCTAGTTCCTCCAGGAACCTGAGATGTCACGATAACACATCAATTATAATGCTGCAAGCAAAATATGTGTTTTTTTTTGGTCAGAATAACCTGCAAGGTAGCCTGAGACAAAAGGGTGATCCCCGTCTCCCCCTTCTACCATGATTACTGCCTCAATTGTTGTCCTTCTCTCTAGCCTTATACAAGCCACTGACTGCAAGGTTAGCAGTTCGATCCCCTGTTCCTACTGTCTACATGTAGAAGTGTCTTTGAGCGGGACACTGAACTGAACCCAAATTGCTCCCCGGTGCTTTACAGCAGCCCACTGCTGCTAAAGATGGGTTAAATGCAATAGAATTACAATTACTATGTCCTAAACATAATTTATGTCCCCTGGTATCTAGATTGTATTCTAATACTGACTTTTATTTTAACTTATTATGACAGTCAACTACATCTCAAGTCATCAGATTTCTATTTATCTGCGAATAAAATGCAAATCCTCCACCTAAAAAAAAAACCTTTTTGTTTTGAACCCCATTTTATAAATTATATAGAGGTCAAATTTCATGTATGTATATGAAAAATCTAATAAAGTTTACGTTTACGTAGGATATCCTGATGTCAGGGTCTTGGCTTGCCATGGCTCTTTGGCTAGCTCTTAATTCAAACTTTGTGTGTCATCAGATTTCTATTTTGCTGTGAATAAAATACTAATCCACCTCCTTAAAAAAACTACTTTTTGTTTTGAACCCCATTTTATAAATTATCGTAGCCAATTAGTGTCTCAGTGTTATGAGGCGAATAATGTGTGATCAATTGGCTAACCCTGTCTCATATGGAGTCAGATCAGTCTCAGTGTTAATGAATACACACTGAACGATTCACAAATGTATTTTGTGATTTATGTATATGTATATACATGACTCTCTCCACAAAGATATTTTTCAATGCACTAAAAAAATAGTTATCATTGTATATAAATGTAAAAAAATTCCACATTTAAAAAATAAGGTTCACAAATATATTTCTGATGCACACACATATATTTATTATTTTAAATAAATGTATCAGAAATCCACAAATATATGTATTTAAAAGTATTTGCAATTTTCATCAAAAACATACTCTAACAGTTTCGCAGGTGCCTTTCTATTGTGGCTCTGGCAAACAGGTGTCTGGTGCATTACCAACTGTCTATCACCCCATTCAGTAACAGCATTAACAGGACTAAGTCACTCACCACAATGTTTAAAATGTCACCCATCACTGCCGAAACCCGGGATCGAACCAGGGACCTTTAGATCTTCAGTCTAACGCTCTCCCAACTGAGCTATTTCGGCTTTGACACACTCACAGCCGAAGTGTTTCATCATAACCACAGAGGTCGCACTCGTACTGTATCTATGGATATGTAACATTATGCCACAAAAAAAAAATATTTACATGACCAGAAGTCTGCCACACGCCACAAACATCTGTTATTGTTATGCTGACGGTAAACTGACACGGCTGCCATCAGTAGGAAAGGTCACTGACTACCATTTCAAGGCATTTCATAGTCAGACAGTCCAACAGGGACCAACATTTACAGGTAAATTCAATAAATAAAAAGTTTAAAAAAAAAAGAAAAGAAAACAACACTTTTAAATCAGTTTCAGGAATTTCTTTTTTTTTCAAATATCGTAAAAAAAAAAAAAAAATCACTCAAATTGCATCATATTTGTAATCAACAAAGTCTTTGTCGGTGAGCATTTGTTATATCAGTCTCATGCACTTGTCGCCCACCACCCATAAGGTATATTTTTGTCCTGTGCAAGACACGGACATCCCATGACATCATCTTCTCTTCTCTTATCTATTTCTTATTTTTTTTTTCCCAACATAAAATATTGCTTTTGGATTTACATATGATGATTATGTTACGGCATATTCTTTGTTTTAATCATCGATATTGAATGATGAAATGATTTTTAACGTTGAGAAGAAAGTACATGTGTGGTTTAATTGGAGTCAATAAATAAAAAAAGTAAAAAAAAAAAACACTTTTTAAATCAATTTAAAAAAAAAATATTTCCAATTTCGTAAAAAAAAAAAAAAAAAAGTCGCGTTATATTAAAGGCGTTTATCTTAAAAAACATCTTAACATTATTGTTTTTCTGTCAGATTTCTAAACAATCACTTCCGCCCGACGCAAAGCGCGTCGTAAATAGCGCGCCGTGACGTCATCACGTCGTACCGAATGAAGCGTCATCCTTTTCTGATGTAGAGCGGCACGGCGGCCTTTCTCTCTGCTGCTCTACGTTTCTCCTCCTTCCTTCACAGTCTGTCCGCTCTTATCCCGGTTATATCAGCTTCTGAGTGTTTCTCCCAACAACCATGACGGGTGTTAAGTCTCCTCTTCTCTTGGCTCTCCTGCTGGCCGCTGTGAGCTCGCAGGTCTCAGCGGAGATGCTGAACGAGGACGTGAAGAGGACCGTGGATCTGGGCACTCATCTGGCTAAGATCACCACCGAGATCGTGATGTCCAACCAGGGACACTCTGCCGTCCACAGCTTCATCTTAGCGGTGGAGGCTGACCTGGCACCGCACCTGGCTCACATCGGAGCCTCGGTGAGTCTCAATATTAAACTAAATAACACAGAAACAGCCTCTTACTGTCTGTAACCGACCTGCTACCATTAGCATGTTAGCTTCTTCATAGCAGGCTGCTCTGTTTATGGCTGTGCAGAAGCTTCCTGCTCTGTATGTTGCATTGTCTCTAAGTTACAGCAGCAATAGTGCACAGGTTACTAGTATACTAATATATGATGTAGAGGTACCAAACCTGGTACCTGTAGTACCTGGTACCAGTCTGTAGTAGAACCCAGTGTCTTCTCAATAGGGCCCTGATAAATACAATAGAATAGAATAGAAAGCTTTATTGTCATTGTATTAAATACAACAAGATTCACAGCTGCCACTTCTTCTGATCAGTGCTTTAAAACAAACACTTGACAAGACTAAACGAGGCAGATAAAACATATATAACAGGTAAAACACACACAGTTATAAAGCAAACATAAAACAGGTAAAGTAGATGTAATAAATAAATGAATATAAACAGAACACTAGAAGTCTAAAATATAAAAATAGATGTAATGTAAACAGAGGTAATTGCATTTGTAAAATAGGTAATCTTGGACAAAAAGCACATAAGGTGCCATCATTGCTGCATTTTGTAGTAAATACATGTTTAAGTTTTGCAAACTTTATTGATTTTCATTATGTAAAAGTGTTTTAAATGTTTGAATGGACTTGCTCCTCTGTGCCTTTCTGCAAAATACATCATGAGACTACTATGAGAGCTGTATAGCAGATCCACCAGAGCAGCTTTCGAGTGGTAACTGTAAAGAAATGTTGCATTTGCATGCTGATATATGATGTTACAGTGTGTTAACTGAATGTATGAAATCACAGCTACTAGCTGGGCTTCATGTGATCTGGTCCAGTAAGAAGTCAAACAGCCAGTTAGCTACTATGCAGCATGTAATGTTGTATTTCTTAGTGCATGGTGTTCACGGTGTTGGTATGAGCTCATTGGTTGCACAGAAATGTACCTGTAACAGCTCAACCTGGATTAGATCATTCATTTTGCATTGCTAAGGATGTGGTTGATGTTAGTGTGATGTTAACTTCCTTAGCGCTGCACGCTTCTGTCAGTGGCTGAATGACACGTATGAGCTGAGCAGCTCACTTCCGGGTGTGACTGCTGCAGGCCTGCCCACCCTCTGCACCCAATGAATGAAACTGTAACTCTGTTTTTAGACAGAATTATAAGCTAAACACATATTAATATATAATATAATAATAGCTAAACACAGGGCTCCTTCAATGAACTATTGTTAATTGCATTATAGACTACAAACTTGTCCTGTATTTAAAGCAGCAGTAGGCAAGGCAGGTTTATTTATATAGCACATTTCATACACAAAGGCAATTCAAAGTGCTTTACACATATAAAAGCAAGATAAAACTCACCTTTTTAGAACTGCTTTTAATGTGTAATTAATATTGTGTTTTATAACTTTTTTTTATGATGTCCTTTTTTTATAATCTTTTTATCTATGTAAAGTGTCTTTGAGTTTTTAGAAAAAGCGCTATATAAATAAAATGTATTATTATTATTATTATTATTATTATTATTAAGATAAAAGAGCACAAAGTGCATAAGATGAAAATGTGAATAAAAGAATATAAAAGTGTAAGTTAAAAGAAAAAAATTAAAAGGATGATAAAAACAATCAAAAGACAGTAAAGTGCAGCATTTGATCAATTAAGAAAAGCATCTGAGAACAGTTTTTGGTCTTGAGTCTAGATTTGAAAGTGACCACTGTTGGTGCATATTTGATCTCATCTGGAAGTTTGTACCACAGTTGAGCAGCGTAGCAGCTAAAAGCAGCCTCACCATGTATCGTTCTGACCTTGGGTACTACTAATAGATGTTTTCCCAGTGACCTTAGAGGTCTAGCAGGTGTGTACTGCTGAAGCATATCTGAGAGGTAATTTAGGTAGGAGTAGGTAGAATTGGACAAAATATGATTTTAAAAAAAAAGTTATTTTTATAAAATCACAATATCCTAACAGTAGTGCATGAGACAGGTAATCTGAAAAAAATCATGTGTGTTTGTGTCCCTTTGGCATCTGCAAGATTTCACAGACCGGAGGAAAACCAGCAATCGGAGCCGAGCTGGAGTCTTGCCGTCTCTGAGCAGCTGTCAATCACTCGTGAACTCCGATCAAATGGTCAAACTAGGCAGCTCTTATCAAATATGAATCAATATTCTGTTACTGTAATGCCTATTTCTCGCCTCAGATGTTTTCAGAAACATCTTGTAGTGCAAGGTTTAGCTGTAAAATGAGAAAGTTTGCGTCCGTAATTCCACACTTACATGCTATTTAGTACGCCAAAACAGTATGTGAGATATTTTAGTATGTCCGAAACCTAAGTATGAAACCAATAGTATGAAACCAATGGTATGTGAATTGCATACTATACCCGGTGAAATTTTACAGTATGCAATGCTGGAAAAAAAATCATGTGTCTCTGTGACATCTGGTGCTCCTAATGGCATCTGAAAGATTTCACAGACCGGAGGAAAACAACCAATCAGAGCCGAGCCGAGCCGGAGAATGCCGTCTATGAGCAGCTGTCAATCAGGTTTAACTTGAAAGTATTTTTCTTTACTCAAACCACCATGTTTCCACAGGTGAAGGGTGATGAAGAGGAGGATGGCACACTGGAACTCCAACAGACAACAATTCAGGGCCAAAGGTATGAGACCAAAAATGAATTCCTGAAAACAAGATTACATTTTTTAGTTCCTGAGAAACTGATATTTTACAGCATTATGCAAATGTATTTACCCATGCTCCTCTCTGTTCCCATACAGTGGCGTTTTTTTTCAAAGTGCTGCTGCCCTCCAGTCTGGCAGCAGGTGCTCAGCTGAAAGCCAAGGTGGACATGACATTAAGCCACGTCCTGAAGCCCTTCCCCTCACACATCACACAGGCTGAGCGCCAGCTGGTGGTCTTCCAGGGGAACCACTACCTGTACTCCCCGTACCCCACTCGAAGCCAGACTACGCGTGTCCGCCTGGCCTCCAAGACTGTGGAGACCTACACCAAGCTGGGTAACCCCAGCAAGAACGATGAGATCATTGAGTACGGACCTTTCCGTGACGTGGCTCCGTTCAGCGAGGTACGGCTTTGACCAGATTAGGCAAGCTTCGACTGAAGCTGCGAGAAAGTTGCTAAAATGTTGTGTATGTTCTCTCCTGTCCAGGATACAATGAAGATCCATTACGAAAACAACTCGCCCTTCCTCACCATCAGCAGCATCATTCGGACCATTGAGGTCTCTCACTGGGGCAACATAGCTGTGGAAGAGACCATCGACTTGAGGCACACAGGAGCTGTCCTGAAGGGGCCTTTTTCACGTTACGACTATCAGCGTCAGTCAGACAGCGGCATCTCATCCGTCAAGTCCTTCAAGGTGTTGTATTAAACATAAACCACTGTCATCTGACTTGTTTTTAACTTTTAAAGGTGATGATGACGACTATATATTCTTTCTCCTCAACAGACTATCCTCCCTGCCTCGGCCCAGGACGTCTACTACAGAGATGAGATTGGCAACATCTCCACCTCCCATCTGCAGATTCTGGAGGATTCAGTGGAGGTGGAGGTCAGGCCTCGCTTCCCCTTGTTCGGAGGCTGGAAGACCCACTACATCATCGGCTACAATCTGCCCAGCTACGAGTACCTCTACACCCTGGGTGAGTTGACTTTTGATAATTTAATCAACTGAAACATAGGCTACATCCACACTAATACGTTTTCATTTTGAAAAGCATAACTTTTGTAACGTTTTTGCCTAGTGTTCACACTACTCCGGTGTTTTCGAGCCCCTAAAACGGAGATATTTGGAAATGCTGCTGACTTTGTTTTAAAACTCCGGTGTTACGTTTTAATCTGGACAAACAGAAACGGAGACCTTTAAGAACGATGACGCAGACACAAACGCCGCTATCCTGTGAACCTTTTACAGAAGAAAACAAACAATATCTGTTGTTTTCCACTTCGTTGAACGGCTTATACTAGTGTGTTAGTTTCAGTAACAGCTCCACCTCGTCGTCAGCCCAAGCAAAGACATCTCTGGTCTTCCTTTTCACCATTGCTGTACTTCATAGTATTTTCTGCAACTGAACAACCAACCGTGTTGTTTCCTGTTTACAACTGCACATGCATGCCCAGCATGTGAATCGTCATGTGATGTGCATTTTCAGGCATGGTAGTATGGACCGAGATTAATTCTGAAGCTGCCCTAAAAGGCTCGTCTGGACGGAGATGGTTTTCGTTTTAAAACACAGTTTTATGACGAAAACGTCCTAGTGTGGATGTAGCCAAAGGAGAATGATTCCTACCACCTATTTTCTGTAAGGACCACTCAAAAGTGAGAGGAAAAATAGCCACCCAGGTGTGTTGCTAATGTGTCCCATCATTCTATCTTCTAGGCGACCAGTATGCACTGAAGATGAGGCTAGTTGACCATGTGTATGATGACCAGGTGATCGACTCCCTCACTGTGAAAATCATCCTCCCAGAGGGGGCCAGGTCAGTGTTTGCGAGCAGATCTACAGCATGTTCGGTTTAGTTTAGAAGAGATTTCTGCAGTATTTGATGCTGAGTTCTCATATATGTCTTTGTCATGTCTTATCAGAAACATCAACGTGGAAACACCTTACAAAATTGATCGCTTGCCAAACCAGCTGCACTACACGTATCTGGATACGTTTGGCCGACCAGTGCTGATCGCCACTAAGAACAACCTGGTGGAGCATCACATTCAGGATGTTGTGGTAAGAGGACGGGTGGAAAAGGACGGGAATTTGGATTAATTCTATATCATATGCCCACATATGTATTATTACCAGCAGATTTTTAGAAGATTGCTTTGACTAACATAACATGTAGCTACTACAGTGTTATTAATGTTATACAGAAGCTTTTTTTTTTAGCTTCAAGAATGTAACTCTTGCACACAAGGTATCTTAAAGTGCACTGAGTTATTTTGTGGCACCAGTAGTATGAACTTGTTTGATTTAAAAAATAATGTAAAGACCCTTTGGTCTTACCTATGGAGCCATCCTCAGGACAAAATATTCCAAGAAGCTGGTTTACTGAGTTATCTGGATAACTTTGCTGAGTAAAAGATAAGGAACACAACTTTTTACATCAGTTCCAGATTTGAGGTTCTGAGTTTTTTCAGCAAAGTTATCTATATAACTTGGTAAACTTGCCTTGTGGAACAAGGCTCAGGAAAGCCTCTAAGAACAGCTAAATGACCCGTTTGATTTTGTTTGTGGGATCTATTGAATATCAGTCTTTAGGGGCTGTTCAGTGCTGTTATTAAGATATGTCTGGCTATACTGTACTTTCAAAAGAAGGTTTTTCAATTTACAAGATGTTACAGAGAAAAGCATGCAATGCCTCGTATTTTTATTTAGATTTATTTGAGAAGCTTTAATCAGCATAGGTTTTGTATTTTTACTTTATAAATGATCAGAGTATTAATATCTTGTCTATCAACAAACTTATGAATCAAATAATTGTTTGGGTTAATTAGCTCTCTTCTTACAGGGTGCCTCCATGACTTGGGGGGTTAAGACAGACCATTGACTGCAAACGTCCCTAGTTCTAATACCGCTGGAGACCTTTGTTGCATGTTGTTCCCCTTTTCTCTCATTTCCTCACATCTGTCAACTATAGCTATCTAATAAAAGCATCAAATGCTAAAATAAGAAGAAAGAAAGCTATTATAATATGAGTTGTGAAATTGTATACAAATCTGAGTTAAACCTATTTTTTTGTGATTACAGGTTCATTATAACTTCAACAGGATCCTGATGCTGCAGGAGCCTCTCTTGGTCGTAGGGGCCTTCTACATCCTCTTCTTCACCGTCATCATCTATGTCCGCCTGGACTTTGCCATCACAAAGGTATGACAACAGTCATGTGTTTTTGTATAAAGGGAGCCTTTTTGGCAGATGTTCTGCATAATTCTATCTTCATTCAGTTCTTGTCACTTCACAGTTTTAAATCTGTGTTAATGCTTGTTATCTTTGTTCAGGATCCTGCGGCTGAGGTGCGTATGAAGGTGGCCTCCATCACCGAGCAGGTGCTGACTCTGGTCAACAAGCGTCTGGGTCTGTACCGACACATGGACGAGGTGGTCAACCGCTACAAGCAGTCCCGCGACACGGGGGCGCTAAACAGCGGTCGAAAGACGCTGGAGGCCGACCATCGCACCCTCACCAACGAAATCAGCTCGCTGCAGGCCCGCCTCAAAGCCGAGGGCTCCGACTTGGCTGATAAGGCGAGTGACGTGTGTTTGAGAGCACAGATTTGAAATGGCGTGAATCTGAAAGTACAGTAATGTTAACTCCCCTCTCTCTGTGCTCTCAGGTCGGGGAGGTGCAGAAGCTGGACGGCCAGGTGAAGGAGCTGGTGTGCCGCTCCAGCCAGGAGGCGGAGCGGCTGGTGGCGGGTAAGGTCAAGAAGGAGGCTTACATCGAGAGTGAGAAGAATCTGACGGGCAAGAGGCAGGAGCTCGTCGGCCGCGTCGACAGTCTGCTGGACGCCCTCTAAACTACTCCGGCCACACTCGCACACATAAACAGACACACACCATCCCGGCTACAACATACAACCAACTGTTTGTATGAATGAGAGTTAAATGAAATGTGACACCATCTCTTTCTTTTTACCATCTTTGAAGCCAGACATGGACAATTAACATCTCATCTTCTGGTAGTGATGGGTTTATCCAAACACTTGTGCCTTGTGATAAACTTGAGGTCACTGCACGCTCGGCTCTACAGCAGCTACGTCACAACTTTGTTTTGTTTGTCTGTTTTTGAGTTTGTTGAGCTAAACTTAAACTTTGTCGCACTGCTCAGACTTGACACGTTTTCATTTTGATGTTCAAATCTGGACTTTGTATTTTTTTTCCCTCCTAAGTGTGTATGGTTATGGGACTTTTTTTGGAAACTAATAGCAGAAGGGCCCAAGTGTTTTCGTTCTCATGTCTTTACTCACATACTCTTAAGATTGAATCATTTCTAGTTCTTGAGTATGAAGGTGATCTTCTTCCAATCATATCTCTTTTGCACTTCAACTTTTTTCTACTCGCCCCCTGGACTGACATTAATATTTGAACAAATTTGAAGCTCTAGTTCCGTGTCATCCCAAATGCTTGTTTTTTGATGTTCCTCAGTCATATTTTCTACATTTTGTATGATTTTGTTTTGTAAGTTTTGACCATGAGATTAGTGAATACATGAGATTAGGTCGTATGTGATGAAAGACATGGGAGATGGGACATAGGTGTTTGTGAAATGGGCACTGATATGGAAAGCTGTTCAATTTGAAATAAAGTTTTGAGAAAGTCCTCATTTAGCATGTTTTTGTTAGATTACACATGAAGATGGACGAAGGAGTTATGACATGGGTTTCCACCAAAAGTCCCTGGAAATACTTTTCAGGGAATTAAAAGGTTCCTTCAGCCCATTGTTGTCTGCGTTTCCACCGCGGTCCAAAGACCTGTGAAGATTAAGCTAATTAGTCCGCAGACGTATGGAAAAGCAACATAACATGAGACTGGTGGTTACAGCGGTAAACACACTCTGCAGCCTGCAGTTCAGTGTGTCCGCATGTTTCATCAAAAAAACGGAAAACGTAAAGTTTCGTCTCACTGCGACGACATTTACTGCTGCATATATTTACTGCTGCATGTTGGATGTAATGAATGAAATGCAGCGGAGGAAAATGAAACCGAGAGCATCTGTCTCCACAATAAACCATCTGTTGAGTGTTTGATGGTTATGTATTTGTGCTTTAGAAAGTTAACTCCGTGAAACAATCAGAAAACAACTTTTTCACCGCCGCGTGACATCGTTCTCTCTACCGCTCGCCCTCGCAATCCCTCTCTCTTTTTGATTTTTTTTAAATGAGTCAAGAGCCCGACAGCAGAGCCTAAATTTACTTTCAATGTTGTCAAACAAAAAGAAATGTTCTCCCCTCGTCCTAAAATGGTCATAAACCGATACTAGAGTACTTTCTTGTTTATGAATGGTGCGTCTGTGTTTCACCAATCAGTGACGGTCATCCCTGCAAACTCCACCCTGAAAGTTCCGGTACTTTCAGAAAGCACTAACCTCCGACCAGGGCCTTTTTGGGGGGTAAAAAGGCCTCAGAACTTAATTTACCTTAATTTACCTTGGTCCCTGTGGTCGAAATGCAATGAGTTCCTCAAAAGGTTCTTAGTTCTGGGGGAAAGTTCCTGCGGTGGAAATGGGGCTTTAGTTGACAGCTGGTGTATTAGTGCATTTGGGGAAGCAGTAAAACTAATGGACTTGCATTTATATAACACCTTTCTAGTCTTCCGACCACTCAAAGCGCTTTACACTGCATGTCAGCATTCACCCATTCACACACCGATGGCACAGCCTTCAGGAGCAATTTGGGGTTAAGTATCTTGCTCAAGGACACTTCGACATGTGGACCGGAGGAGCCGGAGATCAAACCTTCTGATTGGTAGGCGAACTGCTCTATCTCTGAGCCAGATCCGCCCCGGCAGTACCCTTGGTTGATCAAAAGAGGGCGCACTTGTGTCAAGAACTTAACCACATTGGAGGCTTTTTTCCCCTCTTCAACAAGACTATACTACATTTTGACCCTGCCATTGAATCCTCTGCAGATAAAATGTCATCCTGACATCCCAGAATATAAATCAGCTACATATGACTGGTGCCCCTTTTTTTTTAAAAACTGGCACCTCAGGGGGAATTTCCAGCACATTGTTGCGTTCCTCGTTTGTTTCAGAGAAACCCCACCTATCACCCTCTCCTCCCCAGGCTGCAGAGCAGCCGACCTGCCTCGATCACAGTCGCAGACAAACACAAGGGTCAGTCTGAGGTCACCGCGTTCCCTCTGAGGTCACCAGAGGGTCCCGGCAGGTCATTTCCTGCTCCATAATAACCGGCCCCGTTCCCCTCACAATGATCATGTTAACGTATTGTATGTGCCGTACAATAATCATTCTGAAAATACACAGCGGGGGGAAAGCAAAGACAATGTCTGTTAGCGCTGATGCTCGGTGCTGGTGAAAGGCCACACAATAGCATTTCTGTTTGTGTGTTTGTACTTAAGTGGAGATTTGGAGCGGTGAGAGTTCGGAGAGCCGCAGAGTCTCATTCTCACAGCAGACAGACTGCTACTGCTGCTCACACACGTCCACCTCGACACCAGCGACTGTGTCGAACAAACCGCTGAGCTCACGTCTGCTCGCTGTCTGTCATGATGCTATCGGCCAGGTCACTCTGTGAGTTTGAGTGCTGGACTGATGTGATAGAAGGGTTTGTTTGGGGGCTGAAAAAACATTTAAAATTAGTGAATCTAAGAGGTTTTATAGAAAGAATTATTGGCCTTGAAAATACTTTATTTAAAATAAAAGAATCTGAATTCATCATTATGCTTAATAAGCTCTGTGGCCTGCTCTCCATCATAGCATTCATAATGACACCACAGCAGTTTGAAAATTAATCTAACCCGGATTTTAGGACCACAGCCTATATTTATCAAATTATTAAAATAACATTTTGAACTTAACTTTAAGTTAAAGTAAAATCCTTAAATTTTACTCCAACTGATAATCTAAATATATATAGTTTGTTATCTTGGGTTGGTTAAGAGTAGAGTCTAGAGACGGAGCTGAGCATCCGGCTTCTGAGTTTTGATATAACAACAACATAACATTAATCATGATGACCGATATGTAATCTGAAGCAATATGTAAAATTAAGAAAATGTTGGGAGGATAAAATAAAGCTGGCATTGATATTGTTTGCAATCAATTTCCATGCACTTACATTGTCTACACTTGTCACTGTGGTATTAAACAAACCTTATTTTTTCTGTTTTCTCTAATGTAGGCTACCACCTCTACCAGCCAATTAGGGATCAGCCAAGTTCCTATTATTTGATCTGTATTTATATTTTACATATCATCAATATATAGATTGTTTATATCTTATGTTAAATGCTAATGGAGACATTAAACAACAATAGCACACAAATAAAATTACTTAAATACTGCCTTACAAAGGCAGATAGCAGACAGTGACTACAGAAACAGTGACATTTGGAAAAAGGGGTTTTAGGCTCCTTGTGTAACGGATGTATAAGTTGTAAAAACTTTATTTTATCCCCCTAAAAATCATTTAGATACTGCGCTGTATGTTTGTTGTTTCTTCAGCTCTTTTGTCCATTTGAGCTAATGAACTAGTTTAGTAAATACATCTTTAAGCAAATACATTTACATAAATGACAGTTACTGCTCCTCTGCTAAGCTCGGCTAGTTAGCTTTTAACTAGTTTATCTGGTGTTACTTTTCTTCTACATTATGATTATGATTGTTCCCGTCTTATTTATGTGGTACAATAAAAAAACAATCTCTGTTGGAGCATCAAATTTGATTATTTCATTACAGGAAACAATAAATGTGAGTAAATTAGCTTTAGCTAAGGGTATCGCAAACACTGCAGTTAGTTTTTTACACGTTGCATGCTTAATCAAAAATTATACACTTCTTTGGCATAATATCTTTTATATAGTAAAACAGATGTTTGATTCTGGTCTTAACTCAGTTGTAACCAAATATATTGTTACTGTTTTGGCTTTGTGGGGCAGAATAGTAGACTGTTGGGTAGACTGGTCATTCATTGTCAGAGCATAGGCATGATTATTCATGTGATCATCTATAAGTGGGAGTAAGTCTCTCAATAAATATGTCCTATTCTTCACTGTCAAGTCAAATTACTTTTTCACCCCTTAGTTGTCTCCTTAGAGCACTGGTTCCTAACCTAGGGGTCGCGAGGCCTTCTTGTTTTTAAGGGGTGTAAGACAACTTTTTAGAAAAGTACGTAGTTAAAACAACCAAAGAGATGATAGAACGATGACCAAGTGTCAGGGAGGAGAAAACACTGAATTTGTCAAAAAAACAAAACAAGTATATTAAGATTATCTGTAGCCGCTTATCCTATTCAGGGGCGTTGGGGAGCTGTAGCTGATCCCAAGTGTGTTAAATGTTTGTTAAAAATTGAGAAAATACATACAAGCTCCTAAAATAAAAGGAAAACTCATCTCTGATACAATATTCAGAGGAAATAATCAGCTCAAAATTCATCCAAATCACTCGTTTTACACAAACTTGCAGTTATTGCGTTCACTATTTGGGTTGATTGTACTGTTCATCAGTTTCTGTTATTGTTATGCATTGAACATAATATGAAATACCTATAAAATATATCACTTAGTCAGGGGTCGTCAGTTTACTCAATGATAGAAAAGGGGTCCCTTAAGGAAAAAGGTTGAGAACCACTGGGATGAAGTGTTCTTCAGTGTAATTCTTAAAAGTTAGATAACTACAAGCACTGATCCTACGTAGGCGAGGCCTTTTAAGATCCAATGTCATAACTTAACCTAAACCTTTGAGACCATCAATTTCATGAAGCCATTGAAAAGTCTTTGTATCTGAAGTTAGCAAGTATCATACTGCTGGACTGTTACCTGCTTCATTAAAGGGCATGGCTGTATAAGGCTCATGTTTTGTTGATACATTTGTTTCCCCATACGACTCACGTTATATCACTGACAGTCTTGTTTTGGTATTTGGCTGATTGGGACCTCACGCTTTTCAGTTCCAGCCCTGTCCTCTGGCCCAGGATGTGATTACCGGTCGCAGAAGAACTGCGGTTTATCTGTTGGCGTAAAGCGAGCAGAATACTGTTTAAACCGGAATTCATGTGCAGCACTGTATCCTGATGTGGCAAACCGTGTGTGTGAGTGTGTGTTTGAGGTGGATGAGGGGGTTTGTGCAGGGTGGTGGACTGGTTGGGCCATGTGGTTGAGCTGTCATGGTACCACCCCACACCCCAGTTGATTATTATCTTCCTTTCCTGAAGTATAGTAAAGATGCAGAGTGTGTTCTTTCTTTATCTGCCAGAAAAATAATGAATATGCAAAAAAGAAATGTGTTGTCAAACTAGGTATCAGTTGGAGGGGTAATCCAGAAGCCCCGGGCCTCGTGACGTGGTGGTGATTGATTACATTGAGGGCTCACCTGCAGTACTCTCCCTCTTAATCTTTCTCGCTCTGAAATACACACACACACACTCACAAAGAGAGAGGCAGAAGTCACCAGTCAGGGAACAATATCCTGCTCAGAAGACCCTTCACAGCACACTCTCATAAATCACTGAGACAGAGCCACCACCCTCACTGTCAGCATGGTATTATGCACTCACACACACACACACACACACACTGAGGTCCACGCTCCTCACGACAATTCAGTCAATCCTGCTACCCAGCAGCCGTAAAAGGATGTCATCGAAAAGAGGAAATATGACTCGAATCTGAGCTCCAAACTCGCCCTCAAACACGCCTCACCTGCGTTGATTCTTTCTGGCTCTGCTTAAAACACACATCCTCCACAACAGCAGCTCTGTGTCCCGCTCTGCCCCTGGCCCTCTGCACCGGCCATTCCTCAGTGACAGGGTGCCGGGATGAGGGGATGAGAGGCTCTGAAGGGCGAGGTGATGGGATGGATGAAAGCCCCCGCGGCTAAGGTCCCGGGGCCCCGCGTCCTGTGCAGGTGGCAGGTGTGATCTGGCCGGGTGCAGAAGCGTGAGGGCGAGTAAGAGGAGTACAATGAAGGCGTCTGTGGGCCCCTCGTCGCAGCTGCGGCGGGCAGGGAGGAGCGGGGCTGACAGACAAGACAGTCAGACGGACGCAAAAGATGGAGGAAGGGAAGGACAGCGCAGGGTGCGCAGAGATGGAGATGGGACTTCAAACAGAGGATTGGGCCCTGGGTGCAGAGAGACGCATTCTTGTCTGGCACGGAGGAGGCGGGGGACAGAGGGAGAGCGGGAAAAGATGGACGGCGAGCATCAAAGTCCACAGTCGTACTCCTCTGGTGCAGATGTTTACTACACTTTTTGCTCAAAGCCCCTGCGCTCTGCTTATATCTGTGTGCATATTGATGTCAACCTCCCTCTCTGTATGGATTTGTATCGATGAGACAGTAATCCTCTTCCCTTGCAGGCCTTGTGTGCAACTGTCCACAGCTCCCACTAAGACCCGCTGATCTCTGCCACATGGCGCTCCATCAAAGCACCGATGGGCATGCCTCTCAGGGCAAGTTTTTGCCAAAAAACGCACCCATACATGTCCCTCAGTGCAGAGGATGAGCGGCACATGAAGGTCTAACGCTACTTTAGACTTTGTATCATCTTGGATCACATGAAGGCCGAGTGAAACAAAGCTGCTCTCTGTTAAAAAAGCACTCTTGTCCGAGCGCGTGCACGGACACGCGCACACGTTTCCTACTTTCTCTATCGGGCCTGATTAGAGTGACAGGGGCACTTCCCATTGGCTGTGAGAGTGGCCCTCTCCTTCCCAGGGCAGCCAATTTCCCCTACTCCAGAGCTGATAGGAAACTTTGATTGTCCACTGAGCTCAGGAGAGACAAAGAGATTTTTCCTCTTGCAATCCACATATCGCTCCATCACATCTCTACCTACAATCTTCCCCCACTTGCTCTCTCCTCCTCTCCTCTCCCTCTTGAAATTTTCTTGCCTTATTTCCATGATCACCACTGTTGTGGGCTGCTGAACCTGAGTCCATTAAACTGGCACTGACTGCTTTGATGGGCAGGAAGCCTCACTTCATGTGGTGACATCTGCATCCTGTGACACAATCCTACCCTGCGTACATGATGTACTGTCTCGGCTCACCACTGTCCTCTAATAGCATTCCTATAATTTAATACTGTGAACGTAGGGCGGATGCTGGTAAAAGCATTTGCATACCGGTATGTATGTGCTCATGTTGGGTGTGAAGCGAACCGAGAAACAGGGGGGGGGGGCGGACAGAATGAGCGAGGCGTCTAAACATGTGGAGAGAGCCAACAGGAAACATCTCTCTCTCTCTCCACCCGACGCTGGCCCTCCCTGAGAGCACACTTCCTGTCAGAGCTCCTCTAACTTCCTGTCCAGCCACCGGGAATCCCAGCTGGAACATTCCAGCTGTGCAATAGTCTCCCTCCCTCTCTGGGCTGCTTCATTATTACAATGTCCCACAAGCCCTAGCGCAAATACACATGAAAGCTTCAGTAGGTAGAATGTTTTTGGCATTATTTGGCAAAAATTCCATAATAACCTTTCAGCATATTGTAATTCAAGAGAGATAACTAGACTTCTGCACCTCCTCATGTCTCTGTTTTCAGGCTTTAAAAAAATCTAGCTCATGACAGGAGACTTTGGCCAATCACAGGTAATTTCAGATTGAGAGCGTTCCTGTTGGCTGTTCATTCAACGGAGGCAGCTGTCAATCACTTTCAAACTCCGATCAAACGGTCAAACTAGGCGGCGCTGATCAAATATGAATCAATATACTGTTACTGTAATGCCTATTTCTCTCCTCAGATGTGTTCAGAAACATCTTGTAGTCTACTGTTTAGCTGTAAAATGAGAAAGTTTGCTCCAGCTGGTGGGCGGTGCTTGGTATTTCCTCAGCTGATCTCAACATGACTGCCGGGTCACAAACTTTGGCTTCGTCCAAAATCGCATACTATGCACTACATACTCAATATGTGTTCTATCGTTCAACATACTTTTGTGTGTATAAACAGTAGTATGGATCTTTTCGGACGCACCGAACCGTAATTTGCGTCGTCACTTCCTGAGAGCCTCCTTGCCGGTTGGAGACGTGTAACCATGGTAACCCGTGCCAACCTCATGTGACCAAAACGACGGTTTGTGAGAATCAAAGTCTGAATTAATTTAAAATATATATTACGCCTAGCAAAGGCAGATCTTATATTTACAGCTAAATTGAAGCGTTATTGACGTTACAGAGCTGTCCGTCAATGTCTATTATGAAGGTTGTTGTTACTATCACATTGCATTGTGGGATATTTAAGCTGCCGTAGTGTCCAGCTTTGCATACTGTAAAATGTCACTGGAAATAGTACGCAATTCGCGTACTATTGGTTTCATACTAAGGTTTCGGACATACTAAAATATCTCACATACTGTTTTAGCGTACTAAATAGCATGTTAGTGTGTGATTACGGACGCAAACTTTCTCATTTTACAGCTAAACAGTACACTACAAGATGTTTCTGAAAACATTTGAGGCAAGAATTAGACATTAAGGTAACAGAATGTTGATTCACATTTGATCAGCGCTGCCTAGTTTGACCGTTTGATCGGAGTTCGTGAGTGATTGACAGCTGCTCAGAGACGGCAAGACTCCAGCTCGGCTCTGATTGCTGGTTTTCCTCCAGTCTGTGAAATCTTGCAGATGCCGTTAGGAGCACCGGAGGACACAGAGGCACATGATTTTTTCTCCAGATTACCTGTTTCATGCACTGCTGTCAGGATGCAAAGCTTGTGTTTAAATGTGTGAACAGACTTGCTCCTCTGTGCCTTTCTGCAAATACATCATGAGACTACAGAGCAGTAGCAGATCCACCAGAGCAGCTTCAAGTGGGAATTGTAAAGTTAAATTCTGCAAAACATCTTTTGCTCAGACAGCTTTTTCTGTGAAAGGAGCGAAGTCTTTGAACTTGCTATCTGATCACTTAAAATCTGCTGCAAACTTTACCACCTTTAAGAGAGAAACCAAATCCTGTTTAATTCAGCAACAAACCTGTACTCATGTCTAGTTTTCATGTAATGTTTTTAAATGTGTGCTTTATTGTGTTTATTTATTTTTCCTGTACCCATTCCTGTTTTAATCTCTTTAATTCTACCCACTGCTGCTTTAAGTACACACACACACACACACACACACACACACACACGCAGAGAGGCTCTTGTGATGCTACTGCCTCCTCTCCTCACCAGGGGGCGCTACATAACAGCACATTTCCTCTTTCATGGTCTCTCTGCTGCAGTGTGAACCTCTTCTCCTCCTCAGAGCTACTGAGGATATACTGGTCTCTCCTGTCTCCTCAGAAGACTCTCATTTATATTACCAGCTCTTTTTTTTTTTTTTAGTGCAGCACCATTAGTCTAATGGCATTACATGAAATGGCACATGCATGTTTATAAATGCGCCTTCATGTGGGGTTGGAAAGAGAAAGAGAAAAAAAGGCAGGTTTGGTGACTTTGTGTATGACCTTTTCGGAAAGCGAGCTAATCCCGAGCTATAATAGACTCCGGGACCGATATGGAAAACTGCTGCACCGTTATCTCGGTTGTCTAGGAGACCATCAGAGCACCGGGGCCGGTGGAGATGCCTCGGTATTAAAGGGTGTGTGTGTGTGTGAGTGTGTGTGTGTGTGTGTGTGTGCGTGTGTGTGCGTGTGTGTGTATGTGCGTGTGAGTGCGTATTGGAAATGTTTTCTCTTTTTTCTCATAAGTGTCACTCATAAATACTGCATTATGGACGTATAGGACCATTTTTCTGCACCATTATATTTTGAGTATGTTGAAATTATAAATGTGGAGACTGAGGAACACAGGAAAAGGTCAGGCATGAAAAATTAAACTGCATTCGCCTGACATCACTTATAAAATGTATCTTCTGTGTCCCAAATTATATCAAAATGTGACTGTTGACCAAATGCCAGAGCAGATTATATTAAAGATAACGCAGGCCTTTAATGTGAGGCCTGCAGACATGTAGGCCTGCAGGGAAAAAAAAACAAAAAAAAACGAAATCAGAGGAAAGTTAACGGTGCATGCTGTGAAACTGGAGATAATACTCTCATGTTTCGATGTGTTTATTAGGAGGGAATCATTTTCACAAGTGCAATTAAAGCTGGAAACTGAGCTTATCGCGTTATCTGCATTTTATCTGCAGATAGCCTCAAAATAAAATAATCAAATGTGAGTTTATTGAGTTTGTAAATGTGTGACATCTTATTTTTGTAAAAAAAAAAAAAAAAAGATGAGTTATATAATATGTGAATTCCCCAAAAGGTGGCCTATATATTTAAAATAAAAGCTATAGGAGCAGTTATGGGACTAATCAGACAGATAGGCATCATGTCACAGTGATGTATGTTTAATACAGCTTTGTATTGATATGGAAAGTGTCGCGTGTGTGCAGAAGGTCTCGCCAATAAACTGCCTCTAAAGCCAGAGAGCCTCCAGTACACACATGTACTGTCTGCAGCGCTGCAGCGAGTAAAACGTGTAAATATTTCTCATTGCCTGCGTCCTATCTGTCTCTATCAACCTGCAACACACACACACTCACACCCCCAACAAATGATGCATTAGATGCATTGAATGTATTTGTTGTGCAAGTTTGAAAAGGCGGCGATAATCTGGGAGTGAGAGATAAGGAACAGTAATTTATTCAGCAGCACTTTGGACCTCAGCTCCCTGCAGCCTCGGTCGCTGCTGACACCTCCAGCAGTTTGCTGATAACGATTAGGCCATTTATTATCTTCACACAGAACAAAGATTGCGTGGTGCCGATGAAATATTACCCCTGGTAATAATCAGAAGGAGAAAGGCCCTGCATGGCATCTAATGCAGTGTGCATATAATATATAATATCATCCCTGACGAAAACCCTGTATGCACATGAACACACACACACACACACACACACACACACACACACACACATAAACACACGCAAACACACATAAACACACAGGCAGAGTCTCGTGCAGAACATGCAGAAAATTGATTAACAAAACAAGTGCAAGTAGACACAAATATAACATTAGGATATCATGTTGTGATTTATTGTGTTATTGTGTTGATTTATTGATAGAGAAAGTCGTTCTAGTTTTTTTCTTTCTATTTCTACATATGATAATAATAATAATAATAATAATAATAATAATAATGATAATAACAATGATAATAATAATAATAATAATAATAATAATGCAATTATAAAATAATTTTAAAAAAGTTCTTATTTCAAAAGGTAATTATTTCCTGACAGAGCCTAAAATAAAATTATTCATGTAACATGTATATAAACTTTTATTTATCTATTTGACCATTTGCTTTGAAACCTGATGGATAGCTCTGGTGAATTGTTGTAGTATCTTAAAGACCCTATTGTCACAATTATCAACTAATTAGAGTCTAAGAGGCTACTTTTAAAAGGCATAATATTGACTCAAATGTATTACCTAATTATATTAATATTGAATATAGTCTACATGATGCAACTAAAAAATGAAGCTCATAAATAGAACAAATAGTCAAAAGTCAAACTAATAATACAGTTTCTTTCACAGTTCAGACAATAACAATATACAGCCTATAGACAAACTTTATAAAGAGATATTTTTCATCTAAAAAGCCTCATGGGTTTTATGAGTGCAAAACATTTTGAGAAACCATGAAGCACTTTTAGGTTGATTCAGACTGAACAAAGTTATATTTCCTCCATTGAGCCAAATCTCGATATATTTTGAGCTCTGCTGATTTCAAACACTGAAACAAACGTTATTAATTCAGTCAGACTTCACATTCTCTCTTTTCTTTCTCTTCTTTTTGTGTGCGTGCAGCACTCTGGGGAGCACGAGCCTCGAGTCGCAGAGGTCCTCGCGCCCCTTGCACCTGCCTGCCTGGCTGCTGCGCCGCGCACGAGCCTGCAGGTCGCGTGCAGGAGATTTTAGGAGCTTTGCATGTTTTACAAAGTTGTTGTTAGTGTGCGAGATATAAAGCACAAAGAAAGGTGGGAGGGGGCCTGTTTTTATCCTTTAACACATTTAACACAGAGAGGAAGAGGAGGAGGAAGATGAGGAGGAGGAAGAGGAGTAGGAGGAGGAGGAGGAAGAAGAGGAGGAAGAGGAGGAGGAAGAGGAGGAGGAGGAGGAGAGAGGAGGAGGAGGAAGAGGAGGAGGAGGAAGAGAGAGGAGGAGGAGGAAGAGGAGTCATGAAGCAGAATCGCAGTAAGTCAATTAGGAGCGAGTCGGTCAGTCTTCACCAAGTTTTAGTGAAAGAAAAAACATCTTATAAACAACGTGCAGCCTTTATTGAGTTACACATGAAGGATATTTATCAGTGCAAATGTTTTTCCCCTCAGATTACCAAATTCAACTTTTTTTTTCTGGCTACACGCTGCGAAAGTTGCTTGTTTGCAACTTGCCTCCAGACTCACAGTGATTGTGCATGTATGTATCATCTTGTACCTGGACAGGTGTTGGCCAGGGACATCCATTGGCCCTTAAAGGTCCCATATTATGCTCATTTTCAGGTTCATACTTGTATTTTGTGTTTCTACTACAACATGTTTACATGCTGTAATGTTAAAAAAACAACTTTATTTTCCTCATACCGTCAGCCTGAATATAACTGTATTCACCCTCTGTCCGAAACGCTCCGTTTTAGCGCATTTTGACGGAATTGCAACGGAATTGCGTTGCAAGGCAACAGCTTGGGTCCATGTGCACTTCCTGTTAGCTGATGACATTCATACACACTGCAACCAGGAATAAACTGGGACACATTTAGAATGTTTATGTTTAAAATTGTGTCAAGGGTCTAAATATTGTATATTCGGGACGTCACGAATGGGCAGAAATCCCGACAGCTTGTTTCAAATGCAGAGTTTCTGAATACGGGCTGTGTGTGTATTTTCCTGTGGATTGAGTGTTTCAATACCGTCACAGTATTTATATAGGACTTAAGCCTGCTTTATAATAAGAAAACATGAAAAAAAAAACACTTTTTTATAATATGGGACCTTTAAGGAGTCCTTAACTAAATGCAATTATTTAGTTTCTTATTACTTCCCAGAGAAGTGAAATAGCCTATAATCCTTATGGCACCACTTTTATCATAAAATGCTACTGACTATGCAAATTGCACTATTTTATGTCTCTGATTCTCATTTTGCTTTTGTGATTTTCCATTTTTTTTCCATTTTAAATTGAAGGGTACCTGAGACCCAAAGATTTCCATTGCCAACGACTGCTTGTTGTAATTGTTGTGCATATGACGAATAATAATATCTTGACCTCTACACTGATCCCCTCTTGGGAGCAGGTATTGCTGCCAGTTTCTGTGTATTTAACGGGGACCCGGGGCTGCTGGCTGACGTGCCGTTACGTTGCTGTGTTTCTGGCTGCAGCTTCTCACACGGCCACTGAAGTTTGAGCTCATATTCAGAGAGGTTTGGATCCAGAGAGAGGAGACAAGAGAGGAGAGAGACACTGAGCAGATCTCTGCCGAGGATGAGACAGCGAGCACCGGTTCTTCCACGTTATCTTGATAGTATATTATAAAAAAGCAGATTCTCACCTGGACACCTTTCAACCATCGCTCCTTTATTTTACGCACTGTTATTTTTTGGAGAGACGCTCCGAGGCTGTGCAGAGAATCAGACTTTCTCTGGTTGGACTCACAAAGCGCAGCCACTCTGCTCACACTGCAGCTGGTAGGTGAATTATAAATATTATATATATATATTTTTTACACTATCTGACATTTTTTTAAATCTTCTTTTGGGAAATGTTTTTCGATCTTATAATAACATTATTGTAGCACAAAAAAAAATATTTTTCTGCAAGATTGCATGAGCTATGATAGCTTTAAGGAATGCTATTTGCTGCTTTTACGCTTCATAATTGCAGCTTATATTTACTCTCACATTCAGTTTGTCACGGCTATTCAGATATTATTAAGTGTAGTCTATAAACCTCCATAACATCTGAGAAGAAAGCGGCACAATATTGGATTAAACGTGTAAAGCATAGAGTCGTAATGGTGCGTAAAGATGAGCTACTTTTGTTATATTCACTGGTCTTTTTCTCTTTTTAGACCAGTAACCTATACTATTTGTCTAAATAATAAAAAGGAGTCAAACACTGAGCCAAAATTAATAATTAATGCACCTATACCAGTGATAATATTGCATTATTTTCTAAAATTTCGTAAATATACCATCAACAACTAATTCTAGTCCACTTTCTTTATGTTGCCTCGGGCAAGGTGTTTTATATTTCTGGTGAAAAATAAACCCTCGATCACAAACTGGATTAGTGCATCATCAGCATGAAGTTAGTGACGACAAAAGGTATTCAAATGTCACGCTTTTAAAATGCATAATGACTGGAGCAATCATCTTTCATCAGCAGAAAGAGCAATCACATCACTACAATGGTGGAGTAGGGACAGCTATAGGGGGGTCTCCACAGGCATGCAGGAGCTGGAGGGGACACATGATGGCACCTCTCTCTCTCTCTCTCTCTCTCTCTCTCTCTCTCTCTCTCTCTTACCTGTGCTGTTGTTTGCATGATGCTTTATGGACTATTTGTGCATGATTCAAAAATGTGTGAAGCTCTGTTATAGTGAGAGTAGACTGTGTAGATTTGTAAGGCAATGTAAGAAAGAAAAGTTGTTTTTGAATGAAGGAGTGACTGAATGGCTGACTGACTGAATTACCACATTTTAACACTGCTGACACTTTTTATCGAACAGTTTCTGTGTAGAACAGTTCTGGCATTGAGCAAACTATCCCTTTAAAGGCCTACTGGATTGTACTATATTGTTGCGTCTACTCCTTGTAAATACTTACCACAAGTCTCTGCTGCAGAAATACTACTAGAAATATCACACTATATCCTAATTTCCTGCTTACTCCATTTTCTATTTTTCTTAATTGTATTGTTCTTAAGAACAGTGTTTTTTTTCTGTGTGCTGCCTTTTAAAGTTGATCTGTTTTGAATGAAGTTTAGTTAGTTTATAGGGAACCTTTCCAAAATTGTTCATATTTAAAGCTCCATTAATGGGTTTTTGGCCACAAACCATACGAATCATCTTCTGCTCCATAATCCTTTTTGTTTGGTGTGCAGTTCATGTGTCCTGCCCTATTGTGAAATGTTATTATTCTGAGCTCAAACTGCTTAAATGGGAGTGAGTGCTGCTCAGTTGTTTTTGAAAGAACGAGTAACTGAATGGCTGACTGACTGACTGACTGACTGAATTAACACATTTTAACAGTGCTGACACATTTTATCAAACAGTTTCTATGTAGAACATTTGAGCTATAGGGACATTTTCCAAAATTGTTCTTATTTAAAGCTCCATTAATGGGTTTTTGGCTACAAACCTAAGAATCATCTTCTGCTCCATAATCCTTTTTGTTTGGTGTGCGGTTCATGTGTCCTGCCCTATTGTGAAATGTTATTATTGTGAGCTCAAACTGCTTAAATGGGAGTGAGTGGTGCTCTCATAGCAGCATCCAGGCCCCTTCTCTTCTCCCAGCGGTTATATGGCCCTGTGTCTGGGTGCTTGTGTCTATAAAGCCCCCCCAGTGCCCTGGCTCGATCTAATTAGCCGTGAGTAAAGGGGACAATAATGCTTCAGCTGGTTTGTGTCATTCTCTTCTCTCTCTGACTCTGCTTATCTTCACGAGCACCACTGTGGCTCTTCACACACACATACACACACACACACACACACACACACACACACACACACACACACACACACCTCCACTCTGGATAATGATGGATGACCGTGCCCAATGGGAACAAACAGGTAGATAAAGCCCAATCCCATTTAATAACAGCATGGATCGGAATGATAATCTTGTTGTTCATTAGCCGCTGCGGCTGCACAGCGATACAGTTGTTGCACACAGTTCTCACCCAGTGCAAGAGGTGTTGTGGGACGGATAGTGTTCTCCAGTGTAAGGATAGCATCCCTGGGTGAAACAATACTGCTGTGTCCTTGAGGAAGGGAAAGCAACACCCCCCCTCCCCCCCTCCCTACTCCACCGTCACCCTCTCCCATCTTTTGTTCCAGCACAGATACAAATGGGATTAATGAAGGTATAAATTACAGAGGGCTAAATCCTGCTGAGTAATCCATTTGGCAAACATGCAAACAACAATGCAGCAGCTATATAGCCTGACACTCTCCAAGGCCCCGGCGGTTAGCACAGCCAGAACACAACACAGAAGCACACAGGCTGACCACTGCAGGCTATAGTGACAGAAAAAAAAAGAAATGTCCTTTCACTACTAGCCTCAAGAACAAGAGCAGGGCTGGTCATCCATTCATGCTTGAACAGAGGGAGTCGTTGTTGCTTCAGGTTCAAGCATGTGTGACTGCAATTTATTCAACAGCATAAAATAGCTGCTTTTTTATTAGACACACAAATAGTGTATAGCTAGAACTGATGATTGATCCATTGTGCATTATAATAAATATCTATAAAAAGGACAATTAATAACCACACAAAAGGTGAGCACTCCACCTGCCAACTTTACACTGGAATGCTGTTCAGGTAGCTGCAGACCCACATGCACTAATTTGTTGATTTTAGGAGTTGACAAGCTCAAAGGGCTGAGCTCATCAACTAGCTGCCCCTGGCAACATGCCACTGATTTAACGACTGATGAATGACACACACACACACACACACACACACACACACACAGGTATAACATCAGATCAGAGCTGTAATGACCTGCATCGTGGATACCATGTCATCAGAGTTATGATGGGGGTATTTCTATACCCGGAGAATTTGTCAAGGTAAACAAGCTTCACGTGACACCCCAGCAAACTCCCACACACACCCCAGTGATTCTGTGACGTCAGGTCCAGGCATCAGCGTGGCGGCCAGTCTATAGGCTCCTGCACGTATATCTTTATGGGCACAGGCATGGATTTTACACACAGACTAATCATTTTACGCAGACTTATCATTTTACGCACATACTAATCATTTTACGCACAGACTTATCATTTTACGCACTGACTTATCATTTTACGCACAGACTTATCATTTTACGCACAGACTTATCATTTTACTTTACGCACAGACTTATCATTTTACGCACTGACTTATCATTTTATGCACAGACTTATCATTTTATGCACAGACTTATCATTTTATGCACAGACTTATCATTTTACGCACAGACTTATAATTTTACGCACAGACTTATCATTTTACTTTACGCACAGACTTATCATTTTACGCACTGACTTATCATTTTATGCACAGACTTATCATTTTATGCACAGACTTATCATTTTATGCACAGACTTATCATTTTACGCACAGACTTATAATTTTACGCACAGACTTATCATTTTACGCACTGACTTATCATTTTACGCACAGACTTATCATTTTACGCACAGACTTATCATTTTACTTTACGCACAGACTTATCATTTTACGCACTGACTTATCATTTTATGCACAGACTTATCATTTTATGCACAGACTTATCATTTTATGCACAGACTTATCATTTTACGCACAGACTTATAATTTTACGCACAGACTTATCATTTTACTTTACGCACAGACTTATCATTTTACGCACTGACTTATCATTTTATGCACAGACTTATCATTTTATGCACAGACTTATCATTTTATGCACAGACTTATCATTTTACGCACAGACTTATAATTTTACGCACAGACTTATCATTTTACGCACAGACTTATCATTTTACTTTACGCACAGACTTATCATTTTACGCACTGACTTATCATTTTACGCACAGACTTATCATTTTATGCACAGACTTATCATTTTACGCACAGACTTATAATTTTACGCACAGACTTATCATTTTACGCACAGACTTATCATTTTACTTTACGCACAGACTTATCATTTTACTTTATGCACAGACTTAGCATTTTACTTTACGCACAGACTTATCATTTTACGCACAGACTAATCATTTTCCGCAAAGACTTATTATTTTACGCACAGACTTATCATTTTATAATTGTACGCACAGACTTATCATTTTACGCACAGACTAATCATTTTACGCACAGACTTATCATTTTACATACAGACTAATAATTTTATGCACAGACTTATCATTTTCCACAAAGACTTATCATTTTACGCACAGACTTATTATTTTACGCACGGACTGATCATTTTACGCACAGACTTATCATTTTATGAAAAGACATATCATTTTACGCAGACTTATCATTTTACAAACAGAATAATCATTTTACGCACAGACTTATCATTTTACGCACAGACTTATCATTTTACGCACGGACTTATCATTTTACGCACAGACTTATCATTTTACGCTCAGACTGGCTAATCATTTTATTGGATCAGGACCCAGCAAAAAGAAGGCCACAAGAACAATATAAAAAAAACACTGAAATATCAGGAGAAAAAGACACAATAAATGAGAAAAGGGATAAACTTTCCATAAATATGTGCAAAAGCTGCTAGGAATTGTTTTATTTGACTTATTCATCATAATATAATTTTCCTTAATCCACACTGGCAGAAACTCGCTTGTATCCTATAATAGAATAATGATATCAATAAAAATAAATGAATAAAACACGCCTCTGTCTAGGGTTTAGATTTGTATTGTGAGTTTTTTGAATGACACTGAAGATCACCAACCGATTAGGTGAGGTGAGGCCTCGCGCCCATCCCTGGTCTGGTGCCACCAGGTGAGAAAGAGGCGCCATTCGTATGCAAAACCGTGTTTGATTGCTCTGTCCTCGAGACAAAAAAACACTGTTTTCACGAAAGGAATGCTCTGTTGCTAATTAAAGACAATTAGGGCGCTCCCAAACAATGGGGCCAATTTCGGGGTCATAAATCGACTCCTCCTCTGTTGGTTTTAGAGGTGCTGAAAACTCTGTTTATTTACATAACAACAGTATGCAAAAAAAAAAAAAAACAACACTTACAGTTACTGTTGGTAATGTGAAGCTCTAATCACAGACATTTTGCAAGTGGGTGCGAAATTCTAACATCACTCAAAATGAACTCAGGTACTACAAATACACAGAGGATAGGAGTGAGTGGGAGGAAGACTTGTCAGTGACTATTAATGATGAGACATGGGAAGATAAGACCCGGACGAAAGCAATACAATTTTTGCATTTTTTTGACCCCTCACTTTCTCCTCTGTGTCTCAAATGTAAAACCGAAATAATTACCTTAACCCATTGCCTTTGGTCGCGTCATAAATTACAGAAGTACTGGTCTGAAATATTATGTGAAATGGAAAAGATATTTGATTTAGAAATGAATCTTTGATTTTAGGAATCCCAAGTTCAAAATATAATTACTGCAGCCAACAAAAGGTTATATAACATTCTTACATTTGCTGCTAGAAAAAATATATTACTACAGTGGATCAGTGATAAGAAACCCCTCTGTCCAAAAGTCATATTTGAGATGGTCTCTTTGGAATATCTCACAAATATTCTACATGCCAAAGTAGATCAGTTCCACAATATTTGGCATTACCTATCTGAATTATATTGGACCTGATCTCTCCTCCATTATCTCACAAGGAGTCTCTTGAACATGAATTCATATATATCCTGTGACTTCCCTGCACTATGGACTATTTCCTATGACCTCCTATATACATTTTTTTTATCTGAGCTGTACCAGTGTTTGTTGTTGTTTTTTTTTTTTATTGTGTTTGTGAAATAAGAATAAACATATTAGTGAAAAAAAAATGACTCAGGTGATTGTTAAAAATATTTTGCAGATGGGTTCATACAGGTGAAGGCGATTTACAATAGATTACGCTCTCTAAACCATTATAATAGGCCTAGTGAGGCTTATATTGTGCAAGACTGAATTCCCCCTTCATGTTAGATGTCTGTCTTTAGGCTTATAACCGATTGCTCATTCAGTGTGAGCTTCATGAGAGAGAAAGACCCTCCGAGAAATTACACTGCTGATTGATAAGTCTTTTAGGTTTTTTTCGGGTGCAGGGAAAATGGAAATTGAAAGAAGGAGAGAGCAGGAGGATGCATTGAGCCAATTGTGAACAGAGCTGGCTGTGATTGGCTTAGACTGAAGCACCGCCTCTCAGTGGCTTGATATGGGAATTTACTGGCGCCAGTCTGCATCAGTCTGCGCCACACATCTCATTAATGAGCCTGAACACTGCTGCATGGATCAGATCAGGAGGTTCACACACAAGCTTCTATCTGCGCGTCAGCTGATCGGAATTGCAACAGGTAGAGGAGGAAACATTTGTGTTTTTGTTGTCTTTGTGAGGGGGATGCATTGAGACAGATGTGCTCTACTTTGTTTTTTAATCATTATAGGACTTGAAAAATGTGCAAAGTTTTATTTTTCACGTGTCAACTGCAACGATTAGATAAAAAATATAAAAGGATGCTTCTTCATTTGCATGGAAGGAGAGGTATCCAGAGGAGACATTTGTATTGCTTTTTGTTGTCTTTGTGAGGGGATGCATTGAGACAGATGTGCACTATGTTTTTAATCATTATAGGACTTGAAAATGTGCAAAGTTGTATTTTCACGTGTGCAACTGCAACGATTAGAAAAAATATAAAAGGACGGACGCTTCTTCTTTTGCATGGAAGGAAAGGAGAGGTGGAGCCACAAATTAACATTTTTGTTTCGTCTCATTTGCAGGTATAGAACCGAGGAGAGAGGAGATATCCAAGGATTCTAGAAGAGAATCAAAGAGATTCTAGAAGAGAACCCAAGGATTCTAGAAGAGAAATAAACACAAAGCGCTCAGGAACTATATATTGTGAGGAGGATTTAACTTCCACTTGGAGGTAAAAACATAATATAGCCTTAAAAAAGTAGCCTCAACACACACAAGAGAGCCGCCTGCAGAGGAGAGCAGCTGCAGCCATGGAGGTCGCAGCGGCGGATCAGTCTCGGTGGATGGCGCACCATCACGCGGTGCTGAACGGCCAGCACCCGGACTCTCACTCTCACCACCACAGTCACAGTCTGAGCCACAACTACATGGAGCCGATGGCGCCTTTACTGCCGCAGGACGAGGTGGACATGTTTCTGAACCACTTGGACTCTCAAGGGAACCCCTACTACACCAACTCCAGGGCGAGGGTCACATACAGCCAAGCACACGGTAAGATGCGCACAAGTTTACAATCAAATGAGGATAACAAAATGTGCGTTTTATGTATGCATTATTTACGTTTTTGCATAATGCATCAAAGACCAAACAGCTCTATATATTAAAGCATATGCATACAGCCACGCACACGGTAAGATGCGCACACGTTTACCAGGATATGAGGATAAAAAATGCATTTTATTAATGCATTATTTAAGTTTTTATATAATACATCCATAACCAAACAGCTTTATATATTATAACATGTCTGTGTGTTTGTGTGTGTGCACTGTGGAATATGTCTATTCATTTAGTACGGAAATAGCTGTGATGCGCACAAGTTTACCAGGATATGAGGATAACAAAATGTGCATTTTATTATGGCATTATTTAAGTTTTTGTATAATGCATCAAACACCAAACAGCTTTATATACGTGTGTGTGTTTGTGTGTGTACACTGTGGAAAATGTCTATTAATTTAGTACAGGAATAGCTGTGATGCGCACAAGTTTACCAGGATATGTGGATAAAAAAAATAGATTTTATTATAGAATTATTTAAGTTTTTGTGTAATTCATCAAAAACCAAACAGCTTTATATATTAAAGCATATGTGTGTGTGCACTGTGGAATATATCTATTAATTTAGTACAGAAATAGCTGTGATGCGCACAAGTTTACAGCGAAATGTGGATCAAAAAATGCATTTTATTATGGCATTATTTACGTTTTTGCATAATTCATCAACGACCAAACAGCTTTATATATTAAAGCACGTGTGTGTTTGTTTTGTGTGTGTGCACTGTGGAATATGTCTATTAATTTAGTACAGAAATAGCTGCGTAATACGATACGATACAACGTTATTGTCAGTTTGCACTGAAATTAATTTTGCATCCAGCTCAGTTTGAGAAAAAGTACACATCCAATAGACATACTGTTACCATAGACAGACAGACAAGTAAGACACATCAGACAAAAAAAACAAAACACATCACAATTATTCATACATAACCCATTACAAAATTACCATCTGTCCTCTGGATTCACATGTTCTTAAGCAAAACATTAATTATTATTTAGCAACAAGATGCAGGTAATAATTCATGCAGTGTGCTTTTATCCGATTTGGAACTGAATTAGCCGCCTTGCTTCTTCAGAGTATGTAGTTACTGGTTGTATAGTTTTTTTCGGGATAAAATGCCACTGTATTATTCCAGAGTTTTTTTTTTTATATTGATACCAATGCATTTTCAAACAATGTCAGAATCATGTAAAACAACTTAATTTAAATTTTTCATCATATAAAATCAGTCTAAGTCCATTTTGACTTCTGAGCCAATTCACAGACATAAAAGGAATTTCTAGCAAATGACATGGAGAGGAAAAGGAAGTATGTCATTTAACCTCTCTGTGTGTTGGAGCAGAGAGAGAGAGGGAGAGAGGGAGAGAGAGAGAGAGGCACATCCTGGATATAAAATAAAAACCGCAAATTTACTAATAACAATCTTTAGTCCGAGAGAGCTGCAGGCGATGAAAAGATACTGCACCGACGAGGAGCTACTTTTAGTGTGTTTTCTCTAGTAAATATCTTTATCAGCCATATCTTTAATACACAAGATGTGTGAGGCTGTTGTTTAACAGGGAGAACAAAAATATTATTGCAAATTAATTATCTGGAACTAAATGTCTGACTCGAGTAATTCGGAGTATTTATCAGGTAAGATAAAAGTCTTTCTTTATCTTTCCAAACTTTTAAATCCTTAATCTTAAAACCCACTTTTATAGAATGTCTTTCCAATCAGCTAAATTATAGTCTTTTGTGTGCTGATGTGTGTATATATGTGAATATGTAACTGTATGAATATGCTTGTTTCTTTCTTTTTTTCCCATTCTATTGTTTTTTTATTTACTTACTTATGTTTCAGTGTATTCTGTTGTACATGATGTGTGAAGTTCCCTTGGAAAAGCACTTTGTGTGCTTTGTGCTTGAAAAGTGCTCTACGTATTATTGTTTTTGTTTATTTTTTTGTTTATGTGTGTGTTTTTTGTTTGCTTTGTTGTTTTTTAAACTCTACTCTTTCTTTTTGTCATTATTATTATTATTATTTCTCTTCTTGGTTTTGCTTTTGGTTTTGAATGTTGAGGTTGTTTTCTCTATAGTGTACTGGATGGGTTTGTCTGTAAAGCTCATCTACTTAAAAGTTGGTTTATAGACTGTTGTAATTACAAAACAGTGGATTGCATAATATGAAAACAGCCTTTCAAAAAGGGAAAAATAAAGTATCAAACAGAAAAGTGCGATACAAACAGCTCAGTGTGTCTGCTGATATTTAGCTAACATCAAATCATAAAAGATTTAATGTTGGATAAAAACAAAGTCCCGTTAATATTTATGGTAAAATAAGTTGTTGCTTGTTCTGTTTTTGTATGTTTTTGTATTTTGACATAATATGCTATGGTCCAACCACGAATGAATAGTATTAACTTGAACCTATAGGTCCTGTGTTGTGTGTTGGGTTGTGTCTTGAATATTGTTGTGTTTTGTTGCTGTCGCTTTTGATGTTGTTTGTGGTCATTGTTGGTAAAGATTGTAATGTGATTATGTACTGAAATGTATAGCCTAAAACAGTTCAAAGTGATTTAAGTGGACTCCAGGAAGAATAGCTGGGCTTCAGACACAGCTAATGGAGATCTGAATAAAAGATAAGATAAAAATATATATATATATTATTACTATTATTATTATTATTATTTCTGTTTTGCAACAGTGGATTGCATACGAAAACAGTTTTGAAAAAAGGGAAAAAAAGGTATAAAAAAAAAGTGCTCGACATATAAACGTATTATTATTATTATTTCTGTCTTGCAAACTGGAGGCATTCAAATAAAACATTTATTCATTTTTTTTTTTTTGTGATTTCAGCTCGCCTCACTGGGAACCAGGTTTGCCGACCACACCTCATCCACAGCCCCGGTATCCCCTGGCTGGACCCGGGTAAAGCAGCCCTCTCTGCCGCAGCCCACCACCACAACGCATGGGCGGTCAGCCACTTCAGCAAGCCCGGCCTGCACCCCTCCAGCTCCGGATACCCCTGCAGCAGCAGCACCACTGGCACAGCTCCGGTCTCGTCTCTCAGCAACGTCGTGTCTCACTCCAGCTCGCACCTCTACAGCTTCCCACCGACTCCTCCTAAAGACGTGTCTCCAGACCCAGGCCCAACATCTCCAGCCTCCAGCTCCGCCAGGATGGACGAGAAGGAGTCCATCAAGTACCAGATGCAGCTGGCGGATGGTATGAAGATGGAGAGCTGCAGTCCTCTCCGCAGTGGCCTGATGAACAACCAGGGTCCGGCCACCCATCACCCGATCCCGACCTACCCGGCCTATCCTCTGCATGCACCACACGAGTACAGCGGCAGTCTCTTCCATCCAGGCATGCTCGGAGGGTCTTCATCCAGCTTTACGCCCAAATGCAAGAGCAAGGCCAGGTCGAGCTCAGGTGAGTCTCACGTGTGTGTGTGTTTTTTTTTTGTTTTTTTTTTACCTTCATTTAACCAGGTAAAATCAATTGAAAACCAATTCTCATTTACAATGATGACCTGGCCAAGAGGCAGCAGCAAGAGTATAAAAACACAGTCCACACAAGTGACACAACCAGGACAGGTACAGTACAGTACGACAAAACATACAGTATGCCATGACAAGACATGAGGAAATGGCTAAAAACAGCATAGGTAAATAAATAGGTCAGACATTAATAAACACTATGTACAAAAAAGGTGGATTACTGGATGTTCTGTGTAAAATTGTAATGGAAGAGAGAGAGAGAGAAGTGAGGGCTGGTCAGCAAGTACAGCAGTCAACTATGACTTGTTGCAGTTTTTGCTTGAACATGTTGAGAGATGTGAGAGCTGTGAGTTTAAAATTGATGTCTCAATCCCTCCATCCGATGGCAGATCAAAACTGATAAGGGCCTTATGAAATAGTTATTCACTAGTTTACCCAATCAATCAGCAGCAGATACATGTTTGTCATGTAAAAGACTAATATTACAACAGGCACTCAAAAGGGGAATTTACGCAATTGTTTCTTTTAAATTGTATTTATTTATTAATTATCAGCTCTGTGTTGCAAGAGCAAGGTCAGGTTGAGCTCAGGTGAGTCTCACGTGTGTTTTTCTCTCCATCCCTCCATCAGATAGCAGATCAAAACTGATAAGGCCTTATGAAATAGTTATTCAGCTGAGATGAGAAGTGTTACACACTTGTCATACAAAGTTATTTAATTTCTAGACAACAACTGGATTGGTTTGTTTGTTGACAAAGCAACCACTTAAGTAAAAAAAAACTATACAAAAATATATAAATATTTCCGATGAACAAGAAAAGGATTCAGGATTTACTGTAATATATTATAATATATATTATATATAATAAATACTATAAAAAGATTGAAATAATGATTGTGCTCACAGATTTTTTTACACACAATCAATCAGCAGCAGATAAATGTTTGTCATGTAATAGACTAATATTACCACAGGCACTCAAAAGGGGAATTTACGTTATAGTTTATTTTTAAATTGCATCTGCCTTTTAACATGCACTATCTGCAACCATCTTGGACTCTAACCACTGGCGTACTTTACACTTACTTTACTCTATACATCCTATATACCACTTTATAGACTGCACATATGCACATATTACATTTATTTATTGCACATACTACATTTATTTCTAATTTCTTTCTCCTTCCATCAGATGCCAGATCAAAACTGATAAGGCCTTATGAAATAGTTATTCAGTTTATGAAGTGTTACACACTAGTTTATCCAATCAATCATCAGCAGATAAATGTTTGTCATGTAATAGACTAATATTACCGCAGGCACTCAAAATTAAAATAGTCCCAACAGTTTTTTTTTTAAGTCAAAAAAATGAATAAGAAAAAAAAACAGAAAAAAATTATTAAAGTCATAGTATATATGTAATAATGAACAAAACACAACCATGTTTTTTCATACTTTTGATGATAGCCGTGACAAAAAATATTTAATACAGAAAAAAGTAATGTAATTGATACCATACTTAATAGGTACTAAAATATTTTTTGTTAAAATTTGCTCTAATAGTGCCCTGACATCTGCCCCACACCTCAAAGCAATATGAATATCAAAATATTTTTTATTATAAAACTAGAGCATAAAGGCTTATAAATACGAGGTTGTCATAGGTGGAAATTTCACACAGACACTTTTTTAAAAGAAAGTTGCTTTTACTTAAGGTAATATGATGGTATGTTGGCACAGTTCAGGCCATCACACTGAACTATTAAATAAATTGTATTTATTTATTAATTATCAGCTCTGTGTTGCACTAATCTAAGCTATAATTATTAATGCTGATGGCACTTTTTTGTAGCCTAACTTGTTGCTCCAGTGGCGAAAAGAGAGATCATTTCCATATCAGACCCCCCCCCCCTGTCTCCTCTCACAACCTGTCCTGACAAGTCTTATCTTTTGTCCCATCGCACTCCTCGCCACTTGTAAGCTGCATCCACTTAAAAGGCTTCACTTTGGTGAGGAATCAATGAAATTCATCAGACTAATCGGGGTCAACTATTTACTACATGCTCAGCTATTGTGCGCATGATTAAATGTTTTTTTGGGGATTGATATAAAAGAAAGGAAAAGTGAGATTATAGCTAATTAAACTAATCAATTAATCATGTTTTTTTTGTAATTTGGCAAAAAAAAAGATTAAACACTAACTTTTTTTACATCTTTCACGAGGATTTTACACCAACTTATTATAGGTTATTTTGTTCAGCAGTCTTCTTCGTGCCACAGACTTGTTTTCTTTTAAATGTGGCCTTTATTGCACTTAAAAATGAAGGAGTCACGACGCCCTGGCTCCTGCCATATCCTGTATACCTCCATGTGAACAAATCACGACCTCCACCCCGCCCACAGCTCTCCCCAGTACTAACAAAGCACAGGCGACAGAGCCCTGCTGTTTGTGTTTTTAAGCATGGCCTTGGCCCACAGTGCACCGACATGAAGTGGAGGCAGCCAGTACATCTGCTTCTATGAAAGTGTATTTAAATAACACAGTTATGCCTATGCATCATTTCAAAAAAGAGACTATAGTGCATTGAGTAATCCTGATTAAAAATGCACATAATTGGTTTTAATTTTACTAAATCATAATAATAAAACTATTATCTGACTGTCTGGATAAGCAGCTGATTCAATAGAGTGCATATGTTGGGAGTAATATTTAGGGGACTTTGTCTGACATTAATGTGCAGACATTTGAAAAACAACCCAGTTTGGTAATGGCTCTGTAATTTCCCTACATTGTTCCAGCTGTTGTACTTTGAAATAATGGACAAAAAAAATAGAGAAACATCAAAAAAGATGTTGCTCCAAATGTAGTTGCAATTATCAATATTGTCATCCATTGTGCCCCATGCTTTTTAATACACCTGGGGGACGCTCGCTGGCTGATAATGGGAGTGAATGGGAGGCTGTTGTAGCAGAGAAATGTTATACTGTGACATTTAAAGAAGCTGGCCAGTCTGCGCCTGAATCAGTAACACAAACATATCAGCTCCGGCATTAAAAAGGGCTCTTATCTATCAAAGTCGATGTCCGTGTGCCAGTAATGGTGATTGATTGTTGTACAAAATGCCACAATGACATTTCAGCTGTCAGCACATATACCTTACAGTATAGTGTGGCTTCCTGTTGAACCAGCCTCAAACCAGAACTCCTCCTCTCTACCTTTTCACACAAAGCTTCCCATTTTCTTATTTCAACACTAAACATTGGGTAAGACCTAAATACATCAGTCATTGCTGATGAATATTTCAAGTGTTAATGAAGCCGCTATAATGTGGTTGCTGAAACACTTAAAGAGGAAGAGAAGGGAGGTACAAAAAAAAAAAAAAAAAAAAAAGGCGGCGAGATGCATTTCAAAAGGAACATAGCTTTTTTACTCAGGTCAGATTCCATTGTAGAGCGAGGGTGGGACTGTGGGTGTCGCTGGCATTATAACAGGAATAATGAGATGATGCTCTAGGGAGAGAGGGATACTTGAATTAAATGAATCGGTCGGTTTAGCAACAGGCCGTTTGAAGTCAGTCAAACCTGAAAGGGAGAGGAGAGCATGTGGGAATAACTAAAAAAGCAGGTTTTTATATAGCAGGAAGTTTCAGTCTCTGCTTAAGAATAATAGAATCTTCATCAAAATAATGCCGGATTAAATTTCTCGATTATTAATTGCAACCAACTGGCATGTACCCTTTTCATCAACACTGTCTGCCACATTTAATACCATCGCCACACACTTATGTTTCCTCTCATGTGCGCCCACTGGGTTGATGAATAATGTAGTCCTAATTTGATGGCGTGTCTCATTCTTCTTGTTGGACACCTCTGGACATGTTCTGGCTGTCTCTGGCCTCCACAGTCTGGATCGGTTTACACGGAGGTGTCTGTGTCCATGACAGCCGTGCACATTTGGTGCACCTGCACTCTGATATGGACATTGTCGCCATCATGAGACAGATTTTGACTTCATATTACAATGCCATCTAGGGTCGCCCGATTGGGCTGCACAGCTGCTATGTGTTGCTTCTGTCAGATGGTGAATTTTTTAATTATATAAAATTTCTCCTTTTCTTCTCCTCTTGAATTCTATTCAGAGGGCCGTGAATGTGTAAACTGTGGTGCCACCTCAACCCCTCTGTGGCGAAGGGATGGTACCGGCCACTACCTGTGCAACGCCTGCGGACTGTACCACAAGATGAACGGCCAGAACCGACCACTCATCAAGCCCAAACGTAGACTGGTGAGTCCTCACTCCGTCGCCTCACTCTGAGAGAAGGGCACCCAAATATGAGCACAAAGCAGATGCCTGCAGCACAATTCCAGGAAAGTTATATTTTCCCTATGATCTTCCTGGAATTGTTTGTCCCTCTCACCCCCCGATGATCCGCCTTCATGGCCCGTTACAATACTGCTACTATTGCCATTGTTCCTGCTATCATTATTGCTGGTACTTCTGATACTGTTACTGATACCACTGCCCATGCTGCTTTAGTTAACACCATGCTCGAGTAAATGAAAAGCAGCATTCTCGTAGTGGACGTACCGCTGCACAGCCACTCCTGGCATTAACCCCACTGAAGCTGGACACCATCATTTATTTATTTCATGGCTTTCCAAACAATTTATAAACCCAGGTATTTTGATTATTTTTTTAAAAATCTGTTCTTTATAAGTACTCTCAAACAAGATCACAATCATTATTTCAATCTTTTTATAATATTTATTATATATAATATATATCATAATATTTATTATTATTTTTAAGGTTTTTTTTTCACAGTAACTCCTGAATCCTTTATTGTTTATCGGAAATATTTTATTTTTTATTTTCATTTTACTTTAGTGGTTGCTTTGTCAACAAACACACTAAGAAATAAAATAAGTTTGTATGAATTAAAACAGTTTTAATTTTTTAGTAGAAATAAAGATAAGCATGACACTTTTAACTTAATAAGCATTAGTGATTAAAATAAATAAACCAACTGAAACAAAGTCACAAATAGTAGTACTATACTACTAATAATAAAAAGATAATAATAATGGCTAAATTATTGCGAATTAATTACTGACTTTAAAAATAAATATTACAAAGTTTAGTGCTGGTATAACCATTTAACTTTAATAATAACTAATAATAAAAAAATAATAATAATGGCTAAATTATTGCGAATTAATTACTGGCTTTAAAAATAAATATTTAAAAATAAATAATACAAAGTTTAGTGCTGGTGTAACCATTTAACTTTAATAATAACTAATAATAAAAAAAATAATAATAATGGCTAAATTATTGCGAATTAGTTACTGGCTTTAAAAATAAATATTTAAAAATAAATAATACAAAGTTTAGTGCTGGTGTAACCTTTTAACTTTAATAAAGGAGATCTGGGCTAATTATGATTGTGCCTGTCTAATGTCCTTATTAACATTAGCTGATAATTTGTAAAAAGCTTTCTAAAGCTTATTATAGGCCTAATATAGACATATTTTTTTACTTTATATTTTCTCATTGTCGTCCCTAGACCAGCTCCACGTCCATTAGATTTTCCAGTGGGTCGCTGTAGCTTTTGCATTTTCAGCTCAAGTGTTTTTCAGAGTTGTGTTCAAAGGGGCATCCAGTTGTTTCCTATCCGGATATCTGCTCGGCCCAGATAAGGAAGTCAGGCTCCCGGCTGTTTCCGCCTTCAACCAGCGCGCTGCATTCTCTCTGTGGCCACACTGACACACACTGTAGAGAGATTATCACAACACTGGAGGAGCTGCTTATGTGTGAAGAGAGACGGGACCGTGAGGGGCGGGGATTGGAAAATAAATGGATTTATGTTCTCCTCTTGTTTGGCACAACTTTACGCGCTATTTTTGAAAAGATAGGTATTTTTATTATAGGCATAAAAAAAAAAACACGCACCATGCAGGGTTGATGTTTTCCCTCCAGGTCAATATAGCAACGAGTCCACCTGAAATTAATTAACAGGGAAAAAACATTTAAGGCATTTTTGTCCATCAATTTACAATCTTCGAATAATCCCTAAAAACGTGTAAAGCCTATGCAAGAGGGTTGATCATATCATACTCTACTCTACAACTAAAGAGGCGCCCAAAACTTAAAGGTCCCATATTGTAAAAAGTGAGATTTTCACGTCTTTTATATTATAAAGCAGGTTTAAGTGCTATATAAATACTGTTAAACTATCAAAACGCTCAATATACAGAGAAATACACACAACCAGTATTCAGAAATTGCACGTTTGAAACAAGCCGTTAGGATTTCTGTCCATTTGTGATGTCACAAATATACAATATTTAGACCATTACACAGATTTAAACGTAAACGTTCTAAATGTGTCCCAGTTTATTTCCTGTTGCAGTGTATGTGAATAACATCAGCTGACAGGAAGTAAACATGGACCAAAACTGTTGCCAGGCAACGAAATTCTGTTGCAATTCCATTGAAATGCGCTAAAACGGAGCGTTTCAGACGGAGGGTGAATACAGGTATATTCAGGCAGACAGTACGGGGAAAATAATGTGTTTTTTGAAAATTACAGCATGTAAACATGTTCTAGTAGAAACACAAAATACAAGTATGAACCTGAAAATGAGCAAGATATGGGACCTTTAAAGAGCTAAAATCCTGAGAGAGCAAATTGTCAAATAAAGAAAAGATTTATATTAGCTCTTATAATTTCTGCTCTTAGATGCAGCTATAAATTGTCTTCTTACTAAAGATGCAGAGAAAAAAATGAAGTATATTACAGAGTTTTTTTATGAATGGAGATAAACCAGGGAAATGTCTTGCATACCTTTCTAAAAAACGAGCCGAGTCCAAGTCTATAGCGAAAACAGACTGATAAATGACAGCTTCAAAGACTTTTTACATAAATTTGTACTAAAAGGGAAAAACCTGGATGCTGCCTGCTAAGCAGAAGAAGCTGCTCGCATGTAAAAGCTAATGTTTCTTATTATGTGTGAAGAATTGATCCGCAATGGACGCAGCGAGCACGTTGCCAGGCAGGACACCAGTTTTCCCTCCTGGATCAGGATAAAGAGAGAGGGTTTACACAAGGCCTTCATTATCAACTGTTAATACCAGCATGTCTATTTTTAATTCGTTAAATATGATAATCAGCTGCAGGCGTGTAGCCTACAGAATCAGGCATGTCTCCATATCTTATTGAGCAAATTAGAAAATGTGATCATGGTGTATCATGGCGGTCTGCATACATGCCAATTGATTAATACCAGAGGAATTAGGTATTTTAAGTATTTTTTCCGGTCTGAGTGTTCTTTTGATGCTTTTTCTGCACATGGCTGCGCGGTCTCACGGAAAGCAACGTTTAATTTAACAACAACTTTCTGTTTCTTATTGATTTTTCTGCTGCTGAGCCAGAAAAACACACATTCATTGCATGCGGTGCATGTGGCTTCTTAAATAACAGAAATGTTAAATGATCGGTGTCTAAAGAACCGTGAGATTTAGTGTTTTTTTGTGACCCCTCTCCACAATATGGCTCATTATATCATGTTTATAGCTTATTTTGTATATTGTATATTGGTAGAAATTCAATTTTTTTATTCTTATTTTATTCTAACACACATTCATTGCATGCGATGCTAGTGGCTTAAATAACACAAATGTGAAATGATAGGTGTCTAAACAACCGTGAGATTTACTGTTTTTTGTGTGAACTCTCTCCACAATATGGCTCGTTATATTCATGTTTATTACTGTTTATAGCTTATTTTGTATATTGTATATTGGTAGAAATTCAATTTGTTTATTCTTATTTTATTCTAACGTTTTTATCTATTCTTTTATTATACTGTTTAACTTGCACCAACAAAACCAAAGCAAATTCCTAGTCTAATACCTCTTACACCTGGCAATAAACACGAATCTGATTCTGATTCTGATATTCATGATGTATTTTTTCTCTGTGCTTCTTTGCAGTCCGCTGCTCGACGTGCAGGAACCTGCTGCGCAAACTGCCAGACCACCATCACCACCCTGTGGAGGCGCAACGGGAACGGAGACCCGGTGTGTAACGCCTGCGGCCTTTACTATAAACTGCACAATGTAAGTAGACTGGTTAACAAATAACAACAACAACACACCGCTGCACACAAAGTGTGGCGTTTTTTGGGGAGGTGATGATGATGATGAGGAGGAGGAGAAGGAGGAGGAGGAGGAAGATGAGGAGAGATGGAAGAGGAGGAGAAAGGAGGAGAGAGGAGGAGGAGGATGGATAGGGAAGAGGAGGAGAGAGGAGGAGGAGGAGTAGAGAGGATGAGGAGGAGGAGGAGGAAGAGAGGAGGAGAGAGGAGGAGGAAGAGAAAGGAGGAGAGACAGGGAAGAGGAGGGAGGATGAGGAGGAGACAGGTGAGAGGAGGAGAGAGGAGGAGAAGGAAGGAGAGAGGAGGAGGAGGAGAGGAGGAGAGAGGAAGAGGAGAGAGGAGGAGGAAGGAGGAGAGAGAGGAGGATGGAGAGGGAAGAGGAGGAGGAGAAGGAGGAGAGAGATGGAGGAGAGGAGGAAGAGGAGGAGGAGAAAGGAGGAGAGACAGGGAAGAGGAGGAGAGAGGAGGAGAAAGAAGGAGAGAGCAGGAGAGGAGGAGAGAGGAGGAGGAGAGAGGAAGAAGAGAAGAGGAGGAGAGAGAGGGAGGAAGAGGAGGAGGAGGAGGAGGAGGAGGAGGAGTAGGATGAAGAGAGGTATCCTACTGGTCGTTAACTGGTCAAGTGGGCGGACAGCTCGTATCGATTTAGGAGCAGAGAAACTGTGAGAGTGTCGAGGCAAAGCCTGCTCACCCTGTCGAGCAGAACCCACCGGTCGTCTTGTTTTTATTAATCCATCGTTGTGCTGAATGGGGGGCGGTACTCCCAGGAGAGGCTGCAGGGTGGCTCTGTCATTCAGTGTTACGGCGTCGGTTACACTGATGAGGATTTGTCTGAGGCTGCTCCTTTCAGCTCCAGCCAGGCCCTCATCCCCATGTATTCATATTGACCAGGACTGCTCTGTTTGGCTTGAAATTAGACAAAAGCTCCAAATACGCCCCCTGACTCGCCCTTATAATGCAGCTATGAATGCAAAACAGCTGCTCATTATTAACAGCAGTTGGTGCAACTCATAATATTGATGGCTACCATGTAACAAATGCATGCAGATCCTAATTGGCAACATTCCTGGTGACATTTAAAATTATAGGAGCTAACCAGCAAAATAAAAACAGTTCACGCTTTCAGTGAGGCTTTTGTGTGGCGTGACCTTGGAGCTAATGTGCCTCTCTCTCTCTCTTTGCAGGTCAACAGACCCCTGACCATGAAGAAAGAAGGCATCCAGACACGCAACCGCAAGATGTCCAGCAAGTCCAAGAGGTGCAAGCGGGCGGGGGACGGCTTCGACGAGCTGTCCAAGTGCATGCAGGACAAGTCGTCTCCGTTCGGCCCCGGGCCCGGCCTCGCCAGCCACATGACCCACATGGGTCACCTGCCGCCTTTCAGCCACTCGGGACACATGCTGCCCACTCCCACGCCCATTCATCCTTCATTCGGTCACCCGCACCACTCCAATCGCTCGCCGGTCTGGGCTGAGCCTCTGAGTCACTGAGGCCGCCCTCCCTCCCCCCCATCCGGACCCAGAACTCCTCCGCCTGTAGGAGCCACCACATCGCCATTAACACTAAAATGGCCTCCACATCACGACTTGTTGTGTCATGTACAGTGGTTGGAGGGGAGAGACCTTCAGTTCAGGACTTAATGACTGAAGGTCGCGTCATGCCTGAGCTCACTGGTGGGACTCTTAGCGGACTCTGTGAAGCGCTAATATGATGAGGGGTTTCTGAGTCCCTTGGTGACTGAGGCTCGCAGGAATGGAGTGAATGGAGACGCTTGTCATTCTTTTTTGCTTATTTTTACTGAGTCACTTTGGTACCCACCTCTCCGTGACCCTGTAACAGGAGACTCTCGAGAGGTCTTAAAAAGAACCGCTGTTTTTTCACCTCACGACCATCTCATTATATACTGAGATACGTGCACCCCGTCCATCCCCACGCCGTCGTCCATAACCGCTGTGGACAGACGGACTCTTCGGCGCTGGAGGTCTTAAAGACTGTTCACCTCTGTTACCAACCAGACTACAGTACCCACAAACCAGTGCTCTCCTCACATGCTGGATTGTACACCACCACCACCACCACCACAATGCTCACCACCTGTTTTTAATAATGGACTTTTATGGAAAAAAAAATACACAGTAAATAGAGTGTTTATAAATGCTTAATTGCTATTATTGTTGTTATATTTGATGTTATAATTATTGCTACGATAATTTATTTTCCCTCTTTAAGCTTTCGTCAAAGACACATGGAAACTTATGATTTGAATTTCATGGTTATTACGTAAAAGAAAAACACTGACCTATCTTAGATGAAAAGTCCCTGAGCTGTACGTTTTTATAATTTTTTTTCCCATCTCACAAAAGTAAAGGAAATAAAGGAAAATAAAGTTTAATACTAAAGTGAGATCTGCCTCGTAAGTTTGGTCTGTCTCTCTCTCTCTCTCTCTCTCTCTATCATTCTTACATACACACAAACGCTCCTTTAATGAAGAGTGCTTGATTATTAAAATCATAAGGGATATCAGATGCATCAAGGGAAGCTCTGTGATCCCTTGAGCGTGGTAATGCTTTGGTCAGGCTCCTCCTCTATCTGTGATGGCGTGTTGTTAAGAGAAGGCCTCTTTGTGGAGCTGAGGCCCCGGGCTGGACCATTGTACCCAGACAGCAGACTCCAGCGAAGGGCTCCGGAGTCACACACAGTCATACATATGCACACATACCCACATGCTCATACACACACACACACACTCGGGAAAAACACAAACCTCAATTCACCAAATCTTAACCAATATAACCCATGCAAGGTCTCTTTTTAAAAACATCTCTAACAGCCAATTTTTAACGTGACAAATACTGAGTCATGAGTGCAGCTGAGTGGGAGAGTCCTCGCTGGAGTAGCCCTCTCTCTCTCTCTTGGCCACGGTGATTGGAGTGAGAGGAAGGACAGCGGGTCTTTAGTGGGAGAGAGAGAGAGAGAGAGAGAGAGGAAGGAAAGGCAATCAGGCGACCTGAGCAAACACGTGGGGGTCTGCTCAGACCCTTCACACACAGATGTGCACGCAGCTGAGGCTGCCAGGAAGCAGGCTCTCTGCTACTCCCTCATCTCGTACTCTTTCTCTTTCCCTTTGTTTATCTTTTTTTTCACCCTCTCTCTTTCTGATCTCCCATTTGTCTTTATTCTCTCTCTCTCTCTCTCTCTCTCTTTACACTGGTCGTTCTGTCTCGCCCTCCCTTTTTGGACGATTACAGTAAAATAGAAGAAACTTTGAACAGAGCCAGCCACTAATGAGTCTGCTCCATTAGGGCCAATTTGAGGTCATCATCACTGAGTTCAGCGTACCCTCACACACACACACACACACACACACACACCCACGGCACAAACCGTCCGATTAAACGGCCTGAGCTAAAAGTGGACGACTACCCCTCCCTGAACCCTCCACCCTGCTCACATCTGCTGGGCTGCTGTGGAGGTTGATCTGCTGGGGTTTCCCCCGAGGTTGATCAGTTCAAATTAGAAATAATATTTATCCAGGGACTTCTATAGGTGCTGTTTTGTTATCCAGTGTAGCTGAAGGCCCCGACACACCAAGTCGACGCTCGGCCATCAGACAGTTTGGGGCTATCGGTGAGCGTCTGTCGGCCTAGTTATTTCTGTCTGCCTGTGTCAGAGTTTTTTTGGCCAACTCAGCATTTTGAATCGGCGCCCGTCGTTGAGAGAAATCCCTTTGATTGGCAGTTCAGCTTAAACGAATCAGTGCACGAGAAGAGAAACGTACGTGAGGAAAGCAAGTCAAGAGGAAAAACACAGAAGGCTCTTCTCATTTTTCATTTTCATCTCATCTGATCATTCCGATACACGGATATTTTCACAGCGACATCTGGAATGAAGCTAAGTGGTGAGTGAGAGTGGTGTGAAAATACCGCTTTATTTCATGTACGTATTATAACAACAGCTTGTATATCCGCAGTCCTACGTCTTCTTTTTTTGAATGACAAATACAGACTACCGCTGCCTGCTAGTAGGGAGAGTTATTTCCATCTCACGCAGGCGCAGAGCGTACGTGGTTGTTGGCTTTCAGCTGTAGTCTTTGCGGTGTGTTTGAGTGCAACTTTTTGGCCAAGACGCAGGCGACGGGAGGTGATGCAACTGGTGGCCTTCGTTGCCGCTAGATCTTTGATGTCGGTTTGGTGTGTCTGGGCCTTAATGCTTCATCATAGCACCCACAACACTAACTGTCTGTAGACACACATGGAGGCAGGACTGGAGGACTGCATCTGAGTGTCTGTTTTCAGAGAGGGGGTGGGATACCCCCTGATCCACTTGCTGAACACCAGTGAAAATGTAACGCTCGGCTGCCAACAAGCAGTCTAGCCATCTGTGTGCAGAGCAGCGCTGTGGGTGCTGGGCCGTGTATACAGGCCGCAGCTCCAGCGGGTTGCGTGCTGCTGCAGCCAGCGAGCCTGCTCGGCCCGGGCTTGGCCGGACTCCCGGAGAGCTGAGAGGGGGGAGACGGAGAGAGCCAGCGCTCTTCAATGAGGCCCTCCAGAGGGAAGGAGCCGGCCTCCCAAAAATAATACTGCAGTCTGCCAGGCCAGCGAGTCCCAGAGCTGCCCTCGCCTCGACACAGACATGAACACGCATACATACATACAAGGACGGTGTGTGGACACAGACAGCAGGGTGACATTTCATCTCCTCGGCCCGAGCAGACGTTTGGTAGCAGGCACATGACATGCTCTTGAAATGAATGCTTGGCTGTGTTTTGGTCGTCAGCGTGTGCCACCGCCGTTCCATTTTCTACCCAATTAAATTTTTACAGACTCTGTAATCGGAGGGTTTTGTATACTGTTTACTCACCAAGCCTCACTACTAAACCGACGGCTGCGTTGAACAAGACATCCCTTCCTAACTCACATCATGAGTTATGTGACACGAAAAGAGCCATAAAATAGGATGTTTCTTATCTTCGCTATCAAAGTGGCGTTCCAAAGAGGAGATGAAGAGGGGAGATCTCGGCTGCGTCGGCGGCGGGGTGAACATGGTGGCCACCTAGATCAGAGCACGGAGAGGTTTACGACTTCAACCTGGAACTGGATGTTTCAACTCATCTCCACTCCCTACCTCCTTTTCTTTCTCCCCTTTGCTCTTCCGCTCGTCCTCACCAACCTCCCCCACCTCACCCCCACCACCAGCGCCGCTCATTCCCTCTGAGCTCCATGTAACTCTCCATTTCCCCCCTCTCCACCCTCCTACTCACTCCCACTCTTCCCTTGTCTCCCACTCCCCCAGTGTATTTGTTTTTCCATCAAATTGAATTAGCGGAATCAAAAGGTATCCCGGCCATCCCCTCACAAAGTTGAGTTAGGGAGAGAGAGACATAGAAGATGAAAGGAAGTGGAGCGCGGTTCAGATGCAGGTCTCTTAGTGTGTGTGTGTTGCAATGGGGGTTGGTTGACCTTTGCCTGGGTCTAACTAGAAAAAGCATCCCTCCTTCCTCAGACCCCTAGAAGGATATTAAGGCTGCAAGACGGGACAGTATTTAGATAATACAAACATTTATTCCTGCCTTTATTTGCCATAAAGGTCTGTTTGTTGACCTTGAGAAAAAAGAGAACTTGTGCTTTCTTATGCCATGATGGAGCATTAACTAAGCTCCAAACTGTTTGAATTGTAATAGCTACCGAGTCATAGTGATGTGTGCTACCATGAGAGCCACACGTGAACTTCCTCTTTTCATGGATCAAGAGAAATTCATAGAAATACCCCACTGACAGGAAAAAGGTGGGTACATACAGTAAAACACCTGGTGAACGCTGTTCATGGAAACCGCCGCAGAAACACCATTTGACACTTGAAAGACTCTTACCACTTCTCAAATGAATCGAGCATACAGACGTAGCAATGATGCGATCGGCAAAGCTTTTGACGTTAATAACTGTCACTCAGGGAGAGGCGGAGCTGACAGATAATCACTGATGACCTCTGTTGACAGGAAAAAAACGCATCCTGACCTGCCAAATCTCACTGATGATATCTCCAAATGTCAGAAATTAGTCAGAAAAAGTGTTTTGATCTTGCATCATGTTTGTCTCCTGCATGACCCAGGGCCCTTCACGCCTTTTTTTTTTCTCCTCCACTTCAGGCCCAACATCGAAAGGCTGCTATACTAGTTACAGCTGCATATCAAGCTTGACTGAGAACACGGGTTTTCAAAGCAGCGAAAAACAGGAAGTGAGAAGTTCAAACAGGAAATACTTATGTTGTACGATTAGGACCAATTAAGACCATAGAGGTCTGACAGAGACAGTAAAAAGAGATTGATTACGAGGGGTACTAAAATGACTCTACCACTGGCTTTGTTAATGTGTTAACTATTTGGGCTATTTCCCCTTTATGAAACTCTCAGACTGCTTGTACACTAGAGCTAACCACATGACAAAGCTCACCATTAGTGTTCATTATTGCCCACAATAAAAGATTTTTCAAATATTAACAGATTTTGAAAATGTGAGAGAGCCCACACACATAACGACATGATATGTTAAATGTAACAGTTTTGTTCCTATAGTTTGTGGTGAGCAACGATTTGGCCAAAACAGCACAACACTAACAAATTCATGAGTCCTGACTCTCAAAACCGGAAATCTCGCAAAATATCTCAAGATCAAACTCGACTTTAGTGTAAACAAACATGGCGGATGGCGAGCAGAAAGAATTATCGAGCCCCCAGGAAGAGCGCCGGGCTTTGAAGCAAATTTGATTACACGTGATGCCATTGGGCCCAAAAGACTTTTACTCATAGACATACATGGGGAAAGAGACGTCAGCGGATTATTTAACAGCCCTTATTTAAATCATTAGGTCCTTAAAGTTGTAAAATACACTTATACCTGAATCCAGAGTTATTTCCCTTCCTCTGTTCATGTGATTGAGACCCAGACCCAGAATGGACCAAGAGCAGGGAGGTGGAGTTAAAGGAAATGCTACTGCGCCTGCATCCTCCATGAGAATTAGCGATGTTAGTTTTTGCACTATTTTGTACTGGAAATTCATGAAGAAAAAAAGAGAAAAAATGGATGAAGTCATGGAGACAAGTTACATAAATACTTGTGTTGTTGCTCCAAATCAACAAGGTGGTCCTCTTTTTCTGAGGTCCATCTTACTTTAAGCTTCATGTTTTGCATTAGCCGCGGCAGTCATCACGGTAGTTGTCCTTCCTTCTTCAGTCAGCTTGGTTCCCAACTGGCTATCGTTCTTTCCCACGTGACTGCGCCATCGGCGGTCCTCTGGGTTCCCCACACACAACAGGATATCCGATCGTAAATATTGAACATCTTTAATATTTGCGATTTTAAATGCAGCCAGGATGGACTTCCGAGATGATCGGGGATGTAAAAAACAATCTAAACATACCTCACACCCCAGGAATATCTGGAAATATAATCTCTAGAACCATCAAAAAATCAGGCCCAAAAACGTATAGTGTGTGCCCCGCATAAACAAACATGGTGGACGACGGGCAGGAAGACTTACTGATGTTAGATTTTGCACTATTTTGTACTGGAAATTCACAAAGAAAAAAGGAGAAAATAATGGATGAAGTCATGGAGACAGGTTAAATAAACACTTGTGTTGTTGCCACAAATCAACAAGTTAGTCCTCCATTTCTGAGGTCCATCTTATGACTACTTTATGCTTGGCGTTTTGCATTAGAGGGGAAATCGGGCACAAAAACGTCTTGATTCTCTTGTAGTGTGTGCCCGGCATTACTTGAGATGAATAGTTTACATTTTTTGTGTATTTTGAGCGTGAAGCATGCTAAAAAACGGGTTTATTTACCATCCAATAGTCAAAATTTTAAAATGTCAAATAAAATTTTTACTTCCTTTAAAAACATTTTTTTTTACCCTCAGAAAGACCACTTTCACCAGCATGTGAATATGAAAGTAGAGAAGTGAAAGAAGAAAAGACACAGGGAGAGTGTTTCATATTATTCGTCGGTGGCTGGAGTTAGACCTTATCGCCACAGTTTGTGGTTTTGAAAAGGTTTCTGAGTAGAGTGTACTAATAATGAAAGAGGTTTATGAATGTTACAGGGCTTTGTGGCTGCTGTGTTGTACTCCCAGATGATTACCCTCCCTCTCTAACTTGCCTCACTCTGCTGACGGGGATGTTGCTGCCATGCTAATGTCTTCCTCTGTTTGCACACAATCTCGGCTGAAATGAGGCGGATACAAAATCCTGACACCATTCAGCTCCCCTAATCACAAGGACTTGCTGCAATTCAGACTAAGACCATTATGAATTAGCATCAGTCATCTGACCGTTTTCCCGTTCTGGTCACCTCACACATTCTTTTCTACGGCAGTCGAGTGACTAATCTGCTAATAAAAAGTAGCTGTCAGAAGCAGGGTGTGGACAGGTGGTGCACCCCTCCCTCGACTCACCCTGAAAATGAGGTCAGTCTCCTCTCACCTGGGACAGGGCGCATTCAGGATGTTCACCTGGGACAGGTAGTGTTCAGCTCTCATTCATGCCGCGCTCTGCGGTGCTGAGGCCCTCCGGCTCGCCGCCTCCGACAGACAAATTCATCCCCACTGTCTGAGGACAAATGAGCCCATTCATGTGGAGGCTCCCATTGACAAACCGGGGGGCAAGTACAGTACTAATGCCTGGGAGGGCTCAGGGGAGAGGGCGTCTGGACCTGCCATCCTCTTCCTCGCCCGCATAATGTCCCTCGCTATTCCCAGCCCCCGCCCCACTCCACTCGCTTTCACTGGCAGGTAACTGGAGAAAGGCTTGAGTGGGGGAGTCCGGGGCACCTTGGCGCGTGGCCAGGAGCGAGAGGATGGGACCCAGGTGCCTACCCCTGGATGGATCCTCTGGACACTCCCACAGGGACGGCTGACCAGACAGAGACCGGGAGGACTGTGGAGGACAGTAGAAGCCCACAGAGACCTGCCGTGCCCTGCTCAGAATCCCAAGCTGTTCCGCTCGCTATTGTAGACTAACGATGGTTGCTTGTGCGGTGGATTAAGTGACAAAGCTGCTCTGTGGCTGCCCTGAATTCACTTTCAAGCCTGCTTCATTCTCATGGACCAAGTTGTCCTCACAACAAAGCATAGTACGCTTAATGGGCCTCATGCAGGAAGTGAACAGAATTCCTCTTATTTTTGTTCGTATCCACGATTTGTTCTTAGTACCCATTGATTTCTGGGATTCACCAATGTTCTCTTATCCAACGCAAGGAAACACAAGTTTTAAATTTGAGGAACATGAAAAAAATGCATGAATACCGTGTAATCAAATTTAGATTATTTTATGTTTTAGAGTAATTATAATGATTGGATTATTAAATTTGTGGGCTAAAGGAATACTATTAGTCCATTGATCTCAATTAGGACTATAAAAAACCTTGAATGATATTACGTGTGTTCGGCTTCTGAATGGCGTACAAACTGCTCTTTGATGCTTTTGATTTTCCTGTAACGTCAGTACTGAAGCTCTGGAAATCATATCAATTTCGCTACTGCTGAAGTTCTTCTTCTACTTACAGCATTTTTGGGGGGAATCTCTCCAATTATTGGGCATGTGCCAGGGTATCTGCACATGGCACAAAACCTGCCTTTATATAGTGTTTAGGGGTCGTAACCTACCTTACAATTGGCCACACACCTCCAATTTATGATCAAGTGGGATTCATTATTCAGCACATCTGTGTAAGAGCAGATCTGGATGGTGAATAACGTTTGGTGCATCTGGAGTTGAATTCTTTTATTTTTTCGCTTAACAGAAAATGAAGAGAAAACATAAGAGAATGTTGCTGCATGAGGACCATTGTATGGAGGTATTCAGGTGCCTCTAGATTGCAGAATACTGCTGCTAATGACAGTTTTGCCGATATGCAGAGGTACACCGGAGAAACGTAACATGATTTATTTGTTCATGCAATTCATTCTTTTAGTCTGTTGTTATTAGATTCTTCATTTACACACACACACACACACACAGAGGCGCATGCATCAATGTGTAGAGATGTCAGAATGATGGGTCGCTGCAGCAGAACGCTCGGAGCAGTTGAGGGTTTGGTGCCTTGCACAAGGGCACCTCAAGGCGACTCCTCTGGTTGCAGAAATAAGTCTGATTGTATAGAAGTCTATGAGAAAATGAGCCTACTTCTCACTTGATTTATTACCTCAGTAAACATTGTAAATGTGAGTTTATGGTCTCAATCGCTAGTTTCAAGTCTTCTTCAGTACAGCATGATGTTCATTTAGTAATTATGGTCCCATTTGGAGTCAAATAGACCATAAAGCAGGGGATGCTTTAGGGTGTGACTACCTTGTGACTGACAGGTCGCTACCACGGCGTTGTCCGGTCTGGGAGTTGTCCGCATTTTTCACAGTGTTTTCAGTTCGTGAAAGTTAATTATAACCATTTTTGGTCACCTGAAAATGTTTTACTCAGCGTTCGGTTGTGCTTAGCTCCACCCTCTCGTGTCACTTCAGGTAGCAAAAAAAACAACAAGGTCAAAAACCAAGATGACGATGATCAAAATGCTGAACTTGAGGCTTCAAAACAGCAGTCCACAAACCATTGGTTCACTTCACGGTAACTACGTCCACTTCTTACATACAGTGGCTCAGAACAGGCGCTGACATGATGGCTGAATCCTACATAAAGAGCCGGCCAGACCTCATTTCAATCCTGCTCATCTTGTCACTCATGCGCAAACACTGCATGAGCTAAGGGCATTCCTAGACGACTTTTCTCAATGTTTATCTTCGGTACGAGATTTTGTTGTGTCTATGGCTTTGTTTGCTCAATACTTGTCAGGTTAATACCGATAGGCAGACACTAACACAAACACACACACACAGGCCAGTCTTAAGAAGAGTCAACAATCAATGAAACACAGTGTGATTCATTTAAAAAAGCATGATATACCGATTAAACCACGAAGGGGCCACAGGGGCATTTTTGGAGAGATGAGAAAGATGAAAGTTGTTATTTCTAAGGGGCAAAATTGTGGATGTAAAAAGCTCTTTTTGATCCGGCAGATAAAAAAAAAGGAAGAAAGAAAGTTTTTGATATCTATTACTGTATCAATGTTTTATTCTTTTCTATGAGTAAGCACAAGTTTAGCATTTTCTTATTGACGCCCTCTTATCTTTGATAAGCAAGGTCAGGAAGACACTATTTGCAGCATGTATTATCTGGATAACCTTAACATTCATACATCGGACTAACAACCTGCTCTTCAACTGTCTCTCCTTATTTAACTTTTGTTTTACTTAAAACCAGTTTCAGGACAGGAGACACGTGCAGACCTGCAACCATTCGATGCCAGAATTCAGTGGAGACAGAATTTATCAGTGGCATCACACATACACACACACACACACACACACGGCAGGCCTATCTGTTGAGGATCGGTATGAAAAAGGCGTTGTGCTCACTCATTGGCTCGGTGGGATGTTGCAACCCCAGCGCCTAACTGGTCCTTATCTCCCCTGAGCAGACTGCACAGCTTGATATGCATCTGTCATATTTGTCGGAAAGAAAAGACACCGCGGCGAGAGCGCGATGAGTCAAAAAACGGGCCAGCGACATAAACTCACTTCCCTGCGGTTTCTGCATGACCGTGATAATTTGCTTGTCTGTGTCGACTCCCTGGTTGAGAAGATGCTGGAGACAAACACAGTTTACGGACGCACAATATTAAGCGCTCGTAATTGCAGTTTTCTTGCATGTGGATGTCGTCGTACACCTGATACATGCCTGCACAGGTGTACATTTTGGCTGCCCTGTAAGAAAACACATAGCCAAGAGCAGATTGTCATCATTCCATCATGGCCATTACCATGACGACAGATAAGGCCCCGGTCCTCTTGTCGTCATAGCGGCCTTGCATCAGCTCCATCAGCTGCTGTGGCTAGCTGAGCCTCTGACTGTGCGGGTATGAGTGTCTATCTGAGGGCTATCTGGCCTGATAAGAGCTGGGAAAGAGACAGCAGAGCGACACGTTTACAACCGAGCTGCTCGCAGCACTAAAGGTTGCAAAGAATATAGAAAGAGTCGATGTTGAGAGGGTTTAAGTGTCATCGACGGCTTCTGCATACGTGTACAATGTTCCTAACACAAACACAGCATTGCAATTCGATTTTATGATTTATTGTGATTTTTGTTAACTTCTTTAACACTAGACCATGGAAAAAAGTTAAATCATACACTTCTAGGGACTTCTTTTACTTTGGAAAATATCTAAATTAATACAGTAAAAACATTTGATTTTCAGCCTGCATATGTAGTCAGATGTCCTGACGTCAAATATATTAGTCATTGTCAGGAATTATTTATTAAATCTGTTTCCAGCAACCCAAAAATCAAAGAATAAAAACATTTCCCTCACAAATTAGTGTTATTTTCTTTTTAATTTATCAGGGACAAGTAATGTTTTATACTTCTGGTGAATATAATCCAATCAATCTTATTTCCATATATGTATTTTGCATTGACAGTTTCCTTTGTTAACACCTTATTTGAAAACCGGACGTAGTCACACGTGTATTTTTTCGCTAACTTCGCCAAGTCCGTCACTAGCTCTCCCGTCAGCTCCGTTCTCTTTATACATCCATGGTCAGCTCCATCGGGGTCAGTATATGGGTGCTCTGCAGTTGTAGTGTCGGCCGATTTGACCACGGAGAAGCGAGTGGCAGCAGGCTTGACCGCACGTTATCGCAATACGATAACGCTTCCTGTCCATGACAGAGTTAGCATGCAGCTTTAGCCATGATGTCTAGCTCTGCTTTTCCTGCAATGTGTTGAACCCAAAGCCTTTCCATACTTTACTGGATGTGTAGTGTTTACCACGTTGGATTTAATATGTGAGGGTGCAGGTCGTATCCATGTGGACACTCTTTTTTACTTTCTGTGGTTTGTTTTGGTCGACGAATACGGAATGGATATGACGTGGCGTTACTCAGACTACAACAATAAAAGCGGTAACCTCCTTCTACCTCCGTATAGGATGCAAATAGAAAATGGCATTAAAAAATAGATTTCAAAAATTGTGATACATAGGTGAATCAATGTTTTTGCCACCCGTTTGAAGGCAAACAACAAGAGATGCTCAAAGTGAGCCTCTCTAACATCTTCAGGTTGTTAAAGTTGCCAAAGGTCATGTTGGCAGGCATAATCGCTGTTCTCTTGCTCAGGTTAAGTCGAGTCTCTGTGCTACGTTTATGCCTCTGATTGACTTTTAGCCTGCCAAGCCATCGTTAATTGGCATCACACTCTTACAAACACATTATAGACACATGCACTGATGCATGCACATACACACAAATACAGAGCATCTAATCCAGCTAATCCACCCTGCCGGTTGAACAACTGGTAACATGGTTAATCACCCATGTAAAAACAAAGACAAGACCAAATTGACTGATAGAATTATTCCATTTACCCGTCTGATTAAAACATTTCACCACTGCCATGGTTCACTGGAGATCATCTCGGGGAAGAAAAAAAGAAAACAACACATGAAAATTAATTAAAAGTCAGTGATGTAAACGGCTTCATTCAATTATTGGTGCAAATAACAAGCCCTGTTGCATGATAACTGGCACGTACAGACACATCGAATTAGCTTAGAAGAAAAATAGGGAATCAGGGAGCCACTTTGAAACTCTTTAAAAGGGCAGGACAGACTTCTTGAAACAGGAGACACTTTCTCCAAACAAGGGAAGCACTCTCCTGGAAGGGAAGAATGAGCAGTTTACGACACCGTTTCCAAACGGCAGAAATGCTCGCTGGACACGAGCTCGTTCAACCTCGGGTCACTTCCCAACAGCCCTTGCTCCCGGTGTGACATCATAGGCCGCGGAGGGGGGTCAGAGTGAAGTGTGCTGCTGAGGCAGACCGAACTACGAGGCAGAGAAAGGCAGAGTGAGACAAAGGAAAAGTGTGGTGGCTGAGAGAGGGCTCTCTGATTCGTTTCCTTGGCAGGATGACAAAACTGTGCGGAATGCGGCGGAGAGGGGAAAGAGAAGTGATCAAGAGCTCAAGAACGAAAAGAGGGGAAAGAAATAGACGACAGACGAGGGGAGAGAGGCCTGCTGAGTAAGCCAGGATGGCAAGGCCTTCCATTGATTCATTTCCCCTTTCCCACCCTATTACCATTCTCTCTTTCTCTCTCCCACTGTAACTATGCAGCCATTAGCGGCATGACCACTGTTCCTTTCAGCATCAAAACGACATATTTCTGGCCTGGTGGAACACCACGTTCTCATCCCAACCGGTCACACACGGCCACTTTGTCACGCCCCTTGCCGTCACTTAAGGTTTAGGCCACTTAGTTCAATTTAGGACAAAACTGCACGGTTGGGCTTAAAACTACTGTTTGGAAAGTGAAAATGAAACTGAAAGTTGTGAACGGGGGACATGAACGAACAGCTGATTGTAACGTGAAACTTAACACACGGGACAAGACCAGCGGTCTCCTGGTTGAAAGCCTTGTGTTTGTTGGACCCATCCACCTCCAATCCTACCCGCCCTTAAGCCACATCCACACTAGTATGTTTTTAAACGCATAATCTTTGCTACGATTACCTCATTAACGTTATGGTTTCCTTATAGCATTGGGTTTAAAGCCAAAATATTGCCAAATAGATGCTTTTGCTTTTCGCTTTGACACCAAATCCTCCGCCATCATCTTGTCTGTCAACTCTCTCTCATCCTGTGTGTGATATCTGACTTCTGCTGCTCTGAGCTGAGACTCTGTACGGAGCAGACACTCTCACTTTCAGTTTGTAGCGTCTGCTGTCTGACAATGTATTGATAACACGGCGCTGATACGCGAAAATGAATTGAAACAGGTTTTATTTATATGAAAAAAGCAAATCAAAAGGGCAAGTAATGTAATCGGTGTGTGCCCGAACACCATGTAACACCGCTAACACCGACTATCGTGGCAAGCCTAAAGCGTTGCTGACCTTGTTGTCTATTGTACAGTTAAATCTTGCATTTTAAAATGCTACTACTGCCTACATGTGCAGGAGGCAAGCTATTATTCGAACGCTTTGCATCAATTCCCGTGTCCAGAGCTGCTTCCTGTTCACACCGGCACGCGCATGCCCAGTGTACGTGAATTGTTATGTGATATGCATTTCCAGGCGTCGTAGTATGGACGGAGATTAATTCTAAAATGGCCCAAAAACGCTCGTCTGGACGGAGAACGTTTTGAAACGAAAACATATTAGTGTGGATGCAGCCTTAGAGTGTCTTTTCGCTCTTTAAACTATGTCACCACAGTCACTCCTGTCACACTTTCTCGGAGCGTTTACTATTGCCACGGATGGGTTCACATTGTGGTTTATGGAAAGCCCAGTGCAGTGTGGTTGCTCTCTGTACATAAACACATAAAGATCTGTACATTGAAAACAATCTGTACAGTACACGCCAACTACACAGTAAAGTCAATGAACCCTACAATTAATGGAGACACAAGCATGCATTCTTATGCAGAGAAACAACAGACTACACACACACACACACACACACACACACACACACACACAAGATTACAGTGGAGAGGGCAAAAGGCTGCCTCTGTCAGCCACATTTCACAGTGGCCTATCATGGCCAGGCGCACCAGGCCTGCGGCCAACCACTGCTTATGCACTGGGTAAACACTACCACCTCGGCCCCACGGAGTCTCCCACACAGTGCCATCCAACATGCAACGCCGGTCACACGTACAGGCTTGTGATTAATGGACTGTGAGCATTAGATATGACAGCATTACTATGCCTCTGTGATAAAGAGCCACACACAGACACTCTGTTTCCTTTTGGACGTTTTTTTTTGCGCACATCGCTTGTGTCCACTGGACTCCTGTCAAGCCGGCTAGGCATTTTGCTCAGAAATACCACCTTGGCATAATGTTTCATTCTTAATTTGACAGTGATGAAATGCTCTGCCTCTGTAAAGTATTTTTAATACCTCCATTATACTTTACAGGCTCTATACTGAATGCTGGCAGCCGATCCAAGTTTCGAGGACACACACACACACACACTATCAAAGGACAGTGCAGCACATTTACAAGTCCAAAGTCCAAGCGTCTCAGCGTGCATTAGATCTTTAGGGGTGTAAATGTCAAGCTCACATGTCTGTCCTCTGTGCTGACAGAAGTGTATCCTCTGATGGGGCGGTTTGTTCTGAAGACTTTACACAGTGCTAAGTCAGGTCATGAGTCATTTGCGCAGTTATTCAACAGTTTGAATGTAATTTGGCTTCATTATATGCCCATCATGTGACAGTAGTCAGCCAGAGTGCCCCCCTCCACGGCTCCATAGCTCCTCTTCCCTCCTCGGCTTCTTCTCATGCCCGTCTCACCCCCGCCCACCCCCCACCTTCTACTGGCGCCTGCACGGTTAGTTAGGGATTGCCACAGGACATCATGTGACAAACAAGCAAACACACACACACACACAAACACACACCCGCAGACGTACAAGCATGTAAACTACAAGCACCAACACATTCATTGGTCATTCTCCCTTCCATTGACTTCTTTCATGTTGAATGAGCGGTAGAGCGCTCCAACAATAGAGGCCATTCTACTGGCAGCGGCGAGGCTGTGTCCATTTGTGTTAGTCCCGGCAGTGGCCAGACACACCTTGAGGCAAAATGTTATCTCTCACTTACTGTAGTTACAGCCCTGGCAAATCTAGGATTTGTTACTTGTTTCTTTACATGACAAGTTCATTTAAGCGTGTCATGAATCAGACTGTTTCCAAAGTATTTATATGGTTCATCCCTAACGACTCCGCTGCCATTAATATTTCTGAAAAGGGAGACAGTTCAGGCTTCGAGCGCTTTGATTTATGAGGGGATTTCTCCTTTTTCTGACTTATGGATGTCAGAACAACAGGAAATATTAATATCTTGAAAGGAAGCCATTATAAGGATAACACCCTGTTGATCCCCAAAGTCATTACTCGACCCCCTTTACCTACAGGATCCAACCCAGCCTCGACTCGCTTGAATCCCCCCGACAATCCCTCCTCACTTTCCCTCCTTGTCTGGCAGACCTCCAACGTCTGAAACTCTAGACGGCGCTGGTTCTGCCCTTTCTACAAAATTTAGGAAGCCATTAGCAACATCAAATCATTACTTCAGGAAAAGAGAGAGAATGTTGCATGGAGGGGTGGGGGGGTGCGACGACGAAAGAGAGGAAAGGAACAAGTGAAAGAACAAGACACACAGAAACAGAGAGAGATATCACATTTCTCACTCCATTACAATAATGTGCAGGGACCCATTTTACTAATACATAATGGAATGATACCCATAATAAACAGCGAGGGTTGCTGCGCTGGATGTAACAACACAACCTCCCTTTAAGCAGGCCTCGTCTTGCACAAGTACAAAACTAAAAATAATGTCTCATAGCTCAAAATGTTTATTTTTATAAGAGACAAGCTGCAGAAACAACACCACCATAGACTGTATTTAAAGATGGACGACATAACAGCTCCCCAAAAGTGAATCCAAAACATCTGGATCGCCACCTGGTGACTGGCTGCACTATAGATCTTAAATCTCGCCTCCTCCATGTTAGCAGATGGGACATGGGCCAAATTAAAAAGTCAAAGTCAAATACATTTTTCCCAAAGATGGTTTCTGTCATTTTAGGTAGTTATTATCACAGAGATGTATGTTCAATTTCAATTCAATTTCAGGTTTCTTCCCACTAATCGGGGAGTTTTTCCTGGCCACAGCGCGCGCTGTGGATCTTGTTGGGTCTCTAAACTATGGTGTACGGTCTAAGATCTGCTCTATATATAAAGCGTCTTGAGATAACTTCTGTTGTGATTTGACGCTATACAAAAATAAATTAAATTGAATTGAATTGAATTGAATTGAACTTTCCACAACTGTCACAAAATTTGATCAGAAATGTAGTTAAAGAGATATAAAGTGCTCCAGGGATGACGTATTTTTGTAGGACAACCAGGAAGTTAGTATCGCCCTGGTTCCCTCAACAAAAAGCCAATGGGATTGTTCCAGTGGGTTTTGGATTATTGCAGAAAATAAACTCTGTGGCATACACACGTTTATGATAATTACACGTTTGTTCAGCAAGATAATCTCCACAAAGGAACGCCCCTTTTATGATTTTTGAAGTGTGAATGCAAGAATTAAAAAGATAACGTTAGGCTGTAAACGAATTACACCACGGTCACATGAACGTGAGGATACACAATGAGGCTGTAAAGGAGGATGAGTCAGCGTGATGACTTTTAGTAGTCCCATTTAGCCACTTGTTAGCAACCGCCTTTTTTAAGACACATAAAAGCTTCAAAATTCACGAGTGGGGTATTTATTGATGTATTTTATGTTGTAGAACAAAACGTTAAAATCTCTTCAGCTTGTGTTAAACACAGAACTTATTTAAGGCATCTAACTGAAAACCCATTAAAAAAACCCCAAAAAACCCATTGGCTTCCAGATGAGGGAACCGGAAGTGCTAAAATGCTAACTCATCTCCAGGTTTTAGGACTCATTCCTTTAGTACTCTACAATGGTTAGTTGTTGTGTAATTCTAGCCAAACAGCTACTGTGGTGCTAACGTAGGAGGTAGGTGGCTCACGCTAACAAGCTACAGCCGTGCTCGGCTCGTGATTGGCTCGGGCGGGTGTGTGGGTGGGACCTCACTACCGCGGCTCCAACCCCCTGATCACTACTGCACAGACTCAGGCTCCAAATGACATCAATATCACAAGACGGCAGCTCCCGTATCCAGGATATTTTTGCTTCACTTTTGTACAGCGGGAGGAAGTGGAGACGTGTCGTCCATCTGTATATACAGTCTATAGTCAGCATTATGAACACAAAATAGATTCACTGAAAAGCAAATAAAACAAAGACAAACTGGCTCTACCAGCTGTTACACTTGAACTAAATTGATTCCTCTTTTCGTGCCCTCCAACACTTCTGCTTTCCTCGACTCTCACTCTCACTCTCTCTGTCGTTACTGCACTGTCACCCCAACACTAATCCAGTTCAAATGTAAACAGGCTTAGGTCTTCATTCCTCACTTAAACCGTATCAAATGTATCAAAGCGGAGGCTCAGTGGTGTCCTTGGCTACAGAGGGGTCAGAGCGGGGCCACACGGGGCCACAAACTCTACTCAATTAGCTGAAGAGCCAGTTAGTCTGTCCGACCAATGCCGTGTGCGTTTCTGCCCGTGTGTGTGGCACACGGAAACAATGTGTGTGTGTGCACGTCCATAGATCTGTCCGTGTACACAGCAGCAGTACATGTCAGAGAGTGTGTGTGCGACTGTAAATGGTGCTGTGTACTGGGTTAATAGGTCAGTTCACGGTTGTAAGGGGCATGAGCATGTGTATATAATCGAGTGTGTGTGTGTCCATGTATGTGTCTAGCAGAGACATGAAGTCTCAAAGCTCCATCAACCAAAAGGGAAAATATGTGAGAGGTTGTCTGCAGGCTAGGGACAATAATGCAGTCTGTGTCTGCAGCAACATTATTTCTCTGGTTAAGTCAGAAGCCCTGGAGGAGTCCTCAATGGCCTTGAGAGCGCATCGCCTCTTTTTTCTAGATTGAATACACAGAGCACAATCCCCCTCTTAGATGAGATTCATATGAACTTTACAAGCTAAATATAAAAACATCTTTAACCTTTTTAAGAGCACATCACCCAAAACAACGATCGCAAAGTCGCAACTTGTGACCAGGAAGTTTACTTTAGACATTTAACATAAGTTAAATTTCCCTAGTTTGTTGATTAAAATCTATATTAGTGTCTCATTTTAAAAGATAATTTGGCCACTTTCTTTCCCCGCGGGGATTCTCTCACATGGAGTGGTTGTGGTAAGATAAAATCCTTGCATCTAACCTTTGACCCTTCCTATAACACGTTGGTGCATCCGTGGTTGATACATATGTGGGAACGCTCTCATTATTTAACTATCTTGTGGTGTCATGGAACTGGAGGAGGAGAGGAAGGGCCCCAGGAGACTTTCATTACAATCATTTTTTTTGTCGAGCTCCAATCTCATCAGATACTAATACTTTATTGCTCACAAGCTTGAGTCAACACAATCAAACTAATTAAACCACAGTTCGGCTCTACAATCGAATCCAGACTCAGCCAGAATAAATTCTAATATAATAATAATAATAATGTCTAGTTTTTTATTGAATCGTCACCAGTGATTTTTTTAATGTATCATTACGGTCAACATATTTTGTGGGCTCTGGCGGTCCCTTTGGGGCCCTCCAGTTAAAGGGATCCTCCTCCCAATCTCAATCCCAAGCCCATCACTCTTCCTCAGGCACTCAACTGTCAATCTGACCCTGATCTGGGAACCAGGTCTTATCTGATCCCCCAGGGCTCCCTGGAGGGGGTAGAAGTGGGGCGTCCCAGCCAAGCCAAGCCAAGCCATGTCTACATACCTCCCCATAAACAGCTACCGCAGAACTTTCACACCAACTGTGAGAATGTTTTAATTACTGGTATAGGGTGAAGATGTTAAACAAAAAATGGGCATAATATGTGATAAATGTCATAAAATGGGTTTAACTGATGTTGAAAATCTATTAGGGGTGTAAGAATATATACAAAATATTCAGTATCGATACTATGTTTTGTGATACTCTATAGCTTCTCAAAAACACTATTGATTTTTAATAGTTATAGTTAATAGTTTACATGCAAATATTAATACTTTATTTCATTTGCAAAGATATGCGCCTCTTCAGTGTATGTGCCCTCTCAAAGTAATGCTATGATGTTGGATGTCATGTTTTTTTTATTCAGATTTTATGCATATGGCGGTGTGTTCTTTATACTATGACAGTTTTCCTAAAATTAGATTAAAAAAATCGTAATATATCGACTTCTTACAGTATTGTAGTATTGTAACCACCGTATCATGATACAGTACGTATCTTATCGCCAGATTCTTGCCAATACACAGCCGTAAAATCTATTAACCATCAGCCATAAACGTCTATTAACCGTAAAATACCACGATAAACCTGTTATAAGATTATTTATACCATGAAGGGAAAAGAAGAAAAATCTAAAATGTAATTTCCAGTGGTCAATCAAGTATACTACTACAAGTAAAAATCCTGCTTTCAAAATCTTACTCCATGTAAGTACTATCAGTAAGTACTCATTAGGCAGAAAAATGGCCTGTCAGTGTTTAATTATTAGATTATTATTACTGATGCATGAGTGTGTGACTGGTCATATTTTATAAGATGATCGGACTGAATTTTTATATTGTAAAATGTTAATCTACAAAGTAGATACTAACTACAGCTATCAGATATATGTAGTGGAGTAAAACATACAATATTTCCCTCTGAAATGTAGTGGAGTACAAGTATATAAAGTGGAATAAAATGGAAGTACCTCAAAGTTGTACTTTAGTACAGTACTTGATTAAATGTGCAATCTAATTACAGTCTTTCACTCATAATATAAAATAAGACTCCTTCTCTGACTCCTTATTGACAATATTATGACATATTCATATAGTACGGAAAAATGGAGTCCGCACATTAGATAGTGCTCCCATGAACATTCATTTTTACCACCAGTTATGTTTTGAATGTCTAGTTCTTCTTCAATCTTCTACTTTTTGTCTGAAGAAGAGCCCGATGCTCCGAACGTCACCAGTGGTAATCAATTAAATGTTCATCGGAGCGGTATCTAGTGTGCAGACTCCATTTTTACGTCTTTCACATGTTTTTCTATATTTATCGTCTGGATGCTTTTGTAAAAACTTTTCTATAGTACAACATATTAGTCTTTGTCATGGATTAAACGATAAAGTCCTTGTCTTATTTAAAATTATATACATAGTTAGAATGGTGATAAGGTGAATAGAAAGATCGTCTTTCACTCAGTTTAAGTCCTCATCTCTACAAACGTCTACTCTGATGCAGGTTCTTACCAGAGGACTTGTATTTATCTGCTGCTTCAAAAGTAGAAAAGAAATTTCAATAGTAAAAATAATGACTTTTTTTTCGATAAAATTATAATGATAATCCAACATTTGATTAATATGATGAAACAGGAACTGATACTTCACTGCATCAGTGACTTCAGATGTGTCAAATTATCGAGACATGGCTGCTTGGACTTAACAGGGACGTTAGTTTAACATATTTTAGCCACTAAGCAACAGCTACTAGAAAACAATCCCAATCTTCTTCAGTAGATGGAGTTTGCGCAGTTGCCATCAAATTTAAGTTTTCATCTTCTGAGCACTTTAAGCACTTTTCTTTCATGTTGGCTGCACATAGGTTGCATTTGTTTGCATTGTATTCTGATTGTGCAAGAATGACGTGCATCTTGGCACACAGCGGTCTGAGACCAACACCGTGTATTTGCAGTGTCCTCAGTTTGATTCAGAATGGGAACCTTAGTTGCATGTCATCCTCCTTGTTCCCTTTCGCCGTGTCTCTCCTGCCTATCTCTACCGTCAGCTGTCAAATGAAGGAAAAAATAGCCAAAAGCTGTACTGTTGTGTAACTAGCGATGACCTCTGAGGTGACTGAAAATAGAAACTTCCTTATTTTCCTAAAAGCCGTTTTCTTATATGATATTTGTGATATCAGGTAGAGCATTTAAGTGAATGCTCTGTCGGTGTGTTTGTCCACCTCTCAGTGTGTATGACATTGTGGAGTATCGGTGTGTTGACTTCCCTTTATCGACGGATTCCATCATGCAGAAATAAGCTCTGTCAGGTCTTGTAGCTAACCGTCCCAAGGCTCGTCCATCAGACACAGATTCAATTGGAGCCTTTTAATTAATAATGCCGTTTATCGGGGGGGGGGACATTTGGGAGCTCGTCTTTGTAATTGGGACGCCTGATTAGGCTCCGGAGGAAGCTTTTAAGCCAGCAAGGTTATCAGTCCTCCTCCCTCCGCCTGTCATCATCTCCTCAATGTGGGCTCCCGTTCTCCGTCGCTCTTGTCTGATCACTTTTATTTTATTATCTTCCCCTGCTGGTTCCTCTGTCTTTTCCTTTTCTAATCTGCTCTTTGCGGCCTTCAACAGGTGTCTGGCATGAAATTCCTTCAGTGAGCTGCATGCACACAGAGTATTTATACATCTCAATACTTCACATTTTCCCTGCAGTCTCAGTCCGGAGTCAGGCTGCAGAAAGAAAGTGAGGCTCAGCACTCAGAGAGCTGGACAGCTCCTGTCCAGCCTGATGTGAAAGGAGACTTATTGATCCCAGCAGGCTGGTGGTTAGGGGGCCCTAATGCATTTACACCCTGCTATACTCCCTCTACACATTCTGTTTGTCCCTCTTAATTACAGACACACCATAACGGATCCATACAACTCCCCTGATACTCAATGACTTTCTCTAGGCTAACCTATTCTCCCCCCATTTTCTCCCCCACCCGCAGCCACTCTGTCCTCTGGGATCCCCGGGGTATTATCTCTAACGGCAGTGTTTGTTAGGCCGGTCTGGTGTTGGCACGGCTGATGTATTTTGATGTGCAACGATGTGTTCTTTCAAATTGATTCAAATTGACCAATAGTGCATGGCAATAATGAGGAAGCACCCACAACTGTCAACTGAGACTCCATGTGGTTGAGTTCCTTTCACTTGGAAATAAACTAACAGCATTAGACAATATAATTCATATTATAGAATCTGACTCTGAGAACATCACACATACTGTTGACCTTTAAGCAGTTTAAACTGTTAAATAACCATGATGCAACTGCAAGAAGAGTGAGTTCAAGGAAACAGGGGGATTGATTTAGGTATCAGACTAAAAGGAAAGTGAGAGGAAGAAGATGAAACTGGGTTTAACTTTATTGTTGTGAATTACTGCGTCCGACAGATCAAACAACATTTTTGTTAGTGTAGGACTAAAACGTAACTCCCTCCCTCCTCTCTCTTGGTATGCTGTGATCTCTGAGGAACGTCCCACCCTGTCTCGCTCTCAAACTCTTAACCCCACCTTTACCTCCCCAAAACTGTGTCTTTAAAAACCATATTCTGTACTTGCACTGACACAGTTTTAACTCCTGACCCCTCGTTCACTCAAAAAGGCCAATCAGAGGAGCACCGTAGTGCTTTTACTGAACTCAGCCAAAGCAAAACATCAGGTACACTTAGTGAAAAAAAAAAAGGTCTGATAGTTTAAATGAGTTCTTCTTAAGAAACCAACAGCACACGTTCAGATGACTAACAGCAATAACAAATGAATCACCGCGGATAAAAAAATAAATTAAAAAAAAATGTCTTTCCATGTAATAAAACACTTTAATGTCCCATGTGACTAATATCTAACAGGGAGATAATGGTGTTAGGGGTTGTGCTGCATGGGGAGATCTGTGATCTTTGTCTGCCTGTTTAGAAAAGAACATGTAAATCATCAGAGAATAGTCTTAAAATGTGACACGAGAGAGAGAAAGGCAGATAAGAGAGGTAGCGAGGGAGGGCTGGGACGATGAGAAGAGAGAGAGCTTACATACCAGTCGGTTTATGACAGTGATCATTCAAACACTTAACCCGACACTTTCAAACAGATTTGTCCCTGTGTAACACCCATCTCGGATTGTATGTGAAATGCATGATTCTGCACGTACTAAATAATAAAGTCCTTGAACTAACTAAAAGTCCTTGTTGGTATGTTAGATTTTCATTACACGCAAACACAGTATTATTTTGTGCACACAAATTTGACCAACAGAATGATCACTGTTGAAATGTGACAACTATTACAGGGTAACTTCAGTATTTTTCAACCTGGATCCTATTATCCCACGTTCCACATGGATAAATAAAGTATCCATCTTGTGTCTAACTGACTAATAGGAACAATAATTACTGAAATTAGTCCAGTATTGAGGGAGAGCGCTGTAGACGGCAGCTGTTCACCGGCTGCAACATGGTGCTATTGGGGCAAGCTGGCGCCGTCATTTACGTCCACTAAAAGTGCTTGTTTTTGCCATGACGGGCTCCGATTGTTATTATAAGTGTCTGACATTATGGAAAGAGTCTCGTTCAAAGAGAAGTCTCGTTCTGAAATCTAGCGAGTTTACGTGTTGCCGGAAGACAACGGTGGAAGAGTGGAATACATACATGGTGGAAACGCGAGTGCTAGCCGGACAGAGTTTGTTGTGTTGGAGTACAGAAAGCGTAGTTTAGTGTTATCTAAAAGTTTTCAATGTCATGGCTGAATATTTAGATGATTTCAACAATGTGGATGAAGTCTTTGAATTTCATTTATTTGAGCCAGAGTATGCAGATATTCAGATTTCACAACGACACTTCTCTGAGCGGGACAGAATAACAAACAGACCGGATCAAGAGAAAGGTATGAAAACTTTTTATTTCTCTGCAGGGTCCTTTCCATAATGTTGTCAGACACTTACTGTATAATAACAATCTGAGCCTGTCAGTGGCAAAAACAAACACTTTTAGTGAACGTAACGTTATATTGACGCTGCTCACTTGCTTGTTTTGCTGCTGCCGGTTACAGCGTTATCCCTCAATACTGGACCAGTTTCAGAAATTATTGTCCCCATTACTCACTTAAACACAAAAAGAAAAAATGGGGGAAAAGGGTCCAGGTTGAAAAATACCAAAATTTCCCTCTGAGTAAAGGGGATTTCACAGGCTGTTTGTTGCATTTCAAAACAACCTTGCATATTTTATCCGGAAATGTTATCAGCTAAAAGAAAAAAACCTTATTTGAAAAGAGTATAAATTGTGTTACTGTGTTATCTATGAGTAAGCACAGTGTGAAGGAAAAAAAAAAGTACCTTGTTAATCTTAAATCGTGGTGTACTGCACTTCCCAGAAATCATTTACTTGATTTCACAATTTTGGGTTTTTGTGTCTTAGTAGGTGTTACTACGTCCCTTATCTGTTAAGTCAGTAGATCAGTAGATCACACGAACTAAACACTTATCCCCAAAAATATATGAAAAAAAACAACTTTAAAAGGTCATGAAAACCGATTTACTCAATCAACTTCTAAAGAAATGAGCAACGGGTGTCCTCCGTGAATGTACAATGTACATTTTTTTTTCTGTGCTCCTCTCACTGGTTTGAAGTGGGCGAGTCCCAGTGGGAATGATGTCACATACTGCTCTGCACCAATCAGGATTCAGCAACATTTGAATCAGAATCTGATGACCGTTGTGGGCTGTAGATCAAATTTTATCAAACCAAACACACGCAGTCCTAATAAAGCAGAGTTATAGTGTCAAACTCTAAATAATAACTAAAGATATTATTTTTCAAACTTAAATGTTGTAGCCTATTTAGTCATGAATATTTAATGTAATGGAGAAATACTAAGAATTGAGACCAAGTTTTAATAAAGGGATCTACATTTTCTCCTGTGTTAGTCAGTATTTTTATTTTTTTTACATAGTTTTTATTTTAGTTTTCCACGTTATTCACACATATATAAACATACTTATTGAAATAAGTATCATCTACATGTGAGATGTGAAACATTCTGTAAAGAAAATAACTTTAAAATAAGGATATATTATGTTTTTTTTATCCCCATGCTAGGAAAAGACATTACAGTACAGTAACATTAATGTTATATTCTGAATTCAGTGGCTCATACGGTACCAAGATTCAAAGTATCCATAAAATCTGTGAACCCGCGTCAGATACTTAAAAAAATGTCTGGGTTTCCTTTACAGGTTGTACATAATATTTTCTCTCGGCACACAAGCAGCCATGTCTGATATCCACCTGACCCTAGTTGGCGGTCGTTCATCCTTCCAACACTGCACAATGCATTTGTTAACTGTCACAAGAGCTATTCTAATAAAAATAAGATTGCCGCCTCGAACATTGACCGAGGATATGTCCCCAATAACACCAACCGGGGTTCGGCAGGGATGGATCACTGTGGTGATATCACTAATGGCTTTAATTACACTATTCCAAAACGACTTCAAGTATGGACGGGACCAAAACATATGAATGAGCGTCCCTGTTTAGGAGGAAAATGAAACTGTCGTTACCACTCGCCCTTGCCATCTCTCTCTCTTTTTCTCTGTCTATTTTTTAAATGAGTCGGGAGGCCGGTAGCAGAGCCTAACTTTACCTTCAATGTTATCAAACAAAGAAATATGTTCTCCCCTCGTCCTAAAATGGTCCTAAATTGATACTAGAGTACTTCCTTGTTTATGAATGAAGCAGTACACGAGTTGAAGCCGTTGAAGCAGCGGTGCTGTGTGTGTGTTTCACCAATCAGCAACGGTCATCCCTGCAATTCCACCCCGAAAGTTCTGGTACTTTCAGAAAGTACTAACCTCGAGCGGTAAAAAGACCCTGTAAAATGTCCCCAGAACTAATATTAATTTAGACGCTGGTCCCTGTAGTTGAAACTCAATGAGTTCCTCAAAAGGTTCTTAGTTCCGGGGGAAAGTTCCTGTGGTGGAAACGGGGCTTTTGTGTGTATAATGATTGGATTAGCTGTCATAGTCTTTAAAGATATGAACTTAAATTACTTAAATCACGCACAAGGTGTCTCTGCCCAACTTAAATTACAAAAGGATGATAGTATGATATCTTACGAAAAGTTATTCTTAATTTTTCGTTCATTTTCCTACGAATGTCCAGCAACATGTGAGGCACGTGTCTATTTCTGCTTGTTACATACATACAGTCTTCTCAAAATAAAGTTCCATCTTCACAGGAAACATCTTGGTTAGGTTTAAGACAACAAAACTATTTAGTTAGGTTTAGGAAAAAGATTGTGGTTTGGGTTAAAATAACTACGGAGGTGGTGTTACTTAAGTACGGAGGTTATGTGACAATAAATCAACGTTGACTTACGGTTCAAACGGAGTACTAACACCGGTCTCCTGGGCAAAAGTTCACTGTTTTTTGACCCACCCATCCACTCCGACCTCCTCCCTACACGGCGTTTGTCGCTCTTTATACTTCCTGGTTCATGATTTCGTTGATTACATACAAATTGATTTCATGACATATACCCAAATTACAGTAGATTACTTTTCATAGGTATAGCTACGAACGGTGTATGAGAATAGCCTGCTAGAAGTATTTCCATAAACTCCAGGGTGATGTATGAGTTGGCGGTAACTTACAATACTGACTCATTTCCTTTTATGGAAATAAGTTACCATTCCACCCCACTAGTGCCCACTGGTCCCCTCACATCCCACTGCTCTGTTTTGGTGCGGGAGTTCTGTCCCGCGGCCCATCCGTTGGCTGGTTCCTAATCCAGTTAGGGCTGAGGGGGTCTGGCGTTTCCCGTCTTGGCTGAGCAGGCCGTGCTAAATGAGGTTTTTACTTGCCCCGGGGAGCCAAACTTTAATGGACCCTGGTAAATTAATACATGACGAAGAGAGGCAGGCCAGTGCAGGGAAGGCTGCTCGGACCAGAGGAGAAGGAAGGACAGTGACAGTAATTAACAGGTAAAGTGATCAGTCAATCCACTCATCAATCCGATGTGAATCCATCTCTCAGATAATCAATGACACGGCAGCATCGCAAGGACAACGAAAGCAGAACAAATGCACTGATGTCTACCGGCAGCTACGGTTATTAAGTGAGTTAAATACGGCGGTGGTAATGCCGTAAAGCTCTTAGTGACTCAACATGGAGGCGGCAGAGGTCCATGCACTTCCTCTCTCCCGCTATTGGAAAGAAACTATTGTGTGTGAATGTATTTATAAGCTGTAGCCACTGTTGTGGTTGCGTGCAGCCCTTTGGTACAGTTAGAAAATAGCTCCATCTATATCCCAGCACCTCACAAACAAACAGCCCTCCACTCCACCCTTTCCCACTGGGTCCACGGGATGGGCAGTGGGCTCAGGGGAAATGAGGTAACACATACACACCCACACACATAGAAAAACAGCGACAGTGTAGCGCCATTCAGGCCTCTGTTCTGCTCTGTCCATCAAAGCTGTCAATCTCGGGGCATTTCTCATTGCGCAGCCCCCCCCCCCCTCGCCTCCCAGACCTCGACCCACCTTTTAAGGCCCAGAATATTTGGTCCTGCCGGTTGCCATGGGAACCATCCAGATGTTGGCCTCTGATTAGCTGGCGACGGTCAAATGAAATCAGAAGAGGTGTGATAAGATCACGGGGCGACAGAGACTGGGAGAGTGGTGGCCGCGAGCAGGAGAGAGGTGGAGGGTGGTGGGGTGGAGGGGCGTAGGAAGTCATAGAAAAGGGGGGAGGTGGGCTTTAGTGAGGGGTTTGCACACACATTCACACACTTTTATGCAATTCACTGGGGAGTGCTATTTTTTTTCACCCAAACACCATTTTCAGTCTGTGTAATCTTTCGTCTGTGTAAAAATTGCACCAATTTTCAGTCACTCAAAACCAAACAATCACTCTCTCTGTTTGTTTTCTGAATGAGAGTGTCGTTAACATTGGTACTAAGCGACAACAGAGCACCTTTGACTCTTCCCCTTTTCTCCTGAGAGAGAGTCAAAACAGAAACAAACGGATGTAGAGGACCAGCCTGTTAATCCTACAGGGCGTTTTCACAAGTCCGTGTGGTGAGTCCGGATCAGATACTTTTGGTTTGTTTTTCTATTTTTAGTCTTGTTCAGCTTCACAGTGCACAAATTAAAGCAGACCAAATAAAAAATTCAGATGCTGAGGGGCGTGGGAGTGTAACATTATCTTTTTTTTGTCTCAAGAGCTGCCACTTCTATGCAGGGAATCGCAGACTTATTACTGATATCGTGCTGTCAAAGTCTTTTCACTTTGACTCGGTGCTAGGTCTGTCCCGAATACCATTTTTTTTGGCCTTTGAAGCTTCGTTGTGAAATATTCTAAGGTATTCGAAGCTTTGCGGTGCAGCATGCTGACATGTCTGTCTGTCTCCATCTCCCCCGTTTCAGTGCCGCACTACTGAACACACACACACACACACACACACACACACACCTCTACACATAACAAACAGCAATATCTGTCTAAAAATAACTAATAATAATTAATGTTGAATGTGAATAATGAATAATATTGTGGGATTATTCCTTATTTCATAGGCTATTTTGGGATTTATACTTTATTATTACATACTTATATAAAAAACGAACAAAAACAAAAAAACAAAGCATTCGAATACTGATTTGGAGGTCGATTACAATGGCAACAGTCAAAGCTTCAAAGCTTCAAAGTTTCAAAGCTTCCAAGCATTCGCGTCAGCCCTACTCTGTGTGCATAAATCCCTTCTCCTCTAGTTTATCTTGAATTACTTTATAAACATCACTATTTTTGTGGACTTTATTTATCATATTTTGTATGTTCTCTTTGGTCCAGATGTCAAACATCAGACTTCTGCAAAAGTCCAGGTCAGTCCTCTCCCACTCATGTTAACCTGTCGTTTACCTGTGTCCCTCTCAACAAATGCCCACACAGGCAGCCTGCATTTTGGTCCGAGATCACCACTCACAAGCGGTCCCAGACCGGTTGTTTTGGTACTCTTACTGCGTCCACAACTGCCCAAAACGAACCGCACCAGAGTTCAATTAAAACAGACTAAAAATGTTGGCTTGTGAAAGCCCCCATAGAGAGCTGGATGTTAAGTGACCTATATGACTTTGAATTCAACGCCGTGCTTTCTCTCCGGTGAGGCTGATTCCACGAGTGATACGACGGCTACAAGCTGCACAATCAAATGGCTTTTACACAAACTCCAAACAGCACTTCTCTTCTTCCCCTACCTGTCCCGCAAGTACCTAATCGCATCCAAAGTCCCATTTCCTGTCAATGAAATTACATTAAACATCTCCCTCTAGGTCCTTGTCCAAAGTGACCCCAAACTCGCTGAGACTGATAAGGGTGCTAACTAGGTAAAGGCTGAAGCACTTCCCAGTGTTCGGCCAGCGAAAAGAGCTACAGTGAAGGGAGCGCGGGGAGGGGAGGGGGGCGATCGGCCCTGCCCCTGCTCGCTCCATTTTCCAATAAACTCCAGCAATCAGATCAGCGCTGCTTTAAATGGACGACTTGATGGCAGCAGGCTGCATTAGCCGCTGGTGTTCTCCCAATCCGATTAGACGGAGACAGTGACAGTTTCCAGCCAAAAGAGGCAGGTAACACGCACACACACACACACACACACACACACACACACAGCAAAGACTACATTTACTGCTATTTAAATACATAGAAGACACACACAAGTTTGCATGAAAAGAAAGTTATGAGCATGAGTGGGGATCACACACAGTGCCACATACATGCAGGACCTCTTGTGGCCGTTTGTGGTGCTAATTGGATAGTTCTGAGGCAGATGTCATTATTGTGGAGCAGTCAACTGTTTCCAAGTTGTTGGGCAGTCATTTAGGCGTATTAGCAGCCCCTTCAGGGCAGAGGTCACGCCCCGAGGCTATGTTATGTGTCTGTGTGTGTGTGTGTATGGTTGTTTGTGTGTGGGTGATTTATGAATGTAAGAACAACGCTCTCTCTCTCTAATGGCTCCCCTGCTTTGAGGGCCGGCCTTTTACGGTCATATAATTACCCCAGATTGTTTTTATGTACACAATAGGGTGCTTTTTCGGCCGTGCACGTGCCTGACATGAGAACCTGGCAACAAGCTGCTAAGTGCAACAGGCAGTGTCATAAAAATGGTTGCCATACCTCAGATAGCTAAAAACCCCCCTCTTACTGAGGACTTACTGAGAGAGAGAATGGTCCCTCAGTGTGCTTATCAGGTAAAATAAACCTCAATGATGCAAAGTAATGGCCGGGTCATATGAGAATGCACGTGTGAGGCGGAGACTGGAAACTCTGCTCCTTATCACGGGGCTAGACAGAGAGGAGTGAGACTGTACTTAACAGATTTAGACGGTCAGTGAAGCCCAGCACCTGGACAGAGAGAAAGAGGGGAGGAGAGTCGTATCTCAGGTTACAGCGCAGCCTGAATCTTAGAGATACAGGGGGAAACCTGGACAGGTCAAGAAGAGTGGTAAAACTTTTAGCGAGAAGGCAGCTGTATTTACGATTCAGACAATTTATACATTCCCTTTGCAATCTAAAATTTCAGCAGTTTTGTCAAAAGAACTCCTCTTTCTGCTTTTTTAGAAGTGCCACATAGCAGAAATAGATGTAGATGGAAAGATTTAAAACGAGTTTACTCGCTCATAACTCCGTGAGCTGATAAAAGCGGACCACCGGCTGTTTTTTAGTGTTTTATGTTTGGAAACACATTTGTGCAGTGCTGCGCTACCTGACGCCTTCTGATCCCGTGGCTGATGATGGACTGCGGATCAGCTAGTTAATTTAGGCCAGATAAAAAGCCTCTCATCTCCGCCGAGGTAGATTACTGTAATAGCAGCCTTTCTCATCTTTTGATCTTTTTTACTGCTGCGTCGGTTCATTTGCATGTGTCAGAGATACAGCTTTATTTAGGGCGCTTATTAATGGGAACAGGAGGGATTCTAGATACTAAAACCTGAGGCAGATTAACGCTGACCCCCCTGGATCTCGCATGCTGTTTCTTCACATACATTTATGAGCGTATTATATGTGTGTGTGCAGGTACACGCTCACATCCTATAATAGTGTAAATACACACACATAAGTATAATCTAATAACGCTGTATGCACCATACAGGAAAAAGCACAAACTCACAAATATGATGCATATTTAGAGACGCAGACACACAACAACACACATACACTTAAGACAAACACAAATATTCCTTCATGCCTGCCCCTCACTGACAGCATGTTGGACTTCTAAGCGTTCTCTCAGGCCTCGGTCTGTCAACTTCCTGTCTCTCCCCGGCTGCTTCGCTCCAGCAGATATGGTCGATGTGGACGTGTACTTTGTCCAGATCATCCATGAGATGAGATGAGAGGAAGTGGGAGGTATTGTTCTTCCTGTGGCGCTAAGCCCCTGGGCGATTACCCTGTCAGGAGGGAGAACTCAGCGCCGGCGCCGACTGCCACAAACCAGCGCTAAATCCCAACTGATCGCAAAAGAGGCCGATTTTACACTTTAGATTCCTCCCATCTCTTAATGCGGCCGATGAGGCAGAGGATCTTCGCCTCTCCCTCATCTTATCCGCTGCTGCTATCCTCCTCAGACGGTGGCGTCAACCCCTAAGCTTGCGCTGCGGGGATAAGACTCAACGCCTTGTCAGGCCAGATCAATGTGATTTTACAATGCAGTCCGAGAGAGAGGCCCGTATAGCCAAGCGTGGCAAAACAACAGCCCCTTCCACACGCTCAGAAGTGACTCTTACCACCTCCGTGTATCTAGTGCGCTCACATAAGATACCATAATCTAACAACAATGTTGTACACAAAACCTGCCAACTGCATCTCCTAAATCTGACTACCTCACACATACCTGCACTATCTACCCCCCTTTTTTTTCGCACTATCTTTGAGTTTATCACAGGGGTTGATCTCTCTGAATGCCTCATTGAACTCCTCCATCGGTTTATCTTATCTGTTTTCTCAGAAACACTCCTCGGGACAGTTCTTCAAATTCCACCTCAAGTCGTCAAAGCGTTTCTTTAGAGAGATCACTCGAGGATACTTCCCCTGAAGTGACACCGTCATGTGCGTGTGACAGAGGATGTTTATGTTAGCGAGGAATTAATACCGGTTACGGCAATTATTACATAGCATAATGCAGCCATTGAGGCAGTCAATAGCATTATTATTAGTTTTTTTAAATTGCATTTCCTTCTAAGAAAGGCTGGAAGAGTAGAAGGTTTTACTGGAAAGAAGGTTCATGGGCAGACTGAATGAAGGTGAAATGAGAAATAACAGAAAAATTGTTCCCCATCAGAGCATCCAGCTGCAGGATGACATCCTCCTCTCTGCCAAGTCCCTCCGACTGATTTCCTGTTTGGGTTTGATTATCATATAGGGCCGCGCTAGTATATCATCCCCTCCCTCTCTTCTCCTCTCCTTTAGTTTTACGAGTGACAGTTGGGAATAAAGTAGAGCGTAAATCTCTGGCAGTAATAAAGCTGCTCAGGCCAATGTTCCTTCCTAATGCTGGTTCGTCTCTCCCTCGTCACAAATTTGTACTTTTTTTACAAGACAAGCCCCGACTGCCTTTCATTGCTCCCACTAAGTCATCCTCAAGTGTCAGCTCTCAATCCAGGTTTAAAAGTATTGGGGAGATCCGAAGTCTAGCACAGATACATCCTAGAGAGTAGCAGCACGTGTCATAAACGCACATATAAATTCAGAGTGCGCTCGCATGTTAGGCTCTACACACTTCTAACAACTTTTGGACACACACACAGCGTTTCCCTCTGCCTGACCACATTCCTGTAAAGGGCGATCATGAATCTTGGCCAGGAATCTGTGTCCTCTGCTGGTGAGGCAGCCTGTGGCAGCACTCCTCCTATCCCCATTAAAGTCATCCCTGGGTGGGCAGGAGAGCCCCACACCTCCCTGACCTCCATCCATCAGCCAGGAGGGAGTGCTCGCCTCTGCTCACTAGATCCTAAATCCATCTGCTCCAGCATGCAGCACCAGCCTTCACACCATAGAAATAGAATAGAGGAGTAGAACGAACATTCTCAAACCAACGTAGCAGGTTCATGGATGTATGAAGAGAAATGGATACAGCGCTGTGGGCGGGCTCCCATTCATTCCTATGAGAGTTGCTCAGTGGTGCATGAAGCCAAAATGGCCCGACTGCCGAGTGATAAAGTACCCGGATCATCCGGCGATCTTACGCATCCATTGGGCCCAAAGAACAGGCGCAGTAGTGTTTCCTTTAACTCCATCTAGCAGCCCCTCGCTCCAGCCGTGGTCTGGGGCTCATTCACATAAACGGAGGAAGGGAAATAACTCTGGATTAAGCTATTAGTGCATTTTACAACTTTTATGACCTAGTGATTTATATAAGGGCTGTTCAAGTGTTCGCACTGGGAAGTTGATTCACCTGAAAAAAAAAAAACTGCTGAGTTACAGATGTCTCTTTCCCAATGTAAGTCTATGGGAAAAAGTCTTTTTGGGCCCAATGGCATCACGTGACGGACACGGAAGTTGTAGTACCGCCGTTTGGCCACTATGAATATTGTCATCAACGACCGACGCTTTTCCTTGGGGCTTGGTTATACCGGGCTGAGTTCTGCACAAACTTAAATGACTTGCATGCGCCACTGAGCAACTCTCACAGGAATGAACGGGCGCCCGCCTCCAACGCTGTATCCAGTTCTCTTTATACATCCATGGAGCAGCGTTTGTTCTCTTCCCGGCGAGCTGTGACCACACTTTACGGCTCCAGTGACGTGGGTTCTGTTTTCACCATAACAAAAATCGCCATTTTCTTATGTACTAGTCAAATTACCACAGCAAATAGTTCAGTGACCCTTCTACTCCTATTTCATTTCTATGTTTCACACACATACCCGGCCTCCAGCAGCATCTAACCTGTCCGAGGCCCACAGGTGTCAAAACATGCACCAGCAGCTCCAAACACACAGCCAATCAGTCAACTGTTAGATAACGCTGTCAAGTGGTCAGCTATACAACTCCTGACTTATCACTCAAAATCCCTTTTATAGCAACAAGAAGGGCAGAGAGCCATTAATTCAGGAACATCTGAGAATGATCACAAGAGCAGCATGTGACGTATCTTATAAAACAAGCGCAACACACACATTTATCACAAAAGGTCAGATTCTTGGCCCCGAAAAGGCCCAGGCATGCCTCTGCATTCAGAAGCAGTTTTCTGCTGGCCGACAACAAGAGATCTGAGAGAGTGCCCAGAGGGGGGTCTCAGGAGGATGAAATAATTCCCCAAATCATCACAGCATGTAATTCACAGAAAAGTGACTCACTGTGCTTTAGAAACGTGATCTCTGTCACAGCAAACCTCAGTATTATTAAACAAGCTAATCTCAAAGTGACACAGTTTAATGGATTGTTGATCTGGTTTCATGGCTTCATAAGTGTATGTTTATCTTAAAATCGGGCTGAAGAAAAAGTGCACAAAGTTGACGTTTGTATATCTGTGTGTTGCATGCTGTCTAGGGCTGCAACATTCCCACAATTAAATGAACATGATTGACTGCGTTTAAAATATTTAAAATGCGTGCTCCGCTCACGGAAAACGCCGCAAACAGCCAGCCACCAGAGGGCAGTCGAGATGTTTTGGCTTCACTTTTGGGTAGCTGTCATGCACATAGACTGTAAGACCGTGTATAAGAAGTGGACTGTCACTGTGACATCACCCATTGGTTTTGTGGACTACAGTTTTGAAGCCGCCAATTTGGCCGTCGCCATCTTGCTTTTTAGCAACCAGAAGTGACACGAGAGGGAGGAGCTAAGTACAACTGACCACTGAATAAGACAGTTTTAGGCGACCAAAATGTTACAATTTCACTTTCATGAACTGAAAACACACTGTGAAAGGGTTAAAGTTGTAAACACCCAAAAGTTTTGGTACAATTGTATTTTGCTTCTAGGAGACGCACTGTGAATAAGGACCAGTTGAATATTTGTACACTAGCGGGAATGTAGCACAACATGGAAGTGAAAGCGGTGCTTTGTTGGTTTATTTAAATGTGAAAGTGCAATAAAAATATTTTGTCCTTAAAATCAATGAATAATCCTGATAAATAATTGTGATCTCAATATTGAAAAAAATAATTGTGCTCATTGTTTTGGACATTATCGTGCAGCCTTATTGCTGTCCTGTGGTAGATGTGCACAAAGTGAGCTACTTTTACAACACACATTTTTGACGTTTTTTCCGTGGTTTGGTTCTCCCTGTCCGCCCCTCCATCCGCATTTTCACACCCACAAGGAGAGCTTTTGAAAAACGGTCTTTAGTTTGGAAAAATTGGAAAACTATGGACCTCATGCAGGAAGTGATAAAAGAACAAATTTCATCTTATTTTTGTTGGCATCCACGATTTCTTCTTATTTCGTTAGTACCCACTGATTTTCTGTGATTTAACAATGTTTTCTTATTTTTGCTCTTCTCTTACATTAGAGACAATTTTACGAGTGATCGAGAGCAAACATCTTTTCACAGTCAACAAACTGTTTGTCCAACGCAAGGAAGTTTTAAATTTGAGGAACATAAAAAAGCATGAACATCATATAATCAAATTTAGATTATTATATGTTTTAGATCAATTATAATGTTTGGATGATTAAATTTGTGGGCTAAAGAAATGCTATTTGTCCATTGATCCCGCTATAAAAACCCTGGGAGGATATGACGTGCGTTCAGCTTCTTCTGAATGGTGGGTGTACATACTGCTCTTTGATGCTGTCTGATTTTCCTGTAACACAAATACTGGCGTTCTGGAAATCACATTTACTTGAAGTTTATTCAACAGTAGCCTACATCAGTTTCACTACTGCTGAAGTTCTTCTTCTTCTTGCATCCGTTTTTTGGTGGCATCTCTCCAGTTCTTGGGCATGTGCCTGAGTATTTGCACACGGCACAACATCTGCACTTATATAGTGTTTAGGGGGCGTTACCTATGCTAATAATAAACATTTGGCCACACGCCTCAAATTTGTCATTAAGTGGGATTCATCATTCAGCACACCTGGGTTAGAGCGGATTTGGGTGGTTAAGAATGTATCGTGCATCTGGAGTTGAATTCTTATTTTTTCTCTTAACAGAAAATTAAGAGAAATTATATGAGAAATTTAAGAGAATATTGCAGCATGAGGCTATATGTGTTTTACTGTGGACAGGGAAATGCTTTTGGAAAATGATCATGGATCATGTGCCAGCTAAATTAGGGAGACCACTTTCTGATCTTGAACTTTGTGATCATTAGTGGAGGAGTTCCTGTGCTCCTGAATAACAGGTAGCATTTATGAGTCGCTATCAAACTTATAGGTGAATGAGAACAGCTTTACTGTGAGTTTGGCTGTATTAAAACATACCATAGGTGATCACAGAGAGCAGGAGGGGAAAGAATGGAGGTTTAACCAGCTGAGATCCAGCAGAGTAACCAGGCTGTCTGCTCTGTCTTCACCAGATGTTGGCTGTGATGCACACATGTGCAGTTTGCCTACCGACTAAAGAGGAAGAAGACATTTCTATCATTAAGGTGTTTATTGAAAATCCTCAATGAACAGCACCTGTTCTTCCAAGACGATGCTTGGCCACTCTATAAAACTAAAACTGGGAACTTTAAATGAAGCCCTCACATTACCAAATCAACTGATGGACCGAGTGAATTACCCTCATTTCTGGTAGAAGCCCCAAACATTGTTTTTGACATTAAAGGGTAACTTCGGAAATTTTCCACCTGAAAAACAATTCCTGAAATTGGTGCAGTATTGAGGGAGACCGCTGTAGACGGAAGCTGCTCACAGGCCGCAATATGGGGCTATGGGGGCAAGCTGGCACCGTCATTTGCGTCCACTAAAAATGCTTGTTTTTGCCATGACAGGCTCTGATTGTTATTATAAGTGTCTGACATTATGGAAAGAGTCTCACTCAAGGAGAAGTCTCGTTCTGGTGACGTGTTGCCGGAAGACAACGGTGGAATAGTGGAATACATCCATGGTGGATACGCGAGTACCAGCCGTGCAGAGTTTGTTGTGTTGGAGTAAAGAAAGTGTAGCTTAGTGTTATCTAAAAGATTTTCAATGTCAAGGCTGAATATTAAGATCATTTCAACAATGTGGATGAGGTCTTTGAATTCGATGGCCGTCCGTATTTATTTGAGCCAGAGTATACGGATATTTAGATTTCACAACGAAACTTCTCCTTAAGCGGGATTTCGACACAATAACAAACAGACCGGATCAAGCAAAAGGTAAGAACAATGTTGTATTTCTCTGTAGGGTCCTTTCCATTATGTTGTCAGACACTAATAATAACAATCTGAGCCTGTCAGTGGCAAAAACAAGCACTTTTAGTGAACGTAACGTTACATCGAAGCTGCTCACTTGCCCTCGCAGCTCGTTTTGTGGCTGCCAGTTACAGCGTTATCCCTCAATACTGGACCAGTTTCAGAAATTGTTGTCCCCATTAGTCATAAAAACGTAGAAAAATAGGATCCAGGTTGAAAAATACCAAAGCTAACCAGTAAGTATTTCACTTAATCACAATTTTTCTGACAAGCCACGACAGCAAACAACATCCCACTAGAACCCCGCAAAATCAACTCAGGGCCTGACAGGAGTCTTTCAGTAAAAAATGGATCCCTGGAGCTTGAAAAACACAGAGTCAGATGGTTATTTGGCCAGTAAGAGCATGTTAGGTCAGACAAACACAGACCCTGAGGCTGACACAATGTCAGAGGCCAAAGACTGAGAGCCTCAGTGGTGTGCAGGAAAACCCTCCCACATATAGTAAAAATGCACTCTGTAAACAACAGACTTGTACAGCAACATGGGTTTTTAATAAATATGTAGGGACATGGATACCTAACGCACACAGATGTCAGCACTCCCCCAGTGATCAGTGTGTTTCTCACAGGGGTGGGACTGTGGGAACCATGCTGTCACTTCCTGTGCCCGCGGGCCTCAGCCAATCGTCATCAGATAAGGGCCACAGCTCTGCCAATCAGAGCTACAGGCCTCAGCTTCACATGGTGGGACAGGGGACGCGATAAGGACATAACTTGCCAGCGAAAAACGTCTTGATCTCAATTGTACCCCCTTCAACCCGACGCTCTCCCCCCTTCCCACCAAAATAGTTGTTTGGAGACAAGGTTTCTTTTTGTCTTTCGCCCATAATTACACTCCCTTTCATCTGCCCCCCTGTTCCCCTTGACCCCTACTCTGGGGTCAGTGGCCAGGATATCCCACTCTCCTCGGGCCAATAATGTGCCTTTTAGGGTGGATGAAGAGGGGCATTCATGCCAGGGCAGACAGGAGAGCAGCGAGGAGAGTAATCACTCCATCATACTCTGCCCCCGTCTGTCCCAGCTCCTGCCCAAACACCCAAACAGCTCGCCTCGCTCCTCACATCAAAGACCTGGACCCGGACTGCCGCCTCAGCTTCAGCGCTGCGCAGCACAGAGGGCGACTGTGTCACCAGCTAGGGAAAATCACAGTGCTTCACCCAACGCAGTTGTGATCACCGCGGAAACTCCCCTGAGTGTTCACAATCACATTTGATGATATAAATTGCCAAGATTCAAAGAATTAAACTCCCACTTGCTTACGTGGAAGCACACTAATTACTGAAAGACAAACAAGCACGCAGTCATCAAACAGACCTTTAATAGGTTCTGAACTGCCGGAGACCTTCACAATGAGTCATTAAGGAAGTGTGTGAATCTTAGGGGAAATTTCCATTAGCTAGACCTTGGCCAGCCACACAGACTGTACATACATTAGCATTGTTCCTGAGCAGCTATCACAGGTGGTGGTCTGGCTTATAGTAAACTAGTCCCTGGACGCCGTCTGAGCAACAGGTCATGTCAACATTATGAATGTATTTTAAAGTGGAGTACACTAAAGGAGTGTCACAACATATCTATTGCATGTCCATGTGTGTCTGTCTGGTTTTACTTTACTTTAAAACGTTGGAAGGCCTCTCTTGACTCTCCATGCAAAGAACAATAAGCAAAGTGCGGAGCAGTGTCTTAAAACATTCCTCAAAAAAGAGTTGAAGAATGACGGGAATTCTGCCAAAATCTCCCCCTCTGTCAAAAGTGCCGCGTCCTCACTGATACATAAACCAACTGTACTGATATACAGCAAACTCAACTCTCAGGTCTTACAAGTATAATGCATGGAACCAATATTTGCTTTTCCTTATAGAAAATGGGAAGTTTTCAATTTAGGAGATTTATTTTTTAAAGGACTTTAGAATCTTAGGTTTGCAATATTGTTAAAGGTACAGTGTGTGTGTATTTTGATTCTATGGACCCTAGTGTTGTTAAAAATACCCTAGTATCGAAACATACCAATACTGAATATTTTAAATGGTTTCAATACTCATTTTCCACAGTATCGATACACAGGTGTCAGCTGCACCTTCTGCTCAATCTTCTCTCTGGCAGCGAGTTGACACACACACACACACACTAATGGACCCAGTAGTAGAGGTGAAATGCTGACCCCTATTTGTTTGGCGCATGTGCCGACATCTTACACATTGCACCTTTAAGAAAGTAATTTCAGTCAGAAGTTAAACTGCACTGAAGAACAGCAAGGCCGTGACGCTCTGGCTTCATCAGCAGTGCGGCCTCGTGCAGCCACCGGCCTGAATAGACCTCAACCAGTCAGCCCGCAGCCTTTAGAGTTTCACTGTGATCAATAGCTGGATTAATTGCTGAAAGGGCGGGGGGAGGAGGAGAGCGAGGAGAAGGAGGAGGTCGTCAGAGCCTCAGGCAGGGGAGGGTTTCAGAAGGTGGGGGTTAAGATGGTGCTGACAGGCAGCGAAAGCTGAAGGGATTTAAAAAGGCGAGCAGAGGGGAGCTGGAGTTGGAGCGGTAAGAGCTGGAGAGGGAGCTTCCACCCCCCGCGCCCCTCCACCCTACCCCACCCCAGGTCACCTGGCAGTGTGCAGGGCGGCGGGCCGTCAGATTAGGATCTGAGAGGGGGAGATAACGAGTTTATTGCCCCCTGGACGGGGCTGCTGGAGCCAGGGAAGGAGGAGGGCAGGCCAAGCAGGCCGGGGCGGGAGGCTGAATGGTGGTGGTGGGTGTTTGTTTTAACCTGGGGAGATAGATGCAGCCAGGCAGGGTCTTTATGAAAGAACACCCCAGCAGGGCAGTAAAACACATAGGCAGCATGGTTAGAATACCAGAAACACCAGTCAAGCTCATCCATCACAGCCTCGACACTTACACACTTGCATATGCGCATGTGCTTGGAGACACACACTTACACAACCGTATAATCTCTAATAATGTCTGTGTTTTTCCGTGGCTGAGTAAGTAGCTAAACAAATTGTCATGCGCTCAATGAATAACTGATATTGCAAATAATTATAACAGTCGCCATTTCCGCCAGTGTCCCAATTTGTGTGGGTTGAGTGAATTCATATCATATCCTGTTAGAAATTCCACTTGCTCATTGATCAACAATGTGTACTTTCATGTTATCTCCTGAGTTATTGGAAATGGGATAAGCCTGATCCTATTACAAGCAAACACAGAATAACGTATGAAATCTATATGTATTTCACACCGCTGTGATCTTTGGTCACTGAATTCTGTGCACGTATTGGGAGCCTGTATTAGCTTTGCGTGTCTGGCCCAGGCGCTGCAGGAGAGATAAGGGGAGCGGATATGAGAAATATGAAAAATAGCACTGTGATAGGATGATCAGTGAGAATGAGCAATACGGGGCCGCGGTGACAAATGGGACAGGGAGCCAAAGAGGAGAGCAATGCAAAACGGCATTAGAGCCAAGGACAGAATGATTTTCTGAGGAGTGGAGACGAAACATACTTTCTTAGAACGAGCAGGTCAATAATAACCTCCTGATATCAGTCATTTAGTCATTTATTCCATTTCACATCTTTCAGTTTCAAGTCATCTGTGAGAGTCTGTTTAACACCGAAACAGAAACACACTCAGTAGCACAGGTGCTGCATGGATTACAGTGTGGATACTAAGGATTTTAACAGTCTGCAATGTAATTAAGTTCTAACATTAGAAGAATATAAGCTCAAACACTGGCAGCATTACAAAAGACGATACCAAAACGTCACAATACCAGAAATTTAGTAGTCGATACCAATACCAGTGAAATTCTACGATTCTTGATACCTAATTTGATACCACGATAAAAAACTAATCAAAACAATAAATGCCATGTAATTCAATATACACTACTTTATTACTGTTTGCATACTGTTTTTTGAGAATTTATTATTAATCCCTCATGATCATCAGCCCTTTTAATTAGGGCTGTGAATCGATTAAAATATCTAAATTGCGAATAATCGCACGATTGTCCATAGTTAATCGCGATTAATCGCAAACTGCACATTTTTCATCTCTTCAAAATGTACCTTAAAGGGAGATTTGTCAAGTATTTAATACTCTTATCAACATGGGAATGGACAAATATACTTGCTTTATGCAAATGTATGTATATATTTATTATTACATACTATATTCACACATCTTGAGGTCAGAGGTCAAGGGACCCCTTTCAATATGGCCACGTCAGTTTTTCCTCGCCAAATTTCCTTGTGACAAGCTAGTATAGCTAGTAAAAGCTAGTGACATGGTTGGTACCAATGGATTCATTAGGTTTTCTAGTTTCATATGATGCCAGTATCTTCGCTCTAGCTTTAAAACTGATCCAGCTACAACCTAAAAATCACAAGCTGCATTAATGCGTTAAAGAAATAAGTGGCGTTAAAATTAATTTGCGTTAAGGCGTTATTGTGTTATCTTAACAGACCGTGTGTGTGTTTATGTGCTACGTTCACAGCTGTAGCATTGCTGGTAGCTTCGTCCTCGCCGTTGTTACACACATACGGTCTGTCAGCCCTCTGTAACATAAGCGAGAGTCCGCTGGGCTGCGTGTGTGTGGCGGCGGTGAGTGTGGGGTTGTCAGTGGCGTTATAGCTGTGAACGTAGCTGTGCAGTGTGTGTACAGTTTATTTGTCGGTGAATAAATGCTACAACTCCTGAGACCCAAGCCAAGCTCCCATGTCTTGCAAAACCGACTCAGACTCACTTAAGGTGGACCAGTTATTCTCCTTTAAGTGACAAGCTGCTCCTCTCAGTTTTGCTCAGCCATTTATTTAATTTTTAATAATCCTTTTAACCGTTTAACCAATAGCATTAATGGGTAAAAATGTGTAATGTTGGTTAACATTCCTAATTGGTACAGAAGTGTCGGTTCTTGTGACATCTCTAGAAAAGACCTGCTTCAACTCTTGCTTCTTAATACATCTCATCTTTCCAAAGATAAGATTAAATTACGTGATATGTTTGGGTGTTTTTCAGGGAATAATCCAACCAAACAATTGAAAAAGTGACAGACATCCGCAGCATCAAGAGAAATAGGATGAATAGCACGGATCCTCCTCAAACACACAAACCCCCACTTTCTTTTCGACACTCTCTCATACGCACACTCAAAAGGGGATTTTGGGGCCCTGTGGAGCGGCACGTGAGCGGCCCTCTGTCAGCTGTGTTTGCAGTGAGGCAGGCGAGGGGCGCCCTGCACCTCCGAAAGAGAGTAGCGACCCAGGGAAATGGGAGAAAGGAGGGGTGCTCTGTGGAAAGGCCAAGGCCCGGAGAGTGGAGAGAAAAGAGCGTCCACAAAACAGCTTTCCTCCAGAGAGAGAGAGAGACACAGAGAGAGACGGAAAGAGAGGAGGGGGCTGTTGGAACAATGCCCCTTCAGCTGCAGGTGCAATGGCTAAGACCGTGTGTGTTTGTGTGTGTAGAGAGCACTTTCTTTTTTGTGTTAATTGAGCTGATCTGTTGTCTTTTCTCTGCCGCAAGTTTAACTCACAGCTGATTAACATGTGGCCTTTTGGAGCTCCTGTGTGTGCAGAGTGTGTGTGTGTGCAGGGTGTGTGTGCAGAATTACAGAGTGAGCTCCCCTGCCAGTGTGAGCAGAGTAATGACACCGGGTGTGTAGACACAGGCGAACAGAGAGTGTTAACTTGATTTGCACTTGTATGGAGCACGGAGCAATGGTTAACACATCTGAATAAAGGCTTCATGCGCTACATGTCGTACAATTGGAAGTGCGCAGAGGCGTCACTCAGCCACTAGATTAAATAGCATACTCAGAAGATTAAAGGCTTTAAGAACAGTAACAACAGGGCGTTCAGCTCACCTACTGTATTCACTACCATAGTCACTATTATAACACTTCCAACACAGCCATCATTTCATGATGCAGTGACTTTGCACTTACAAATTGACAAACTTTACATTAGGCCGTGCTCAACAATAAGGATTGCCCGCTTCCCCGGGGCAAGTAAAATGCCACTTCGGGCTAGTAATTCTAGCAACTCACTTGCCCGATCAAGTGGTAAACAAGACTTGGTCAAAACTGAGTATATGGCTGGACAGTGTACGGTCAGTCTGTGAATTTGTAGCTAAATTGTTATACAAATAGTCAGTGGTCATCTCTATAATGGTAAATCCAGCGGTACATGTCCACCAGGTCCGGCGAGGACGCTAGGGGACGCGCTGCTCCACTCAACTGGCCGTTCAAGTGGTGATGTACCCTATCGTTGAATGCACCTGATTGTTTCCTGGTTTTCTGATCGCCGTTTCAAACAGGAAACAACATGGCGGCCTGCTCGTAAACTTTCTGTTATTCCGTCTAAACAATCCACCAAAATCTACTTCTGAAAACATTTTAAGCAAGAAATAGGCTATGCCACTGCTGCATCTCGTTTCATTTTAAAACTAGATCGCCTAGTTTGACAGCTCGGTTCAAGTTTCATAAGCCAGATGCGTCGCGCTGGACTGGCTCATTTGCATAAAGGACAGTTCCCGCTAGGCATGTGACGGTGAGGAAAATTTCCCACCGGTTAATAAACTCGTGACAACACCGGTGTTACCGATTACACAGGAAATTTTACAAGAAAAGATGATGGCTCATATGTGTAGCGCGCTTACTTTTATCTTTACCGTCGGGTGGCTATGTATCTGACCTCTCCGGTGGAGCTTTTGCTGTGGGGCCATAATTACCTCCTTAATGTGTGGTTCCCTTATAGCATTAGGATTAAATCTGAAATATTGCGAAATAGGCTTGTTTGGTTTTTGCTTTCACACCAAATCCTCTGCTATCTCTCGGTCTGTCGACTCTCTCTCATCCCTTGTGTGTGAAATACGACACTTACTACTCTGACTCCATACGGAGCAGATGCATTCACTTTCAGTTTGTTGCGTCTTTCGTCCGACTATGTATTTATAACACGGCACTGATACGCAAAAATGAACTAAATGGGTTTTATTTCTGTAAAAAAAAAGCAAACCGACGGTGGGGGCGGTGGGTTAAATAATGTAATCGGTGTGTGCCCGACCACCGCGTAACGCCGTTAACACTGACTACAGCGACAAACCTAATTCCCGCCTTTTTTCTTTTCCACGGCCAACGAGGAAACTCCAACACTCGGCCGACCAATCGTGTAACTTCATCACTCAGTCAGTCACTCACTCCGTGACAGACTTTTGCGTTTGTAGGGCTGGCCCTCTGCCGTCCAGCCAAAACTAATTTCCGGAGCTGATGATGGAAGTAGCTAAGGAGTGAGCCTTCTCGCTTTCTTCTCCGTTAACAGTTGCACATGCGCAGTTCCGATTGGGCACTCGCAAGAAAATGCCGGCGGATAAGGACAAAGTTTAAGAGCTAAAGTGCATGCGAGCATTTCAATTATCCTGGAAACCGCAGTTTAGTTAGGTGGCTTTAGAGAAGATGTGGGTGAAACTCCAGATGAATTTACTTAAATAAAGATTAAACATGATTAACTTTGGTCTTTGTTGTTGTTTGACTTTGGGCAAGTGAAAAAAAAACATTAACGTTGAACCCTGTTAGGGGACAGTTATTGTGACCACGGTAGGTTAAAAAAAGAACACTTGAATATTGTTGAATTTCCCATCAAAACACTTTGTCGACTGATCTTAATAAGGTCCGGGGTCCTGACGCCGACGGTCTGTCCCTGACAGCAGCCCCGTGGTGAGAGATCCTGATATTCAGACCCCACCAGACTGGACGGCCCTGTTTGGACAACTGGTTCCCATCCTGCACACTCAAGAGGCATCGCGGTCACAGGGGGACGGCGCTGCAGCCCGAGGCCATGCCGGGGCCGGGCCTCAGTGCTAACACGCTGCTAGAAAAGGCACCCATGTTACCGCCCACCGGCTTTAGAGGTGGTCCTCACCTACACACACACACAGGAGCAGAATTTGTGGTCTTAACCAGTGGATACATGCATGTCAGCTCTAACTCGCACACACACACAAACTTAACGCACCTCAAAGCGAGAGCCCCGGGGCCGTCGGCGGGGCGCTCAGACAGCCCCAGCGAGGCAGAAACACAGAAACATGTGTAAGGCCTTAAAAGAAGACACTCGCTTCACAGAGAAGTGTGTCCCCTGTCCTCCCCCCCCCATCCCACACCTCGGCCCGTCCCTTTCATAGGAGATTATTGGGAGAGAGAGAGAGGAGCAGAGGGTAAAGATGGGGAACCGCGATATGGAGGGGAGCGAGCGAGAAGGATGAAGACAGAAACAGAGAGATTTTGCTCTCTCCACCCCTCTCTGCAGATATTACTGCTTAATTAAAAGGGCAGCATGTGCTAAGTATTATTCCAGCTGAGATCTCTATCTTCAGCCTATGTAATAAGATCTTCAGCAGGCTTACAGCTAAATTTTCGAGCAAATTTCCTTCCTATTCTTTGCCCTTATTTCCTCTTGGCCTACGTGTGTTTTGTGCTGTCGCTGCAATCTTTTTGCGTGCCTGCATTGTGAGTGTGTGTGTGTGTGTGAGTGTGTGTGTGCCTGAGCCGAGCGGGACTGTTTTGCATGTTAATTAATGTAATATTTTGTACACCACTCGGGAGCGTGTAAGTGTTCTCTTGAATGTGTTCCAATTAAGAAACATCCCTCAGGCACAAATTGGTTTGGACACACTGAAAGTGTTCCCATATTTTTACATATTTGGGAGGCGATGAAGAACGTGAACAAAATGCAGAGTTTACATGCAAGTGTTAAAAAAAAAAGATGTTTGGTTTCTGTGGAGTCTTACAGAGGAGCCCCCTTCATCCCTAACTGTCTGACCCAACGCTATCTCTCCTCGTGTGCAGCTGCTCAATATCTCGACGATGATTCACGTCTGCTGCTAACGCCGCAAATACAGAGATGGTGGGGTGTCAGGCTGCGTGCTTTTAAAACAAATATCTCCAAAACCTTAAGGGTGCAACAACATTTTTAAGTATTATTAAAAACAAACTACAAGAATACACCATGAATTCTGTCTTCAAATCAGTTCATCTTATATGAAAAAAAAAAAAAAGATTTACATACACTCACATGTACACACACATTGCCAAGTCATTCGTGTATCATGGCTACTGGAGGGGCGACCGTGAGCCCCCTTTTGCATTTTTTCCAAAAGAGTGGCTTTGGACTCACATTCAATCATCTGGTAAATTAGTTTAATCCTGCAGCAAATCTGTCCCTCTCCTGGGACGTTTCCAGAGGTGTCAATCGGAGATAAGGCCTGTGTGACAATAAAGCCACCAAACCACAAAGGGAGGGAGGGCGGGGGGGCAGCGCTGCTCTTTAACTCCTCTATACATTCGAAGCTATTTGATTTATGGGAGCAGAAAGAAAGACAGCCGTTTTCCTTTGTCATTAAATTGTTAAAGGAAAGAAACGTTGTGGACAGTCAGTGTGCTGCTGTTAGCTTTAACATATTACATATGATTGCGTAGCTTCTGTATGCCAGGTGTCAGAAGAAAAAAACACTCTGTGCGAGACACGGAGAAGAATGAACCCTTCAATTAAAATCACTGCCAGAATATACCTTCAGAAACATGCAGTGGGTCTTCATAGACGTGTTTAATAATTAGCTTAAAAAAATCTCGGTAGAGCCAAAATTCCATTTATAGTCCCATATGGTGTTTCCATATCTTTGCTGTTTTATTTATACGGTATCATTGTGCGTTAAGGGATCTTTAAACGTTACCAACCACAGCAGCTGGACCAATGATACACAGACATTCATCAAAGGTATAAACAAGTATCAAATGTATCAAAATCTAAACACACAGGCAGATGAGCACACACACACACACACACACACTCACACTTGAACACAACAGTAAACAGTCTCTGTATGTCTCTCTTCATGTTACGTCAGGCCTCTGCAGATCACTTCTGCCCTCTATTGACTATGAATGGGACTGCAGCTGCAGAGATGTGGAGCCAGAGAGCGGAATTAAACAAGATGTAGAGATTAAGTTTTGAATTAGCAGCATGGCTTTCTACATATATATAATCCAGAGAGTCAAAGTACAACGTTATTAGCTGCTTAATTAGTAACGGGCAGCTGGTGTTGGTAGCATTGTAAAAGAGGAACAGGAAGAGAAAGTCTTCTGTTTCAGTATAAACTAAGGCTTATGGCATATTTATTATAGGGTTGGGCAATATATCGGTATTACATCGATATCGTGATATGAGACTAGATATCGTCTCAGATTCTGGAGATCGTAATATGCCATAAGTGTTGTCTTTTGTTGTTGTTTTTAAGGCTGCATTATAGTAGTGAAGTGGAAGTGGTGTAATTTTCTGAACTTACCAGATTGCTCTAGCTGTTCTATTATTTGTCTTTACCCAATTACTCATTATATCCACATTACTGATGATTATTTATCAAAAATCTCATTGTGTAATTACTTTGTGAAAGCACCAATAGTCAACCCTACAATATCTTCACAAAAGTGATAAAGGAACTTGGTCAAAAAAAATTATGATATTTGTTTTTCTCAATATTATTGTAAAATGATGCTATTTAAAATGAACTGTCATCGCCATCATTTTAATTTTATATCTTTATATTCAATATATGACTGACAATCTCTACAAAAAATAAACTGGGAAACACTGCTGAAGACAGAGAAGCACTTATTTAAAACTATCATTTATCACAAATTCCAATTTTCTTTAAACTACATACACTAAATAATTACAATAAAATGTGAAATTTGGTGAAGAACCCCAAATCCAATTCAGTTTTTCATCATCACAACAAATTACAATTTGATGTAGTAACTAAAATTACTGAGCCACTATATATTTTTATTGTTTATTGTATTTAAAAAATAACGAAAATTTCAGTAACTGAGTTTTCTTTTTTTCTTCAGCCACAACAGCTGCTGAATAACTAAAAGGTGGATGCTATCATCTGAAGAGTTTTGCATTACTCTATAAAAATACTCTATTCAAAGACACTACACTCTCTAAACCTATAAAAGTTTGCACAAACAGTGAGCGGAGAGCTAACGCGCTGCAGAATGGCATGACGGAGCGGGGGAGAGCCGGGTGATTTAATGTGAGTCATTTTAACATTAAAACAAGTGGGACACAGAGGAAACAAAAAGAGCAAAAGAGGAAAGGAAACTTCAAAATGCTCTTTGAGGAAAATGAGATCACAGGCTGCAATTATATAATTCTTGTCAAGTGATGGTGGCGATAGCCTGAGAGGAATGCATGCACGCGAACACACACACACACACACACACACACACACACACACACACACACACACACACACACAAAAAAACTCCAGTGGGAGAATAGCCGTCTTGACTGCATTTTTAAATGTTGGAAAGCTATGGGGGTCACACGGGGGTCAGCTACAGGAAGAGTATGTGTACGTGTGTGTGTGTCAGAGCCTGAACGCTGGGCCCCCGATAAAAGCACTTCTTCTGATTTCCTCCTTTGGTTTTGTCCATTTGGTCCCTCTCTTTCTAGTTATGATGAAAGTCAAAAAGCCGAGCGTTCCCAAGTGTTCCCTGATGCCAAGTGCAGATTTCAAGTGGGAGCATGACTTATGAAGTGTGTGTGCATGTGTGTGTGTGTGTGTGTGTGTGTGTGTGCTTCAGTGTCTCAGGGCTTTGAGAAACAGTCAATCTTGATATGGCTTCTTCACATGGACTACAACACAACCGCATGAATACAAACATATATAATGAATACTCAGTAATAGTATGGCGCGCATGCTTCCAGATGAACGCTCAGAATAAACCGAGCATTCATTCTGTGGCCTACATATCGCTGGACGCTACACATCTCCACATCTACCAGTTTACAAAACCCATTTACAACACCGGGAGGGACTGGGACACAAAAGGTTCCAGTCTGAGCCCTCGTCATCCATCCACACACATACACACACACACACACACACACACATACACACACAGAGGGGTGGTGGGGCCAGTGGGTCTGCTGCTAGGTTCCCAGGGAGCCTCACTGGTCTGATGGAGGCACTTTGTCTGAAGCTGGGGCAGACTACAGCAGACTCCAGAGGAGATGCCTATCAGCTACTGGCTATGCTACGGCCTGGAGGAGAGAGGGAGGGAGAGGGAGGGATATAAAGAGAGAGAGAATGGGGGGACTACAATACAAGATGCTGAATGAAAAAACAGTCGTAGAAATCAGAAAAAAAAAATCCACACCAGCTCAACTTTTGAAGGCCATACGAGGTTAAGACAACTCAGGAAATTTGCTACGAGTCGCTTATGCCAGATATTGACATCAGCGTTTTACTGCGTCGGTCAAACAATTGGGATAAATCCCTCAACGGGCGAATCAAGTTAAGGACTGCTCTCCATTGCAGATAACAGTAGCGGTGGAGCGCATAGGCGTAGTGTTGACAGGCAGAGTGATGTATAGTGAAACTGAGGGTGAGTCAGGTCGGTGACACACTGAAGGTCAACAAGGAGCGCGACCTCTCCAGGTGTGGCCTCCTCTCTCAGCTGCAACACAGCAGGCGCCCTTCCTTCCACACTTTCCTCACCCCCGTTTTTTTTTTTTTTTTATCCTACTAAATGATCTCTGACAGCTTTAAAATTATATGCAATATACAGTTCATCTTTCACTCTGACAGGTATTGTAAGGTGCTGAGCAATGATAGGAAATACAAAAAGCGGATACGAGGATAAATGCAATTCCTTTCTGCCGTCTTTTTTCCTCTAATCTCTCTCTCATTACCGAGGCAGAGCGGGGTTATGGATCGGGTGGGTTAGCCGGCGTAGCGGTAGACGGATCTAATGTGTGCTGTCTGCTGCATGGCGACTTCTTAGTTAGAGCGTGAGGGCGCAGGGTAGAGGGATAGGGGGGGGACTCGCACCGTGACCCAACGATCTCCACGGCCTCTGTCAGCGGAAAATTAGATTACACAGTCGGACCAGGGGGGAACTGAAGAGGGGGCGTCAAGCAGTCTAAATATGGAGGGCTCAGTATGTCCATAATCACTTTATACAAGTTAGATGAACCAACTGACTTATCTCCTCCTCGCTGTCCAGATTGCCGATGCGGGTGTCAAGCGTATGTGTGTCGTTGTGAAACGTCTATGACACAAATCCTCAGCAGTCGTTGTACCTCTGCGGTGTCCTTTTACAGTGAAAAGACGTGTGTACGGTGAAGCAGTGATATGTCTGAATGGATGGTTTTGACACAGTAGCAGCCAAAACAGGCCAATTCAGATGGTGCCATTCAGAATGTAGCCATTGTGAGAAACGGGCACAAAACATGAACGTACGCTTGGATTTACACTCGACATAATGGAATGATCAAACCAAGGTGGAAAATCGATTTTGTTTTTTTTTTCCCCCCAGAGATCTCAAAAGAAACTTTTTTTTTTTTCCCACTAGGTCAGATCATAGGATATGGCTGCTTATGTGAAGAAAGATGAACAACTTTTGCTGTGATATGAATCAGTTTGATATATAGTCAGTCAAGAGACAGCGAGAGAAAAAGGGAAAAAAACAAACAACAGGAAGTCTGGTGGACAGACGCTGGCAGCGACTGGATGGTGGCAGCAGACGGCGGTGGTGACGAGAAAGGGAAAGAATAGAGCGGCAGGCGGGAGGGGGGGTGATGGACAGAGACAGAGCAGAAAATTGAAGTACATGTAACATGACACAAATGGACAAAAGTATTTAGCTAATGATTTATTATTAAACAGAGCAGGCAGCCCTCCCCAGCCCGATCCCCCGGCCTAGCCCAGGCCCCGGCCCTATTGTAGGGAGATGGAGAGGCAGATAAGCAGGGCTGTAATGGTAGTCAGATGGCAGGTGGGCTGGCCGAATCCGGGGTTAATCACTGCTAAGTGCTGTGGAGAGGGGAGGACACGGGGCCTGGCTGGAACACTGTATCCTGGGGGGCATTGGGAGGACAGGTAAGTCAGCCCAGGTAACTCACCTCAGCGGCTCAGAGAGGCAGCTGGACTCTCGCGCTGGTTGGCTAATGGTGTTAACTCAAGAGTCGCCACAATGATATGTTACATCAACGCACACTCCCCTCCATCTCACTCTCTGTCTTTGCTCTTTCAAACCATGTTAGGCTCTTTTGTATGTGCTCCATCCTGCCTTATTGCTTGGAGCATTTCCGAGTAACACAAGTGATTTAATCTGTCTGAGAGGAAGGAGAGAACACTGTGTAACAGTAACAGAATAGAGGGGTCTGCGGCCCTTTAAATGCAACTCTTCTGAAGCAAAACAAAATTATTAACTCATTTTTATTACACAGGTGGATGAAATGAGAGGCATTGCGTATTACATTTTGATTTAAAACATGATAAAGATTTCAAACACTGTAGACAGACCAAAACAACACCAAAAACTGGCATTATTATGAAAACCATTTTATTTAATCCCCGTTTCCACCGCAGGAACTTTCCCACAGAACTAAGAACCTTTTGAGGAACTCATTGCGTTTCAACCTCAGGGACCAGCGTCTAAATTAAGTTCCGGGGACATTTTCCAGGGCATTTTTACCCCCCAAAGACAGGCTCTGCTCGGGGGGTAGTACTTTCTGAAAGTACCATAACTTTCGGGGAGGAATTTGCAGAGATGACCGTCGCTGATTGGTGAAACACACACGCTGTACCGCTTCATTCATAAAACAAGGAAGTACTCTAGTATCGATTTAAGACCATATTAGCACGAAGGGAGAACATTTCTCTTTGTTTGATAACATTGAAAGTAAAGTTAGGCTCTGCTGTCGGCTTCCAGACTCTTTTAAAAAATTACAGAGAGAAAGATTGCGAGGGTGAGCAGTAACGCTAGAAGAGGGAGCCAGCACGGCGGTGCTGTGAATGAGAGAAAGAAATTATTTCACAGCGGTTACGTTCTACAGCACAAATAAATAACCATCAAACACTCAACAGATGACTTAATGTGGAGACAGACGTTCTTAGTTTCATTTTTCTCTGCGGCATTTCATTCATTACGTCCAACATGCATCAGTAAATACTATGCAGCAGTTAATATTGTTGTTTTATATGAAAGAGGCGGACACACTGAACTGCAGGCTACAGAGTGTGTTTACCACTGTGACCACCAGCAGCTCTCGTTCAATGTCATGTTGATTTTTCATACGTCAGCGGACCAATTTGCAGCTCTTTAGACCGCAGTGGAAACGCAGACAACAGTGGGCGGAAGGAACGTTTTAGTTCCTTGAAAAGCAGTTCCAGGGACTAAAAGTGTGTAGAAACCCGGCTTTAGTCCCTCTCTAGTTTCATTTCATTCACATTTTTACATAGAGTGCCCCTATCTGTAGCTGTCTCCACACTCTGAGCTGCATTCGCCTGCAGCGGATATCAGACTACATGAAAAAAAAGCAACAAGCGGCCTCATGCCACAGCATGAAATGCGGGTCGCTGTGCATTTAAGCAGCGGATGACAAACCCATAATGAAGGCAGTAATTGGAACAACATTTCGGGTTCACGGTGCACGTCTCGCTCTGGTATCCCTGCCGCCACCAGACCCTTCTCCCAAATCATTCCCAAACGTCCTGCAAATCAAAACAAAACACGGCGAAAGGAACACAACTTTACAGAGCAGTGACTTCTGATGGGCCATTTCTGCTGGAGACTCCAGTCTGCGTGGAGGTGGGCCTTTACTTAGCCCCCTAACATGAAACAGGCTGCTACTCTGGGCTAAAGTCTGTTACTCCTCCAACACACATTAGCTGTTGTTGTGTTTGGAAATAAAAGCTGCACAAAAGGGAGTGTGCGCTGCACGCAATCTGCACGGCGATAACGGGGGAAAAATGCTCACATACATGGACCTCCTCAATTTCCACTTCAACACAAACACCTTCATCTTTAAACACAACCATCAAACGTACAGCGCGCTTATTCCTCTGCCTGCTCCCATAAAATGGAGTCGTCGTAAACAACAGATGAAGTCATCTTGTTTTAGAAGAAGAGAAGCGGAGAGGTCAAGTTGAACAGAGAGCCTTAGTTAAATCATCTGCTTGTAGTAAACAGTTGAGAGGAACATCTATCAGCCAGGCACGTGCCGCTGACAGTATAATAATAAGGTAGCGAGAGCTGGAGCGTGCACTGAAAACAGATGAAGAGAGCCACTTCTCTCCGGAGACACACAGAGAGAGAGAGAGAGAGAGAGAGAGAGGACAAATAGAAATTGAAAAGTAGCTCATCACCTTTTCCATCAGCACGGCGGGTGGTGCTGGTGTGACTGAACACAGTAACACTGCGGACCCTGTTCATAATCACAAGGTTACTGTTCATTGTTGGACGTGACCCCGGCGGACGTGAGTGACAAGGTGGGCAGCCGGGCTCGGTGCTACTGCGCGGATAATTACCTCATGACGACAAAGTGAACTTTGATGTACAGTCTCCACGCTTTAATGACCTTAGAGCTGGTATTTGTGCACGTCGGTGTATGTGTTTGTGTAGAAAATGCCTGCACACACTCAACGCATGTACACTAAATGAGCGCGCACACACACACACACACACACACACACACACACACACAAACACACACACACTAGGCTTCAGCCAGCCAGTAGGCTTGATGTCAATCAAGTGGGTGTCTAATTAAAAGTAACAGGAGGAAGCTGCTGGGGACAGCAATCGCTATCGGACTCACATTTTCATATGAATGGCCTTTTTTAATTAAACTGAACAGCTAATAAGCCTCAGTATCCAGACCATGTAGCAGTTTAACAGACAAAGACCCACAAAGAAAACACACACACACACACACACACACACACACATGCATAGAAAAGAATGGGGGATGAGAGGTAAAGACAGAGGGATGAATAATGAAGAGTCAAAAGCAGAGTGATGCATTGCCTTTGAACCTGTTGGCTCTCCTTTGTTTGTAGAGGCACTTTGCCAGCAGCTATTGTTGTCAACAAAGTTTATTTAGCGTCGATGGTATTAAAGAGTCCAGCAGTATTTGCCTTTGCCATGAGACGAGGGAGAAATGAAAGAGAGGTAAAAAAGAAAGAGCACAGAGCGCTATCTCTTCCTCAGATGAAAAGGAGAGTCTACAAACAATTTGTGTGCCGGTTATTCTGTCCCACAGCTAAAGGGTAATTATAAATGTATGAGTCAGGGTGACTGGAGCAATAAGACTAAACCAGCTGTCTTTATTTAAGCCAAGAAAAGGCAAAACAATAAGAGTATTTTTTCCAAACGATTTGGGGTATCATGAAATTAAATTGAAAAGTAAAATGTCAGTGTAAAATCCAATCTTATTTCCATCAATGGATTTAGCAGCTATTGAAATAATTAAAGCATGACAGCATAATTCAGTGACATGAATTTAATGCTTAGCGGCATGCTTATGTGATGTTCAGAGTTGTACTGCCAAGCTCTAACAATGACATTTAGCAGCTCCAAAAAAACAGCTTTGTTCATGAGCCAGACATAATTAATGTGTTGATCCTCTTCTATGGGAAATTAGCAAGCCACTCAAATCCGGTATTTCTGAAAAAAAGAAAAAAAAAAAAGCACAGATTTTCTTCCTCCCTTCTCATATCAACAGTGTGGCGACAAACATGCATAATCGCACCAGGTTGCCAAGATGTGTGCGGAGAGAGAATGGGGACAAAAGGCTAAATAAATGGGACGTATGATTCCCATACTGCTAAGATTTCTCTGTGGAAGAGATTATGGTTCCGTTCTAACAAACACGACAAATCTCCATTTTCCCAACCTTTTACAGCAGATAAAGGGCCTTGGATCGCTTTTCCACGCTAAATCCCAGATCAACTTCTCCTTAGCTATTCAAACCACCCAGCAGGTTGTTTCTAAAAGGCTTGAAAGTGAGCCTAGAGATAGCCAGCTCTGGCATCTCAAATGAGCTCTCCGCGCCGCCGTGATGATGTGTGCTCGACTCGCTAATTCTCCCTCTTTTTCTTACTTCTTCAGAAACTTTTAACATCATGACCCGGAGAAACATTTGCAAACTATAACAATAAAATTAACTTGTAATGAGCAAAATAATTGCACATCAAACGCCGCTCGATGGTGGAGCGCGAGCTCGGAAGAAAGGGCCCAATTTACAGATTACATGGCTCATGACTACCGAAGTTCAAAACACAGAGAAATTGGTTGTGAAGTGAGAAAAAAAGGCCCTTCCAAAACGACTCCGAAGCATACTTTAAACTTGTGTAATGGATACGCTGCGGGCAACTGGGCAAATTTACCATGCAAAGAATCTCCATTCTGCACGCAGCACTTCAAAGGAGCAAGGAACTGAGTTTCAGGGAGCCAGTGGGCACGGGGAGAGGGGGGAATGAACTCGAGATGCACATTTGTCTCCTGGAGTGACAGAAATTGGCGGGGGGTGTTCAAAATGAGAGATTTAGCTGATCTAGGGCAGAGGAGTAGCTCCGTCAACACCACAGCGCTTCCTCAATCTTCAAAAACAGAAGAAAATCATAATATAGAGAGGGGAAATGCTGAGAAAGTTAAAATGGAAGGCACATCAAAACTCAGACATTTTTTCTCTCCTCTGCTGAGGAGCAACAGAGAGATAGAAGATAGGGAGATAGATGGCTCTGCAGCGACTAGGCCAAGTTGTTGCGTTATATTTTTCTCTATCAGGCAGCGCTCTTTTATGTCGCGTTGGTGGAGGAAGCAGAGGGGAGATTACATTAGCGATGATAAAGTGACCAATGCCATGCCGTGTCTTGCCATCAGATACACACACACACAACACAGCAGATTACGCCGAAAAACACCCTAAAACTCAGATACACTCTGGACTGCAGTGGACAGCTGATATCACATGTAAGGGGGGTAAAATGTCTGATTTGACCAAAATAAAAACCCGGTGTGAAGGGCTAAAAGCTACATCCTGTTCAGCAACCAAAAGGAGTAAATTGTAGGGTTTTTGTATTCCTATAAAACTCCTGTATTTTGTTGCTAAAGTTGCTATCAGTTGAAGCAGAAAGTATTGAAACAAGGTCACAGAAATTTTATGCGAAAAGGTCAAATAAAAACCACAAAAGGTTCCTCGGACAAATGTGTTGCTATTTATTTAGCTGTCTCAAAATGTTCAAAAAGAGACATTTTCTTGGCCGCGGTGTTTTGTGCTCATTTCTCACATTGCCTCCGCCTTCACCCCTCACTCACTCTGCCTCTCCTCCTCCTCCACCTCCCCTCTTTCTCCCTCACAAGGCAGTCTCCTTCTCCTTCTCCTGTTCTGGAGCCTTATCTGATGGGAGCACTGCCACTGTTTGCATAAAACACTGTTTATAAGGGGTTGCATATGTTAAAACATTAAAACACACACATTAGAGTGCACGCACGCACACACTAATGATGCACACACTGACAAGTTGAGCTTGAACTGACCTTGCTAAAAAGCTGTGCGACTGATGTGCAGTGGATTTGTTTAAATAAGGCTTTTCCTTTTATATTGTCAAGGAAAAGAAAGGACTACACCACATACACACACAACATTTACGTTGTTTAACTACGGTTTATAACATGGCAGACGCATTAATAACATGATTTATTAAGCTTTCATCCTAATACTTTAATGGTTTCAAGTTAATTGATTCACCAATTTATTTTTCAAAGAATGACATTACAATACCTAATATTTGTGTTGGTGTGATGTAAAGTGTAGCGGTCGTTTTACCATGATACAAGCTCCTCGGCCACTTAGTCTGCAAGGTATCTCAGTTCTGACTCGTGTTGCAATTAATTTCAATCCTTTTTGGACCCAATGTGCTCACAGGAGGCAGGGAAAACTTGTAGAATCAATTACAACATTACGGCAGGTGATTTCCATCCAAGTTACGTCTCACCCGGTCCACTACCGATTTGATGTTCCATATACGTTAAACGTGGTCACACCATCACTGAACGCTATAACACGCTATATATAACACAGTCAAAAACTTGTTTCGATCTACACCTATGCAGAGCAATAACAAACTTTTTTGGCCATGCGCACTGAAAAACCGCCTTATGGCACTTTAACCTGTCGTAAATAAAATGTCTATTCTAGCACTTTATAACAAGAAAAGGGTAAACAACATAACCCCAAATGGTCGCTATTCAAACTATACTAAAACTGTGGTAGAAACTTAAGTAAAGGATAATGTACATCGAGCCGGTCATTGTTGTGAAATAAACCCCGGCAGGGCGATGTGGCATAAGTATTGTATCGCCCTGAAGGGCTTTATTTCACAACAATGACCGGCTTGCTTTACATTATCTGGCTACTTACTAAAGAAATCAATAATTTGACACAAAAATGACCCGCAAGAGTCCGACATCAGAACTGGGTCCATAGCAACGGTCTGTTATACAAAACAACAGTCTACTATCAAGAAATAACAGACCGTAGAACGCCGTGATTGACCAATCAGAATTGAGTATTCAACAGAGCCGTGTAATAAATAATAAGAATTTATATGTCATGCCAAAATAGATATATTATTTACCAAATATAAATATATGCATAATTGGCTCTTACATAAAGTATTGTCAATATGACAAGCTAAAAGAAACAGCACATTATGTGTTATTACAGTTACAAAGGCACGACTTATGTGACTGCTTTTACAGTATGATGAGGTTTGCAAGAGAAACATATTGTTTTGCCTAAAAAAAGGGTCAGTAAATAGGTGAAAAAAAATTTCTTGACTTATCGGACCAACAGACCAAAACCCAAATGTGTTAATGTACAACAATGTAAACAGACAAAGGCATCTAATCCTCACATTTGATAATGTTTTGCCTTTTTGCTTGATAAATTAACTTGACTTTAGTGATTTATTGGTTATCAAAATAGTTAATTTTCTCTTGATCGACTAACTGATTAATCATCTCAGTGTCAGCGGTAAATAAGCAGTCGCAGAAATCATGATTACATAGAGTCCATAAAACTAGAGCTGAAACGATTAATCGATTAGTTGTCAACTATCAAATTAATCTGCAAATATTTTGATAAGCGTTTAATCGGTTTGAGTATCAAAAATCAAAATTCTCTGATTCAATTTTCTTAAATGTGAATATTTTCTGGTTTCTTCACTCCTCTATGACACTAAACTGAATATCTTTGAGTTGTGGACAATACAAGACATTTGAGGACGTCATCTTGGGCTTTGGGAAACCCTGATCAACATTTTTCACCATTTTCTGACATTTCATAGACCAAACAACTAATCGATTAATCGAGAAAATAATCAAGAATGAAAATAATTGTTAGTTGCAGCCTTACATAAAACATATGCCACTTAACGTCACCATGTTTTCAAACGGCAAAGAACAGAGACGTGTAGCTTATTGGGTTCGGCTGACGTCTAGATGCTATGGTGCAAACGCTGCTCACTGACGATGCTCACACATGCCAAGATGATCAGGTAAATTTGAGAGGATTTGATGAAATCATGGTATCATAAATAACAATCAGATCCACACATAAATTCATTGGAGACGAGACAAGAGCTTATGAAGCAGATTTCCACCTTGTCCATCACTCCCAGGGTCCTACATTACTACAAGAAACGCCCCGGCTGCTCTGAAATCAAAGGCAGCTCTGTGCCATCATTACGTCTTTACGTTATTTTGCACTTATTTAGGGCTGTACTCGAACAAAAAATTCTTAGTCGACTAACACTCATATGATTTTGTTGACTAATCGATTAGTTGATTTAATCGACAGATCTATGAAGCTGAGTTTCTCCACAAAGAATCACACAAAAGCACCACTTTACATCTTGTGTTTACCAGAGATGTGCTCATAAGTTTCTTAGAAATAAGTCATTCAGCATGAAAAAATGCATAAAAAACAACTAATCAACTAAAGACATCTTAGTCAACTAAGACCAAAACGACAGCTTAGTCGACTAATCGACGAAGAGGGGCACCCCCAATTTTTTTATTTGCATATACATCATATCATATCATATCATATATCATACATAACATTAAGACACTTATCTGAAATGAAACAATTAGAGCTGCAACGATTAATCGATTAGTTGTCAACTACTAAATTCATCGCAACTACTAAATTATCTTTGAGGACGTCAACAGATTAATCGACAGTAAAAATAATCGTTAATTGCAGCCCTTGAAACAATACCAGAGTACTACACTCTTCCTTATGATCTCCACTACACAAGACCATTTTATTGAGTTTTCTCTGCCCTCTTTAACAAAGTAAAGGCCAGTAATAATTACCGTGGCACCAGCCCACACAAACCATTAGTCTTTCATCAGTCTCACTTCATTTTCCACATTCTGCCTGGCGAGTTGACCGCTATTGTGCTCAATCAAAATTCCGCCATTTGTTTTCTCTGAAAATTAGGTTACTTCTGCAAATTTACACTAATTTCCTAACCTTACGCAAACCTCAGGCTCCAGCCACTCGAAAGGCCCTGTTGTTTGTTTAACATGCAATTTGAACTCTGTGACTTTTACGTCAACCCTTCCTCCACCCATCGCCTCCCCTTCTCCATCTCTCTCTATTCTTAGACCCTCAAACGTTGATCAATGGCCCCCCTAGTTCAAGCCAGGGACACCTTTCCCTGTCTGGGATTAACATTGTAAACCAGAGCAGGTTTGACCATCTAGATGTGGTTTGGATTTGTCGACCACAGCACTTCCTGGGGGAAGTTTTCCTCTCCGCTCACACCCCTAGAAAAAGCCTCCTTGATATTCTAACTGCCAACAATGGCTCTCTATGCTTCGGTCAGTCACGTCAACGTGTCTCTTCCTGTGTGGACAGAGGCCTTTAAACTGAGCAGCCAGGGAGTACGGTTCCCAGGAGGTTGAGGAGTGAGAGTTGTATATAGATTGGAAAGGGTGCTGTCAACAGAGACGAGCCTTTTGCCCCGACACATGACCTGACTACTTCCGGGTCATGTGGTGATAGCCTTCCTGAAGGTTATTCAGAGTGCCAGCGGTGTTTCACATGACCTCCAACACATCGCATTCCTCAGCGCTAATATCACGAAGCCCTCTTCCTTTGCTCTCTCTTTCTCCCACACACACTTCCAGACACCACTTGCCCACTCACAGCCCGCTTGTGTCACATCCGATCATGTCAGTCTAATCACACAGTGTCGATCGTGGCCGTTTGATGTGTGAACATTAGACCGGGGTGGGGTTTAGTGTCAACAGCTGAGTCATGGGGGTTAATGGAGACGCCGGCGAGTGCAGGGGTCTTAAACGCAGCACGCTTTCTTCGGCCACGCGTGACTGAAGATCATCATCATTAGAACTGAGGGGACGCAGCGATGAGCTCATCACGAGGAGATGATGGAGCTCATTTGTCATGTCTATGAGCGGGAATAACTCATTCACTCAAGAAAGCGGTGAAATGCGTCAGGCTGTACACATATTCTGTGTTTATAGAGGACATTATTTTCTTTGACAGATAAAAGTTCTTAAAGATGCAAGAAAGAGCTAATAGATAAACAAGTGAGGGGATGGGTAATATGGATTAAATCTTCTATCATGGTATGTACAAAAGTGATATATATATATTATGATGTACATTACAGAAGTATCATCTCTGGAAATTTAATTGAGAAACTGTTTATGGTTAAAATGAACAGACGGGAATGTCTACTTTTGGCTTATTCAATGAATTACATGAAAAGCACGATTTTGATCACATTGACGCAGAAATCTTGTACGTCCATTATTGGCATAAAGTGCTCTTTGATTTTCAACATTGCCTGCAATGGTCTAATGCATTTAGAAAAATTAAATAATACAAATTTATAAGACTTTATTTGAGATCTGAAGAGATCGATGGACAGAAGATTAATTTAATTGGCAACAATTTGCTCTCTGTTTTAAATCATTGTAAACTAATCATCTTTTGGGGTTTGGACTGTTCTTCAGATAAGCCATAATGGACAACGCTCACTATTTTCGGATATTTTGTAGACAAAATTATGAATCAAATAACTGAGAAAATAATCTGCAGATTAATCAATAATGAAAATAATTGTTATTTGCGTCTATTTTTGACAAAACAAGTTTTTCACTTTAAACAAGTTGCCAAGTCCTTAACAGAAACCAAGAAAATGCATAGATCAGGGTGGGAAAAATAAGTATGAAATCAATAAAAGCCAAGAAATACAGACTATAAAACAATTAAAATAACATGTTTAAAGGATTTGGAGATTTAAAAAACAGCTTGCTATTTAGAAATGATACAGCAAAATCTCTGCTCACGTCTACGGAGAAATGATCTGATACTATATTGTCAATATTGCTTGACCCTTACAACATATAGAATAGTCAGAGTAACATATACGGGAAAGGCAAACTGACAAAAGTTGTATGTTTATGATGAAATTGAAGAGTAAATTGAAACCTTATATCACCACTGCTTAAATGTACTCTGTGTTATTCTAAAAAGCAAAACATTTGTGAAACTTTTTGCAGCCTTTCTGTTTTTTTCTTACTGCAAATGTACTAAATATATTCTGCTCTATTACATTATACTTTATTACACTACAGTATATTATAGCAGTGTTTCTTTGATTCTGGGGACCCACTTTTTGAAAATTACAAACCATCGCTACCCAATTCCCAATAGGCCTTATATCTTCGTGAGAAGAGCAAATTTGTGCGTAAATGAATGTTCCTGACCATTTTACTGTCATTTCCGCATTTTATCTTGAATAGGTAAACCAGTCATTTCGAAGAGATATAGCATACAATTGATATGCACGTGTTATTGAAAACATAAACAAGTTAAATACTTTATAAATGAGACCAAATAAATGGATTTAGTTAGCAGGCTTTCGTTTTTTCGCTCTCATCAGTAAAACAAACAGAATGTACGCTAGACTTTCATGTTAAATGATGGAAAAAATTCTGCTAATTTATTTGGCGACTCGAATAAAATCTCCTGTGATCCAGCTGTGGGTCGCGACCCAGTCTTTGGGAATGACTGTATTATAGCACTACACACGTACATCTATATGACTATTTCTGGCAACATGTAACCATGTAAAGCAAAGTGCCAGATTTCTTATAGTTTCAAACATTGTGTATTTTAGCCTGCTTCCAGACTCGCTCAGAGCCTTTAAACCTCTGAGTGAACCCCGACTCAGTGCTTTAACTTTCAGCGGATACACAGAGAGTTGTGTCTGGGTCCATTAGGGCAGGCTGGGGGTATTCTGAGGGTGCACCGAGGTCACATGATGGGTTCCCATAGCTCAGAAACTCTGCCTCCCCAAAGCTACGACAGGAAGCAGAGTTTAGGGACAGACTAATGGACAATCATTATGCTTTCTGGCTCCGTTCACTCTCATTTGTTCTACTAGTGTGAGAACATAGAGCCTCGAGCCCCCCGGCACAGAAAGGCAGTGGTATCTGCACTTTGTTCATTATGCTGCACAAGTGATAGCCCATTTTCCCATTTCTTGGCTTTTATTCATTTTAATTCATCCTCTAGTTGAGCCATTTCCCCGGCCGCCCTGCTCTGCTCAGTCTCCAGGTCTCTACTCTATCTCTTAAATCCCCCCTGATTGGTGCAACTGAATGAAACACTGAAGAAATAAAAAAAAAACTGCATCTACAAAGTTTCTTCTGAACCAAAACCATTACTAAATTTCACTGTCTTTCAAGCAAAAATCCTCATCCATCCCCCCCGTCCTCTCTGTGTTTAAAATGTGCAGAGGTGGCATTGATGGAGGCGGCTAATCAAAGCACAAGACAACTTTTACTTCCTCTGTTCTCTCCCAAAGTTAGATAACCCCAATATTGTTTGTTAAGCTGGCTGACAGCATTCTGTCCTCCTGTCTCAGCACCTGTCCAGTCTGACTCAAATGGACCAGAGTGGATAGAAGAAAGGACGGGGTGCAGGCAATATGGCTACAATTGTTAAAGTACGCTTGAGAGACAGCCAAAAGAGACAGACCCACCAAACTGGGCCAAAAGAGAACTCGCTGAATGGTGTGTGCATGATGGGTGTGTATTTAGGGGGCAGCAAGGATGGGAGATGTCAACATTTTTTCTTCAGGGTGCCCATCTCCATTTGCATAATTTCCATTCCCCACGAGCAACAAAGAAAGGAAGGAGATGCTCATACAAAAACCAAATTGACGAGGGAACAATGGTGGCCTGAAGGGTCATTTTGAGGGGGCTAAAATTTCCTAAATTGTGGTTTAATATTTTGTCAGGCTAGTTTTGGAAAACGCTATTTTGCCAAAGCTCAGTCAGACTCCTGCTTTGTCTGATTTGACGAGCAAAATACATTAGACCTGAATAGTTCTCACATAATCAAAAAAAAAAAGAAATAAAAACAATGCCTTTCATTTCACTTGTCAGGATCCGTTGACTTTGCTGCGAACCAAAAATGAGCAGATAAAGGTAAAAGAGGATGGAGGACATATCAATGATTAATGCTCATCCTTCCAAAGTTGAGTTTGAAATGCATAATTCACATAATTCACTACAGAGTGGACAAACGAACTACAACTCGGATGCATCAAAAGCACGTACAGTATGTTCACCAAAGGTTTGAGTTAACTTGAAAAGTTTACAAACTATGTCAATATATAAAGAGGGGTAATGGAAAACTAGAGTTGTTCCGATACCAGTATTGGAAATGCGTCTAATACTGCTCAAAATTTGGTATCGGCGAGTGCGCCAGTCTATGCACCGATTCGATTATAAACTCAGAAAAAAATCAACTTGTTTAACCAGGAATCAATTCTTCTTTGCCGCTCCAAAACAGTAGCTTTCACTGTGCTGCTGCCCTGGATGTATCATGGCTGCCACTGGCAACTACTGTTTTAGAGCAGCAAAGAAGAACTGACTGCAGGTAGTTGACACCTGACGATAGCAAACAACAACAGTGCGGTGGTAGAGGAGAGTGTAACGGTAGTCCGAGTGAGGAAAATGTCAGCCATTTGGCAATATTTCACAGTGTAAGTGCAAGTAAAATGGCGACATGTGCAGTATGTAAGGCTTCTGTTTTGAGGGGTGGCACTAGGGGAAAAAAAGACGAACCACAGCAGAAAATGTTTGCTGTTTCATTTATTCCTGTTCTTTATAACTGACCACCTTAATAATAAAAGAAAGTTCTATTGCATTCATTCTCTGTATGTATTTGTTCATGTTTTACAAAGGGGTTTAACAACAAAGATAGTAATCATATCACATCCATACATGGTCGGTAGTAAAAATAATAACTAATAGTGTTAAATAATAAAAATAATAACTATATATTTGTTTTTACCACGCTGGTATCGGAACAGTACCGGCCCATACTGCAAGTTTAGGTATCGGAATCGGTATTGGAAAGGAAAAACTGGTTTGGGAACATGTTTATGGAAAACAGAAATGCAGATAGCTGTTGCTGTATTAAAAGTTTGGTGAAAGCGCTGATGGGTAACGGGACACACACAGCTGGCAGAGGGGCAGGTGTAGGGAGTGAGAGGGCTGATGCGAGGGCGAACGAGCGGGCGAGCAGGCAGAGATGGATGATGGATGGTGTTGATACAGGAGGCAGCAGCCCTGCTTTATCTAGGCAGCACAAGCCAGACCTGCCGGGGTGATGGGTGGGCTGTCAGCCCTTTGTTTATGGACCACCGCCCATCTCCCATCTCCTATACGCCCCAAAAGCCTAGATCACTCAAAAATAGCTACTACCTCACCGCTCTTTGTCTCTCCATCTCTGACTCTCTTCCTTTTTCATTTTCTTCGCTAACAAATGGTATTTCGTCTTCCCAAGTTTGCTTGAGATGTACAGTAGCGAAGGAAGAACTCTATAAAAGTGTCCATTCTCCATTGGGTTGGCAAACGTGGAAAAAATAAATATTACATTAATTGTAATACTTCTAACTGTTGATAATGAAATGTGTCTTTGAGACATTTGAGTCCACGGAGGAGGAAAGAGAAGAAAGAGAGGAGGGGAAGAAGTGAACCTAATCCAACCATATCCCCACGAGTTGCACGCTTCCAATTAACGACTGGTTGGTTTATCAGTCTGCGACGGGTGATTGCTGTTTTTAATCATTTTCTTTCTCTACACGGTTTCTTCCACTCTATCAGTTCTTCCCACTCTTATCATCTAACCCCTCCTCGCGCCGTCTCGCTTCCCACCCCTTCTCTGTTCAGCGCAGCCTCCGTTTCATCGTGTTTCTCATGGAGCCGCACTCTCACGCTGTGTCCGGCATCAGAGCTCGGCCTGTATGTTAAATAAAAACTTTGATGTGTGAGTTTAAAATCTGCCCATGGTTGTTCTTCGACCGCCTTCTACAATGAATTATCCAGCTCCACATAGCATCAGAATTAAAACTCCAAACCAATTGTGTGATCAAGCCTGAATAATAGAGACACTAGAGTCAAATCAAACAATGGGACAGAAATCCATGTATTGCCCCACACAGTATTGGAAGTAGGGCTGGGCGATATATTGAATATACCAGATGTAAAGAGGCTTGTTCTATGTCGGATGTAGTAAATGACATTAACGCATCTTGCGATTTTTAGGTTGTAGCAGGCTCAGTTTTAAAGCTAGAAGGAAGATACTGGCATCAAATGAAACTATAAAAAACTAAGGACGTGAAGGAATCCATTGGTACCAACCATGTCACACTAGCTTGTCACAAAGAAGGATAAATAACGCTCCAAACTTTCGCAAAATGTTGGCGAGGAAAAACTGGCATAGCCATTTTCAAAGGGGTCCATTGACCTCTGACCTCAAGATATGTGAATGAAAATGTGTTCTATGGGTACCCATGAGTCTCCCCTTTACAGACATGCCCACTTTATGATAATCACATGCAGTTTGCGGCAAGTCATAGTCAAGTCAGCACACTGACACACTGACAGCTGTTGTGTCTGTTAGCCTTGAGTTTGCCATGTTATGATTTCAGCATATTTTTCTATGCTAAATGCAGTACCTGTGAGGCTTTCTGGACAATATTTGTCATTGTTTTATGTTGTTAACTGATTTCCAGTAATACATATATTTGCATAAAGCAAGCATATTGGCCCACTCCCTTTAAGGTACATTTTGAACAGATAACAAATGTACGATTAATTTGCGAATTTGCGATCATGCGATTAATCGGGATCAAATATTTGAATCGATTGACAGCCCTAATTTCCATCTGACTTCAATACAACAGTACACCACATTAGTGTGTTAGTGTTAGATTAGTTTGCTAGAATGATCACACTGGTATGATCATACACATCAAAGGGTTAAATCAGTTATTTTAGAGAAAATATCGAGATATATATCGTATATCGTGATATAGCCTAAAAATATCGAAATATAATTTATAAGTCATATCGCCCGGCCCTAATTGGAAGTTAGATAAAGTTTGAGTCTTTGGCTCAGGACAACAGAGGGTATGTTTAGGCCTTTTCTCCTGACTGTAGTCCTCTGACAAAAATCAACAACCACCTCCTCTTTCACCTGCCTTTGTTAGTGTGATTGATTTGGAGACCTGAAATGTGCCTGTCACGTTGATCGATCGGTCCACTTGATGGGGGGGGGGTTGTCCCCCCGCCCTTTGGCATGGTAATAAATGGGGGGGGGGGGTGACGTGCCGTTGACGGAGCAGCAGTTATGGCTTCTTTAATTTACCCTACGCCTCACACTGACAGAGACTCATAACAAGGTGACACGGCGCTGTAATGGTTACGCTCAGTCACCTCTTTGTCGGGCGGAGAGTGGGAGCGAAGGTGTGTGTGTGTGTGTGTATGTGTATGTGTGTGTAGAGGCTCACTGATTCGAGGTTGCCTCTCCTCCCTCTGGTCAAGGTGTTATTGAGAGCGTGGCTGTTATCTCTGTCCACGAGGCCGCCTCACTAACGGGAGTACACCATCCCTACCAATCCCAGCGAGCCGAGCGGCGTGTCCGGGTGGGTCGTTGCTAGCCACGTCCTTCTGGGTGGGCTATAACTCATCTCCAGACGGGGATAGGGCCTTATCTCGGTCCCCCTCCGCAGGCCTGCCCCTCGCCTGCTCTGTCTTAGGGAAAAAGATTTTCTGGTGCCCCGGGTGTGTGAGTTATAGTTGGGGTTAAGGTGACTGAATAGGCCTGTCTGTTCGGGTTGTCTTAGTGAATTTATGTCTGTGTGGGCAGAGGAATGTGAAGGTGTATGTGTGTGCATTTATACAGTATGTGTAACTGAAATTAATTCAACATGCAAACAAGTTGTGTGCTCATCTTAATGTATCCGGAGAAACACTATTGTCATAAGTTATTTAATCATGTGAAGGGCATCGTTACAGTTGCATCTGCGGGTTGCCTCCCCCCTCCTTCCACACGCATATATACACCCCCCCAACCCTCACCCACATACCCCATCCACGCCGCCTCTCTCTGTCATCTCAGCCTATCAATCAAAAATGTATTAAGTCCGGAGTCGGGGCCGATCAAAGGCAGAATTCCTGGGAGGAGAGCAGATAAGGCCTATCTCATTAATAAGTGCTTTACCATCTTAGGGGCCCGCGCGCCTCGCCACACCCTGCCTCCCTCCCTTTGATATCTAATTATCCATCCGTTTCATTCTGTCAGAGAGGGAGGAGAGGGACGACTCACGGTGTCATCACAACCAAATACTGTTGCGCGTGTGTGTCGGTGTGTATCAGGATCTGGGCGAGGGGGCTGCACCGAAACATCACGACATGCAGCAAATCCAAATGTGCGGAGAGTGGCACGTGTAAACAAATGCAAATAAGATGTTCTCGCAAAGGCAACCGGGCCCGCGTTTGTATGGCAACCCCCCTCCTGAAAAGCTGTCATGCATATAGCCTGAGATGGTGAGAGGGATCTATTTTACAGAGTGTAACACTAACAGTCAACTGCTGCTGAGACTCGGAGACGGCTTACAAATCTACCTTTTAACAATCTGCAGGAGCAATGAGCTCTAAGAGTGCTCCAAAGAGCTGAAGACGGATAAGATAGTAGTGGGTGAGGAAAGAAACAAGATATTAAAACATCAAGGGAAGATATCGAGGAAAGGGGACAATGAAAGGAGTGCAAGGGTTAAGAGGATTTTTAAGAAACGCTGGGTAAAGACTGATGGACAAAAGAAGAAGAAGAAATGAAGAAGGAAGGGAGAGGCAGACAGGAGAAATGAGAGAATGGGAAATGGGAGGGAGAGAAAGAGCGGGGCATTCTTTTCCCTTCTCTCCTTGGTTTTCTGTAAGAGTAGCTCAGGAAGATAAGGCTAAAAGGTCCGTCAGTCTGTTGTGGAACAATCCGTTCTGTGTCTCTCCCCTTTTTCTCTCTCTCTCTCGCTCTCTCTCTCAAGATACTGCCTTTCTCTCTGTCTAATGGCACAACTCAGATTTCTAGCGATGCCTCTTGTGATACGGCTCATCTCTGGTGGCATGGTTTACTGACATCACTTGTCCAATACAATATACTCTCATCCCATAAAGAGCAAAATAGCCCCAAGTCTAACGCAGCAGTAAAAAAAAAAATTCTGTGAACACTTTGGGCTATTTCTCTTTAAAGAACAAACTTTCAACATAGCTAATATTCAAACCAGTGTCATTTATTGATATAAAGGAAGACTATTCAAAGCCACAATAAAGGGCTGAAATTATGTCTTCATTTAACTGAGCTGTTCAAACCCTCGTCCCTAATCGCTCAAAGCAGAGCTCGGAGACAAACACACACCAAGGAGGATTTAGAAGAACAAAACCGACACAAAACACAGGCCCACGTGCCTAACAAAGACTCCAAAGTCTGCCTCCCCATCCCATGTCCTCTTTTAAAAAGAGACCTTCATCTCCTGGCGCTCCTGTTATGAAGAGACTTTCTTCAAGAGCAGAGAGGAGGTGTGTCAAAGACATGGGTCACAATGTTTACAAAGACGACTTTTAATCCAATCACAGCATCCCCCCTGCTTTTATTTCCTGTTTCATGGGATTAAAATTAAATGAAACATAATATAAAAAAAAACAAAATTAATTTATGGCTGAATAACATATTTTTCTGCTGGGTTTAAAGACTGAAAGGGAATCTACAAAGGCAATAATTAAAGTCAAAGAAGAAAATTAGTTTCTTAAGACTTTAAATTTTATTTGGTATTTATATATTTCTAAAAGGAAATTTTGACTTCAATTCAGCAAACAATGCCCCAACAATCACAAGACTTCACAAAGTCTCAGTTCTGAATTTAAGACAGCAGTTAATCAGTAAATAATCAGTTGTGAATACATCTCCCCCTCTCTCTCTCTCTCTCTGTGTTTCTGTCTCTGACCTGTTGTGAAGCTGCCTGAGGGTTTGAATAACTGTCTGGTGCCAGGCTGCCTCACCTCAAGGCCTTGTGGGAGATGAAGAAGAGGTCAGCGGTGTGTGTCTGTGTGTGTGCGTGTGTGTGTGTGCGTGTGTGTATGTGTGTGTGCGTGTGTGTGTGTGCGTGTGTGTATGCGTGTGTGTGTGTGTGTGTGAACATGTGAAGGTGTACGCCCTTGGCTGATGTTGTTCATCGAGCTTGGACAGACAGATACATGGAAAGGCAGAGAAATGGGAAGAGTGTGTCAACGGAAAGACGTGGGAATAGGTGGAAAGAGAGACGCATGTATTGCAATCATGGGACCCAGAGGGCTACGCAACAGAACACAAACAGTAGCAGAAAAGCATGTGATAAAGACGCCAAATTGGATATATTCAAGCAATGGGATTCAATGGAATTTTTCCATTGGATTTTGGATTATTGCAGAAAATAAGCTTTGTGGCGAAACAAACGTTTATGATACTTACACGTTTTGTTCAGCAAGATAATCTTCACAAGTGAACACCACTTTTATGATTTTTGAAGTGAGAATGCCATCACCAGGAGTAAAAAGATAACGTTAGGCTGTAAACAAACTACAATATGGTTGCACGAACGTGAGTATACACGACGAGGCCGTAAAGGCGGGCGAGTCGACGTGATGACGTTTAGTAGTCTCATTTAGCCACTTGTTCGCAACCGCCTTTTTTAAGAAAGGTAAAAGCTTCAAAATTCACAAGTGGAGTACAAAAATCGTAGAACAAAACGTTAAAATCTTAAGACCTTATTTCAGGCAACTAACTAAAAACCCATTGACTTCCAGACGAGGGAACTGGAAGTGCTAAAATGCTAACTCATTTCTGGGTTTTAGGACTCATTCCTGTAGTACTCAATTTGGACTCCATCCATACTGGTACTCCTCAAATTCAAATTTAGACGGCATTTCTTTTACAGCAACTTAAAGTAGTGTTAATTAGTTATGAAGATGATGATGATTACATAACAACACACACACGGACAGGAGTGCAGCAGCCAACCTCTTGGCTTTTTCTTATACCTTTCCCTTGAAGCACTACTGGGTGTGAGCGAACACATCAGACCCACAAGCAGATGAAAGAGAGGTCAACCCACTGGGGTGAGCCTCTTCTAGGGCTGACCAGGGCAAAAGGCGCTGCCTGCCTGGGTGGCACCGTGCCTACACCCCCAGATGTACGGGTCTGGTTGTGATTTTGGTTCTGCAGGACGCTAAAAGACACAGCAGAGTCTTCCCTCGTTTTCTTTTTTTTTTTTTGTTCTCAGGATGCCTTGGCTAACGTGGGTTAGGACGGGGTGACAGAGAGGTCAGGGGGGCTCCAGTGGACTGTGCCCTGAGGGGGAATCCTGGGGAGGGATAGCAGAGTGGTAGCTGAGAGACGGGGGTTGGGGGGTGGGGAGCTATCCCTCAGGAGCCTGGCCCCTCCCAAATCAAAACAAACAAACAGAGTGGTCCTCTGATCTAATCTGGCTGGACTAAAGCCCTCCAAACAGACCGCCTGGAGCAGCTACTACACAGCAGCTTGTCCTGTCCCTTACAGCAATTTACAAGATACTGTAATTACAATAACTTCATTTTACTGGCTCTTTCCATCCAGAGTTAATAAGATGAAACTCATTTACATTAATACATTGGACATATTAGAGGCTAGTTGCAATATCCTCTCACATCATCACCCCAAAATTTACAAATCCTTGAACAAAACACTCAGTTTGAATAAGGTGTTTCGGTGTATTAAATGAGTTAGTCTTTATTATTAAACAACTTTCTTTAATGAATATAACTCGCTAAACGCAAACAAATATGGATATTTCTTTAGATAAAAACATGTGAATTTTGGAAATGATTACATCTATCATTCACCAATCAATTTAGACTTTTGGACTTTACAACACTCTGGAGTTACTGGAAATGTTTGGATCACAGGAGTTGGAAACAATCCTACGCAGCCACCACTAGAATCTAATGCTAGAAAAAGTATAATATAAATAATATTAGCCTGATCTTTATCTGCAACTGTGCAGAAATACCGGGTTTAAACAGAATGCGGCCTACTAAGCAGCAACAAATATATCTTTTTTTTAAATAATTTGATATAGACTTTTGTATAAATTATCCAGTAAGTATGTTATTATGACTTTAGTTATACATGTGCAAATCTAATTTTGACAACCTCAGAGCAGACAAATCCTCCCCCCATGTGATCTTTGGACCCGATGTTGGGAACCACTGGATTAGATGATGGACAAATAATTGCCAACTATTTTGATAATCGATTAATCGTTAGAAGTAATTTTTCATGCAAAAATGGCGGAAAATGCTGTTTTCAGCCTCTCAAATATGGAGCTTTCCTGCTTTTCAAATTATCATCATATTAAACTGAATATCTTTGAGTTTTGGACTGTCAAAACAAGACATTTAAAGACATCACCTTGGACTTGGAGAAACTGGAATGGTCATTTTTCATTATTTTATGACATTTTATAGACTGAACGATTAATCGATTGATGTTGAAATTATTATGCAGATGAATCAATAATGAAAATAATAGTTAGTTGCAGCCCTAGAAATATCGCTCACTTCTGAAGACTGAAGACAAAGGGCAGGTTCAACTTATTTACAGATGTCACAACAACTATTCATGTCGGCACTCTGTTGAATACATGAGTTTATATTTACTGACTGTGAGGGACAGTATTTCATAGGTAGTTAGTTTCATAGTCCTCCCATATGCCCAAATACTAGATATAGTATGATAAGAAAAGGGTTCTATCTCAGAAACAAGGAGCACAATCAAGTATTTGGTATCTATGAACTCATACCAAGTTGATCAAAGATATGCACATATATGCAGTGTAAAAAAAAAAAATATTAATATGGAAAACATTTAATAAACACAATGTTAGCCTTTCTCCTCATAATTTTAAAAAACCTTAATTTGTCTATTGCTGTAATAAAAGTGTGATTTTTTTTATGTGATCCAAAAATTTCAAAGTTGTACTGTTGTACATACTGTAAAGTATTTCCATGCCAAATTTCAAGACTTTTGACCGATCAGAACAAATGTTGTGTCATTTTTCTGTATCACACTAAATATAGTCTTTAATGGGTTAATACATTGGACGCATTAGGGGAGAGTTAGAATAATATCTGCTTTGAACTGGATATAAGCGCTCACTTCTGGAGATGGAAGACAAAGGGCTAGTTCAACTTATTTACAGATGTTACAACTATTAATGTCAGCACTGTGCTGAACACATGAGTTTATATTTACTGACTGCGGGGGGAACAGTTTTTCATGCCTGGGAAAGCCAACATGTTTTGCTCTATGAACGCTCACCCTAAACATTCCTTCTGTTTTTGTGTTTTGAAGCTTTGCTATGGTTCAGACAGTAGACTAAACTTCTCAGTGGCTAACTGTTACCCCAACACAATGCTAAACAAATTCCTCTTCCTCAGCAGCGCGCCCACCAATTGCAGCGCGGCGTTCCGTCAGCTGACCAGCGCGAGAAGATGAGGGTGAGATTAGCCCAATCAGGGGTCAGGCTGAGGTTATCACAACCACTCCAAAACTAAAACAGATGGAGAACGGAGGGCAGCACGACTCAACATCTACTGTCGGACTCGTATCTTCAGGCCGTGTATTCTCCTGCTCCGCCGGACTGGAAGAATGTCAGACTTAGTTTTGAATTCTGGGTCAAGTTGCTTTAACAAAATAGCGTGTGGATCAGCACGTCTGAGGCGTATGATGATACGACACATGAATGATTAAAGACGCTAAATCATACACAGTGGTTAATGCTCTTTCCCTCAAGGGGACGAAAACAACATAGAAACAACAAGAGATGCACACAAACACAAACATTGTTGAAATGCCTCTTTCTATACATTCATGGTCACATAAATTACTGGTTCCCAACCTGGGGGTCCCACCCCCACTAAGGGTCGCCAAAGCTTCAGGAGGGGTTACAAGTTATTTTTGATTTTAAGGGGGTAAGACACTTACTTTTTTTTTTAGATACAGTTGGCCTATATCTCAGCATTTCATTCATTTCTGTGATGAAAACTAAATGAAACTGTTATTTTTAAAGTTTGGATTATTATTTAAAATATAAATTTAAAACAATTCTCACAGGATGAGGACACGGTGAAGATCTGAACACAAGCCACGAAGCGAAAAGTACACAGTTAAAACAACCAAACAGCTAATAGAACAATGACCAAGCATCAGGGAGAAGTAAACACTGAATTTGTCCAAAAAAGCCTATTAAGTATAAATGATTGTTAAAATTAAAAAAAAATACACAATACAGAGTATTGTATTAAAAGTCCCAAAAAATAACAGGAAAACTCATCTCTGATGCAATATTCAGAGGATATAATCTGCTCAAAATTCATCTAAATCACTCGTTTTACACAAACTTCCTGCAGTTATTGCGTTCACTATTTGGGTTAATTGTACAATTTATCAGCTGTTCTGTACCATTATTGTTATGCATTTAATATAATATGAAATATCCATAAAATAGTCAGGGTTTGACAGTTAACTCAATGACAGAAAAGGGGTCCCTTAAGGAAAAAGGTTGGGAACCACTGACATAGATAACTTTTTAGATCATTGTACTGAAGTGTATTATCACAAGCACACACCTAAAACAATTTCCTTTTTGGATCAACATTAGGCTCCTAAATATTTAAAATACTGTACACACAAACAGTTCCACACCAAAACAAGGGGAAAAAACTGTTTTTGAGTATTTGTTGTGGTTGTGAGGGTTTATGATAATCACCGATATATCAGTAAAATACAGACCTGTACTCTTATTTTCTGGTGATAGTGCAGACCTGTCTTGAACTGGCCTCTTGGGAGTACAAATAAAAACGTGTCTAATTTGCCCCAAACATCATTCCTGTCGTCTGTCAGTCTGCTCTCTCTTTTTTTTCCCCCACTTTGTCTATTTTTGCATAATTGTTTGCTTGTTCACTTCATTATCTCTCCATCTGGAATTCAACTCCCTGCAGTGATAAACATAAGGCCCCCATCAGCCTATTTCTCCTTCTTTCTCTCTCCAACTCCTTGCACCTAGATGAGATGTAATTGTGATTAACAGCGCCATGACAAGAGGACACAAGACTTTTGTCATGACGGAAAAACAAACAAACAAAAACCGACGAGATAAAATGATGGAAATATGTGCGACGTCTTATCACAGATGCTAATTGTTTCCGTGTGGGAGGGGAGGGTGGCCACGGAGAGGAGAGCGATGCACGTGAGGGAGGGAAAGGAGGAACTTGAGAATATCCTCCCTGTGCGTTTGGCCTGCGCCTGACTTCAGAGCTAAGCCCTCTCTCAAGAGAAGGTCAACACCAGGTTCAACTTTTCACCTCGGCAGCCTGAGAGAACACACTAAATACCAAGGATTACACCACGGTGCGCCGCAATATCGCCCGGCCTTCGCTGCATTTCAGAGCAGAGCAGACCTGCAACCTGCGTTTCAAAACCACAAAATTCAATAATGCATTTTCAATGTAAAATAAATGCCACAAGAAAATTTCTCTTGCAATAGGGTTCGACACACTTTGGTACATATTCAAAATAATATAAGAGTGCATGTGCTGGAAAAGCAATAGTATAAATCTGCCTTAATATTATTAATATTAACTGCAGCAGATATGCAACAGCTGTAGTTAAATTACTTTGAAATTAAGCAGGTTAAATTTTCAAAGTGAAACTACATTTTGGTGACACCCATTAACCCACAAATGCCAACCTTCTGTACTGAAGGGACGAGTGGGCAGACTACAGTGCTGGGCGAGGGGTCGATGACCCTTAATTTAACTTTTGGGCACCATGTCTAGTGGTGGCATGCTTTTGTGTGTGTGTGTGTGTGGGTGTGTGTGAGTACGGCGATGTCAGCGTCGGTCAGGTGTAACCGAACAGACAGACAGACAGACAGGCAGGCGGCCGGCTGGCGTCAGCAGCCACACGCCTGTCACGACACACCACACGCCGAGGAGCCGCATACCGCAGCACCCACACTGCATACACACAATGAGCGCTCAGTGCCCCGCATCACGCACCAGCGGCAGCAGCAATGTGAAATATTCACACAGGGACAAAAGGTAGAGAGACGGGCAGGCGGGGGAGGGAGGGGGGAGACCTGGGAGGTGAGGATGGAGGAAAGGGTTCAAGAAAGTGGGGTTGAAACGGAAGAAGTGACATGAGATAATAGAACTCGTGACAAACTTGAGCGTTCAGACAAATGTCTCACTGCACAGCTGTTCAAGAGCAGACGTTTTTGCATTTTCAAGTTTTGCATACAACAAGATAAAAGTTCATCTGGGACAGCAGTTTCAAAATGCAACATTAATTAAAGAGATTTACTTTGACAAAAAAAGCTGTCAAAATATTCTGTGGTAAGGAAGATTTCCTTCCTTTAGAATGATTTACTACTAGAGCTGCAATGATTAATCGATTAGTTGTCAACTATTAAATTATTCGCCAACTATTTTGATAATTCTTCTGAGTAATTTTTTAAGAAAAAAAATATTCCAGCTTCTTAAATGTGAATATTTTCTTTATTGTAATATTTACTCTTCTATGACAGTAAACTGAATCTCTTTGACCTGTGAACTAAACAAGACATTTGAGGATGCCATCTTGGGCTTTGGGAAACACTGATCAACATTTTTCACAATTTTCGGATATTTCATGACCAAACAACTAATCGATTAATCGAGTTAATAATCGTTAGTTGTAGCCCAGTTTACAACGACTTCTACTTTCATCTAATCCGTCGCAATAATCATAACTAGGACTGAAACCATGAATCTGCTGTGCAATTTGTCAATCGACAGTTGATAAATCACCAACAATTTTAATAATCGAGTAATCGTTTAAGTCATATAGAAAAGGAAAAATTCTAGATACTCAGATTTGCTGCTCTTCTCTCTTTTGCATGATTGTTAACTAAATGTCTTTGGTTGATGACTGTTAGTTAGATAAAATAACAGTGGTGGAATGTAACTAAATACGTTTACTCAAGTACTGTACTTCAGTATAATTTTGCGGTACTTTACTAGAGTATTTCCATTTTCTGTTACTTTAAACTTCTACCACTACATCTCAGAGGGAAATGTTTTTTACTCCACTACATTTATTTGACAGCTTTAGTTACTTTTGAAGATTCAGATAAATAATGAAAAATAAACCAACTAATAAGTTATGATGAATAATTATAGATTAAGCTACCCTGCAGTATATAAAGTAATTAAAATAAGCCGCACCTTTGCCAGCTACAACATTAATGTGATGTACACATTAATGCATCATTAATTATATATTGAGTACTATAATACATGTGATTCTGAAAAAAAATCTTTTTGGTACTTTGAGTATATTTTGATGCTAATACTAATGTAATTTTACTTGAGTAAGATTTTGAATGCAGGACGTTTACTTGCAACAGAGTATTTTTACACTGTAGTTTTGCTACTTTTACTTCAGTAAAATATCTGAGTACTTCTTCCACCACTGCAAAATAATGAGTTTATCAATGCCACTTTGGGCTCTGGGAATTTGTGATAGTCATTTTTCACAATTTTCTGACATTTTATAGACTTAAACAATAAATAGGTTAATCAAAACAAATGTCAAAGATTAATCAATAATGAAAATAATCCTTAGTTGCAGCACTAATCACAACTTTAATTCAGTCGCTTCAGTCACAAATATTGCAGTAGATTCTATGTGGAACTTTCTAGGTCAACTATTTATCTTTAAAATATGATTTGAATACATTAAATACAAAAACACAATGTTCCTGTGCTTTAAAAGTAAAAACTGAAAAACTGCAAAAATCCCTGGAAAAAATAACATTATCTCACAGTAGTCGACTATGGGACCTGAGCTGAGACTCTACAGATGTTTTACAGCTCTCTCCCGCCCTCTAGTGGAGCAGCAGGAGACCTACATTAACTCCCTGCCTTTGCTGCACAACCTTCTTATTAAAACTCTTAGTCTGACCTGATGTTTCTAACCTCATGGGGATCTGGGGGATGAACAGCAAAGATATTAATGTCAGCCATGTGTGAAGAAGTCGCTTGAGCATTTTCTGCAACCAGGGCCGAAAGGAGTACAGTGGGGCCCTCTCAAGCTATTGCCGACACCCTGAGCCCCGCACATCTGGTGTTAATCAGCAAAGCTTACACTAACACACACATACAAAGAGACAGACACACACAAGCAAACACTTCTGCAAAGATCCCCTTAAGAAAATCCCTCTCAACTCCTGAACTTCCGACATGACTGGGGTCAACACACTTGCCCTGGATCTATTAGTACACACACCAGAGCCATGTAATAAGAGCTGGTGAGGTTGTTACAGTACAGTGTTCTCACACACACACACCACATACACACAATCTACATTTTAGACTCTGCATAGGGGCAAGTACAGCATGTATGTATGTAAAAACACATATAAAGGGGGATGGAAATGGAGAAAATGTGTGTTCTGAGCTGTTGGTAAAATAAAGACATATCACACCAGTCACTACAGCACAATCAGAGTGACTATGATGCAGACTGACCTGATAGCTCCAAAAGGTAGAGCTCAATAATGTCCAGAGGCTGGCAATAGGGGGTAAATTGTGACCCAAGCTAAAAATGCGTCCACTAAACAATAAAACTTTGAACAATGACAACATACCATGCCTAACATGCCATTCATGGACTTCAATAGAAATAGTGAAATAAAGACAAAAAAGAGACTCTAATGATTGAGAATACTGAGAGCTATTGTAAACTTTCAAACAATTACCTGGCCATTAAATACTTAAAGGAGCATCCTTCAGTGAAGTTAACAATTGCATTATAATGTTACCCTAAAAGACATTAGGGAAAAAAGGTAGCAACCCAAACATGAGTGTGTGTGTTATCATGTAGTCTGGCAGGTAGTCTGTACCTCTGCTCAGGTTGAGGTTGTGTGGAACTATGCAGGGAATTACAGGGTAAGTATTTATAAGAATGATAAAGGTGTAATTTCTCCATCCAACAGGTGCAATAATGCTAACAAGGAGAATCAATAATAATTTTTCACAGAAGACATTTTGACAAATCACAGTAGAAAAAGCACAGGTGTAAATAACAACATTAATGAGTGTTGAACTCTAGCTTCTTCAGACTCAGGGTCATGGTATTGTGCATGCTGGCTCACTGTCATGGTGGCTTACTGGGACTCTTTAATAGAACAGAGCCATCGTAAATGTTGTTAGTAACACCTGTGATTTTCTTACTATGACAAGTTAAAATGTCTGCTGTGAAAAAGGTCTATCAAGAACAGTCTGTACAAGCTCACACAGACCAGAGAGTCAATTAATCAGCTAGTCAATTGAAATCACCTGTGAGGCTGTACCATGGGCACTCAGGGCCTTTAACAAAGGCTTTGTATTAAAACACATTTACAGATTTGTTGCTTGTTGATAAAAATAAAATGACCACAAAGATGAATCGTGACCTTTTCTGTTATCATTAGAGTGTCACCTTTCTATCCTAATGTCTATGACTTATTAATTTGACTTATAATTTGACTTAATTTTGGATTATCTGTCAATAATGATTTTCCACCTTCAATAATTTGTAAAGCATACAAGTAAAGGAACATTAATGAACATAATGCAAACTGCATTACTAAGGTTTCATAAGTACTGACACAAATATGTTTAAATTTACTGCAGCTGAAATTACTGTAGTCCTACACTAGTGTATAGTAATATACAGTACTTTATGTTGTGTACAGTGTACTATACTGTATATGTACAGGTTAGTGAGCTACCATACGATAATACTTTATTCTCAGACAGGTTTGAAATTTGTTTTGCATCACAGCAGCTCCATTTGCAACATCACAAAAAGGACAAAGACCAGAAACAAGGATACAAACATTTAAACATTACAATCACAGAAGACGATATTCAGGGTCCTTCAACGTACATTTGATCCGGGATTAGGCTCCATATTTAGTTTTAGGATTGACTGGTGTACAAAAGAGTGCTCCAGTCTAACCTTATTAAAGCGTGGAACCCTGTATCTCCGATTTGATGGTAACAATTCATATTCACTGTTCAAAACATGGCTGGGGTCAGAGACGATGGTGTTAGCCAGCCTTAAGATGTTATTATGATAGGCTGATTCATAGAATTTCTCAAAGGGTTTATCTATAATCTTTGAGCAGATTTTCATTTGGTGGAGCAGTTTTGACTTGCACCTGGTGAAAAAATTCTAGTTAAAGCACACAGAAAAATGACATACCCCTGTCCACATGTTTATCCGACACCTGTGTCTGGTCTCAGTCAAGCACCTTCTTCTTCTTTTTCCACCTTCAATAATTTGTAAAGCGTACATGTAAAGGAACATTAGAGAACATAATGCAAACTACATTATTAAGGTTTCATAAGCACTGACACAAATCATTTTTAAACCAACTGCAACTGAAATTAGTCCTACACTAGTGTACAGTAGTGTACAGTCTACAGTACTGTCTGTAGTGTACAGGATACTTTAAACCTTTTCAATGCCATTCTGTTGCTAGGGCAACAGCTTTGGTCCAAGTTTACTTCCTGTCAGCTACTGCATTAACAACCATTGCAACAGGAAACACAAAGGGAACCATTTAGACTGTTTATGTTGTCAAGTTTGTAACATTATATGTAACGTTATAGTTTAGTGAGCTCCTGGTGAACACATCTAGTTAGAGCACACAGGAAAAAGTCCATACCTCCGTCTAAACGTTAATTCAACACCCGTTTCTGGTCTTCTCTCTTCAGGGGAGATTCAGTCTAGAAACAGTCTCCTCCCGACCCATGAAGATGCTTCTATGAGGCTACACAGACAGAAATGTTGGTATAAGCAAATGTAAGGTCATTTCAAATATTAGCCCAACTACAATGGGTCGGAAAAACTCATATAATATGATGAGTTTATTTTATAATCAGCCCTACGCAACAAGCCGCGATGAGCTCACTGCTGCTCCTTGTGGCCATAACGAGGTGGTGCATTACCGCCACCATCCGGTATGGAGTCAGCGGATCAGACTGGTTAGTATTTACAATATTAAAAAAAACAATAGCTACAAATAAATAAATAAATAAATAAATGAATGAATGAATGAATAAATAGATGAATAAATAAATGAATGAATTAATGAATGAATGAATGAATGAATAAATAAATGATTAAATTAATGAATAAATAAATGAATGAATGAATGAATAAATAAATAAATAAATAAATAAATGAATGAATGAATTAATTAATTAATTAATACATGAATGAATGAATGAATGCACAAATTAACAAATTAATTAATTAATTAATAAATGAATGAATAAAAAAAACACAATTTTTCAATCAATATTAATTTGTCTAAGAAACTGAAATAATATTCTGTTAGGTACCTAGTCAGTGGGTCAGACTGGCTAGTAATTACAATATTAAAAAAACAATAACTACAAATAAATAAATGAATGAATGAATGAATGATTAAATAAATAAACAAATGAATAAATAAATGAATGAATGAATAAATGAATAAATAAATAAATGAATGAATAAATAAATAAAACTCAAATTTTTTCAATCAATATTAATTTGTCTAATTACTGATTATGATATTCTAAAACACACATTTAGTGAGTTCTTTTGTAGAATATCTATTAAATCAAAGTGCACTTTAATCTCTGTAAGGCCTTGAATCAAATGCCTTCTAATGTCGTGATCTGTTTACAACGTTGACCCAAACGCAGAGTAACAAGCAGGAACGGAAGTTTTTAAATAAAAGCGAGCTTTATTTAAAGCTGACAAAATCCAAAAACCACAAAACAAGGAAGGGAACAAAGTACAAAGAAAACATACCAAAACCAAACTGAGAACAAAACAAAACTACAAACCAGAGGATACGAGAACACGGGCAGGAGGAACACTAAGACCAGAGCTGGAGGAAACAATGAACACGGAGGACAAGGTAGACGGGACTGGGGAGACAAGACGAACCGACAAGGACAGAGGAGAAACACACAGGCTTAAGTAACAGACAAGATTACACACAGGTGAAACAAATCAGGGCGGGGCAGACAATCAACAAAAAGGCGGGAAAACAAACAAAGGAGGGAAGTAAAACCAGACAAGACACAGGAGGAGTGAACTACCAAAATAAAACAGGAAACACCAGAAATATATACAAAAACACCAAATCCAAAATCACAAAAGTAAATAATAAGAGGCTGGCACCGCCAGAACATGACATAGCCTCCCCCTCAAGGGACGGATCCCAGACGTTCCACAAACAGAATCGGGTGGGCGGAGGGGGGTCCGGAGGAGGGACTCCAGGAACAGTGGGCACCGATTATCTCAGGCGGACGGCCCGAGGGCAAAACCGGGACAGAGTCAGGGAACTCGGGCGGACGGCCTGAGGGCAGGGCAGAGACAGAGCCGGGAAACTCCGGTGGATGACCCGGGGGCAGAACCGGGACAGAGTCTGGGAACTCGGGCGGACGGCCCGGGGGCAGGGCAGAGTCAGATCCGGGAAACTCAGGCGGACGGCCCGGGGGCATGGCAGAGACAGAGCCGGGAAACTCCGGTGGATGACCCGGGGGCAGAAACCGGGACAGAGTCTGGGAACTCAGGCGGACGACCCGGGGACAGAACCGGGACAGAGTCTGGGAACTCGGGTGGACGGCCCGGAGGCAGGGCAGAGTCCGAGCCGAGAAACTCCGGCAGATGACCCGGGGGCAAGGCAGAGTCAGAGCCGGGAAACTCGGGCGGACGGCCCGGGGGCAGGGCAGAGTCAGATCCGGGAAACTCAGGCGGACGGCCCGGGGGCATGGCAGAGACAGAGCCGGGAAACTCCGGTGGATGACCCGGGGGCAGAACCGGGACAGAGTCTGGGAACTCAGGCGGACGACCCGGGGACAGAACCGGGACAGAGTCTGGGAACTCGGGTGGACGGCCCGGAGGCAGGGCAGAGTCCGAGCCGAGAAACTCCGGCAGATGACCCGGGGGCAAGGCAGAGTCAGAGCCGGGAAACTCGGGCGGACGGCCCGGGGGCAAGGCAGAGTTAGAGCCGGGGAACTCGGGGTCTTGGAACTGTGGCCCAGCAGACACAGGAACAAGGTTTTTGGGCTGAAACCCAGGCGAAACAGGAGATGACGGTTGCGGCCCAACCGGCGAACCGGACGGAGCAGGAGGTGGCGGTTGCGACCCAACCGGAACAGCAGGTGACGGTTGCGACCCAACCGGAACAGCAGGTGATGGTTGCGGCCAAACCGGAACAGCAGGTGGCGATTGCGACCCAACCGGAACAGCAGGTGGAGGTTGCGACCCAACCGGAACAGCAGGTGACGGTTGCGACCCAACCGGAACAGCAGGTGACGGTTGCGACCCAACCGGTACAGGAAGTGACGGTTGCGGCCCAACCGGCGAACCAGACGGAGCAGGAGGTGGCGGTTGCGACCCAACCGGAACAGCAGGTGACGGTTGCGACCCAACCGGTAAAGCAGGTGGCGGTTGCGACCCAACCGGAACAGCAGGTGGAGGTTGCGGCCCAACCGGAACAGCAGGTGACGGCTGCGACCCAACTGGAACAGCAGGTGACGGCTGCGACCCAATCGGAACAGCAGTTGGCGGTTGCGTCCCAACCGGAGCAGCAGGTGGCGGTTGCGGCCCAACCGAAACGGAGGTCGACCAGACCCCCGACAGGACACCCGGAACAGGAGTCGGCCGAACCGCCGACAGGACACTTTGAACAGGAGTCGGCCGGACCGCCGACAGGACACTTGGAACAGGAGTCGGCCGGACCGCCGACAGGACACTTGGAACAGGAGTCGGCCGGACCGCCGACAGGACACGTGGAGCAGGAGTCGGCCGGACCGCCAACAGGACACCTGGAACAGGAGTCGGCCGAACCGCCGACAGGACACGTGGAACAGGAGTCGGCCGGACCGCCGACAGGACACGTGGAGCAGGAGTCGGCCGGACCGCCGACAGGACACGTGGAGCAGGAGTCGGCCGAACCGCCGACAGGACACGTGGAACAGGAGTCGGCCGGACCGCCGACAGGACACGTGGAACAGGAGTCGGCCGGACCGCCGGCAGGACACGTGGAACAGGAGTCGGCCGGACCGCCGACAGGACACGTGGAACAGGAGTCGGCCGGACCGCCGACAGGACACGTGGAACAGGAGTCGGCCGGACCGCCGACAGGACACGTGGAACAGGAGTCGGCCGGACCGCCGACAGAACGCTTTGAGCAGAGGTCGACCGGACCTCCGACAGGACGCTTGGAGCAGAGGTCGACCGGACCTCCGACAGGACGCTTGGAGCAGAGGTCGACCGGACCTCCGCCAGGACGCTTGGAGTAGAGGTCGGCCGGACCTCCGACAGGACGCTTGGAGCAGAGGTCGACCGGACCTCCGACAGGACACTTGGAGCAGAGGTCGGCCGGACCTCCGACAGGACGCTTGGAGCAGAGGTCGACCGGACCTCCGACAGGACGCTTGGAGAAGAGGTAGGCTGAACCCCCGACACAGGAGCAGGCCTGGATTCGGCTGAGACACTGGGCAGCCTAGATCTTCTTCTCCGATATCCATGCCTCGCTCCAGGGACTCCAGCTCCCAGACGGCAATCCTGCAGGAAGCCAACAGGCCGGGGCTGAGGCTGATGCTCGGGCCGAATCCGGATGCCCAAAAAGGCATAAAAGCTCTCTGCTGGGGTCATTATGGTTGGTTCGTTCTGTCGTGATCTGTTTACAACGTTGACCCAAACGCAGAGTAACAAGCAGGAACGGAAGTTTTTAAATAAAAGCGAGCTTTATTTAAAGCTGACAAAATCCAAAAACCACAAAACAAGGAGGGGAACAAAGTACAAAGAAAACATACCAAAACCAAACTGAGAACAAAACAAAACTACAAACCAGAGGATACGAGAACACGGGCAGGAGGAACACTAAGACCAGAGCTGGAGGAAACAATGAACACGGAGGACAAGGTAGACGGGACTGGGGAGACAAGACGAACCGACAAGGACAGAGGAGAAACACACAGGCTTAAGTAACAGACAAGATTACACACAGGTGAAACAAATCAGGGCGGGGCAGACAATCAACAAAAAGGCGGGAAAACAAACAAAGGAGGGAAGTAAAACCAGACAAGACACAGGAGGAGTGAACTACCAAAATAAAACAGGAAACACCAGAAATATATACAAAAACACCAAATCCAAAATCACAAAAGTAAATAATAAGAGGCTGGCACCGCCAGAACATGACATCTAAAGCCTTGAATCAATTGCCTTCTTTCTTCCTCATATTCAATTCAATTCATTTCAATTCAATTCAATATGCTTTATTGGCATGACTGTGTTAGGTGAACAATATTGCCAAAGCGTCAATTCAATAATGAGAAAAAAAGAACAAAATTAAAAAAAAAAAACATATATATACACATATATACAATTCATTAAGCAAATTACAATATATAGATATTAAAAAACCTCTATTCATTCCCATATCTCTCACAATGCAATACAACATGCTCCTCCGTTTCCTCTCGCCCGAAGTAATTACATCTACCTGTATCATGTTTATCTGATTTAAATAGAGTGCGGTTTAGTACCATGTGTCCAATTCTAAGTCTTGATATTATTGTGGACCACAGACACAGACACAATTTCCCTACAGTAGCAACTTAACAACTTAAAGAAACAAGATGGGTATTTAGGACCTATTGCAACTCAACCGATTCACTAGTTATATTTAGGATCAGCTGCTACTCAGCCAGCTCTTGGGAGGACTTATAGTTTCCAATAGAGCTAATTGACTTAAGGTTTGCAGGCAACCCATTCCACATAACTGCTGCTGGATATAAAAATGAGACCTTTCCCATAAAGTTTTTGAATCTGCATGGCACAAAATCAGTGGAGCTCCCTCTAGTGGAATAACTGTGACATCACTAACCCGAGAATAATACATGGGCTACATAAATATTTGGGTACCATGGGTACATATGATGTCTGAGAGAGAGCGATAGAAAGAGTCTCCAGTCATTAAGCCTCAAGCAAGCTGACACACTGGGCTTAATGAAGCACAACTCTGTGATGTCAAATCAAACCTTTTTCTAGTTATCCTGAATTGATCAGTTTAATCTTCCTAAAAGCTACAGCAATAAAAGACAAACTGGTGTACATGTGTATTTATTGTAGTCACATACAGAACCAATATCAAAATCGTTTGAAAGACTCAAGAACACCTGTAATGTAGACTTCAAATTTGAATTTGAAGTCAAAATTGTATTACTTGTAACATAATGGCAGCATTTGTTTAAACTTTGTGTCTTAATAGTTTATCAGTGTGCAACTTTTCAACAATAAAATCACATCACAATCATTGATGGTTTCTCCCCAGTGGTGCAAGGTTGGCATTAAGCCCAGTTAGAGCTACAGTGAGAGTTCAGGACGTACAGTATGTGGGAGGGTTTTTGTCCACATCAGTGTAGAGGTTCCCTCTTTTTGGGGCGACACCACAGTCACACAATCCATATATATGCCAAGTAGTTATCGTTCACCTCTTCTCGAGGAGGTGAAGGGCAGTATTTCTGTGAGTAAAGGTGCGGATCACAAAGCACAGTGTGGTATAGTTGTGGCCAGGGTCATGTGTACACACACATATTACCTCATGTCGAGGTACATCCAGTGTAACTCCTGCACTGACTTCTTTTATATTAAAATATTTGAAGTTAATTTGGCAGGTGAAGTATGAAGACTTATATAATTCAACAGCAGTAGCTCAGTCCGTAGGGACTTGGCTTGGGAACTGGAAGTTTGCCGCAAGTAAGTTCCCACACGGACCAAGTACGGAGCGTGGACTGGTAGCTGGAGAAATGCCAGTTCGCCTCCTGGGCACAGCCGAAGTGCCCTTGAGCAAGGCACCGATCCCCTAAAATGCTCCCCGGGCAGCTGTATAGTAGCTGCTCCTAATATACAACGATGGGTTAAATGCAAAACTGCTAAATTTCAATGTGCTGTGCTGTGTACAATGAGTGACAATAAAATGGGATTTACATTTACATTACATAATTCTATGATAGCCTAATACTGGAAAGCTTTATTATTTATGTCATCAGTATAAATCTATCAAGACTGCGCTTGAACTTTCAGACACCATACACATTGTCAGTAACGGTGTCATTTTTAGTAACTAATGTCCTGTTATGAGTTTTGGAATTTCAACGGAATTGCGTTGCTAGGCAACAGCTTGGGTCCATGTTTGCTTCCTGTCAGCTGATGTCATTCACATACACTGCAAAAGGAAATAAACTGTGATACATTTGGAATGTTTGCAACTGTGACGTTGTCTATAATCTGCTATCTCTCGCCATAATAATGTGGCCCCCGGTGCATTACCACTGACATTTTCAAAAAGCAGCCTTAAAAAGCTTTGACACAATGTAGTCTGAGGGTCTGCCATCGACGAGGCCGGCTCCATCGTTGTCAACAAACCAGCAGGAAATATTTTCCCCATTCTTCACATCCCTGCTGAAGTCCTTCTGCCAGTGTCTATGGAAGAGATTAAAAAAACGAAATGAGGACGTGTGTGTGTGTCTATATATGCAAAAACAAATCACCTTGCATGCATTATGTGTAAACTTTATGAGGCATGTCCACCTGGTCACGTTGAGTGTTTGTCCCTTCACATACATGGTGGCATCTAATTTCTCCTGGTCTGACACCTCGAACCCAACGCCATGGTAGAACTGACCTGGATTTATTCAAAATTAGGAATCAGAAAATATAAAATAGCAACATAAACCAAAGCATCACGCTATGAAACTTTCTGGCCGTTCTCTACCTAGCAAGCCGTGAACCGAAGCAGACAAGTGGTGGCTGTCCAGGGTGTAGAAACCCAGGTAGTCTTGTTGATCGTGGCGTCTCTTCCAAACCTTTGTGTGTTTAATGACCATAAATTTAACCGAGTGCCTCAGCGTCACCGTCAGGCTGCTGTTCTTAGTTAACATGAAGTCCATACTGGAGAAAAGAGACAACACAGTTGTGGTTATTTAATTTCTTTGTGATTCACAGGAGCCTTGTGAAGAGTTATTATTCGACTTGTAATAATAATAACAATAATAAATGTATTATCATTATTATTATTATTACATATTTATTTTATATAGCGCTCTAAAAAGTACTCAAAGGCACTTTACATAGTAAAAACAGCAAAAGAAACAGTAAGCAATAACAATAATTAAAAAAATAAATCTAATTACATTAAAACAGTGTAAGGACGTTACATTTACAACAGTGATTGAGGTGAGGATCACAGATTAAAATCAGATTCAATAATATATTGTATTGTATTATATCAAATGTATTTTTACTGATCCTATTTTTTGTTTAGTTTCTATTTATATACCGTCGGAGTGGTATTTTTAAGGTATAACAATAGAACCTTGTTTTATGTATTTACTACAGGAACTTTATTGTGTGATAAACACAACAAATTGAAAATTATTTTAAAAACATCAAATTTTTAAAGCATTTTTTATGACCGAAATGACAAAATACATATTAAGTAAATATAAATCATTTTTATGATTTCCGTTTAAAACATGTGTTGTTTTCCAATAATTTTAGTTAATATTTGCAAGGCGGTGTTACTCACTTGGTATCTTTAATAGAGAATGTATCAGACCACGGCAGCACGAGCTGCCGGCCACCGTAGAAGACTGAGATGTCCTCAGTGCTCACCTCCAGCCTCAACCCAAACTTCTGGTGGATGATACCAAAACGGCCAAAGTAGGTTTTGACGTTACCGTCTGGAATAACTTTCTTCTTGCCAATAATTTGGCCGTTCACCATGAAGCCTGGAAATAATGACAGGTTTGAGTTTGTTGACCCTTCCCACAAAAAGGAGTCTTGTGTTTTGTTTTTAGAACAACTCAGGACTGACCTGATTTTGTGTCTCTGACCAGGTTGAAAATGGTTCCTGGTTTGTCGTTGATGTTGAAGCACAGAGCGTCGTCTCTGTCTGGCAGCTCTATCATGAAGTGAGGATCTCCGTCCACTGCACATGCAACATCAGACAGAAAGCATATATAATAGTCAAAGTCAAGTTTGTTATTATGATGTTTAAACACAATCTGCTGCAGCAACTTTAAAACTCTTTGGTTACATTCCTCAGTGCAGTGGTGTAGAGCCTACCCTGATTTCTTCACTATTAAACACTTGATGCATGTGTGGTGAATCCAACAACAACTGCTGTGATGGAAAATAAACTAAATAGAATAAAATTGAATTATAAAATGTCACAGGTGTCATGACATTGCATCTGATATGGCTAACTATTGTAATGATTTAATTTTAGAAAGATAAATACAGATGATTCCTGTGTTTGATGAGTCTGGTCTTTTATGCATCAATACAAACTTTTAATAGAAAGATTTAAAGTGGCATGAACAGTAAAAGCATAAATATGAGAGAATGATGTATTAGTTAAACCAAAGAACATATATTGCCAAGAACTGAAAGTCAAATGTTCGTTCCATTGCAACATCAGCGCCGAGCAGCAGAGCTACGCATCCGCCATTTTGGACTGAAAGCAGCTACCGGACACCAGTAAAACGACCGCCTAAATCTGCCGTAAAAAAGTAAAACAAATAAAACATTTTCTATTGTCATATTCTACCGAAATGGCCTGTGTTGAACAATAACATATTCTAAATATAATAAGCGTTTTCAGTCCAAAATGGAGTCAGCGGCTGTTGTCAAAAAAACACCAGAGTTTCGTCTCTTTGCTTCTATATTCTTTGGTTAAATTACTGTTGTATGAAAAGATTACCATCTGAACTGCCACCACGGGAACTGCCACCACGGGAACTGCCAACACGGGCACTGCTACCACGGGCAATGCTACCACGGGGACGGGACAAGATCCATTGGGCACCCTGGGAAATGCCACGACCGGAACTACCAAAATGGGCAGAGGAACCTGGATTTGAACCTGTTATCAAAAGTAATAAAAGCATACTTCAGTAAAGTTGTTCAGCCCAAAATGAGATTTATAAAGTAACAGTGTCACATTAATAAGTTGAAAGAGATTGTCGTACCGCCGTGTCTCTCTGCTTCCTGTCGCTGGTCTGTGAAACAGGACAACAGTTAGAAAACACACAACACTAAGTTAGTTGGATGTCTTTCTTTGGCGTGTTCTACTTACAAACACTGATTCAGAATCAGAATCAGGTTAATTTCGCCAAATATGTACATGCATGGAATTTGACTCCAGTTTTTATGTAGCTCTCTCAATGTACTTACACAGAATAGAAATACAAGAATACAAGAATACAATAATAAAAATACAAATAAAAATAAAATAAAAAATAAAATGTCTATATACAAGTCAAGTGTTGCAAACAATACAAATAGTGCAAAGAATGAAATATCAGATGGATATTCATGGACTGGATGATTATGTATGGCATGTACATGTGGAGACGTCTATATACTGTCTGCACACTGAGTAGGTTTTATGATTCAACGGGTTTCTAATAATGTAAAAATATGCTATAAATCTCAAAAGAAAGAATATTCTGGTTTACTAGTTAGTTTAGCTGATCACTATCACTTGTTTGTATTCTTAAAAATAAAAAAGAGAAAGAAATCAGCTGCTAACTAATTAAAGGTACAGTGTGTGGGATTTGGTGACATCTAGTGGTGTGGTTGCAGATTGCAACCAACTGAGTACCCCTCCGCTCACTCCTCCCTTTCCAAGACTGCGGTAACATGGGCGACAGTGTGCAAAATCGAGGTAACGCCGTTCTACTCGCTCAGAGGCCAACCTTATCATAATAACATTACTTTAGGAGCAACGGAAGTCAGAGTGCGGCTGGCGGTACCATTGTTTTGCACTCTGCGGCTCACGTTACCGCAGTTTCACAAGAGTTTCTGAGAACTACGGTGGCCTTCAGGTAAAGTAAAAATGTGAAAGGTTCTCTCTAGAGTCAGTGTTTGGTTTGTCCGTTCTGGGCTACTGTTGAAACATGGCGGAGCAACATGGTGGACTCCATGAAGAGGACCTGCTCCCTGTGTAGATATGAAGGGCTCATTCTAAGCTAACGAAAACACAACATTTCTTTCAGGTGATTATACACTAAAGAAAACATAGTTATGAATATTATATTCCAAAATGTTAAATGTAACACTACTATTTCTTTAAACATGACCTATGGCATTTCCCTTACCCTCAGTCAGCTTGTCAGCGATGAGAGGGCTTTCTGTTCCGTCCTCAGTTTCAGGCTTGGTGACCACCATGGAGGTGAGAGGGGTGACAAAGCTGTATCGCAGGGACATGTCCAGGGCCTTGGCTGTCGCGTTGTCTTTCTCCTGCTGAGTACCAATGTCTCTGGGAGATTTTAAAAAATGAAAGAGCGGGTTGTACTTTGTACAATACAAAGTATGCAATGATGAGAAAAATTAGATTCTTTGAGTATCTGTCATTGTTGCTTCAGATTGGTCTAGGTAGTGCAGATGAAGCTAAACAATGTTAAGTGGTCACGCACATCCAAAATCGTAGTAGGCCGGTGCTGGACCATTAGAAGACAGCAATGAAAAATGTAGAAGAAGGTCCACACACTGTTCACATGATCATGTGACCAGAGTATTTACTTTTTAAGATGGTGTATCTGTGCGGATTTATTAACTCTGAAGAAGAGCATCTGCTCGATTCGGCACTAACTAAGATTTGCCAATAAATTGCACTTAAAGGGAGTTACAGTGTGCAGACCTTCTTCTACATTTTTCAGTACAGATAAAGCTAACAGACACAATTCAGATGAACAAACCTCTTCTCCAGTAGCTGTTGGATGGTGAGGTAGGCCCACAGACGCTCTGAGAAATCCCCAAAGATGTACTCTTGTCCTGGGTAGATCACATCCAGGTCTGCCACACTGGCCATTCCCTGCACCTGGAAGTCCTCTTCAGGCTAGAGAAAGAGGAGAGATTAAATGACAGGTATTACTGACAGGTAGGGGTGTAAGAAAATATCGATACAATTGAATATTGATTATTTATTAACAGTTTACATGCAAAGATTTGTGTCAGTCAGTGGTTCATTTTGTGTTGTGTTTTGATGTTGGATGTTACAGTGACTGTGATAAATGTAAATGCAGATCCCTCTGTTTTGATTGCAGAATTATTTTTTTTTAACTCAGATTTTATGCATATGGTGTTGTGTTCTTCATACTATGGCAGTTTGAAGCATATTGCATTGTAACCCCTGTATCGTATCGCCAGTATATCGTATTGTCAGATCGCCAGACAAGAGAGGAAATTAATAGTAGTCTTCAGCAACGCGCGCTAGCAGACTAAATGCTAACGTCACAATGACAATGCTAACATGCTGATGTTTAGCAGGTGTAATGTTTACCATGTTCACCACCTTAGTTTATCATATCACACTAACATTTACTAATTAGTATAATGCACAGTTGAGGTTGAATATCAATAGTTTTGCAGGTATTTGGTCATAAACCAATGTATTGGACAAATTTAAATTTTGACCTGATGATAAAGCCTCATGAAAAATGAATGGATCAGGTCAGTAGGATTCATCCGCTGGGGACCATGACTGTATGTACAAAATTACATGGCAATCCATTCAATACACGCCACTCAAACTGTAAAAATACCCAGACTACGACAATCTACCTAAGTTCAACTTGTTCATAGTATCACTATTAGCATTCAATATTCAGTGCACATGCTGTTTATTCATCACCATGACTACAAAGTGTCTTATTTATGCTTTTATGGACATATCACTGTTCATTTCTCACCCCCTGGGCGAACACTTCTACCAAGAAGTTATCCAGGTCGTTGTCGGTCAGCCGACCGGCCACCACAATCTCGGAGCCGTTAAACAACTGGCTGTAGTGGTTTTTGGTCAAGAGGACCACTGCACTGTCAGGATAATGCAGGTCCACCTCCAGGAGCAGAGGGCTGGCCACCTCCTCATAGAAACCCTGCAACAAAGACACATCCCAAATCATGCAATGTCTGTTTCCTAAACGTCTTTGGAGGTGCAAACACATGTCCACAAACATGCATTTCTTTTACCCTACCTTGAGTTGAACAGCTGCATCTGAACCCTCAAAAATTCTGCGGGCCACTCCTTTGTTTTGTCTCGACATTACATCCAGGAAGGAGTAATCCACATCATTTCCAAATCCAAGACAGTACATGGCCATCTTTCCTCCGATAGCAGAGCGCACATTCTCCTGAATCCTTTCCAGGTTGGACTCCCCTACAGGCACACAAAGTGTTACGTATGAGCATGCAATGAAAGCCAAGACAGTTGCTTAACATCTATGATTTTTTAAGAGCTTGTCAACACTTTGAAAAGTTTGAATTACAGTATATTGTGAATCAAATTGTTGCATTTACAAATCTGGAAGGGATTCAGCAGACAGCTGTCAGAAAGAACAAATCCCTTTTAACTACTTTCTGATACAACTATTAACTTATCAACATGTTTATGCACACAGATTGTTACCTACATGTCAGACTTGTTTTAAGATGCTGCACTTAATCCACATATACTGACCTCTCTGACCTTTGAGAATGAAATATTATGATCTTCCAGCTCACCGGCGTTTGGCATCCCATCAGTCAGTAAAATAACCATATCCGCACTCCTCTCTGGAAGGTTCTTATGTTTTCTTTCTTTCTCCAGCATGCTCACTGCCCTCAGTACAGCGTCATTGATGTTGGTGGCTGAAAGGTAATAACACAATGAGCAGATTAACATGAAGATTTCTTGAGATACATTATCATAAAGGAAATAGAGTAACAATTCATCAATTAGTTCTATAAAGGAATAGGTCAACATTTTGGGAAAGTTTTCATTTTCTTGCCAAGCATTAGATGAGAAGATCCATACCAATCTCTATGACCGTAGTAATTATGACAGGAGCAAAACCGTAATTCAGGCGCTGTAGTGTAGTTAGCGTGAAGCTCCATGTGTGGTGGTCGGGGGCGATGGATGGAGCACAAAACACAGGGCTTTCACCCAAGAGAATGGGGTCCGCATCTCGTGTGAAACCAACAACGCGTAATTGTCTTTGTGTTCGCAAGCGTCAAGTTTCACTTTCACTTTTCAAACATAATTATTTTAAGCCAAAACACAATCTTTTCCCCTAAACTTAACAAAGTGGTTTTGTTGCCTAAATCTAAACAAACTGTTTTGTTTGTGTTCAAAACGTAACGTTTAGGGCCAGCTTAAGGCATAGAGGCCATATAGGCAGTTGCCTAGGGCGCCACCTTCTGGGGGACGTTGGTCGCCCTCTAAAAATAAATTAAAAAAAATAATAATAATAATAATAAAAAATAAATAAAAATGCCTATGGTCACCCTTCCTCATTTTCTGCATTGAGGTGACAAATGAAGAAAGAAAGTGCACAAAAAATATTTCATTAAAGTGGTACCACTTGTTTTCCTCTTACATCCATTTTCTTTTAGTTTTTTGATGTAGGCAATGGCTTTAGTCACATTTCTCTTTGTTGCTTTGGTAAGAGAGTCCTTCCAGGTGATAATGCTAGTATCAAACAAGATGAGAGCAAAGTGGTCCTCTTCGTGGAGGTCATTCAGAATGGCGACCAGTGCATCCCGGGTCTGGAAAGGTTAAATTCACATTATGAAGATGTACATACAGTGATGCATACAGTATGGAGCTCACCTACACAAAAAGCATGTTACCTGTGCAATCTTTCTTCCACTCATTGATCCACTCCTGTCGATCACAAACACCACATTCTTTGGGACTCTGGCCAGGTTAGGTGGAGCGAAGAAGTGCACAAAGTATCCATTCACAATCTGAAGAGAAATACAGCATCTGATTGAGAACAATATGGAAATATAACACAAGGGCACAGCTCACCTCAAAGGGCTAGGAACGTAAAACTAAGAAAATTAAAGGTACACTGTGTAGAATTTAGTGACATCTAGTGGTGTGGTTACAGATTGCAACCAAATGAGTACCCTTCCGCTCACTCCTCCCTTTCCAAGACTGCGGTAAAGTGAGCCGCTGAATGCAAAACTGTGGTAACGCCGTTCGCCTCACTCAGAGGCCATCCTTACCATAATAACACTACATTAGGAGCAACGGAAGTCAGACGGCGGCTGGCGGTACCACGGTTTTGTACTCTGCGGCTCACGTTACCAGTTTCACAAGCATGTCAGAGAACTACGGTGGCCTTAATGTAACGTAAAAACGTTTTTCTCTAGAGGCAGTGTTTGGTTTGTCCGTTCTGGGCTACTGTAGAAACATGGCGGAGCAACATGGCGGACTCTGTAAAGAGGACCCGCTCCCTATGTAGATAAGAAGGGCTCATTCTAAGCTAACGAAAACAGAACAATTCTTAGTTTTAAGTGATTATACACTGATAAAACAAAGTTATGAATATTATATTCTATTTCTGCTAATAGATCCCCTAAAATGTTACACACTGGACCTTTTAATACTATTATTCAACTTAAACTTCATTCAACAATACATGTCAGCTGTTTGAGTTAATGTGAAAAGAGGCGGTGCTCCAGCAGGCGAATCTCATGATATCATCATGCTTCAGGTAACATAACTGAGTCTTATGTGCTGCTTCAAAGTCTTTGTTGGCTGCTGACCTGAACTTCCCCAAGGCCGTCTTTTCGTTTCACATCGTACTTGATGATGAAATCTCCGTCAATGATGGTGCCTTCACATCCTGGACATTTCCTCTGCTGCTCCATTGTTGGTGAGAAATAGATGAGTGCCTGAGAGACAAAGAGATCCATTCCAGTTGACATTATTAGACACATCATTTATTCTTAAGGCAAGACACGCCAGAAAAAAACATCCTTTTTCATGCACTGTCAATTTTGAGATTTTGGGCTGTTTTGCTTCCATAACTTGTCTTTTTTCAGACTAGTGGAAAGAAAACATCCAAAATACACATTTAGGTGTTTATTTTACTACTTTGTCTTTTTGCGTCGGTAGATTTCTCCTAAATTCACCAAAAGTTACTATTAGATGATGCCTCATTGCATATTTAAACAAAATTTCAGAAAACTTGGAATATAAAAAAATAATTGTCTTAATGTAATTATCAACTGGGGAAGTTCCATGGTGATATCTATTGGTTAAAAATGTACCGTAATCACCTGGGGAGGGGCCTCCCCTTAAAAATCATCAGGTTTTTAAGTCTATAAAGAGAAGGGGACCTTTTTTAACTCTTTACCTTCTTGTCTGTGACGGTTTTCTCCACCAGGGGGAGCAGCTCGTTGGAGAGGAAGGTTGCAGAGGCATCAACAAAAGCAATTCCCTGAGGCTCATAGATGTTTGTCACAATCTGTCTCCATACACACAGACGAACACATTATCACCGAGGCAGATCAAGTGTGGAAACAAATTCCTCACATTTCACATTCTTAACACAGGACAAGCAGTTTTTCAGCTCCTCCTGACCAGTATGCCATTATTAAGAAAACTAAAAGAGGAAAGTGTGTCCAACCTGAAACTCCTGCACCGGTTGTTTGGGTTTAACTCGGGTCAGAATCTCATACTGGCCCAGTTTCCTCTGAAGGAGCTCCTCGTAGGTCAGAACGAAAGTCACGCTGTTTTTGGCTGCAATGTTGACAGACACCGAAAACATCTCCATATTCCGTCCAGAAGCCCTGTAATGATGGGTATGTACTTTAACCCATTTGTGCCCACAACTGAAATCTTTAATTTCAAAATCGTTCAAACCGTTGGGCTGAAAAGTGAGTTTTTCTTATCATACTATATCTAGTCTTTGGGTACACGGGACTACTGTTTTTGCAATAGACTCCATTATATTTCTATGAACTCAACCATTTGAATATCAAAGATGTGCACACACATGCAGTGTAAAATATATATTTAGTATGAAAAACATTTTATAAACACAATTGTTATGGCCGTGGAGCTGTTTAGTGTGTATTGGAGGTGATCCTTCCCTCTGCCTCTCTTCCCCTCCAGATGCCCTTCCCCCCTTCTCCTGCACCGGTGTTCCAAATTGGCAATCGAGGGTGAAGTATAAAAGGCTGCTGAGGAGGAGCCAGCAGGGCCAGTGTGCCAGTTCGGCAGTCCAGGGTTGCGTGCGTGGACTGACTCGTGCCGTTCCTCGATCCTCGATAGACAAGGTGTTTTTCTAGTTATTTGTCTTACTTTGTCAGTAAGCTTGATTTTCAGTTAAGTACTTTAAGTTGTTTAGTTGTCAGTTTTGGTTCTGTTTTAGTTAATTAAACATCATTTGCTGTTGCACCAACCTCCGTTTTCCTCATTTCCTCTTTTCCACTCGGTTTTACTTTTCATTGTTACTCCTCCCTCCCCTAGCCTTAAGTAGGGTCGTAACATTTGGGGGCTCATCCGAGATAGGAGACTTTGGCCAATCACAGATCATTTCAGAGAGAGAGCGTTCCCCGGTCACAAACTTTCTCATTTTTTTCTCAGCTGCTCAGAGATGGCAGACTCCAGATCAGCGCTGACTGGTTGTTTTCCTCTGGTATGTGACATCATGACATAGTAACCAGTGTAGGTTTGGGCAGAGCCTTCAGAAACAGCTGTACAGCTGAGATGAGTCTGTCGATCTCCTCGTCAGTGCTGATGTGGTGAGGCAGGTCGACGGAGTCACAGGTTAGCCCTGCCTAATGGACCATTTCATAGTCAGGGCACAGATTTCTCGACTTCAAACTGGAAACCAGTTGGGCTAATGGAGCCATGCCCGGGTCCTGAATTTTGATTATTACTTTAATAAAAGTGAGATTTTTAAGTTGTACTGTTAGATACTTGCCCTAAAGTATGTTCGTACCAAATTTCACAACTTTTGACCAATCACACCAAATGTTGTAGCATTTTCATACTGAATATAGTCTTTGGGCACAAATGGGTTAATGTGTTGTTCACACCACCACCACCAAAACTGGTTCAATGCACACTGTAACAACATACTTCACCAGTCCAGCAGTCTGTCCAGAGGATACGGCCTTATCATACTGTTTCTTAGCTTTCTCTTTCCCCTTCACCTCCCCAGCATACATCCGACCATCAATTTCCCTGTGAGGCACAAAGACACTTGTCACAAGACAGAAAAAGACAGGATCTATGCTCACAGTTTAAAGTACTACATTTTAACTGACATGCTGAAGTTGACGATGAAGGCGGTCTTGGGCAGCTCCACTTCGAAGAAGATTTCCTTGGAGGAGTTTGCTTTGTTCAGAGCCTTGGAGGTCATGACGGTGTGGGCGAAACGAGATGTCACAGTGGAGTCCACTCTCACGCTGTACACCTCCACCATCTGAAAGGATGGACACATCCTGCCTCATTCTTTGTCATTCTCTACTTGTCCACCAGAGGTCCTCAGACTTTCCCCCATGCCCTCATCTGACCTGAAGTAACCTCTTTACCTCGAGTCACCTGACAACCTGTTTCCACTTAGTGTCATTGCTTTCAATCATCTGATACTATTTGTTAACTGTACCTGCCTCATTTAATTCTGTTCAGACTTGCCACCCCATGCCATTACGCCTTTGTGTTTTCATTTTTCCCAATAAATCACTGAACCCTTCCCATGCTTAAAGAAATAATGAATAAATATGGGAATAAGTCGCTAAGATGTCTGATACCGGCCAATAAACATGCCAACATGTGAATAAGAGAGTATTGGTACTTATTTTTTCCACATCAAGCATTGATGTGCTTCTTATTATTAATTTAGACGACATAATTGTGTATCACGATACATGATTTCATCACGATGCGATTCCATTGAGACACGATAAATTATCATATTGAATTATCGCTCAGCTCTAATTATAGCAACACCAGCGGCCATGAGAACGGGCAGCTTATTGTCATCTCTCTACTGAACTGGGGATCAGATGTCATGAGAAATGTCCCCAAATTATCCATGTCACAAAATCCAGAGAGGTCACTGTTATGCAATACAACGCAAGATGAAACTTTCTAGAGAAAGGAATAAACACGAATCACTTCCAGCATGTTTATCGTCTCCAGCAAAGCAAAGAGAAAAGAAATACGTGCCAATGGACACCGCAGGGGGAACGAGTGACATCTGGAAGCAATGAGAGTTTATAGAAAATGTGGACTTCATTTTGCAAACAGTAACAATACCACTACTGTGAGATAGAAGCTACCAGCCATCTTGACCATGGTCTCATGTGTAATGAATTATTATATCCAGGTTTCACAATTAAATTCCCAATGACATGAATGTATAAATGTCTTGTTGTTAGGAAAGGTCATACCTCTCTTTTGAATTTTATATCAATATCAAAATTGTTTCCTTACATTCGCAGAGCTCGTGCTTCTTTTCTGTAGAAGAAAAAGAGACAAAAGTATTTATTTTCTCAACCAGGGTGAAATGAACATCAGTAGAGTTCTTTATACTTTTGTTAGTAACTATTTGAATCATGAGTACCTTTATTGTCCTGGGGGCCAGAGCTTCTTTGGTTTCCTGGAAGACAACACAGTATGACTGCATGGTTATTGAGAGAGGAACAGCAGGATTGGAGATTGATGTGCAGTAAACTTGATTTTTCCTTGTATGTTTGGCATGATAAAAACAGATTTTCAAACAGTTTTGTACCAACACTGCATCCTGATCTAAAGCACCCATGCTTTTAATATGATCTTCATCATTTTCATTAAAGTTGCCCCCCCTCTGTGTTTCACAAAATGTCTGTTAGAGCAGGTTTTTCAAGAAGATTAGACGAGCAAGGTGAGGCTTTAAGATAGGTGTGGGAATGTGAAGGTCAGACAACAAACAAGCATGCACTGGCATGAATAAACGGGGAGCGGCAGGCAGGCTGGTGTGACAATAAACTGAGTAAGCATGTAATTTATGTGGGCAGGTGGCAGAGGTGGGAAAACTTCACAGGGGCAACTAGTGGAGGACAGAGTTATGACAAAGTCTGAAATGACAGGACATGGTTAGTTAAAGAAACTGAAGTGTAGGTGGGTTGGAGGCCACAAGAGGAACAGAAGGCAGAGGAGGACGGAGCAGGCATCACAGTGATGCCCCTTTTTTGGTCAAAATGTATTGTTTCTTGCAACTGCATTGCATTCTGGTCTATTGAGTCTAATTGCAGTAGAACAAATTATGTCTCTGCCTCTTCTTTAATGGATTTCTAATTGAGTTATTGTTGAATTTTAGTGCAAAAAATGGTGAATCCAGTAAAATGTTCTTTGCAAATACGACAGTGACAGGCAGGCCTTGCATAAGTAGCTGCATACTTTGAGTTATCATGTCATCGTGTTAAAATCTTTGCTTTGAAAGAAAAAGTTGAAATGCCGAGTCATTTTTAATGGTCAGCATTCTGAGAAACCTCTCATGTCAAAAAACATATTGGTGAGGACGAAAAACAATTTCACTAGTTTGCAGGAAACTTTATTTATGTGTACTTCACTCCTACATTGATAATGGGGATGCACCAATCTGTCTTTTTCAGTCCCGATACCGATACCGATACCTATACCAATACCGATACCTGGGCTTTGAGTATCGGACGATACCGAATACCGATCAGATACCAGTGTTTAATTAATAAGCTGCAAGCCTCACTGTTTGGAAGTGACTGGGATCAGTCTTCTAAGTGTAAGACAACATCTTGTTTGACTTAAACATTGCTTTCTTAACTTTGTAAAAACAACATGTAACAAATAAATACTAAGATATACATTTACTGAATTGTTATTTATTATTAAAATAATAAATCGTACACCAGCAACTTGGTAAAAAAAAATCCTCAAAATTGACAGGAATTACAATGCAGCAACAAATTGGTCAAAACAGTAATTAAGATTCAAGTTTAGATTAGATTTAGATCGGCCCCATTGAAACTGTTACCCATTCCAGCTATTTCAGTTAGTATTCGCACGATATCCGATATCGGTGCTTCCCTAATTAATATCAGGCTACCGTCCCTCTGTCATCACTGATGAACCTGGTTATTATCTTTATCTTTATCAAATTTCTTAAGTTGTACCTTCATTTTTCAATTGAAAACATAAAAACGTTTTCTTTGAGTAGTCTGCAGATCAGACTGCGCATGCGCAGAGCGGAGAAACAGTACAAAATAAAATAACAGAAACACTGAGTAAAGACTTTTTGAGATTACCCAAGTGATGACGAAAACAAGAAAACGCGCAGTCAGTTTCTTTCTTTAAAGCCTACAAACCCCCAAAAAACCCTGAAATATTGACTTGTTTTTTCTTTCCTGGATTGAATGAAAAAGAAACAGATTTTCTTTTATTCCCTTTTCCGGGAAAACACTTGCTGCTGCCAGACATGCAAAGCAGCCACTTCCTGCGTGCCTGGGGATTCACGGGAAAGATCAACTTACAACTGTAAATATACAGGCTTGTATATTCACTGACCATAGAAAATAACAAAACAGTTTACATGCAACATGTTAATAAATACCTGCCCCAGAGCATCTCTGCGAGAAACCACCAGCGCTCCCTGAACCTGAGCTGGAAGCCAGATGCAAACACAAATCCACAGCAGCATGGTGACTGTCCACAGAGCAGGCATGACTGGGAACCAGAAGAGCCTCTGCTCTGGCATGCTACATAAAAACAAATGTGGAGGGAATTCAAGGCATGTGGGGATCAAGTCTTCCCATCAGAGTTTAACTCCACCCACACACTCTGCTGCAGGAGGAGGGACCCTCCGCCTCTGCAACTGTTTATGTGAGTCAGTGTTTCCCGTAAATAAATTGGCATGTGCAGCAACGGGAAGATTTCAACAACTAAAATAAGACCCACCCAGTCTAGACTTGTTTATTTAAGGGATACCTGTGTCTGTGTGTTTGTTTACTGCATGCTTTAAAGGTACAGTGTGTAGGATTTGGCGGCATCTAGTGGTGTGGTTGCAGATTACAACTAGCTAAGTACCCCTCGGCTCACTCCTCACTCACTTTTTTTTCCGACTCTGCGGATCACGTTACCGCAGTTTCACAAGTGTGACAGACATAGATGCAGTTTGAACTTTAAGGTTGGGGGTTCACAAAAAAAAAATGAGGAGGGAATGTGATGTATATAACACAGAGACATCTAATGTATTGGGATGCGTGTAGCCTACATATTACACCCTCCAAACAGAATTCGACGTATTGTTTTCTATTGGAGTGTCCTGGCCGAGAAGTAGGGTCATTTTCTCATAGAATTCTATACAATCAGACTTCTTTTTGCAACGAGAGGAGTTGCCCCCTGCTGGCTGTTTGAAAGAATGCAGGTTAAAGTCACTTCCGCATTGGCTTCACTTCTCAGACCCCGGAGTTGCCCACTGTTATGAATATTATATTCCATTTCTGCTACTAGATCCCCAAAATGTTGCACACTGTTCCTTTAAGTTCACATGGATCTCGGGGTTTTCTCTTTCATGAATGTATTTATTTCTTCTCCACATGCTGAGATATGAATAAGGTCAATTACAGCATCATAAAGTGTAAACCACCAATTAAGGCTCACATTAAGGGAATATTTCCTGTAGTAAAACAATAATCAGAGTCATTTGGTACACAGTTTAACCATGAAGAAATGTTTCACCAATGTGTCACGACTAAAGGTGAAGTTTATTTGGTATCATGTGGTTTAGGAGTTCTGTAGTAGACCTCACATGAACCGATCTTTACACCAGAGTTGCTGTACACTGCTTGGAGACAGTTTGGACCCCATTCTACATCTTGTCAGCTCCTGACATTAGCAAACATTTAAACTGTAGTGAACAATTCAAAAAGCAGGACGCGCCAGTGTCAGCATACAGGGATTTTATTTAATTAGCAGGACATTCTCAAAGTCAGACATGACAAACATTAACTATGTGTTCTACTGTACAATGTAGGAAACACTGAAACCAGAGCTGCAACAATTAATCGATTAGTTGTCAACTACTAAATTAGGAGCTGCAGCATTTATTTCTGCACAAACTTCCTCTGTACATTCACTAGATATTCTGAAGGCTAAACTAACTCTTCTGCAGTGTGTAGTGTGCGCGCATGCATGTGAGAGGTGGACCGAGTGAGAACGAGCACGGCGTGTAAGTGAAGGCAGGCAGCAGAGCAGAGCAGCATCGACTCCGGCCCTGGAGACCAGGGCTACGATCTCCCCTGCGTCCTCCGACCGCGGCCGGGGGGCTGGAGCAGGATTAGTTGACACTGTTTTGCAAGACCGGCTTCACTAGATATAACTTTGCAGTTTTGGTGCTTCCGTGTAGTTTGTGTTGGAACAGCGTAGCCACACGCGAGCGTGCATGGGACACCAAACCGCAATGATTTATAAGAGTGTAAGAAGTTACAAACAGTACCGTTAATCAGTCTGAGTATATTTTATTAAAAAAAAAGTCTGAAGTCTCTGAAACATGACATTTGACGACGTCATCTTGGACTTTGACTGATCGACATTTTTCACTTTTTTCTGACATATTTTAGACCAAACAACTAATCGATTAATCGAGAAAATAATCAACAGGTTAATCACCACTGAAACTAATCATTAATTGCAGCCCTAAATGAAAGACTGAATTGAAATGACCAAATGCAACTTGAGTCCATCTTTAAGATTTAATTCAGTACAAGTGATCGCTGAGGCTTTCTCCCAGGTCCTCTCACTATTTTGGGTTGGCGTTACTTCCCATTCTTATCATTCCAGCAATTACAGTGATAGAAACCGTGAAACTGTCCACACAATGCTGTGAATGAAGCCTGTTTGGGTGCAAAATGTTAGATCATTCATGGCGTGAGTACAGGCAGATTTGAATATGAATTGTATAAATTTGATTTAGATCATTTCTGTGGTAGACATTGATGATGTGTGACCTGTTTTTAAACTGTTTTAAAAAGGCCTGACACAATGTAGTCTGATGCCTTTCCATCGATGAGGCCTATTCCATTATTGTGAATGAACCAGCAGGGAACATTTTCTCCGTTCTTCACATCCTGCCTGAAGTCTCTCTGCCAGCCTCTGTGGACCAACACAGAAATGTCACGTGGACCATTTATTCATTCATTTTAGACACACATTGCATGCAAACTGAGATGGGACACACTTTTATCTGTATATGTATGTAGTGTACCTGGTCACATTGAGCTCCAGTCCTTTCACAAACATGGTGGCGTCTGGTTGCTCTGGGACTTTACCTGGACGCAGTTCTGACACCTCATATTCAATCCCACGGTAGAACTGACCTGAAGGACGACGCACCATTTAAAGTTAATATCATTTTAACATAAAATCGTTCTCCACCAGCGATAATTGCCAACTGCAGTAAAATAAATTGAGCTTCATCATATCTATTATACTGTAATGTCAAACAGATTGAAGGTCCTATATTTCTAAGCTTTGCTCTGTTTATAGTGTAATTGATCAAATCTGGTTTTGGTTTAGTAACTTCTGTAAACCACATTTTGCTGCAAAACATCACAAAGAACATTTAAAAAAGCATCAAAAACAATCATCAAATCTGACAAATCCTAATGTGAAGTCATGTCTTCATTTTTAAAAAATCTTGTCCTGTTTTGTGCAATTTTAATTCCTGACATAAGGCAGATCAATTCAAAGCCACAATAATTTTTTCAGCCACTTGAGTGGAGCGCAACGAGCTCTAAATACTGAAATGATTATCACCTTATAAAGTTGTCGCATGTTAGCAAAGAGCTGCCTATTTACACATCCAGAGTGGAGTCGTTGGAGTCGTGTTTCTGGCCACCTGATGAATGCAAGTCCGATATCGACTCTGTTTTTAGCTCCGTTTCCGTTTCTACCGTCTCTAGAGGGAAATATCTGTCTCTTTAGCTACTAAATGCTCCACAATGTTTACCGGTTAGTTGCTAAATGTGTCTGTCTGCCGTTTGGTGCTGAGCAGGTAGTGTACACTGAGTTTTTAGAGCTTTTGCACTGACAACAGCTCCCTACTGAAAATCTGAAAACGACGCTATGAGAGCGGTGAGAGTGAACCAGAAGAGTAAAGTTGCGGCCTGACAGCAAAACAGCTGAAACTCACTGTAAAGCTCCGTAAAGCAGAGGAAAGCTGCAGATTCAGGTGATAATTCTCTGTAGGTTCATCACTACGAGTAGAGCTGCAGCGCTTAATCAATTAATCGATTAGTTGCCAACTATTTTGATAATTGATTAATCAGTTTTTATCAGTAATTTTTTAAGGTAAAAAAAGGAAAAAATTCTCTGATTCCAACTTCTTAAGTATGAATATTTTCTGGTTTCTTTACTCCTCTTTGATAGTAAACTGAATATCTTTGAGTTGTGGACAAAACAAGATATTTGAGGATGCCATCTTGGGCTTTGGGAAACACTGATCGACATTTTTCACCATTTTCTGCCATTTTATAGACCAAACACTATTATATTATATTATATTATATAGTTTTCTTAAGTGGGAGTAAGATCAGGTGAAATTTTGCCTGAGCTGGCACTGCTATGTGCAACTTTTAAATTTTCATGATTATTATTTACCAAGTGTACTTTGAAGTGTATTAAGTATAGGCTACTTCTCTTAGCATGTATGTCATATTGGACTAATCCACAAAAACAAAATATCATAACAATATAACGAATATTTTGGCAGCCTATCTGTGGACTGTCTGATTTTATTGGTGTCAATTTATTTTATTATTATCTTTTTTGTCTGCTCTGAGGAGAAACCAGTAAATACACATCACTAGTTTTGACTTTTGACTTTAAACCATGCAGTCTACTCTCTGACGTGTGTGATGTTGTACCTAGCAGGCCGTGAACAGAAGGGGACAGGAGGCGGCTGTCCAGGGTGTAGAAACCCAAGTAGTCCCGGTGGTACGGGTTCTTCGCCCACACTTTGTGTAGCAGGACGACAAACTTGACAGAATCCTTTAGAGATACTGTTAGGCTCTGATCCTTGGTCAATAGAAGATCCACACTGGAGGAGGAATAAGGGGTGTTAGATAGACAACTGTTCATCCTGAACTGGATTTGTTATTTCACATTTAGAGAGATAGTTCTCTTTCAATAAAGGGGTCCTTACTTGGGTCCTTTGACAGAAGCTGTATCAGACCACAGCAGTGTGACCAGTTTGCCATCCTGGAGCACTGTGATGTCCTGAGTGCTCACCTCCAGCCTCACCCCCAGAGTCTGGTGGGCGATGCCAAAACGCCAAAAGTAGGTGACAATTTTACCATCAGGGGCAATCTTCTTGTCTCCGATGATCTCGCCATTGACCAAAATACCTGAGGAAACAACACGGGATTCAGTCACTCACTGTTTAACTGCAGGGTATGATTTGTGTGATGTCCAAAGTCTTCATCAACGACAAGGAGTATACATGTGTACTAAAAAGTCAAGGAGTAAGAAGGTCACGATGATGATCAGGACTCAGGGCTGACCTTGTTTTGGGTCTCTGACCAGGTTGAAAATGGTTCCTGGTACTTCGTTGATGTTGAAGCACAGCGCGTCGTCTCTGTCAGGGAGCTCGATCATGAAATGAGGATCTCCATCCACTGCAGGTGATACCAGAGTATTTAATGACAGTAATAAACAAAATGGAAATGATTTTGTTTTGCTGATGACAACGTGTCAAGAAGACTAAGAGTCTGTAGCCATGCAAGCAGCTCTGTGAGTAGGGCTGGGTATCATTTAAAAAATTACTATACCAATACCAATACCAGTATAGGCTACCCTTTAAGTGATACCGATACCAATAGAGTAGTTCAAGCGATGAAGCTTCAAATGTCTGTTGTCGTATTTTATGACCACATCACCCTAAATAAAAATCCTCAAACAAAATTCTCAATTTGAATAAAATGATTCATCAGATTAAATGAGCCAGTCTTTTTTTTTTTATTAAAATCAACTTTCTTTTATGAATCTAACATTTGATTGCTGCTAGACCACCCCGTTAATACAGGTTTGCATCCTTTGTGTGCGAACAGTTTTTTGCCTGCAGTGAAAATGTTTTTGAAAGGCTAAACGCCAACATGGATTGAATGAAAGGACCATGAATATCTGTACCAATCTATCTAGAAGAGGTTTAGAGATTTCATTACATAGGTAAAGATTCTGACCTGATGGCGGCGCCAAATGTAAAGTAAGGGATCACCAAAGTCATTACAATTCATCCTCTTAGGACCGTGAATGTGTGCACTAAATTTCTTAGCATTTATCTAATAGTTGTCGTGATTGACTGACAGACTGACTGACATTGCCAGAACCATGCAGCTACCATTGCTAAAAGTGTACTTACCAAAATATGTAGGTTGATATGCGGGTGCTACTGGTGGATAATAAGGCTGTACATATGGTTTTGATCCAGCTACAGGATACAGGAACAATAAAACTTGAGTTAAAAACAATACAGTGAATCCCAGAAGTCTTATTTATATTATATGTAAAAAGAAAAATGACTGTCTTACACATTCTTTCTGCCTGCTGTCTTTGTTCTGTCAAAAAACAGATAAACAAAAACAACTTAGCACACTGCACAGTTCAGATTGCAGCACCACCCTCTGCTGGTATAGTTGAGTAAAGAGAAGTTATATGTTGAAAACATGAATCCAATAGTCAGGGAAAGCCTGCCCTGTATCCCGTTTGTAACCCCTCTTTTTCCTCCCTTACCTTCAGTCAGCTTGTCAGCGATGAGAGGAGGTTCTGTTCCGTCCTCAGTTTCAGGCTTGGTGACCACCATGGAAGTGAGAGGAGTGACGAAGCTGTATCGCAGGGACATGTCCAGGGCCTTGGCTGTGGCGTTGGCTTTCTCGTCTGCAGAACCACTCTTGCTGCAAGAAGGAAAATGTGCTGAAGTTGACACTGGTATTCAGAGAACCATCGTGGAATCTATGATTTAATATTACAAGATTGATCATGGGCTCTCAGACGATACCCAAAAAGTATCATTAAAGCTGCAGTGGGTAGAATTGGAGCAAATATATACTCAAACAGACCTCTTCTCCAGTAGCTGCTGGATGGTGAGGTAAGCCCACAGACGCTCTGTGAAATCCCCAAAGATGTACTGCTCATCTGGGTACATCACATCAAAATCCAGAGCACTGGCCAGGCCCTCCACCTTGTAGTCCTCTTCAAACTACAGGAAAGAGAAAAGGAGGAAAAAAAAGATGTCTTGTAATAAACACACGTCTTTTCTCGAGCTCAGCATTGTTTCCAAATTTCTGCTATTTCCCTCTCCTCACCCCTTTGCCGAGCACTTCCACCATGAAGTTGTCTAGGTCTTTTTCTATCAGCCGACCGGCCACCACAATCTCTGTGCCATTAAACAACTGGCTGTAGTGGTTGGTGGTCAGGGAGTCCACTGAGTTCACAGGATAACGCAGGTCAACCTCTAAAAGCAGAGGGCTGGCCACCTCCTCATAGAAACCCTGGTATAAATGCATACTCACATTGTATTACATGTATTTGTACATAATTGTGGAAGAATGTGACATAGCTGGTATTATTTACATCTAAAGAGGAACTATTATGCTTATTTTCAGTTTGAATAGCTCCCTTTGGCTAGGGCTTTGGGCTTTGTAACTTTACTTGCACAAACAAACTATATAACACACTAAAGGAAAGGGGAAAAGCACCAAAGCATAATAGGTCCTCTTGGCTCAAAAATGTATTCATAGCCTAGAGCCTGCACCTGAAGTTGAATGGCTGCATCTGAAGCCTCAAAAATTCTGCGGGCCAGTCCATTGTTTTCTTTGCTCATCACATCCAGGAAGGAGTAATCCACATCATTTCCGAATCCAAGACAGTACAGAGACGTTGCTCCTTCGATGGCAGAACGAACATTCACCTGGATCGTCTGGAGGTTACGTTCTCCTTCAAACGCACAGATACAACATGCAGAAATTTAATTTTAAATTGATCAAAAGTTCACCCACACAAATACACAGTATTTCCTACAGTATGCATGCTCACCATAAGTTGGCATTCCATCAGTCAGTAAAATAATCATGTCGACGCTCCTCTCTGGGAGCCTCTTCTCCCGCCTGTCTTTGAGCAGCATGTTTCCGCCTTTCAAAACCGCATCATTGATATTGGTCACTTGAAGGAAAACACACAACAAATCATTAAATGTATGGTATGAAAGTGTATTTCTATAATTTATGGAGTTAAGATGACTAGTGTCACTTGTTTTTCTACTAACTTCCGCCGGCATCTATTCTTCTGACGTAATTCATGCCTCTAGACACGTTTTCCTCGGTTGCTTTGCTAAGTGATTCCCTCCAAACCTCAATTCTGCTATCAAACTGGACGAGGGCAAAGTGGTCATCCTCATGGAGGTCTTGGAGGATCAGCAGCAATGCCTCTCGGGTCTACAAGGAGTTACAAGTTCAAAGGTCAAAATGTGGGTATCAATATATGCAACAGCCGGTATCACAGGAAGGCGTATAAATACCACGACGTTATATGGACATTCCACTTAGGTTCAGGCAAGAAAATCACTTAGTTAGGGTAACGGAAAACGTCATGGTTGGGCTTAAAATAAGTAAGTAAACTAAGTAAAACACGTATGGAAACAACTACGTAAAACATGTCACAAACGTCAACAAAAAACACTTGACAAATATCACGTGACAAACACTAACAAAACTTATAAAACAAAACAATGGTCAACAACCTCAACAACGTTCTTGAAAACGGGTCTCCTGGCCATCCATAAGTGGTCTTTCAGACTTTTTATACTACGTCACTAACTCTTAGCTTATACGTGGATGTGTTTACATTGCAGTCAGTACAGGATACATGGCATCGAACACCACGTGTTGTAGAAAGTCCGAACTTTCTGTGTAATTGTAATATTTAACGCTAGATTGTAGGCTATTAGTCTCGTGTTGTGCAATGAAGGTTTCATCTGCTAACAAACATCTTGTGTGGTTGATAATAATAATAATAATTATAATAATGAAGGTTATTTACAAGCACTTATTAAATCAGGTGCCTCGTGTTTAGTGACAGCCCCTGTGGACTCGTACCATAAAAGTCTGAATAGTCTCTCACCTGTGCCATCTTTCTTCCATACATTGATCCGCTCGTATCAATCACAAACACCACATTCTTTGGTACTCTGGTTAGGTCAGGCGGAGCAAAGAAGTGCACAAAGTATCCGTTCACAATCTGAAGGAAAGAGAATCAATAAAGAGCTGTAACATACACAAAAGAATGACAAGGCAATGTGACAATTGCAAAATGTAATTAATTTCATGTTGTTGGGCAATCTAATCACAGATTCATCATTTGTAATTTACAACTCAGCCTCCAGACAAAGTGAATCTGTATAGATTTACATGTGAAGCCTGATTTAAACGTGCATTCAGCAGATACTGAGCATGTGTCGACATCTGACCTGAATGTCCCCGAGGCCCTCTACTCGGTTCACGTCATACTTGATGATAAAATCTCCGTCGATGAGTGTCCCATCACAACCTGCGCACTTCTTCTGCTGATCCATAGTTGGTGAGAAAGAGATGTATGCCTGATAATGGGATACAATACAACCAGTTAAGCTTACTCTGAATTCTCAGAGGCAAAGAATCAGAGACAGCTTCTTATATGTGGAAGACAGAAACTGCAAAAATAAATAATAAATAAATAAATTACTCGATAAATAAATAAATAAATAAATAAATAAATAAATAAATAAATAAATAAATATGCCATTAAATGTACAAAATAATATTAAAAATAAATGTGGGCTTTAATTTATTGATAAAATATGACATAAAAAATGTGTTTCTTTATTTATTTACCTTTGTATTAGTAATTCCCAAATGTATCTACTCTTCTATTTAATTCTTCCTTTTATTTATTTATTATTATCTTTTATTTATTGTAATGTTTATTATTATTTATTTTTGCATTTACCTTTCCTATATATTTACTTATAAAGTAATTTATTTATTTATTTATTTTTTATTATCTTTTAAATTTATTTTTATATTTTTTAAATTTATTTTTTGCATTAATTTTTCTATATATTTACTTATCGAGTCATTTATTTATTTATTTTATTGTCTTTTAAATGTATTTTTGCATTCATTTTTTCTATATATTTACTTATCGAGTCATTTATTTATTTTGGCAGGTTTCCTCCTCCATATTTACAAGGCCTGTTCATGCATCATGTACCTTCTTGTCTGTGACGGTTTTCCCCACCAGGGGAAGCAGCTCGTTGGAGAGGAAGGTTCCAGAGACATCAACAAAAGCAATGCCCTGAGGCTCATAGATGTTTGTCACAATCTGTCTCCACACAGGCAAACACACACACACATAAAGATAATTTGTAAGGTGAACCACTCATTTAGAATATCTGAAACGACCAAGAGACGGGATTTGAACGTCACCTGAAACTCCTGGACCGGTTGTTTGGGTTTAACCCGGGTCATAATCTCATACTGGCCCAGTTTCCTCTGAAGGAGCTCCTCGTGGGTCAGAACGAAAGTCACATGACTTTCAGCTGCGATGTTGACAGACACTGAAAACTTCTCCATCGTCCTTCCAGAAACCCTAGAACGAAACACAGACATCACTGACAGCCTCTAATGTTAAAATGAGCAAACTAGGATCTTCCATAGATACAGTATGTTTCCTTTAACATGTATTTTACAGTGTGTTTATGTATTTTTCATCTTGACTGACTCACTTCACCAGTCCAGCAGTCTGTCCAGAGGAAACAGCCTTCTCATACTGTTTCTTGGCTTTCTCTTTCTCCTTCACCTCCCCAACATACATCTGACCATCAATTTCCCTGTGAGGCACAAAGACACTTGTCAAAAGGTGAAGAAAGACAGGATCTACGCTCACAGTTTAAAGTACTACATTTTAACTGACATGCTGAAGTTGACGATGAAGGCGGTCTTTGGCAGATCCACTTCGAAGAAGATTTCATGGGCGGAGCCTGCTTTGTTCAGAGCCTTGGAGGTCATGACGGTGTGGGCGAAACGAGACATCACAGTGCATTCCACTTTCACGCTGTACACCTCCACCTGAGGCAGAAAGAAAGGAAGATTGAAACACTAGTGCAAGAGGTTCTCAAACATTTTTGGGCCAGGGACCCCTTATAGAGCAGAACATTTTCCAAGGACCCCCTCTGAATCGCAACACCGATTAAGCTTAAGCTTACTACCATTTGTACTCTTAGATGCCATTGGAACTGGTTGTATTATAAAACTTTTTCAACCTAAATACTTCAGAACTGTTGCATAGTGATAAACAGAAACATGTTTCAGTTTGATTCATGTTAAGATAAAATTATAACCCTTTAATAGTCCTACATAGACTGCATAAAAGGTCTGACAGCAGGGAAATTTGCAATGTTATTGAATGTTAATACTACTTATATATCTTTTAAACAGAGGGCGATTGCATTAGGACTCAACTTGGAGTACAGTAGCAAGACTGGCATACATGTAGTCCTAATAAATCCAGACATTTAAATGTAACAGTCTGAAGCTGACTTTCAGTAAGTGCTTAAAATAAAAAAATAATTAATAAGATTAATGAATTTATTTTTGTGTGTCACAATCATATCAGGGTTTCTATTGGCCCGAAGCCAACATGGGTGGGAGTAATGGACACGATATGCTTTTTTTTATTGGCGCAAATGGTTCCCATCTGTAGATATGCACTTTTTAATGACACAGCACAATTTCATAATTTATAGCAAATTATTTCGCGGACCCCCTGACAGAGTGCCACGGACCCCTGAGGGTCCTCGGACCCCACTTTGAGAATTGTTGCGCTAGTGAATATGGAAAGTTTCCTATCACAAGCACTACATACAGCATTTTTTTTTTTTACAGTGAATTATTGTAAAATCTGCTATTTTCCTTCGGTTTCAAACTGAATGTTTATTTGCAGCCATGTTCGGTCCACATCATGCTGCCTTGATGGGAGCCAAAGAAAACAGCTTTATGTCACTGATTCCACTTTGGGAGGGTTGTGTGAGAATATTTCTCATCATCGTTATCATCAATAGATACAAAACAGATTATTTTCTTACCTTGGCGTCAGGTGTACTTCTTTTCTGTAACAAAAAAAAAGAAAAAGGAGATTCATTTGGAGTTGGAAAATCAAGACTCTGCAAATCTGACAATTTGTTAATATGAATTATTTATGTAAAGTAAATATAGCGTTATTCATTTTACTTTAAGGATTGTAATGTACAAGCAGAAAGATGTAACTTTAGCACAACATTTCCACCATAATATCAAAGGACTCTCTGACTGCAAATTGTTTCTGACAAGTACCTGCAATGATCTGGCAGCTCCGCTTGTCTCCTGAAATACAAATACAGCAGGGTGAACCAACATGGTGTCAAGATATTAGAGAAAAAAACACCTGCATAACATGAACCAATTTATCAGAAAAAAAACTATTCCGTGTCACACAAATACATACAAATAGGAAAAGTAAAACCGAGTAGGATTTAAGTTGCAAACTAGTTCTGAAGCAGCACATAAGAAAACAGACTAGTGACTAAATCAGGAACCATATAATAAATACTTCTGCTATAAAACAATGTGATTTCAAATTAAGATCAGAGAACAGACAGGTCAGTGTGTGTGTGTGTGAAGTTACCTGCAGAGCTTTGTGGTCCCTGGAGATGACCAGAGCCCCGCGGGCCAGGCCGGGCAGCCAGAGGCAGACGCTGCCCCACAGCAGCAACAGTCCAACACCCTGCAGTCCAGACATGACCAAACTTCTACTGAACAGCGACTGACTTCACTGCTGAGAAAAAAGCTCTCTGCCCAGAGGGAGGCACAGAAAGTGTATATGTACTGTATGTGTGTGTGTTGGCCTTGAGTATTGACCAACACCAAAAAAAAAAAAAAAATAATTAGTGCTAGATTTGGCCAAGCAGGCATGTTGTGATGTGATACTGGGTCAATTAAACTTGACTACAGAGTGTCTTTGAAAGGAATTCTGTGTCATGGTGACCACAGTAATTATCTCCACAAATGAAGATTTGACAGATAACTTTTGGCTGCATATTTGTATTTCTACCACTCTGCACCTTTTGAAAAAATTATATTATTTTTATCACTTGGGTCAAGCTGTACTCTGCTCTCCATTTGGTGACTCCTCTTCATCATGTAATACTGGGTTTGGCATGCGTGGGTGCGAGACCAACGCTGGGCAGAATGACCCAGTGTACCTTCACAGTCAGCAGTATGGATGTCATGACACAGTGTTAGTGATAGATTCAGGTACTGTAGTTAGTGCTCATCTCATGACGAAGCAAAACAGGTTGATTGGGGTTTTGTTGTTAGTTTGTGTATTGGTTTAAATACTTAAATCATCTCAGCCAGGGCAGGATTAACCCACTAGGGGTCCCAGAGCAAAAATGAGCTGTGTGCCCCCACTTCTCTTTGTATGTATTGGTTAATGATCAGTAGTTTGTGGTAACTAGATAAAGCAACATTTTATTTACTACAATGCACCATGTAAGCACAATATACACTGAAACAATAAAGGCCTTTGTGTTTCTGTGTGCTTTTCCGGGTTTTTTTTCAAATGGAAACGTCCAATCAGCCGTAGGTTACCATAGTAAACTAGGCAAGGCAAGGCAAGGCAGCTTTATTTGTAGAGCACATTTCAGCAACAGGGCAATTCAAAGTGCTTTACACAAACATTCAAGAACATTGCGACAAAGTGCAAAGAACATTAAGACATAATTAAAACAGTTATAAAAAACATTAAAGATTAGAAGAAAAAAAAAAGCTAAAAATAAAAGTACTGAATATAAATACTGTTCCAGACATGTTGTGCTTTGTAAACCAGCAGGAGTATTTTGAAATCAATTCTCTGAGAGACAGAGAGCCAGTGTAGAGACCTCAGAACTGGACTGATATGATCCACTTTCATGGTCTTAGTGAGGACTCTAGCAGCAGCGTTCTGAATCAGCTGCAGCTGTCTGATCAATTTTTTAGGAAGACCAGGAAAGACGGCGTTACAGTAGTCAAGTCGGCTGAAGATAAATGCATGGACTAGGTTTTCCAAATCCTGCTGAGACATCAGTCCTCTAATTCTTGCTATATTCTTCAGGTGATAGTAGGCTGCCTTTGTAATTGTAAAACTAATCGAAGCTAATCAATAAGGTTATGAATAATGTGAAGGCTAGCACTAGCTGAGTCAAAGGTGGCTGTGCTTAGGTTGGAAATAACTGAAAAGGTTAGTTTGCATTTTTTGAAGTGTGGTTGTACGTATACTCCCACTTTCTGCGAGGTAAAATTGCTGCTTTTGTAAATGGAGTCTGGTGGCTTTGAAGAGAGCGCTATAATGGCTTCAGTTCCCCGCTGGAAAGGGCTATTAGACGGCTGTGGACGGGAGCAGCAGAAAAACGTATTTAAGTCACCTAAAAAAATTAATATCAGTTTAAGTCTGGGCTATATTTAGAATATTATCACAGCCTTACCTCGCCATCAGACAGCCCTAACTGACTAACAACTAACTGATCGCAGCCCTCAAACCTACCAGACCAGACTCCACTCACAAAAAGTAATTTTACCTCGCAGAACACAGAACTTGCTGGTCTATCGCTGCATCAATCGGTTAGTTTGTTTGCGTTATTGTGTGACTTTTGGATCTGAACTAACGTGGCGTCCACACAGCAGTTCATTGCTTAGCTCCCGTGCCGGTACTCCTGTCTGCTATTCCAAACTGGGAGCGTGCAAACTGCCATCTAAGTTACTGATTTAAAAACAAACCGAAAAACAAAGTAAAAAATTTAAATCACAGGCTGATCCGGTGAATTTCATCACAGCAACTCATAATGTGAATCAGTAGTGTGTATGGCGCCCGCGTTCCTGTATGCACTCCCGACAACATCTGGGCATGCTCCTGATGAGCAGATGGTGTCCTGGGGGAACTCCTCCCAGACCGGGACCACGACGTCAGTGAGCCCCTGGACAGTCTGTGGCGGTACTTGGAGGCGTCGGATGCACCGATGCATAACGTCCCATAGGTGCTCAATTGAATTTAGGTCAGGGGAACGTGAGGGCCAGTCAATGGCATCAATGCCTTCGTCATCCAGGAGCTGCCTACACACTCTGGCCACATGAGGCCGGGCATTGTCCTGCACCAGGAAGAACCCAGGGCCCACTGCACCAGCGTAAGGTCTGACAATCGCCCTAAGGATTCCATCCCGGTACCTAACAGCAGTCAGGGTACCGTTGGCTATGACATGGCGGTCTGTGCGACCCTCCAAGGATATGCCTCCCCAGACCATCACTGACCCACCGCCAAACTGGTCATGCTGGATGATGGTTACAGGCAGCATAACGTTCACCACGGCGTCTCCAGATTCTTTCACATGCGCTCAGTGTGAACCTGCTCTCATCTGTGAAGAGAATGGGGTGCCAATGGCGGAGCTGCCAATTCTGGTGTTCTCTGGCGAATGCCACTCGAGCTGCATGCACATGTCCCACTAGAGGACGACGGGCCCTCATGCCACCCTCATGAAGTCTGTTTCTGACAGTTTGATCAGAAACATGCACACCAGTAGCCTGCTGGAGGTCATTTTGTAGGGCTCTGGCAGTGCTCCTCCTGTTCCTCCTCGCACAAAGGAGCAGATACCGGTCCTGCTGCTGGGTTGATGCCCTTCTATGGCCCTCCTTGTGTAAGGGCCGGTCTCCTGGTATCTCCTCCGTGCTCTTGACACTCTGCTAGGAGACACAGCAAACCTTCTTGCGACCGCACGTATGGATGTGCCATCCTGGAGGAGCTGGACTACCTGTGCAACCTGATTGGGCTGCAGGTACCGCCTCATGCTACAAGTAGTGACAAGGACACTAGCAGAACACAAAACTAGAGAAGAATCAGTCAGGAGGGATAAGGAAAGAGCAATTGTCTGTGGCCACCACATGCAAAACCATTCCATTTTGGGGGGTTGTCTTGCTGTTGCCTCTCCATTGCACCTGTTGTCACTTTCATTTGCACCATAGAAGCTGAGAGTGATTCACAATCACTCATGCTTCCTAAATGGACAGAATGATATCCCTGAAGTTTAACTGACTTGGTGTTATACTGTGATGATTAAATGTTCCCTTAATTTTTTTGAGCAGTGTATTAAATAGACTAAAATGGAATAATTAAATGTCACAGGTGTCATGACATTGGATCAGATATGGCGGACCACTGTAACGATTTAATATAAGAAAGAAAAAATACATGACTCCTGTGTTTGATGAGTCTGGTTTTAATAGAATAATAATTAATAGAACTTTTAATAGAAGTGACAGGAACAATAAAAGCATAAATATGATAGAATGATGTAATAGTTAAACAAAGAACATATATTGCCAAGAAGTGAAAGTCAATTGTTCGTTCCATTGCAACATCAGCAGAGCTACGCTTCCGCCATTTTGGACTGAAAGCAACTACAAAACTACAACCTAAAAAGTGCCGTGCAAAATTGAAACACATTTATTTATATTCTATTGTCATATTCTACCGAAATGGCCTGTGTTGAACAATAAAATATTATAAATACGATAAGCTTGTAAAGCTAGTGGGAAAAAAAAAATCTACCAGGATAAACAGAGTGCACAATCTGAGATAAAACAAATTACAAAGGAAAAACACCAAAAACTAAACTGAGAACAAAAAATAAATTACAAACCAGAAGACAGATCACAGGCAGGATGGCAGGATTAACACGAGGAACAAAGCAGATGACCTGACACTGAGGCCCTGTTCACACCTGGTTTTAACATGCGTCCTCAGTGATCCGATCACAAGTGGACAGCTTTAAGTACGTCTGTTCACACCTGGCATTAAAATGCGTCTCCACATGCGTCTTCAGTGGCCACTTGTGATCCGATCTCACTTCCCCGCCCCATATGCAAATAAACACGTCGTAAACACACGGCTAATACAGCAGCCATTGTGACGTAATATTACATGAATTGCAGTAGTAATATCCTACATATTCGTTAATTCTGGTACGTTATATTAACATCAAAATAAAAGGTTATTGTAACGGCGGTCCCTGGGGACCTCCGCGCTGCCGGCACCGCTGCTTTTGCCAGACAACAGCGGGGTACAGTGCTCCAGAGAGCCGGGGAGGACAGAGAACAGGCGGGCGGGCGGTTGGGTGTCAGCTCCGCGCAAAGCAGCCAGCGGAACAAAAACACTGACAGTATGATAATAATGCACTTCGCGTGCCAAGTCTACATACAGTAGAGCACAGAGGCCATTTCCATGCTGACAAGCACCGTGTCTGCCTGTTTATTCACCTGAGGGGCGCGGAGATCCCGCGGATCCCGGCTGGGCATCAGAGTAGGCGGTCCTTAATGTGGCCAGGACCCATTCGCGTACACACTGCTAAAAGACTGTGGTCATATGTGGCAATGACCACCTCTGGATGTGGTCTGAAAGATCCGATCTCGATGCGTCCTCAATGCGTCTCGAGTGTGTTCACACCTGTACTTAGAGCAGTCCACTTGTGATCCGATCACTGAGGACGCATGTTAATACCAGGTGTGAACAGGGCCTGACTGAGGGAAGCACACAGACTAAAATACATAAGGACAGCAGGGTGATTAGACACAGGTAGAACAAATCAGGGCGGGGCAGACAATCACAAAAGGCGGGAAACAAACAAAGGCAGGAAGTAATACTAGACAAGACACAAGGAGTGAATTTTCAAAATAAAAACAGGAAACAAACTACAAAAACCCAGGACCATGACACGGGAACTGCTACCACGGGAACTGCTACCAGAAGAACTGCTACCACGAGAACTGCTACCAGGAGAACTGCTACCACGAGAACTGCTACTACGAGAACCGCCATAAGTGGGTCTGACACCAGGGTTATAGTCAGCAGTAGGAGGGTGCCTGAAACCTGTATCAAAAAAATAATAAAAGCATAGTTAAGTTGTTTGTTCAGCCCAAAATAAGATTTATAAAGTATGTCACATTAATAAGTTGAAAGAGATTGTCGTACCACCGTGTCTCTTTGCTTCCGGTCGCTGGTCTGTGAAACAGGACAACAGTTAGAAAACACACAAGACAAAGTTAGTTGGATGTCTAGTTAGTGTTCTACTTACAAACACTGATTCAGAATCAGGTTTATTTCGCCAAATATGTACTTACATGGAATTTGACTCCAATTTTTATGCAGTTCTCTCAATGTACTTACACAGAATAGAAATAACGGAATAAAAGAATACAATACTAAAAATAAAAAAAATGTCTATATACAGGTCAAGTGTTCGGTAGTTGCAAACAATACAAATAGAGCAAAGAAATAAATACCGGATGGATATTCATGGACTGGATGATTATGTATGGCATTGTACATGTGGAGACGTCTATATACTGTCTGCACACTGAGTAGGTTTTATGATTCAACGGGTTTCTAATAATGTAAAAATATGCTATAAATTTGAAAAGAAAGAATATTCTGGTTTACTAGTTAGTTTAGCTGATCACTATCACTTGTTTGTATACTTAAAAATAAAAAAATAAATCAGCTGCTAACTAATTAAAAGTACAGTGTGTTGGATTTGGACATCTAGTGGTGTGGTTGCAGATTGCAATCAACTTAGTACCCCTCCGCTCACTCCTCCCTTTCCAAGACTGCGGTAATGTGGGCCGCAGAGTGCAAATCTGTGGTAACGCCGTAGACTGACATTGACAGAACCATGCAGCTACCATTGCTAAAAGTGTACTTACCAAAATATTCAGGGTAATCTGTGGGTGCTACTGGTCGATAAGAAGGGCGTACATTTCGATGTGAAAAAGCTACAGGATACAGGAACAATAAAACTTGAGTTAAAAACAGTACAGTGAATCCCGGAAGTCTTATTTATGTTATATGTAAAAAGAAAAATGACAGTCTTCCTCATTCTTTCTGCCTGCTGTCTTTGTTCTGTCAAAAAACAGATGGACAAAAACAACTTAGCACACTGCACAGTTCAGACTGCAGCACCACCCTCTGCAGGTATAGTTGAGCCGCTGTGCGCAATACACAGATGCATTCTGGGTCGGGCTCGCTCGGCATTGCTTTGGACTGGTGTGAGCGGTTGAAGCGGGAGATTAGACGATGCTCCAACTTTTTTTTTAAATCCACTCTGCGCTCCATCCCAAATCCTTCCGCTCATGCTTCCTACTCACTCGCGCTCATATGCTCTGACAAATAGTCTTTTTTTTTTCTAGATCTGGGCACAAAAAGGACCGATTGCAGGTATCATTTGACTGGAGAAGTTTCAATCCTACTTCGTACTGTTTTTTTTTCGTTGGATACCTTAAAGGTCATCATTTTAGCTTCGTGTGTTAGCATGCTATTTGCTACAATACATGCTGTATGAGCTAATTAACGTTAAACACAAAATATAGCTGAAGTTGATGGGAATGTGATTCGTTTTGCAGGTATTTGGTCATAAACTAAAGTATTTGATAAATGAAAGGACCATGAATATCTGTACCAACCTATCTAGAGGATGTTGAGATATTTCATTGCTTTGGTAAAGTTTTTGACCTGATGGTGGCGCCAAATGTTAAGTAAGGGATCATCAAAGTCATTACAACTCGTCCTCTGAGGACCGTGAATGTGTGCACTAAATTTCTTAGCATTTATCTAATAGTCGTCGTGATTGACTGACAGACTGACTGACATTGACAGAGCCATGCAGCTACCATTGCTAAAAGTGTACTTACCAAAATATTTAGGGTAATATGTGGGTGCTACTGGTGGATAAGAAGGGTGTACATATCGATATGATGCAGCTAGAGGATACAGGAACAATAAAACTTGAGTTAAAAACAATACAGTGAATCCCAGAAGTCTTATTTATGTTATATGTAAAAAGAAAAATGACAGTCTTCCACATTCTTTCTGCCTGCTGTCTTTGTTCTGTCAAAAAACAGATGGACAAAAACAACTTAGCACACTGCACAGTTCAGACTGCAGCACCACCCTCTGCAGGTATAGTTGAGCCGCTGTGCGCAATACACAGATACATTCTGGGTCGGGCTCGCTCGGCATTGCTTTGGACTGGTGTGAGCGGTTGAAGCGGGAGATTAGACGATGCTCCAACTTTTTTTTAAATCCGCTCTGCGCTCCATCCCAAATCCTTCTGCTCATGCTTCCTACTCACTCGCGCTCATATGCGCTGACAAATAGCCTTTTTTTTTTTTTTTTTCTAGATCTTGGCACAAAAACGACCGATTGCAGGTATCATTTGACTGGAGAAGTTTCAATCCTACTTCGTACTGTTTTTTTTCGTTGGACTTGAGTTACATGATGAGATAGACGACAATGGTAAGATACCTGCTCGAATTATCGACTGGGAACCTCTTGTGTTTCTCAAAATCGTTACCGACTGCTGGTCTTTTGGATCACCAGTAAGAGAAACAAACCTTTTTGAATGAAAGGTTTGAAACAGGGATCAGGTTCAACATCCTCACTGTGAACTTTCTTGATTCCTGGCATGGACACAGTCTTCACCAGACCCACACCTTTCGGTTGTGTCGGGTTATACGGATTTTGTTGTTTACGCTTTAGAGTCAAACAATCAGCAATAAGATGACCTTTTTTTCGACAGTAAAAGCACTCACGCTTACTACGTGGAGGAGACCGTGGTCCCCAGGTTTTCTCCAGTGAGGGATCAGGTCTCACAGGACGCGACACAGTGACTTTATCTGGACGAGAGGAAGACACAAACACATTCTTGTGAGTAAGAACAAACTCATCAGATAGTACTGCTGCTTTATTCACTGAGGTCACCTTCTGTTCATTTAAGAACATCACCATCTTCTCTGAGAGAGAATTCTTAAAGTCCTCCAAAAGAATCAACTGACGGAGGGACTCAAAGTTATTCTCAACATCATTGGCTGCACACCACTTATCAAAAAGAACACCTTTCTCACGTTCAAACTCAACAAAGGTCTGTCCAGCCAGTTTCCTATGATTCCTGAACTAAAGTATTTGATAAATGAAAGGACCATGAATATCTGTACCAACCTATCTAGAGGATGTTGAGATATTTCATTGCTTTGGTAAAGTTTTTGACCTGATGGTGGCACCAAATGTAAAGTAAGGGATCATCAAAGTCATTACAACTCATCCTGAGGACCGTGAATGTGTGCACTACATTTCTTAGCAATTTATCTAATAGTTGTCGTGATTGACTGACAGACTGACTGACATTGACAGAATCATGCAGCTACCATTGCTAAAAGTGTACTTACCAAAATATGGAGGGTAATATGTGGGTGCTACTGGTGGATAAGAAGGGTGTACATATCGATATGATCCAGCTAGAGGATACAGGAACAATAAAACTTGAGTTAAAAACAATACAGTGAATCCCAGAAGTCTTATTTATGTTATATGTAAAAAGAAAAATGACAGTCTTACACATTCTTTCTGCCTGCTGTCTTTGTTCTGTCAAAAAACAGATGGACAAAAACAACTTAGCACACTGCACAGTTCAGACTGCAGCACCACCCTCTGCTGGTATAGTTGAGCCGCTGTGCGCAATACACAGATGCATTCTGGGTCGGGCTCGCTCGGCATTGCTTTGAACTGGTGTGAGCGGTTGAAGCGGGAGATTAGACGATGCTCCAACTTTTTTTTTAAATCCACTCTGCGCTCCATCCCAAATCCTTCCGCTCATGCTACCTACTCACTCGCGCTCATATGCTCTGACAAATAGTCTTTTTTTTTTCTAGATCTGGGCACAAAAAGGACCGATTGCAGGTATCATTTGACTGGAGAAGTTTCAATCCTACTTCGTACTGTTTTTTTTCGTTGGATACCTTAAAGGTCATCATTTTAGCTTTGTGTGTTAGCATGCTATTTGCTACAATACATGCTGTATGAGCTAATTAACGTTAAACACAAAATATAGCTGAAGTTGATGGGAATGTCATTTGTTTTGCAGGTATTTGGTCATAAACTAAAGTATTTGATAAATGAAAGGACCATGAATATCTGTACCAACCTATCTAGAGGATGTTGAGATATTTCATTGCTTTGGTAAAGTTTTTGACCTGATGGTGGCGCCAAATGTAAAGTAAGGGATCATCAAAGTCATTACAACTCATCCTGAGGACCGTGAATGTGTGCACTAAATTTCTTAGCATTTATCTAATAGTCGTCGTGATTGACTGACAGACTGACTGACATTGACAGAGCCATGCAGCTACCATTGCTAAAAGTGTACTTACCAAAATATTTAGGGTAATATGTGGGTGCTACTGGTGGATAAGAAGGGTGTACATATCGATATGATGCAGCTAGAGGATACAGGAACAATAAAACTTGAGTTAAAAACAATACAGTGAATCCCAGAAGTCTTATTTATGTTATATGTAAAAAGAAAAATGACAGTCTTCCACATTCTTTCTGCCTGCTGTCTTTGTTCTGTCAAAAAACAGATGGACAAAAACAACTTAGCACACTGCAGCACCACCCTCTGCAGGTATAGTTGAGCCGCTGTGCGCAATACACAGATACATTCTGGGTCGGGCTCGCTCGGCATTGCTTTGGACTGGTGTGAGCGGTTGAAGCGGGAGATTAGACGATGCTCCAACTTTTTTTTAAATCCGCTCTGCGCTCCATCCCAAATCCTTCTGCTCATGCTTCCTACTCACTCGCGCTCATATGCTCTGACAAATAGCCTTTTTTTTTTTTTTTTTCTAGATCTTGGCACAAAAACGACCGATTGCAGGTATCATTTGACTGGAGAAGTTTCAATCCTACTTCGTACTGTTTTTTTTCGTTGGACTTGAGTTACATGATGAGATAGACGACAATGGTAAGATACCTGCTCGAATTATCGACTGGGAACCTCTTGTGTCTCTCAAAATCGTTACCGACTGCTGGTCTTTTGGATCACCAGTAAGAGAAACAAAACCTTTTTGAATGAAAGGTTTGAAACAGGGATCAGGTTCAACATCCTCACTGTGAACTTTCTTGATTCCTGGCATGGACACAGTCTTCACCAGACCCACACCTTTCGGTTGTGTCGGGTTATACGGATTTTGTTGTTTACGCTTTAGAGTCAAACAATCAGCAATAAGATGACCTTTTTTTTCGACAGTAAAAGCACTCACGCTTACTACGTGGAGGAGACCGTGGTCCCCAGGTTTTCTCCAGTGAGGGATCAGGTCTCACAGGACGCGACACAGTGACTTTATCTGGACGAGAGGAAGACACAAACACATTCTTGTGAGTAAGAACAAACTCATCAGATAGTACTGCTGCTTTATTCACTGAGGTCACCTTCTGTTCATTTAAGAACATCACCATCTTCTCTGAGAGAGAATTCTTAAAGTCCTCCAAAAGAATCAACTGACGGAGGGACTCAAAGTTATTCTCAACATCATTGGCTGCACACCACTTATCAAAAAGAACACCTTTCTCACGTTCAAACTCAACAAAGGTCTGTCCAGCCAGTTTCCTATGATTCCTGAACTAAAGTATTTGATAAATGAAAGGACCATGAATATCTGTACCAACCTATCTAGAGGATGTTGAGATATTTCATTGCTTTGGTAAAGTTTTTGACCTGATGGTGGCACCAAATGTAAAGTAAGGGATCATCAAAGTCATTACAACTCATCCTGAGGACCGTGAATGTGTGCACTACATTTCTTAGCAATTTATCTAATAGTTGTCGTGATTGACTGACAGACTGACTGACATTGCCAGAATCATGCAGCTACCATTGCTAAAAGTGTACTTACCAAAATATGGAGGGTAATATGTGGGTGCTACTGGTGGATAAGAAGGGTGTACATATCGATATGATCCAGCTAGAGGATACAGGAACAATAAAACTTGAGTTAAAAACAATACAGTGAATCCCAGAAGTCTTATTTATGTTATATGTAAAAAGAAAAATGACAGTCTTACACATTCTTTCTGCCTGCTGTCTTTGTTCTGTCAAAAAACAGATGGACAAAAACAACTTAGCACACTGCACAGTTCAGATTGCAGCACCACCCTCTGCTGGTATAGTTGAGTAAAGAAAAGTTATATGTTGAAAACATGAATCCAATAGTCAGGGAAAGCCTGCCAAGGATCACGTTTTTAACCCCTCTCTTTCCTCCCTTACCTTCAGTCAGCTTGTCAGCGATGAGAGGAGGTTCTGTTCCGTCCTCAGTTTCAGGCTTGGTGACCACCATGGAGGTGAGAGGAGTGACGAAGCTGTATCGCAGGGACATGTCCAGGGCCTTGGCTGTCGCGTTGTCTTTCTCCTGCTGAGTACCAATGTCACTGGGAGATTTAAAAAAATGAAAGAGCGGATTAGTTGATTGTTTAATAATGGCATATGACTCACAAGATGTACAACAAAAAGTTTGCAATGATGAGAAAAATTGTATTCTTTGAGTATCTGTCATAGTTGCTTCAGTTCTTCCCAGCAAACATTTCAACGTTGATCAGACGTCTAATCAACGTTGGTCCTGTTGAACCACAGACTGTCGAACTTGACGTGGAACTGATGTTGCGCATGCGTTGGAGGCCAAAGGGATTAGTGTTGGAGCACAAGGAAAAATAGTCCTACAGTACATGGAACTCGAGGAAACGCTGGAATAAAACATACTGTTTAGCCCCTGTATTGGCCATATACGATAGCATATTGCCTTTAGAATAGTAATACCTTTCAATAACACAATTCATGTGTAAACACTACCGTCAAACAAGTTGCCCTCAAAATCACCATTCCCCTAAGATTATGTTTTCAAGTCGGTAAAGGGTCAAAATAAAGTCACATTGTGACTCAACGTCTATTGGACTTGTTGGCCCCAACGCAGGTCGAGGAAAAATTTGCTGGGTTGGTGTGGGTAATACAGATAAAGCTAAACAATGTAAAGTGGTCACGCACATCCCAAACCGTAGTAGGCCGGTGCTGGACCATTAGAAGACAGCAATGAAAAATGTAGAAGACGGTCCACACACTGCTCACATGATCATGTGACCAGAGCGTTTATTAAGATGGCGTCTCTGTGCAGATTGATTAAGTCTGAAGAAGAGCATCTGCTCGAATCGGCACTAACTAAGATAAGTTAGATCCTCAGATAAGCCAATAAATTGCACTTAAAGGGAGCTGCAGTGTGCGGACCTTCTTCTACATTTTTCAGTACAGATAAAGCTGACAGACATAATTCAGATGAACAAACCTCTTCTCCAGTAGCTGTTGGATGGTGAGGTAGGCCCACAGACGCTCTGAGAAATCCCTAAAGATGGACTCTTGTCCTGGGTAGATCACATCCAGGTCTGCCACACTGGCCATTCCCTGCACCTGGAAGTCCTCTTCAGGCTAGAGAAAGAGGAGAGATTAAATGACAGGTATTACTGACAGGTAGGGGTGTAAGAAAATATAAAGACACTTGAATATTGATTATTTATTAACAGTTTACATGCAAAGATTTGTGTCAGTCAGTGGTTCATTTTGTGTTGTGTTTTGATGTTGGATGTTACAGTGACTGTGATAAATGTAAATGCAGATCCCTCTGTTGTGTTCTTCATACTATGGCAGTTTGAAGCATATTGCATTGTAACCCCTGTATCGTATCGCCAGTATATCGTATTGTCAGATCGCCAGACAAGAGAGGAAATTAATAGTAGAGTCTTCAGCAATGCACGCTAGCAGACTAAATGCTAGCTAAATGCTAACGTCACAATGACAATGCTAACATGCTGATGTTTAGCAGGTGTAATGTTTACCATGTTCACCATATCACACTAACATTTACTAATTAGTATAATGCACAGTTGAGGTTGAATATCAATAGTTTTGCAGGTATTTGGTCATAAACCAATGTATTGGACAAATTTGAATTTTGACCTGATGATAAAGCCTCATGAAAAATGAATGGATCAGGTCAGTATGATTCATCCGCTGGGGACCATGACTGTATGTACAAAATTACATGTCAATCCATTCAATACACGCCACTCAAACTGTAAAAATACCCAGACTACGACAATCTACCTAAGTTCAACTTGTTCATAGTATCACTATTAGCATTCAATATTCAGTGCACATGCTGTTTATTCATCACCATGACTACAAAGTGTCTTATTTATGCTTTTATGGACATATCACTGTTCATTTCTCACCCCCTGGGCGAACACTTCTACCAAGAAGTTATCCAGGTCGTTGTCGGTCAGCCGACCGGCCACCACAATCTCGGAGCCGTTAAACAACTGGCTGTAGTGGTTTTTGGTCAAGAGGACCACTGCACTGTCAGGATAATGCAGGTCCACCTCCAGGAGCAGAGGGCTGGCCACCTCCTCATAGAAACCCTGCAACAAAGACACATCCCAAATCATGCAATGTCTGTTTCCTAAACGTCTTTGGAGGTGCAAACACATGTCCACAAACATGCATTTCTTTTACCCTACCTTGAGTTGAACAGCTGCATCTGAACCCTCAAAAATTCTGCGGGCCACTCCTTTGTTTTGTCTCGACATCACATCCAGGAAGGAGTAATCCACATCATTTCCAAATCCAAGACAGTACATGGCCATCTTTCCTCCGATAGCAGAGCGCACATTCTCCTGAATCCTTTCCAGGTTGGACTCCCCTACAGGCACACAAAGTGTTACGTATGAGCATGCAATGAAAGCCAAGACAGTTGCTTAACATCTATGATTTTTTAAGAGCTTGTCAACACTTTGAAAAGTTTGAATTACAGTATATTGTGAATCAAATTGTTGCATTTACAAATCTGGAGGGGATTCAGCACAATACAGATAGCTGTCTGAAAGGACAAATCCCTTTTGACTACTTTCTGATACAACTACTAACTTATCAACATGTTTATGCACACAGATCACAGATTGTTACCTACATCTCAGACTTATTTTAAGATGCTGTCCTTAATCTACATAAAGTGACCTCCCTGACCTTCGAGAATGAAATATTATGATCTTCCAGCTCACCGGCGTTTGGCATCCCATCAGTCAGTAAAATAACCATATCCGCACTCCTCTCTGGAAGGTTCTTATGTTTTCTTTCTTTCTCCAGCATGCTCACTGCCCTCAGTACAGCGTCATTGATGTTGGTGGCTGAAAGGTAATAACACAATGAGCAGATTAACATGAACATTTCTTGAGATACATTATCATAAAGGAAATAGAGTAACTATTCATCAATATGTTCTTTCAATATGTTCGTTAAAGGAATTGGTCACCCTCTAAAACTAAATAAAAAATTATAATAATTGAACAAAATAAAATGCCTATGGGCACCCTTCCTCATTTTCTGCATTGAGGTGACAAATGAAGAAAGAAAGTGCACAAAAACATTGCATTTAAGTGGTACCACTTGTTTTCCTCTTACATCCATTTTCTTTTAGTTTTTTTATGTAGGCAATGGCTTCAGTCACATTTCCCTTTGTTGCTTTGGTAAGAGAGTCCTTCCAGGTGATAATGCTGGCATCAAACAGGATGAGAGCAAAGTGGTCCTCTTCGTGGAGGTCATTCAGAATGGCGACCAGTGCATCCCGGGTCTGCAAAGGTTAAATTCACATCATGAAGATGTACATACAGTGATGCATACAGTATGGAGCTCACCTACACAAAAAGCATGTTACCTGTGCAATCTTTATTCCACTCATTGATCCGCTCTTGTCGATCACAAACACCACATTCTTTGGGACTCTGGCCAGGTTAGGTGGAGCGAAGAAGTGCACAAAGTATCCGTTCACAATCTGAAGGGAAATACAACATCTGATTGAGAACAATATGGAAATATAACACAAGGGCACAGCTCACCTCAAAGGGCTAGGAAAGTAAAACTAAGATCAGAAGTTAAAAGGTACACTGTGTAGGATTTAGCGGCATGTAGCGGTGTGATTGCAGATTACAACCAACTGAGTGCCCTTCCGCTCACAGTTCCAAGACTACGGTAACGTGAGCCACCGAGTGCAAAGCTGTGGTAACACCGTTTGCCTTGTTCAGAGGCCATTCTTACCATAATAACACTACTTTAGGAGCAACGGAAGTCAGATGGCAGTACCACGGTTTTACACTCTGCAGCTCACGTTACGTGTTTGAGTTAATGTGAAAAGAGGCGGTGCTCCAGCAGGTGAATCTCATGATATCATCATGCTTCAGGTAACATAACTGAGTCTTATGTGCTGCTTCAAAGTCTTTGTTTGGCTGCTGACCTGAACTTCCCCGAGGCCGTCTTTTCGTTTCACATCATACTGGATGATGAAATCTCCGTCAATGATGGTGCCTTCACATCCTGGACATTTCCTCTGCTGCTCCAGTGTTGGTGAGAAAGAGATGAGTGCCTGAGAGACAAAGAGATCCATTCCAGTTGCCATTATTGGACACATCATTTATTTTTAAAACGTCGTTCATGCACTGGTCAATTTTGAGATTTTGATCTTTTTTGCTTCCATAACTTGTCTTTTTCAGACTAGTGGAAAGAAAACATCCAAAATACACATTTAGGTGTTTATTTTACTACTATGTCTTTTTGCATCTGTAGATTTCTCCTAAATTCACCAAAGTTACTATTAGATAATGCCTCATTGCATATTTAAACAACATTTCAGAGAACTTGTAATACAAAAAATGAATTGTCTTCATGTAACTAATCAACTGGGGAAGTTTCATGGTGATATCTATTTTTTTCTTTACCCCATTCATGTGTAGTGTCTTGTAAAATGTATGGAATTTTACAGTCCATATCTTTGATGACCGTTTTCTCAAAATGAGTTTATTTTCTCACTCTGAGCCAGAAATCTCCACTTCAGTAACAACAAACTTTCCAGTTTCATTATCTATATTCTTAAGGTTTTTACAGAGGGGTTTGTTCATTTATCATTCATAGCCTGATTTATACAACATTTTATTCCTAAAAACATGGCAAAAATCTTTTTTTTTTTAAATGGCTGTTGACAGTATTTTCTAGTTATTAAAAGATATATCCAAAATGTGTGCACATTGGCACATATTTAATAAGAATGCATTATTTGCATATTTAAACATAACATTTCAGAAAACTTGTAATACAAAAAAATAACTGTCTTAATGTAAGTAATCAAAAGGTACCGTAATCACCTGGAGGGGTCTCCCCTTAAAAAAAATCCTAACATTTTTAAGTCTATAAAGAAGATCTTTGTTAACTCTTTACCTTCTTGTCTGTGACGGTTTTCTCCACCAGGGGGAGCAGCTCGTTGGAGAGGAAGGTTCCAGAGGCATCAACAAAAGCAATGCCCTGAGGCTCATAGATGTTTGTCACAATCTGTCTCCACACACACAGACGAACACATTATCACCGAGGCAGATTAAGTGTGGACACAAATTCCTCACATTTTACATTCTTAACACTGGACAAGCAGTTTTTCAGCTCCTCCTGACCAGTATGCCATTATTAAGAAAACTAAAAGAGGAAAGTGTGTCCAACCTGAAACTCCTGCACCGGTTGTTTGGGTTTAACTCGGGTCAGAATCTCATACTGGCCCAGTTTCCTCTGAAGGAGCTCCTCGTAGGTCAGAACGAAAGTCACGCTGTTTTTGGCTGCAATGTTGACAGACACCGAAAACGTCTCCATATTCCTTCCAGAAGCCCTGTAATGATGTACATGTATTACTTTAACTCATTTGTGCCCGCAACTGAAAGCTTTAATTTCAAAATCGTTCAAACCAATTGGCTGAAAAGTGAGTTTTTCTTATCATACTATATCTAGTCTTTGGGTACATGGGACTACTGATTTTGCAATAGACTCCATTATATTTTAGGAAAAAGCAGTAGTCCCATGTGACCAAACACTACATAGTATGATTTAAAAAATGTCTGTATCTCAGAAACTACAAGGAGCACAATCAGGTATTTGGTATCTATGAACACAATTTTAGCCTTTTTCCTTGTTTTTTAAAAATCTTGAATTTGACTATTACTGTAATAAAAGTGTGATTTTTAAGTTGAACTGTTAGATACTTGCCCAAGGTATGTCCACACCAAATTTAAAAACTTTTGACCAATCAGAACAAATGTTGTGGCATTTTTCCTTATCATACTGTAACGGGTGGTAAGTCAGAGAAAGGCGAGGTCGGCAACGGGAGATCAGTCCAAGGATGAGCGCTGGAGAGTCTTGCATGGGGGCGAAGAACAATCTGGCAATGAGTGAGTGAAACGGGGAGGTTTAAATACTGGCTTGATGTCTGATGATTTGCAGCTGGGAGCTCAGGTGGGTTGATGAGGGGGAAGTGGCTGACTGGTGGGGTGAGGTGAGGGCAGAGTTGTGGGAAAATCCAGAGTACAGGCATGAAAAGGAGCAAACTGTGACACATACTTAATATAGTCTTTGGGCACAAATGGGTTAATGTGTTGTTCACACAACCACCACCACAACTGGTTCAATGCACACTGTAACAACATACTTCACCAGTCCAGCAGTCTGTCCAGAGGATACGGCCTTATCATACTGTTTCTTAGCTTTCTCTTTTTCCTTCACCTCCCCAGCATACATCTGACCATCAATTTCCCTGTGAGGCACAAAGACACTTGTCAAAAGGTAAAGAAAGACAGGATCTATGCTCACAGTTTAAAGTACTACATTTTAACTGACATGCTGAAGTTGACGATGAAGGCGGTCTTTGGCAGCTCCATCTCGAAGAAGATTTCCCGGGAGGACGTTGCTTTGTTCAGAGCCTTGGAGGTCATGACGGTGTGGGCGAAACGAGACGTCACAGTGGAGTCCACTCTCACGCTGTACACCTCCACCATCTGAAAGGATGGACACATCCTGCCTCATTCTTTGTCATTCTCTACTTGTCCACCAGAGGTCCTCAGACTTTCCCTCATGCCCTCATCTGTCCTGAAGTAACCTCTTTACCTCCAGTCACCTGACCACCATGTTTCCACTTAGTGTCATTGCTTTCAATCATCTGATACTATTTGTTACCTGCACCTGCCTCATTTAATTTTGTTCAGACTTGCCACCCCATGCCATTACGCCTTTGTGTTTTAATTTTTCCCAATAAATCTCTGAACCCTTCCCATGTTTAAAGAAATAATGAATAAATATGGGAATAAGTCGCTAAGATGGCTGATACCGGCCAATAAACATGCCAACATGTGAATAAGAGAGTATTTTTTCCCAATCAAGCACTGATGTGCTTCTTCTTATTAATTTAGACGACATAATTGTGTATCACAATATATGATTTCATCACGATGCGATTCCATTGAGAGACGATAAATTATCATATTGAATTATCGCTCAGCTCTAATTATAGCAACACCAGTGGCCATGAGAACTGGCAGCTTATTGTCGTCTCTCTACTGAACTGAGGATCAGATGTCATGAGAAATGTCCCCAAATTATCCATGTCACAAAATCCAGAGAGGTTACTGTTATGTACACCATTCAAGAGGTTTGCAAGAGACCACATGAACTCAGTCGCATGATCCTTGACCCATGGACTCAGCTCACTAACCATTGACTACTGTAGCATGATGACTCATTGACACATACTTGTGAAATTCACCCAGGACAAAATCAAAGGACACTCCTTTGTTCTGTCTCTTTCCCCTTTCAACCTTTTCCTCCATGGATTTGTAGCGTACTGGGCTTACTTTAGCATTAGCAATTGCACACAGTGCTTTTAATTTTATATTAATATCAAAATTGTTTCCTTACATTCGCAGAGCTTGTGCTTCTTTTCTGTAGAAGAAAAAGAGACAAAAATAGTCCTTTTTGAGTTTTGTTGCAGGGTGAAATGAACATCAGTAGAGTACTTTATACTTGTGTTAATAACTATTTGAATTATGAGTACCTTTATTGTCCTGGCGCCCCCAGCTTCTTTGGTTTCCTGGAAGACAACACAGCATGACTGCATGGTTATTGAGAGAGAAACAGCATGTTTGTATGTTTGGCATGATAAACACAGATTTTCAAACAATTTTGTACTGACACTGCATCCCTATCTGAAGCACCCCCCCCAAAAAACAAAAGTCTACATGGTTGGGCTTAAAACTACAACGTTTGTACAGTGAAAATGACACTGAACGTTGTGAACACGGGACACAAACAGCTGGTTGTAACATGGCGCATGGGACACAAACAGCGGTCTCCAGGATGAAAGCCTTGTGTTTGTTGGACCCATCTACCTCCCCCCATCACCTCTTTTCACTCTGATAGCTACGTCACCACAGCACTTTCCTTGAACGTTAATGTTGACGCAGACGGGTTTACATTATAGTTAACGGAAAGCCTGGTGGGTTTCATACCATCGCTAAAGGGTGCCTTGTGCATTGGGACGCCGACGGCCATCACAAAGCGTCGGTATTTGACGTCCTGGGAATGAGAACGGGCTGGCAGGCCTTGCCGAGCCGCAGACCTCCAATTATCATGTCTTTATGTTAAAATCTTTGCTTTGCAAGGAAAATGTTCAAATGCCAATTTATTTTAATGGTCAGCATTGTGAGACCTCTCATGTTTGAAAACATATCGATGAGGAGGACGGAAAATTCTTACACCGTTCAAATATGAATCATATTCTGTTACTGTAATGCCTATTTCTCTTAGCTGTAAAATGAGAAAGTTTGTGACCCAGCAGCCATGTTGAGATCTGTCGAGGAAATACCAAGCACCGCCCACCAGCCGGAGCACAGCCAATAGGAACGCTCTCTCTCTCTGAAATGAACTGTGATTGGCGAAAGTCTTCTTTGAATACTCTGCAGATCAGACTGCGCATGCGCAGAATGGAGAAACGGTACAAAACGCAATAACAGACAAACTGAAATAAGACTTTTTGAGATTACCCATTTAAAGACGAAAACAAGAAAACTTGCAGTTAGTTTCCTTCTTTAAAGCCTACAAACCCCGAAAAAAACGAAATATTGACTCGTTTTTTTCTTTCCTAGTGCTTGTGCTATTAGTGTAAGAAGTACTCAGTCCAAAAATATCATAATCATAAACTACTTATAGAAGAATTTATTATTATCTTACAGCAAATTCAAACAAAGATGCTTATTTTTGGTATCTGGAAGGCACTTTGACAATGGATTACTCAAAAAGTACACAGTAAAAGTACTTCATATTAATTGTGCAAGTAGTATAAGAAGTACTTTGTTCAAATATATGAGACTAATAAACTACTTATGGAAGAAATGTGTTTGATCCGACTTCAAAGTTAGACAAAAGTCTTACTCTTGTTCTCTAGAGGGGACTTTGACATTGGATTACTGAAATAGTAGACAGTAAAAGTAGTTCACAGTATTTGAGCAAGTAGTTTAAGAAGTACTAAGTCCAAATATTAAACTACTGTTGTCTTTAAAGCTGAAGTAGGCCAGATTGGAGCAAATTTGATTAAAGAAAGTTATTGTTATAAAACGATCGCTATATCGTGATAGTGGTACATGAAACAGGTAACCTGAAAAAATCATGTGCCTCTGTGTCCTCCGGTGCTCCTAACGGCATCTGTAAGATTTCACATACCGGAAGGAAACAAGCAGTAAGAGCTGATCTGAGGTCTGCTGTCTATGAGAGCCAGCTGTCAATCACTCGCGAACTCCAACCAAACGGTCAAACTAGGCCGTGTTGATCAAATATGAATCAATATTATGTTACTGTAATGTCTATTTCTCTCCTCAAATGTTTTCAGAATCATCTTGTAGTGCACGGTTTAGCTGTAAAATGAGAACGCCATTGGGATATCTGGTGAAGGAACGCCAAGTTCCGGTCACATGAAATTCCTCTATATAATGTATATAGTATGTATATATAGAATTTAATTTAATTGAATAGATCGGCCTATATGTCACCGACACAGCTATTTGAGTCAGTATTGGCCCAATATTCGAAATCAGTATCAGGTGTATATAATATCAGGCTACCGTCCCTCTATCATCACTGATGAACCTGCTTATTATTTCTGATTAACTTTTTTTTTAAATTGCTTAAGATGTACCTTCATTTTTCAATTTAAAACATGTTTTTCTTTGAATAGTGCAGATCAGAGAAATCGGAGAAACGGTACAAAACAAAATAACAGACAAACTGAATTAAGACTTTCTTAGATGCGGTCAAGCCAGACGTCATTCGTTTTTCTGTGGTCAAACGAGCCCGCTCCTATATATGTTAATAAATACCTGCGTCAGAGCATCTCTGCGAGAAACGACCAAATCTCCCTGAACCTGAGCCGGAAGCCAGATGCAGACATAAATCCACAGCAGCATGGTGACTGTCCACAGAGCAGGCATGGCTGGGAACCACAGGAGCCTCTGCTCCGGCATGCTACATAAAAACAAGTGCACATGCAATTCAAGGCATGTGGAGATGAAGTCTTCCCATTGGAGTTTTACTCCACCCATACACTCTGCTGCAGGAGGAGGGACTCTCCGCCTCTGCAACCGTTTGTGAGTCAGCGTTTTCCCGTAAATTAATTTGCTTATTACGCAGCTGTGATGAATACTCGATTCTGATTGGTCAATCACAGCGTTTTGCGGTCTGTAATGTCTTTAGAGCAGACCGTTGCTATGTAGAGCAGACCGTTGCTATGTAGAGCAGACCGTTGCTATGTGCGCAGCTCTGATATGGGACTCTGGAGGTTTATGTTTCAAAATATTGATTTATTAAGTAGCCTATGTAGCTGTGTAATAAGCGTGATAATGAACAGCTAGCGGGTCATTGTTGTGAAAGAATCCCCTTCAGGACGATGAGAGACGCCTCTCTGGGGTGCGGTATCGCCCTCTTAAATGTGCAGCAGCGGGAAGACTTCATCAACTAAAATGACGCCCATCCAGTCACGACTTGTTTATTTCAGAGGTACCTGTGTGTGTGTGTGTGTGTGTGTGTGTGTGTGTGTGTGTGTGTTTACTACGTAAGGGATAATGTACAGCGAGCCAGTCATTGTTGTGAAAGAATCCCCTTCAGGGCGATGCTGCAATGCGAAGTTCCCTTCTTACATTACATTAAATACATGACGCAAGAGGCATATTTACTATTACCTCAATGTTTACTTTGTAGCATGTACAACAACATTTTACAGCTAGAAACACAACAAGAGTCAGTTCTGGGCTACTGTAGAAACATGGCAGCCGGCTCCGTGAAGAGGACCCTATCCGTATGTAGATAAACCAGGCTAATTCTAAGGTAACGAAAACACAACAATTCTTAGTTGCAGGTAATTATACACTGAAGAAAACATACTTATTAATATGATATATCATTTCTGCCAATAGATCCCCCTAAATGCTACACACTGCTCCTTTAAGTAAAGTGAAAAATTATCATTAAATCTGTGCAACAACACACAAAATGTTGCAACCAGGAATTCTAGGTTCAAAACCCTGTTTCAAAACTTTTACGGTATAGAGAAACACAATGAAACTAAAACTGAAACACTGGAGTATTTTAGGGGGAAAAAAAGCTTAATTTATTATTTTGAACCATCCAAAGGATATGTGTCAAACTACAATCCATGCCCTCATCCATCGGGTATCTTGGCCAAAAAGCTGCTTGATGTGCAAGGAAAGGCCACTATTGCGTCCAGCTACGTTAATGATGACGCAGACGGGTTTACATTATAGTTAACAGAAAGCCTGGTGGGTTTCATACCGTCGCTAAAGGGTGCCTTGTGCATCACAACGCCGAAGGCCATCACAAAGCGTCGGTATTTGACGTCCTGGGAATGAGAATGGGCTGGCAGGCCTTGCCTAGCCGCAGACCTCCAATTCAATTTATCATGTCTTCATGTTAAATCTTTGCTTTGTAAGGAAAACCGGTCATTGATCAAATATGAATCAATATTCTGTTACTGTAATGCCTATTTGTCGCCTCAAATGTTTTCAGAAACATGATGTAGTTTACTATTTAGTTGTAAAATGAGAAAGTTTGTGACCAGGCAGCCATGTTGAGATCTGTCAAGGAAATACCAAGCACCGCCCACCAGCTGGAGTACAGCCAATAGGAACGCTCTCTCCGAAATGAACTGTAAAGCCTGAAAACAGAGCTATGAGGAGGTGAAGAAGTCTAGTTATCTCTCAGAACACTTGAATTACAATATGCTGAAAGGTTATTGTGCCCAATGATGCCAAAAATATTCTGCCTACTGCAGCTTTAATAAGCTGCAAGCCTCACTGTGTGGAAGTCATTCTTTTATATGTAAGGCAACATCAGGCTCGACTTAAACATTACTTTCCTAACTTTGAACAAACAAAACAAAACAACAAAATGTAACAAATAAATACCTATTTTTATTGAATTGTTCTTTATTATTAGAATAATAAATAGTGCACCAGCAACTTGCTAAAAAAATCAATATATTATGTTAATGTCTATTTCTCCCCTCAAATGTTTTCAGAATCATCTTGTAGTGCACAGTTTAACTGTAAAATGAGAACACCATTGGGATATCTGGTGAAGGAACGTATAATATAATAATACGATATAATGTATATAGTATGTACATATAGAATTTAATTTAATTGAATAGATCGGCCTCACTGTCACCGATCCAGCTATTTGAGTCAGTATTGGCCCAATATCCGAAATCAGTTATCAAGTGCATCCCTAATTAATGTGGTCAAACCAGCCCGCTCCTATACATGTTAATAAATACCTGCCTTCAGAGCATCTCTGCGAGAAACGACCACATCTCCCTGAACCTGAGCCGGAAGCCAGATGCAGACACAAATCCACAGCAGCATGGTGACTGTCCACAGAGCAGGCATGACGGAGAACCAGAGGAGCCTCTGCTCCTGCATGCTACATGAAAACAAGTGCGCATGCAATTCAAGGCATGTGGAGATGAAGTCTTCCCATTGGAGTTTTACTCCACCCATACACTCTGCTGCAGGAGGAGGGACCCTCAGCCTCTGCAACTGTTTGTTTGTTTTCCCGTGAATGAAAGAGCTTATTACGCAGCTGTGTTGAATACTTGATTCTGATTGGTCAATCACTGCGTTCTGTGGTCTCTAATGTCTTTATAGCAGACCGTTGCTATGTAGAGCAGACCGTTGCTATGTGTGCAGCTCTGATGTGGGACTCTGGAGGTTTATGTGTCAAAATATTGATTTATTAATTAGCCTAAGTAGCCGTGTAATAAGCGTGATAATGAACAGCTGGCGGGTCATTGTTGTGAAAGAATCCCCTTCAGGGCGATGAGAGATGCCTCTGTGTTGGGGTCACCCTGTTACATGTGCAGCAGCGGGAAGACTTCATCAACTAAAACAGGGGTGCACACACTTTTTCAGCATGCGAGCTACTTATAAAATGACAAAGTCAAAATGATCTACCTACTATAAAAATGCAAAACATATATTTATTTATAAATATATTGAGTATTCTTTATATGTACAATATATGTTGGTGTACCTTGCATAACTGCATGAACCCATATTGTACAATATAACTCTGTACATGTTTTGTCATTACCTTACTCTGATGACTTGCACTGAATGGAATCAGCCAGGGATGCATAGTCTGGACAGTAGCTGCTGATAGCCAGCCTCAAGCACACTTCCAAATGATCATCAGTCAAGGTGGAACGGTATTTGGACTTAATAATCTTCATGTGGGAAAAGGCTGACTCGCATAAATAAGTGGAGCCGAATAATGCAGTGAAGGAGGTAGCACTTCCTCATGTTGAGGTACTTTTCCTCTGTGAGGAAGTTCCAGAACTGTCCATGAGCCCTGGACTTAAGCTGAATGTCAGCTTGTAGTGTCAAAATCTCATCCTCCACTCCAGATGAGTTCAAGTGAAACAGTGTTGCAATTTGTTGGCTGACGTCTATTTTAAAAAAAAAAAAAGAAAAAAAAAAAGTTAACCCTAACCCTAAGTTTTTTTTTTTTTTTTTTTTTTAATGCCATGCGATCTACCCACACTACCTTTGCGATCGACCGGTAGATCGCGATCGACGTATTGGGCACCCCTGAACTAAAATGACACCCATCCAGTCACAACTTGTTTATTTCAGAGGTACCCGTGTGTGTGTGTGTGTGTGTGTGTGTGCGTGAATCCCCTTCAGGGCGATGACAGATCCCAGTTCTCCCGATTTATGACACCCTTTTTTTCCCTTTTCATTATCTCAACATGTTTCTGGCACTGTACAGTTTGTATAAGCCCTTCTTGTTTCCACCCAGACGCAATAGAGCTACACCTACGTCATGTCCCAGCAGAGAGCTGCTCACCACACCGCAGCGCAGTTTGAGCTGCGCTCGCTGCACATCACAGCATCTCAGCGAAGTCGCAAGCCATTAGAAATAACATGTCAGAGCTCAGTGGTGACGTTGTCGCGTTGTCTCAAAGGGCCTTCGGTGAGTGAGAGACAGAGTGAGAAATGGAGAGTACTAAGAGAAATAAATATTAAAGGAGGGGCAACAAATGAATGAATGAATGAAGGAATGAAAACTGATGAATATTAGTCTAGTTTATACCAGAGATTCACTAGAGGATCAAGTCAGAGGGGCGAATTATTCATTTTTCTTTGCTGAGAATTAAAAGTTAAATTAAAAGTAGGCCTATTATAAATGCTGTTGCAGTGTATGTATTATTTTGTAATTTTCATTCTTTAAAAGTCACCAGAATGCAGGAAACAAAGTATCTGAAACTCAAATTTTTTGGTGAAAGGCTCTCTTTAGAGCCAGTGTTTGGTTTGTCCGTTCTTGGCTACTGTAGAAACATGGCGGAGCGACATGGCGGACTCTGTGAAGAGGACCCGCTCCCTATGTAAATATGAAGGGCTCATTCTAAGCTAACGAAAACACAACGATTCTTAGTTTCAGGTGATTATACACTAATGAAAACATAGTAATGAATCATGGACTGTATAAGAAGTGGAGGTAATCACCGTGACGTCACCCATTGGTTTATGGACTGCCATTTTGAAGCATCGAGTTCAGTATTTTGGCCATCGCCATCTTGGTTTTTGGCGGTCACCATCTTGTTTTTCTGCAACCAGAAGTGACACGAGAGGGTGGAGCTAAGCACAACCGACCACATCTTACATCTTGTCGGCTCTTGACATTAGCAAACATTTAAACTGTACCATTTCAAAAAGCAGGACGCGTCAGTGTCATCATACGTGGATTTTTTTTTTAATTAGCAAGACATTTTCAAAGTCAGACATGACAAACGTTAACTACCTTATCTGCTGTACAATGTCGGAAACACTGAAACTAGAGCTGCAACAATTAATCGATTAGTTGTCAACTACTAAATTAATCGCCAACTATTTTGATAATAGATTAATCGGTTTGAGAGTTCAGCTTCCAGCTTCTTAAATGTGAATATTTTCTGGTTTCTTTTCTCCTCTTTGACAGTAAACTGAATATGTTTGAGTTGTGGACAAAACAAGACATTTGAGGACGTCATCTTGGACTTTGACTGATCGACATTTTTCACTGTTTTCTGACATATTTTAGACCAAACAACTAATCGATAATCGAGAAAATAATCAACAGATTAATCACCACTGAAACTAATCATTAGTTGCAGCCCTAAATGAAAGACTGAAATGAAATGATCAAATCCAACTTGTGTCCATCTTTAAGATTTAATTCAGTACAAGTGATCGCTGAGGCTTTCTCCCAGGTCCTCTCACTATTTTGGGTTGGCGTTACTTCCCATTCTTATCATTCCAGCAATTACAGTGATAGAAACCGTGAAACTGTCCACACAATGCTATGAATGAAGCCTGTTTGGGTGCAAAATGTTAGATCATTCATGGCGTGAGTACAGGCAGATTTGAATATTAATTGTATGAATTTGATTTAGATCATTTCTGTGGTAGACATTGATGATGTGTGACCTGTTTTTAAACTGTTTTAAAAAGGCCTGACACAATGTAGTCTGATGCCTCTCCATCGATGAGGCCTGTTCCATTACTGTGAATGAACCAGCAGGGAACATTTTCTCCGTTCTTCACATCCTGCCTGAAGTCTCTCTGCCAGCCTCTGTGGACCAACACAGAAATGTCACGTGGACCATTTATTCATTCATTTTAGACACACATTGCATGCAAACTGAGATGGGACACACTTTTATCTGTATATGTATGTAGTGTACCTGGTCACATTGAGCTCCAGTCCTTTCACAAACATCGTGGCGTCTGGTTTCTCTGGGACTTTACCTGGACGCAGTTCTGACACCTCATATTCAATCCCATGGTAGAACTGACCTGAAGGACGAAGCACCATTTAAAGTAAATATTTTAATATAAAATCGTTCTCCACCAGTGATAATTTCCAACTGCAGTAAAAAAAAAAAATTGAGCTTCATCATATCTATTATACTGTAATGTCGAAAAGATTGAAGGTCCTATATTTCTAAGCATTGCTCTGTTTATAGTGTAATTGATCAAATATATTTTGCTCTCTCTAGAGTCAGTGTTTGGTTTGTCTGTTCTGGGCTACTGTAGAAACATGGCGGAGCAACATGGCGAACTCCGTGAAGACGACCCGCTCCCTATGTAGCTATGAAGGGCTCATTCTAAGCGAAATACGAAAACACAACGATTCTTAGTTTCAGGTGATTATACACTAATGAAAACATAGTTATGAATATTATATTCCATTTCTGCTAATGGATCCCTCTAAATGCTACACACTGTTTCTTTACAGGGACTCTATGTAAGAATCAGAAATTGCTTGTTAACAGCGACACCTGTGGCCGTTAAGTCAACCAAAGTCAGCGTCCTGTTGCTCGCGCTTGTGCTCGCTCTAAATAGACATGAACGAGCATCGCTCATAACAGTGAGGCGACACACGTCAGCTAAAACCACAATATCACTCTATATTTCACCTGCTTGACAGTAATGTTAGCTGACCAGACGAAGATCTCTCCATGAATCAATGCTTATCCTAGTGTTGGCTTTTCCCGCCTCAGCCTCACGACCGCGGCCGGAGGAAACAGGGGAGACACCTGAGTTTTGGTCGGAGACAATGACGTTTCTCGCTGCAGAGCCCCGTCACTTCACAAGACACGGGAAACCTCTGTTGGTCTGGTCTATTATTCGATGGGTTTATTTTCTGCTTCTTCTTCTTCCTAAACTTTGCCGCGCTACTCGTCCCGCAACGTTGCCAGCACATGTACAAAAAGTACATCAACACGTGCGGAATGATCGGGAATCGTGTACTATGACTTGACTAAGAGATTCGTGCTCCATTGGAATAGACTTTAGACTTTGGACTTTATTGGGCCTATCATCCCCCTTCTTATAACCTCACTATGGTCCTCAGACCCCCCAACACCAGGCACACTGGTCAAAATTTCTTGCAAAATTTTCTAGTTTCTACTTATTATTTATTTATCTACTTATTTATTTCTTCTTCACTAGATATTCTCAGTGCTAATATAACTCTTCTGCAGTGTGTAGTGTGCGTGCATGCACGTGAGAGTGGAGCGAAAGAGCGAGTGAGAACGAGCGTGGTGTGTGAGTGAAGGCATGCAGGCAGAGGAGCAGAAGAGCAGAGTACAGCAGAGACTCCGGCCCTGGAGACCAAAGCTACGGTCTCCCCCGCGTCCTCCGACCGCGGCCAACCCTGTTTTGCAAGACGGGCTTCACTAGATATAACTTTGCGGTTTTGGTGTTTCCGTGTAGTTTGTGTTGGAGTCTTGTCTGAACAGCGTAGCCACACGGGAGCGCCCATGGGACACCGACCCGCAATGATTTATACGTGTAAGAAGTTACAAACAGTCCCTTTAACTTGTTTTATTTTATGATATTTTTCCTAAGTGGGTGCAGGATGAGGTGAAATTCTGCCTGGGCTCGCACTGCAATGTGCAACTTTTAGATTTTCATGATTATTACTTGCCAAGTGAACTATGAACTGTATTAAGCAGGCTACGCCTTTTAGCATGTATGTCATATCGGACTAATCCCCAAACACGGTGGCAAATATCCTGACAATCTGTGGACTGACTGCTTTAGTTAGTGTCAATTTATTTTATTATTATCTTTTTTTGTCTGCTCTGAGGAGAAACCAATAAATTCAGAAAAGCAATCCACATCACTAGTTTTGACTTTAAACCATGCAGTCTGCTCTCTGACGTGTGTGATGTTGTACCTAATAGGCCGTGAACAGAAGGGGACAGGAGGTGGCTGTCCAGGGTGTAGAAACCCAAGTAGTCCCGGTGGTACGGGTGCTTCGCCCACACTTTGTGTAGCAGGACGACAAACTTGACCGAATCCTTTAGAGATACTGTTAGGCTGCGATCCTTGGTCAAGAGAAGATCCACACTGGAGGAGGAATAAGGGGAGTTAGATAGACAACTGTTCATCCTGAACTGGATTTGTTATTTCACATTTAGAGAGATAGTTCTCTTTCAATAAAGGGGTCCTTACTTGGGTCCTTTGACAGAAGCTGTATCAGACCACAGCATTGTGACCAGTTTGCCATCCTGGAGCACTGTGATGTCCTGAGTGCTCACCTCCAGCCTCACCCCCAGAGTCCGGTGGACGATGCCAAAACGCCAAAAGTAGGTGTTAATTTTACCATCAGGGGCAATCTTCTTGTCTCCGATGATCTCGCCATTGACCAAAATACCTGAGGAAACAACACGGGATTCAGTCACTCACTGTTTAACTGCGACTTGTGTGGTCTCCAAAGTCTTCATCATCTACAAGGAGTATACATGTGTACTAAAAAGTCAAGGAGTAAGAAGGTCATGATGATGATCAGGACTCAGGGCTGACCTTGTTTTGGGTCTCTGACCAGGTTGAAAATGGTTCCTGGTACTTCGTTGATGTTGAAGCACAGCGCGTCGTCTCTTTCAGGGAGCTCGATCATGAAATGAGGATCTCCATCCACTGCAGGTGATACCAGAGTATTTAATGACAGTAATAAACAAAATGGATGTGATTTTGTTTTGCTGATGACAACGTGTCAAGAAGACTAAGAGTCTACAGCTACAGATGCCAATACCAATACCAGTATAGGCTACTCTTTAAGTGATACCGATACCAATAGAGTAGTTCAAGCGATGAAGCTTAAAATGTCTGTTATGACCACATCAACCTAAATAAAAATCCTCAAACAAAATTCTCAATTTGAATAAAATGATTCATCAGATTAAATGAGCCAGTCTTTTTTATTAAAATCAACTTTCTTTTATGAATCTAACATTTGATTGCTGCTAGACCACCCCGTTAATAAAGGTTGCATCCTTTGTGTGCGAACAGTTTTTTTCCCGCAGTGAAAATGTTTTTGAAAGGCTAAACGCCAACATGGATTGAAGCAGAATATTTTGTTAGATAAAAACATGAATTTTAGAAATTATTGCATCTACTGTTGACTTTTGGACTTTACAACGCTCTGGAATTATTGGAAATGTTTGGATCAAACAAGTGTGAAGCAATCCTACGCGGCCGCTGTGCGCAATACACAGATACATTCTGGGTCAGGCTCGCTCGGCATTGCTTTGGACTGGTGTGAGCGGTTGAAGCGGGAGATAAGACGATGCTCCAACTTTTTTAAAAATCCGCTCTGCGCTCCATCCCAAATCCTTCCGCTCATGCTACCCACTCACTCGCGCTCATATGCTCTGACAAATAGTCTCTTTTTTTTCTAGATCTGGGCACAAAAAGGGCCGATTGCAGGTATCATTTGACTGGAGAAGTTTCAATCCTACTTGGTACTGGGTTATTTCGTTCGATACCTTAAGGTATTGAGTACCGATACACTGCCCTATCTGTGAGGCTGTACTTAGGCACAGCAGTTCTCTGAGCTAAATGCTAACGTCAGCATGCTAATATGGTCACAGTGACAATGCTAACATGCTGATGTTTAGTAGCTTTAATGTTTATCATGTCATCATTTTAGCTTCGTGTGTTAGCATGCTATTTGCTACAATACATGCTGTATGAGCTCATTAACCTTAAACACAAAATATAGCTGAAGTTGATGGGAATGTCATTTGTTTTGCAGGTATTTGGTCATAAACTAAAGTATTTGATAAATGAAAGGACCATGAATATCTGTACCAACCTATCTAGAGGATGTTGAGATATTTCATTGCTTTGGTAAAGTTTTTGACCTGATGGTGGCGCCAAATGTAAAGTAAGGGATCATCAAAGTCATTACAACTCATCCTGAGGACCGTGAATGTGTGCACTAAATTGCCAGAGCCATGCAGCTACCATTGCTAAAAGTGTACTTACCAAAATATGTGGGTGCCATTGGTGCCATTCGTGCTGGTGGTCCCCTAGCATAATAATTGGGTACATGTCGATGTGCTAGATACAGGAACAATACAACTTGAGTTAAAAACAATACAGTGAATCCCGGAAGTCTTATTTATGTTATATGTAAAACGAAAAATGACAGTCTTACACATTCTTTCTGCCTGCTGTCTTTGTTCTGTCAAAAAACAGATAAACAAAAACAACTTAGCACACTGCACAGTTCAGATTGCAGCACCACCCTCTGCTGGTATAGTTGAGTAAAGAAAAGTTATATGTTGAAAACATGAATCCAATAGTCAGGGAAAGCCTGCCCTGTATCCCGTTTGTAACCCCTCTTTTTCCTCCCTTACCCTCAGTCAGCTTGTCAGCGATGAGAGGGCTTTCTGTTCCGTCCTCAGTTTCAGGCTTGGTGACCACCATGGAGGTGAGAGGAGTGACGAAGCTGTATCGCAGGGACATGTCCAGGGCCTTGGCTGTGGCGTTGGCTTTCTCGTCTGCAGAACCACTCTTGCTGCAAGAAGGAAAATGTGCTGAATTTGACACTGGTATTCAGAGAACCATCGTGGAATCTATTAATTAATATTAGAAGATTGATCATGGGCTCTCAGACGATACCCAAAAAGTATCATTAAAGCTGCAGTGGGTAGAATTGGAGCAAATATATACTCAAACAGACCTCTTCTCCAGTAGCTGCTGGATGGTGAGGTAAGCCCACAGACGCTCTGTGAAATCCCCAAAGATGTACTGCTCATTTGGGTACATCACATCCCAATCCAGAGCACTAGCCAGGCCCTCCACCTTGTAGGCCTCCTCAAACTACAGGAAAGAGAAAAGGAGAAAAAAAGATCTCTTGTAATAAACACACGTCTTTTCTCCACCTCAGCATTGTTTCCAAATTTCTGCCATTTCCCTCTCCTCACCCCTTGGCCGAACACTTCCACCATGAAGTTGTCCAGGTCGTTGTCCATCAGCCGACCGGCCACCACGATCTCTGAGCCATTAAACAACTGGCTGTAGTGGTTGGTGGTCAGGGAGTCCACTGAGTTCACAGGATAACGCAGGTCAACCTCTAAAAGCAGAGGGCTGGCCACCTCCTCATAGAAACCCTGGTATAAATGCATACTCACATTGTATTACATGTATTTGTACATAATTGTGGAATAATGTGACATAGCTGGTATTATTTACATTCAAAGAGGAACTATTATGCTTATTTTCGGGTGTGTACTTGTATTTTGGGTTTCTACTAGAACATGTTTATGCTTTAAAGCTGAGGTGGGTAGAAATGGAGCAAATATGATTTAAAAAAAGTTATTTTTTATAAAATGGTCACTATATCTTGACAGTAGTGCATGAGACAGGTAATCTGAAATAAATCATGTGCCTCTGTGTCCTCCGGGGCTCCTAACGGCATCTGCAAGATTTCACAGACCGGAGGAAAACAACCAATCAGAGCCGAGCTGGAGCCTGCTGTCTCTGAGCAGCTGTCAATCACAGGAACTCCGATCAAACAGTCAAACTAGGCCGCGCTGATCAAATACGAATCAATATTCTGTTACTGTAATGCTTATTTCTCTCCTCAAATGTTTTCAGAAACATCTTGTAGTGTACTGTTTAGCTGGGATTTAGCATAGGAAAACAATGGTTATGCGGCCGACGCATTTCTAGCGTTGTGTCTCTGTGTGATTGGGGCCTTTGAGGTCTTGCCCCCCCCGCCCCACACCTCCCAAAAAAGCCCGTTCTGCTCTGATTGGTCAGCTGGCCCACTGTTGTGATTGGTCAACCGAACCAAACTCTTTCAACTCCGCTCTAACTAGCATTGCTGAAGGGCGAGCCAAACTAGCCTCTAAGCAGGGATTATGCAAATGTGTTACTTGGTGACATCACCATGTTATGGAAGAAAAGGCGGGACTTCAAGCGAGGCGTTCCAGGCAGTTTGTGTTTCTGTGCGGGAGAGTAGCTCCCTTTGGCTAGGGCTTTGGGCTTTGTAACTTTACTTGCACAAACAAACTATATAACACACTAAAGGAAAGGGGAAAAGCACCAAAGCATAATAGGTCCTCTCGGCTCAAAAATGTATTCATAGCCTAGAGCCTGCACCTGAAGTTGAATGGCTGCATCTGAAGCCTCAAAAATTCTGCGGGCCACTCCCTTGTTTTCTTTGCTCATCACATCCAGGAGGGGGTAATCCACATCATTTCCGAATCCAAGACAGTACAGAGACATTGCTCCTTCGATGGCAGAACGAACATTCGCCTGGATCATCGAGGGGTTAGACTCTCCTTCAAACGCACAGATACAACATGCAGAAATTTAATTTTAAATTGATCAAAAGTTCACCCACACAAATACACAGTATTTCCTACAGTATGCATGCTCACCAGAATTTGGATTTCCATCAGTCAGTAAAATAATCATGTCGACGCTCCTCTCTGGGAGCCTCTTCTCCCGCCTGTCTGTGAGCAGCATGTTTACGCCTCTCAAAACCGCATCATTGATATTGGTTGCTTGAAGGAAAACACACAACAAATCATTAAATGTATAGTATGAATGTGTATTTCTATAATTTATGGAGTTAAGATGACTAGTGTCACTTGTTTTTCTACTAACATCCTCTGGCATCTATTCCTCTGACGTAATTCATGCCTTCAGACACGTTTTCCTCGGTTGCTTTGCTAAGTGATTCCCTCCAAACCTCAATTATGCTATCAAACGGGACGAGGGCAAAGTGGTCATCCACGTGGAGGTCTTGGAGGATCAGCAGCAATGCCTCTCGGGTCTACAAGGAGTTACAAGTTCAAAGGTCAAAATGTGGGTATCAATAAATGCAACAGCCGGTATCACAGGAAGGCGTATAAATACCACGACGTTATATGGACATTCCACTTAGGTTCAGGCAAGAAAATCACTTAGTTAGGGTAACGGAAAACGTCATGGTTGGGCTTAAAATAAGTAAGTAAACTAAGTAAAACACGTATGGAAACAACTACGTAAAACATGTCACAAACGTCAACAAAAAACACTTGACAAATATCACGTGACAAACACTAACAAAACTTATAAAACAAAACAATGGTCAACAACCTCAACAACGTTCTTGAAAACGGGTCTCCTGGCCATCCATAAGTGGTCTTTCACACTTTTTATACTACGTCACTAACTCTTAGCTTATACGCGGATGTGTTTACATTGCAGTCAGTACAGGATACATGGCGTACAAAAGACACGCAGAAATCAAGAACAGCGTACTTATTGCACTCTAAACGCCCTGCACATTATCGTGGCATTAATATGTCTTTTCGTGCAAACGGGCTAATATGTCAGAAACACACTAAAGGTACGTGTCTACAGGCTCCGTCCTTTCCACGCTTCCTATTCATTGTCTATGTAAGCAGCTGTGCAATGCATTCTGGTAGCGTGTTGGCGTGATTCGAGGCCATCACAGCGCCCGCTCCTCATTTGCATAAAGTTGAGGTCTAGGCTACTTCATGCAAATCATGGGCGTCTGACGCGACTCGCCGCCTTTGGAAACTCCCGACAAACTTTTAAACTAAGCGTTCACGATCAAAATTGAAGACAGATTCAGCAACTACATGGCTTAGTTCTCTCATAAAATGTTTTAAGAAACACATTTCGGTGAACTATTTTCGTGAAATAAGAGATGAAAGTTTCCAAACGAGCCGCCATATTGAGAGCAGCAGCCCACAAGGGAAAGCATTCGTTCAATCAGGTGTAGAGTGCCTCGTGTCTAGTGACAGCCCCTGTGGACTCGTACCATAAAAGTCTGAACAGTCTCTCACCTGTGCCATCTTTGTTCCGGACATTGATCCGCTCCTATCAATCACAAACACCACATTCTTTGGTACTCTGGTTAGGTCAGGCGGAGCAAAGAAGTGCACAAAGTATCCGTTCACAATCTGAAGGGAAGAGAATCAATAAAGAGCTGTAACATACACAAAAGAATGACAAGGCAATGTGACAATTGCAAAATGTAATTAATTTCATGTTGTTGGGCAATCTAATCACAGATTCATCATTTGTAATTTACAACTCAGCCTCCAGACAAAGTGAATCTGTATAGATTTACATGTGATGCCTGATTTAAACGTGCATTCAGCAGATATTGAGCATGTGTTGATATCTGACCTGAATGTCCCCGATGCTCTTTGCTCGGTTCACGTCATACTTGATGATAAAATCTCCGTCGATGAGTGTCCCATCACAACCTGCGCACTTCCTCTGCTGATCCATAGTTGGTGAGAAAGAGATGTGTGCCTGACAATGGGATACGATACAACCAGTTAAGCTTACTCTTAGTTCTTGGGTCAGTCATTCTATTGAATGATGAAAAGGAAGTGAGACCAAGATCATTTCGAAAAAAATAAAAAAAAAGAAATGCAAAGAATCAGAGGCAGCTTCTTACATGTGGAGGACGGAACATGCCAAAATAAAAAATAAATTAATAAATAAATGACTCAATGGATAGATAAATAAATAAATAAATAAATACATATGCCATTAAAAGTACAAAGTAATATTAAAAATAAATATAGGCATTAATTAATTGATAAAATGTGACAAATCGATATTTCTGTTTTACTATGCTTCTTTATTTATTTAACTTTGTATTAGTAATTCCCAAATCTATCTACTCTTCTATTTCATTTTCTTTTATTTATTTATTTATTTATTATTATCTTTTAAATTTATTTTTTCAATGTATTTTTTCTATATATTTACTTATCGAGTCATTTATTTATTATTATATATTTGTCATGTATTTTTTCTATATATTTACTTATCGAGGTATTTATTTATTTATTTATTATTATTTATTTTTTCATTTACTTTTTGTATATATTTACTTATCGAGTCATGTATTTATTTATTTATTTATTTTTATTGTGGCAGGTTTCGTCCTCCATTTTTACAAGGCCTGTTCATGCATCATGTACCTTCTTGTCTGTGACGGTTTTCTCCACCAGGGGGAGCAGCTCGTTGGAGAGGAAGGTTGCAGAGGCATCAACAAAAGCAATGCCCTGAGGCTCATAGATGTCTGTCACAATCTGTCTCCACACAGGCAAACACACACACACATAAAGATAATTTGTAAGGTGAGCCACTCATTTAGAATATCTGAAACGACCAAGAGACGGGATTTGAACGTCACCTGAAACTCCTGGACCGGTTGTTTGGGTTTAACCCGGGTCATAATCTCATACTGGCCCAGTTTCCTCTGAAGGAGCTCCTCGTAGGTCAGAATAAAAGTCACGTTACTTTCAGCTGCGATGTTGACAGACACTGAAAACTTCTCCATCTTCCTTCCAGAAACCCTAGAACGAAACACGGACATCACTGACAGCCTCTAATGTTAAAATGAGCAAACTAGGATCTTCCATAGATACAGTATGTTTCCTTTAACATGTATTTTACAGTGTGTTTATGTATTTTTCATCTTGACTGACTCACTTCACCAGTCCAGCAGTCTGTCCAGAGGAAACAGCCTTCTCATACTGTTTCTTGGCTTTCTCTTTCTCCTTCACCTCCCCAACATACATCTGACCATCAATTTCCCTGTGAGGCACAAAGACACTTGTCAAAAGGTGAAGAAAGACAGGATCTATGCTCACAGTTTAAAGTACTACATTTTAACTGACATGCTGAAGTTGACGATGAAAGCGGTCTTTGGCAGATCCACTTCGAAAAAGATTTCCTGGGAGGAGTTTGCTTTGTTCAGAGCCTTGGAGGTCATGACGGTGTGGGCGAAACGAGACGTCACAGTGCATTCCACTTTCACGCTGTACACCTCCACCTGAGGCAGAAAGAGAGGAAGATTGAAACACTAGTGCAAGGGGTTCTCAAACCTTTTCCAAGGACACCTTTCAGTTTGATTCATGTTAGTCCCACACACAGACTGTATAAAAGGTCTGACAGCAGGGAAATTTGCAATGTTATTGAATTTTAATACCACTTTTATATCTTTTAAACAGAGGGTGATTTTATTCAAATTGCATTAGGACTCAACTTGACAGCATTTTTAACACTAATAAATCCAGACATTTAAACTTACCAGTCTAAAGGTGACTTTCAGTAAGTGCTTAAAAATAATGAATTTATTTCTGTGTGTCACAATCACATCAGAGTTTCTATTGGCCCAAAGCTAACGTAGGTGGGAGTAATGGACACAATATGCTTGTTTTATTGGCGCAAATGGTCCCCATCTGTACATATGCACTTTTTAATGATACAGCACAATTTCATAATTTATAGCAAATTATTTCGCACAGTGCCACGGACCCCACTTTGAGAATCGTTACACTAGGTCAGGGGTCAGCAACCTGCGGCTCCGGAGGCACATGTGGCTCTTGACCCCCTCTCCAGTGGCTCCCTGTGGATTTTTAAAAATGGAAATGAATAACTGTTTTTTGTTTAATTTTTAATTTTTATTTATTATTTTTGTAACTCTATAGTACGACGGTTTCGAGATTAAAGTCATAATATTACGAGAATAAAGTCATAGGTTTATGAGAAAAAAAGTTGTAATATTATAATAATAAAGTCAAAGGTTTACGAGAAAAAAGTCGTAACATTAAGAGAATAAAGTCATAAGTTTAAGAGAAAAAAAGTCGCAGTATTATGAGAATAAAGTCATAATATTATAAAGTAGTAATTTTATGTGTTATTTTCTTTTTTCTCGTAAAGTTGTGACTTTATTCCCATAATATAATTGCTTTTTTCTTGTTAAGTTATGACTTTATTCTCATAATATTACTACTTTTTTTTCTTGTAATTCTATGACTTTATTCTGGAAATCTCAGATGTTTTTTCCTCCTCAATGTGGCCCTAATACTCCATAGTACATTTGCACTTTGGCCCTCACTGCATTAGACTTACAGTATATACTATATACTTAGACTATAAACTGTGTTACCTTCATCACAATGCTCAAATGTTTTGCGGCTCCAGACAGATTTTTTTTTTTTTTTTGCCTAAAATGGCTCTTTTGATATTAAAGGTTGCTGACCCCTGCACTAGTGAATACGGAAAGCCTCCTATCACAAGCACTACACACAGCATTTTTTATACAATGAATTACTGTAAAATCTGCTATTTCTCTTCGGTTTCAAACTGAATGTTTATTTGCAGCCAGGTTCGGTCCACATCATGCTGCCCTGATGGGAGCCAAAGAAAACAGCTTTATGTCACTGATTCCACTTTGGGAGGGTTGTGTGAGACGGACGGAGTGAGTCAACCTCGGTGCTGTAAACAGGGAAAGTGAGGATATTTGAGAACTAAGCTCTTTTTCAGTCAGTTTAGTGATTCTCAATCTTTTTTTTTTTTATTGAGTCTATTGACCTTTTCTTTTATTTGCTGGCCTGCCAGAGAAGAACAGAAATTGTGATTAATAGAGTTCGTTCGTTCTTCTCGAATCTATTGCGTGTGTGTATCTGTTGATCTGCTGCATAACATTACCTTAAAGGACAAATTAAGTTGTACTGAATATTTCTCATCACCGTTATCATCAATAGAGATACAAACAGATTATTTTCTTACCTTGTCTTCATTTGTACTTCTTTTCTGTAACAAAAAAAAAGAAAAAGGAGATAAATCAAGACTGTGCAAATCTGACAATTTGTTAACATGAATTATCTATGTAAAGTAAATATAGCGTTATTCATTTTACTTTAAGGATTGTAATGTACAAGCAGAAAGATGCAACTTTAGCACAACATTTCCACCATAATATCAAAGGACTCTCTGACTGCAAATTGTTTCTGACAAGTACCTGCAATGATCTGGCAGCTCCTCTTGTCTCCTGAAATAAAAATACAGCAGGGTGAACCAACATGGTGTCATGATATTTGAAAAAAACACCCGCATAACATGAACCAATTTATCAGAAAAAAAACTTTACATTCTGTGTCACACAAATACATACAAATAGGAAAAGTAAAACCGAGTAGGATTTAAATTGCAAACTAGTTCTGAAGCAGCACATAAGAAAACAGACTAGTGACTAAATCAGGAACCATATAATAAATACTTCTGCTATAAAACAATGTGATTTCAAATTAAGATCAGAGAACAGACAGGTCAGTATGTGTGTGTGAAGTTACCTGCAGATCTTCGTGGTCCCTGGAGATGACCAGAGCCCCGCTGGCCAGGCTGGGCAGCCAGAGGCAGACGCTGCCCCACAGCAGCAGAAGTCCAACACCCTGCAGTCCAGACATGACCAAACTTCTACTGAACAGCAACTGACTTCACTGCTGAGAAAAAAGCTCTCTGCCCAGAGGGAGGGACAGAACGTGTATATGTACTGTGTGTGTATATGTGTGTGTGTGCGTGTGTGTGTGTGTGTGTGTGTGTGTGTGTGCGTGTGTATGCTTGTGTATGCGTGTGTGTGTGTGTGTGTGTGTGTGTGTGTGTGTGTGTGTGTGTTGGCCTGGAGTATTGACCACCAGACCTGAGCTCAATGTGCAGGAGGCCTTGGTGCTTCTAAAGCTCAAAGAAAAGGTCTGTGCTCAGGTTGAAGAGGGTGTAAACGTTGGTAGGACTGACACCTATCACAACACCTGGAGCGTTAGCATTATTATATATTAGTGATAAGCAATAATTCCTAATACAAACAGTAGTATTTACTGTATATGTTGTGTACATGTTTAAATAGCTCTGTCAGTTACTGCAAGATATAGGCGGTGTGGAAGAGGTACTCAGACTCCCTTACTTAATGCAGCAGTAGGCAGAATATTTTTGGCATCATTGGGCAAAAATTCCATAATAAAGCATAAACATGTTCTCCTAGAAACCCCAAAATACAAGTATGCACCTGAAAATAAGCATTATAGTTCCTCTTTAAATGTAAATAATGCCAGCTATGTCACATTCTTCCACAATTATGTAAACAATATCTTTTGATAAAATTACAATAAAAATCTATTTATATACCACATTTTGTACAAATACATGTAATACAATGTGAGTATGCATTTATACCAGGGTTTCTATGAGGAGGTGGCCATCCCTCTGCTTTTAGAGGTTGACCTGCGTTATCCTGTGAACTCAGTGGACTCCCTGACCACCAACCACTACAGCCAGTTGTTTAACGGCTCAGAGATCGTGGTGGCCGGTCGGCTGATGGACAACGACCTGGACAACTTCATGGTGGAAGTGCTCGGCCAAGGGGTGAGGAGAGGGAAATGGCAGAAATTTGGAGACAATGCTGAGGTGGAGAAAAGACGTGTGTTTATTACAAGAGATCTTTTTTTCCTCCTTTTCTCTTTCCTGTAGTTTGAGGAGGCCTACAAGGTGGAGGGCCTGGCCAGTGCTCTGGATTGGGATGTGATGTACCCAAATGAGCAGTACATCTTTGGGGATTTCACAGAGCGTCTGTGGGCTTACCTCACCATCCAGCAGCTACTGGAGAAGAGGTCTGTTTTAGTAACTCAAACTGGGACCTGAATTGCTTTAGCTTGGAAATCTTTATTTCCCAATGGCGTCATGATTGTTAAAACTTCAGTAGGCAGAATGTTTTTATAATAACCATAACAACCTTCCAGCATATTGTAATTCAAGTTCTCTGAGAGAAAACTAGACTTCTGCACCTCATCATGTCTCTGTTTACAGGCTTTAAAAAATCTACTGTTTGCTTGCTGTGGGAAAGTGGGAAACGAAATAAACACCCACCTCAAGTGAAGCAGTGAAGGTTGAGTGAAAGAATCCAGCAAAAAGGGAGAAAGTGAGGGGTGAATGAAGCAAATGTATCTATCAGCAACAGCAGCAGACATTGTGATATGTATATTCACCTACAGTATAGCCAGTGGTGGAATGTAACGAAGTGCATCTACTCAAGTACTCTAAGAGCTGACCCGTGCCTGAGGATCTGAGGTTCCGGGGCTGTGTGTAAGGGTGGAGGAGGTCAGATAAGTACTGAGGAGCCAGGGCGTTGAGGGATTTGTAGGTGAGGAGGAGGATTTTGTAGGTGATGCGAGACTTGACCGGGAGCCAGTGGAGATGGATGATGGTGGGGGTGATGTGCTGCCAGGGCTTGGTGCAGGTGAGAACCCTGGCAGCTGAGTTTTGCACATACTGGAGCCTGTCCAGGGCTTTGCTGGGAACCCCCGGACAGAACTCCATTGCAGTAGTCCAAACGGGAGGTGACGAAAGCGTGGATGAGGATTTCTGCATCAGAGTCAGAGAGTGATTGCCGGAGACGGGAGATGTTTTTTAGGTGGAAGGAAGTGGATTTGGTGATGAACCTGATGTGAGACTGGAATGAGAGTGTTGGGTCCAGGATGACACCCAGGTTGCGGACTTCCGAGGATGGGGAGAAAGAACAGCCATCAACGTCCAGATATAGATCTCCAACCTTCCGGAGCAGGGCCTTGGGAGCCACAACCATGAGCTCGGTTTTGTTGCTGTTGAGTTTTAGCAAGTTAGATGTCATCCAGATTTGTATTGCATGCAGGCAGTTTACAAGTGACTGTGGGGGTAGCTGGGTGGATGGTTTGGTGCTAAGATATAGTTGTGTGTCGTCAGCATATGAGTGAAAGCTGAGACCGTGGTGGCGGATGATCTGACCAAGGGGGAGCATGTAGATGGTGAAGAGGAGGGGTCCCAGCACAGAGCCTTGAGGTACACCATGGTTGACTGGGGCCGGGGTGGAACTGGAGTCTCTGATGGTGACAAACTGTTTTCTGTTTGATGAGGTAGGACTGAAACCAGGAGTTTGCTGAACCGGTGAGGCCAAGGTAGTCAGATAGGCGGGTGAGGAGGATGGTGTGAGAGACTGTGTCGAAGAGGTCCAGGAGGATGAGGATGCTGATAAGACCAGAATCTGCAGCGATGAGGAGGTCATTCGTGATTTTGATGAGGGTGGTCTGTGTGCTGTGGTGTGGTCTGAAGCCAGATTGAAAGGTTTCATAGAGCTCATGGTTGGCCATATGTTGACGGAGTTGGGCGGCCACTGCTCTTCCCAGAATTTTGCTCAGGAAAGGAAGGTTGGAGATCGGTCAGTAGTTGTTGCAGTCATCCCGGTCCAGACCTGGCTTTTTGAGGATGGGAGTGACTGAGGCCATCTTGAGGCTATCGGGTACCAAACCAGATGCCAAGGAGGAGTTGATGATGTTCACCATGATGGGGCACAGGGCAGGTAAGCAAGCCTTGACCAAGGCTGTGGGCATGGGGTCCAGAGAACAGGTGGAGGCTTTGGCCTTAGTGACCAACTTGGCGACCTGAGGAGCACATACAGGGGAGAAGAAGGAGAGGGAGCACTGAGGCAGGCGAACATCCAAGGGAGCCACGCCCAGTGGCTGAGGTGTGTGTCGGAGGGAGACAGGCGCCAAGAGCTGTTGATGGATGGACTCAACTTTGTCCTGGAAAAAGTCCAGGAACTTAGTGCACAGGTCGGAGGCGCCTGAGGGGAGGGGGGAATCGAGGGGGCGACGGAGCCGGTTGATGGTGGTGAACAGCATTCTGGGGTGGTTTTGTTGGTTGGCAATGAGGGTGGAGTAGTAGTGTGTTTTGGCCTGGGAGAGAGCTACTTTGTGGGCCCTCACATGCTCTTTATAGGCCTCAAGGTGGAGAGTGAGGCCAGATCTTTTGTGGAGCCTCTCCATTTGACGGCCGGTGGTCTTCTGGGTGCGGAGTTCAGTGGTGAACCACCGGGCGGGACAGGTGTAGGAGACAGTCCGGGTTTTTGGGGGGGCAAATGAGTCAAGGCTGCCAGATAAAGTGGCGTTGTAGTGGGCAACCAGCCCATCAGCAGAGGTGTCGTGGGGATCTGAGGCCAGATGGGTCGCTATCAGGTCGTTCAGAGCTGGTGTACTCACTGTGTTGATGTTCCTGTATGAGATGGTACGTTTTGTGCGCTGCCTGGGCAGGGTGACAGGAACAGTGCAAAGAACAGCGAGATGGTCTGAAACGGCAAGGTCCAGGCACTGCAGATGGGAGGGAGTTGTGCCAGTGGAGCACACCAGATCCAGTGTGTGGCCTTTAGTGTGAGTGGGACCTTTAACGTGCTGTGTGATGTTGAAACAGTCCAACAGTGACAAGAATTCAGTAGCAAACAAGCAGCTGGTGGAGTCCACATGAATATTGAAGTCACCGAGCAGGAGTGTAGATGGAGACTGCTTTACTTGATGCGAGGGTTTATGTAATTTCCCACTTGCCAGGGAGCAAACAGTAAAGTACTGTAAGAAAATCAGACAGACCCTTGTATATTTTTTTAAGCTAAATTATCCACCAAAAAAGCAACCTGATTAGAGCTAGATTTGGCCAGCAGGCATAGTACATGTAGATGAATCTGACCGTTGTGATGTGATACTGGGACAAATAAACGTGAATACAGAGTGTCTTTGAAAAGAAATCTGTGTCATGGTGACCACACTAATTATCTCCACAAATGTAGATTTAACAGAGAACCTTTTGCTGCATATTTGTATTTCTACAACTCTGAACCTTGTAAACAAACAGTATTATTTTGGGGCAAGCTTTACTCTGCTCTCCATTTGGTGAGTCATCTTCATCATGTGAGCTCATCTGTGTTTGACATGTGTGGGTGTGCTGGACAGAGATGACCCACTCATCTGATAATGTACCTTCACAGTCTGCAGTATGGATGTCATGACACAATGTTAGTGATAGATTCAGGTACTATAGTTAGTGCTCATCTCATAACAGAGCAAATCAGGTTATTTGGGGCTTTGTTGTTAACCAGTTTGCTTGTTTTGTTTATTGATTTAAATTAGGGCTGTCAAAGTTAATGCGATAAGTAACAAGTTAACTCAGATTTGTTTTAACGCCACTAATTTCTTTAACACATTAATACAACTTGCGAGTTTTAAAGCTAATACTGGTTTAATAAGGAATTAAAAAACCTAAGGAATCCATTGGTACCAACCATGTCATACTACCTTTTCGGATCCCTTGACCTCTGACCTCAAGATATGTGAATGAAAATGGGTTCTATGGGAACCCACGAGTCTCCCCTTTACAGACATGCCCACTTTATGATAATCACATGCAGTTTGGGGCAAGTCATAGTCAAGTCAGCACACTGACACACTGACAGTTGTTGTTGCCTGTTGGGCTGCAGTTTTGAGCATATTTTTTATGCTACATGCAGTACCTGTGAGGGTTTCTGGACAATATTTGTAATTGTTTTGTGTTGTTAATTGATTTCCAATAATAGACATATACATACATTTGCATAAAACAAACATATTTCCCCACTCCCATGTTGATAAGAGTATTAAATACTTGATAAATCTCCTTTTAAGGTACATTTTGAACAAATAAAAAAATATTTTAATCAATTGACAGCCCTAGTATATGTGCTTTTATGCCTTATCGTGCTTGCAAACATAACATAGCACTTCATGTCGGTCATTATGGTTGTGCTGTTGACATACAGATCAACTTTACTTGATGATTTTTACCATTTCCATAGAAATTACCCTCTTTTTGTAGTTTACTACAGATAAAAAAAAAACTATTAATACAGGGGGAAATCATTTATTTAAGTAAAATTGTGCATTACAAAAAGAACAAGTAAGCAAATGTTTTAACAATCTTTGTCAACATTGATAAATAAATGTCACAACTCATTTACAGCCACAGTAATCACAACCTGCCAATCTCCAAGTCAGATGGACTGTGCAAATTACAAAGTACAATAACTGCTTACATAGCAGTAATGTCATCACACTCTACTGGCATAAAACTAGCCCTTTTATCTCTCTTAAATCCAACTTCATTAAAAAAAAAAAAAATGTTTGCAGTCCACATTACGCAGCATCACCATTGACTCAGAATCATAAAGACAACAGTGTGTTTCATCAGTGCGTTTGTTTCAGTGCGTCTACTTGCTGAACACGCTGGCTCCAGGAGCTTTGGCAGCAGCAGGATTGCCCAGGGCCGTCTCTGTCCCTGACCTCACACCGCTGAACACAGATGGAGCCACTTTACCCATTCGCTCTAAACACAGAGAGGGACACAAAGACATGTAACGGCAGAAAAACAGATGCTTAAACCAGGTGGCTGCTCATCCTCAACGTGTAATCAGAATTCCACTTGGGTATCATCAAGGGAAAGTATGTGACAACAAAAATGTCTATTACTGTTTCATCTTCCCCGCTGGTCTTATGTTTTATGATGCAGCACTCTCGCCCACTGGCTTTCATGTCTTTACAGTAAACACTGCCTCTCAATTCTGGCTCACATGAACTCTTTTAATCACTCAACTGAGTGCAATATATTTTATAATGTTGTTAATTTCCTCTGAGATTTGGACAAAGTATACCAGAAAAACATCTCCGGTAGTTCAAAAAGCAGTTTTAACTTAGTGAGCAGCAGACAATGAATGTTGGCTGTTTATGTTGATTCTGACCGCACACACAAATATCGACTTAAGGTGAGACAATATTTGTATGGGGGCAAAGTTGAAAGGGCATAAAAACAAATCTATAGAGGATCAGGGTTATGTAAGTGGAGCAGGGTCGTTTGCAGATGGTGTTAGCACATTTTTAAAGGCAGCTGCAGATTACTCTGCATTTGAGCAATGAGTTAAAGTGGCAGTAGGCAGTATATTTTTGGCATCATTGGGCAAAAAATCCACAATAACCTTTCAGCATATTGTAATTCAAGTGTTCTGAGAGAAAACTAGAGTTCTCCACCTCATCATGACTCCGTTTTCAGGCTTTAAAAAATCTAGGCCGTGATGGGAGACTTTGACCAATCACAGGTCATTTCATTGAGAGAGCGTTCCTATTGGCTGTGCTCCGGTCATGTGACCAGAACTTGGCGTTCCTTCACCAGATTTCACAATGGCGGCAGCATCACAAACTTTATCACTTTAAAGCTAAACCGTGCACTACAAGATGATTCTGAAAACATTTGAGGAGAGAAATAGTTATTAACGTAACATAATATTGATTTATATTTGATCAGCGCAGCCTAGTTTGACCGTTTGATCGGAGTCCACGAGTGATTGACAGCTGCTCAGAGACGTAAGGCTCCTGCTCGACTCTGATTGGTTGTTTTCCTCCGCTCTGGGAAATCTTGGAGATGCAGTTAGGAACACCGGAGGGTTTCTATGAGGAGGTGGCCAGCCCTCTGCTTTTAGAGGTTACCCTGTGTTCTCCTGTGAACTCAGTGGACTTCCTGACCAGCAACCACTACAGCCAGTTTGCGAATGATTGACAGCCGGCTCTCATAGACAGCAGTTGGACAGCAGACCTCAGATCAGCTCTTACTGCTTGTTTTCCTCCGGTCTGTGAAATCTTGCAGACGCCGTTAAGAGCACCGGAGGACACAGAGGCACATGATTTTTTCGGAATATTACGAGAATAAAGTCATAACTTTCCGAGAAAAAATTGTAATATTAAGAGAATAAAGTCATAACTTTACGAGGAAAAAAGTCGTAATATTATGAGAATAAAGTCAGAAGTTTAAAAGAAAAAAAGTCATAATGTTATGAGAATAAAGTCATAATTTTACGAGACGAAGTCGTAATATTACGAGAATAACGTAATAATTTAACGAGGAAAAAAAGTCGTAATATTACGAGAATAAAGTCATAACTTAACAAGAAAAAAAAGTCGTAATATTACGAGAAAAAAGTCATAACTTTACAAGAAAAAAATTAAATGACAAAAAAAAATTACTACTTTATAATATTATGACTTTATTCTCATAATACTACGACTTTTTCGTCGTAAACCTATGACTTTATTCTCGTAATATTATGACTTTATTCTCGTAATATTACGACTTTATTCTCGTAATATTATGACTTTATTCTCGTAATATTATGACTTTATTCTCATAATACTACGACTTTTTCGTCGTAAACCTATGACTTTATTCTCGTAATATTATGACATTATTCTCGTAATATTACGACTTTATTCTCGTAATATTATGACTTTATTCTCGTAATATTATGACTTTATTCTCGTAATATTACGACTTTATTTTCGTAATATTATGACTTTATTCTCGTAATATTACGACTTTATTCTCGTAATATTATGACTTTATTCTCAAAATCTCAGATTGAATGAATGAAAATGTAAACAAAAAAACAGTTAGCCAGGGAGCCACTGGAGGGGGGCTAAAGAGCCACATGTTGCTGACCCCTGGTCTAGGCCGTTCTCTGTATACATCCATGGTCTAGGCTTGGTAACGTTAGCTTTCATTAGAAACGTTAAAATGTGATAACTAACGTTAGCTGACTTTGACAAGCTCCAACTGTCTTTTTATTACTTATTACTAGTACGTCTAATCTTACTTTCCTCAAGTCTAACCTGTCAAAACACGGACAAGATGAGACTGTTGTGTTCAACTTTGAAAATCAATTGCCATTTTGCAATAGTAGCCGTCCCTGGTGGTCTAGTGGTTAGGATTCGGCGCTCTCACCGCCGCGGCCCGGGTTCGATTCCCGGTCAGGGAACGACACTTTTATTACTAGATAGATAGATACGTGGTGTACTTACCCAAAGAAATGCTGACGTTGGTATGAAATCCTCAGCAGCAATAATACTGTTATCATACTCAAACTGGCCTTTTCCATGGAAGATATTCTGACTTGTCACAGTAAGAAAAGCTCAGGTGTAAATATAATGAAATTAATGATGGCTGACTTCCAATGAGCTGCTTTGGTTTCAGGATCCTGGTATTGTGCATGCTGGTTCACTATCAGCCTCACTGGATCGATCACTTGAATATAACAGCCATCGTTAGTGTGCTTTTCTACAATGACAAGTCGAAATGTCTGCTGTGAAAATGGCCTACAGGAAACTAAACCAGCTAGCTTTACCTCAGCATATTGTGTGTGACATACAGAAAAAAATCAATACATAATTTGTAATTATTAAATTATAAAAATAGATAATACATTTAAAAATCAGTGTTGAAATTAAAACAGAATGCATTATTAAATGCATAATTACATGAATAAATAAATACAGTTTGGGAAATAAATATCTTTAATTTATTTCTACACTTCTACAAAGCTACTTTTATTAATTAATGTATTTCTACATTTCCAACATTTATTTATCAATTTTATTATGCATTTATGTATTCATTTCGTCTTTGATTTATTTATTCAGCATTCTATTTATCAATTTAAATATCTATAATTTCTGTGTTTATTTCAGCATTAATCTATGTATTTATTTATTTAGCTTATTGATGAATAAGTCGTTTTTTGTTCTCCATGGAAGAGGCTGTTGTTAAGTTGTTAGTCTATAATTAAGTTATATTCACTGTCAATAAGCATGATATTTGAGGTCTACATGCCAAGCAGGAATAAAACGAAGACAGAATAGTTTTGTAAGGATAGAGAGCTGAGATGTCTTTACGGATGTGAGCGTCGTTATCATCTTGTCTTGTGTTTCAGTGTCAGGAGAGAAAACATTAACGAAAAGCTTTTTCTCACCACACTCCACCATGACCTCATAGGTCTTACTCTTGACCTCGCCCTTCAGTCCCAGTTTACTGCGGGCTCCTTTCAGGTCCTCCTCCTTCATCGGGGGACGCTTCTTCTTCTTCACCTCGGCTGGCTGGAGAGAATTAAAGAAAGAAGGGAAGATTATGAGGAAAGTTAACGGTGTTGTCGTCACACGTAAAGAAAGCACTGTGTTCAATTTCTGTATCAAAACAGCATATTTGACGTAACTTACCTGTGACATGGTGATTGAAGTTATTGCTTCCAAAGACGCCTCTTTCCAGTGTGATAGATCCGCTGGTTGTTTTCCTAGTGTGTGTCTTTGTCTCCCAGCAAGCCTGACATTATATATAGTCCTGGTCCAGACCCAGTCAGACCCTCTGTCCCACTCTGCCTGTTGTCAGTGGGTATTATTAGGTGTGACGCGAGGGATAAGCTGGAACGGGTCCCCCGTCTTTTTACGATAAGCTTAAAGGCCAACAGCTGATAATTCGGGACACAACACAAGTGGCTGCCTCCTCCGCCTCTCCTGGCAGATACCCTCTTTTATAAATGTTGTTGTGGGACTTGGCACTAAATGGGGTATCAAGAGTGTCTAGTGGTTGGGCCTCTGCCTGACCATTAGTATAACTTGATTTAAGCCGGAGGGAATGTGTTTTTTGGGTGTTGTAAAAAGAATTTCCAGACAGTTAACATGTGATTCATCAAAATGCGGGCTGAACCAAGAAGTGACCTAAGAAAACTGTCTTGTTTGAGTTACAGGAGGTCCGTCAATGCTATATCTGAACCCAGGGTATGGAGGACCTGCCAAAATAATGCCTGCCAAAAAGAAATGAATAAATTGTGGCTGTCAAAGTTAACGCAATAACAACACATTAACACAAATTTGTTTTAATGCCACTAATTTCTTTAATGCATTAACGCAATTGATCTTTTGGAAGTTGTAGTGGGCTCAGTTTTAAATCTAGAGTGAAGATACTGGTAAGGAATCCATCGGTACCAACCATGTCATACTAGCTTGTCATGAAGGAAGTTAAATAACGCTCCAAATTTACGCTAAATTTATGCGAGGAAAAACTGTTATGGCCATTTTCAAAGGGGTCCCTTGACCTCTGACCTCAAGATATGTAAATGAAAATGGGTTCTATGGATACCCACGAGTCTCCCCTTTACAGACATGCCAGCTTTATGATAATCACATACAGTTTGCAAGTCATAGTCAAGTCAGCACACTGACACACTGACAGCTGTTGTTGCCTGTTGGGCTTAATAAATAAATAATATATATAACAATAATAAATAAATAAAAAGTGCCCCATGGGTGCCCTTCGTCATTTTTTGCATGGAGGCAACAAATGAACAAATAAATAAATACACTTTTCACCACTGTAACTCTCTTTCCCACACTTTTTCATTTATGTGTTATATAAATGTATTTAAGCATTTAAGTAAATGCTTAAATACATATGTAAACATTAACATTTAAAAATAAATAAATACAAAATAAATGCAAAAATAAATAAATGCAAAAATAAATGAATAAATAAAAAAAATAACCACAAAAAATAATTTAAAAATTAATACAAATAAATACATAAAAAATAAAAGGGAAAACTTAAACAGAATAATAAATAAATAAGGAAATTAATACAAAGATAAATAAATAGAGAAGCAAATTAAAACAGTAAATTTTTTATATTTTATCAATTAATTAATAGTTACATTTATTTTTTTTGTAACTAACTGACTAAACACTTTTTTAGCCAACAATATCAGGGACCAATTGTTTACAGTTATTTATGAAAATAAAAATAAAAAAGCCTAGGGCACCAAAAGGGCTAGAGCCGGCATTATTCCCACTGAACTTTCTCAAAGTTGCTGTTACCCATGTCTCATAATAATAATAATAATAATACACGTTTGTGTAGGTGCTTATTAGGCCCTTACAAGTGCAAAGCTTAAGGTAATTAGCATCTAGGCCTACTACAACCTGTACTTGGAGTCACACAGTGGCTTTTAAAGTAGTCATACTTAGTGTTAATGGGGATGGAGGAAAAACAACGAACCCAACAAATAATATGCTTATGTCAGACAAGGGGTGAGATCACAGCGTGCATTAAGAGTAATACAGTAAATGGAAACTGTGTGTAAAGTGAAGCTGATGAGCAGGATGTGATGTATTTTTAAGAGCTCCTGCAGGATGACGTCTGATGCTAAATGTGTGTCTTCCCTTAGGCGTATGTAAGAAGCTATAAGTACCAGCTGGGTCTATTTTTGAACATACAATCATGACTGAAGGCTCTTCCATATCTGTTATGTTTACTCACTTTTTACTGTACAGAAATGGAGACGCGCCTCCTAACTTTCCCTGGTGGTCTAGTGGTTAGGATTCGGCGCTCTCACCGCCGCGGCCCGGGTTCGATTCCCGGTCAGGGAACGACACTTTTATCACAAGATAGATAGATAGTAACTTTATCGATCCCGAGGGAAATTGAAGTTTCCAGCATCACAGTTCCATAGTGCAAAACATGTTAGTAAAAAGGCAGTAAAAAAAGTTAGTAGTGCAAAGTACAAAAAAATATACCAGATATAAAAATACAAGGAGATGAAGAAAACTGTTAAAACTGAATATAGTTCAGGGTAACAGCTGTGATATAGGACTATTAAAAAAGTGAATATAGTGCAGAAGAGACTGTTAAAAGTGAGAATAGTGCATTATTATCTGTCCTGCAGACGTGGTGTACTTACTCAAAGAAATGCTGACGTTGGTATGAAATCCTCAGCAGCATTAATACTGTTATCATACTCTAACTGGCCTTTTCCATGGAAGATATTCTGACTTGTCACAGTAAGAAAAGCTCAGGTGTAAATATAATGAAATTAATGATGGCTGACTTCCAATGAGCTGCTTTGGTTTCAGGATCCTGGTATTGTGCATGCTGGTTCATTGTCAGCCTCACTGGATCGATCACTTGAATATAACACAGCCATCGTTAGTGTTATTAGCAACACCTGTGCTTGCGTGTTCCCTGATCGGGTTCGATTCCCGGTCAGGGAACACGGTTTTGTTAAAGTGTCGGAGATGTAGGCTACTTCATCAAGAGATGGTGACGTTGGTAGAAAATCCTCAATAGCAGTTACCATACTCTACCTGGAAACTAAACAGGCCAGCCTTACCTCAACATGGGGGAGTGAAAAATATCATCAATACATGTACAGGCTTTTCTAAAATATAACAGTTGCACCCGATTTGACTGTTATCAGGCCGTTAAAGCTGAAGTAGGTGAGATTAGAACCAATATGATTAAAAAAAGTTATTTTTATAAATCGCTATATGTGAAAGTAGTACATGAAACAGGTAACCTGAAAAAAATCATGTCCCTCTGTGTCCTCCGGTGCTCCTCACGCCATCTTCAAGATTTCACAGACCGGAGGAAAACAAGCAGTCAGAGCTGATTTGAGGTCTGCTGTCCAGCTGCCGTCTATGAGAGCCGTCTGTCAATCACTCGCCAACTCCGACCAAACGGTCAAACTAGGCAGCGCTGATCAAATATGAATCAATATTCTGTTACTGTAATGCCTATTTCTCTCCTCAAATGTTCTCAGAATCATCTTGTAGTGCACGGTTTAGCTGTAAAATGAGAAAGTTTGTAATGCTACCGCCATTGTAAAATCTGGTGAAGGAACGGCAAGTTCTGGTCACATGACCGGAGCACAGCCAATAGGAACGCTCTCTCAATGAAATGGCCTGTGATTGGTCAAAAGCTAGATTTTCAAAAGCCTGAAAACAGAGCTATGATGAGGTGCAGAAGTCTAGTTATCTCTCAGAACACTTAAATTACAATATGCTGAAAGGTTATTATGGAATTTTTGCCAAATGATGCCAAATATATACTGCCTACTGCCACTTTAAATAGGCATTGAGTGGTACCAAAGACTATAGAAGCAAAGAGACGAAACTCCGGTGTTTTTTTGTTTTTTTTACAACAGCTGCTGTCGTCATTTTGGATACTTATTATATTTATAAAATATTTTACTTTTGTACGGCACTTCTTAGGCGGACGTTTTACTGGCGTCCGGTGGTTGTTTCAGTCCAAAATGGCGGGGGGCGCAGCTTTGTTGCTGATGTTGCAATGGAACAAACAATTTACTTTCACTTTCACTTTCTTGGCAATATCGGGCAATCAGGGTTGGAAATTAGTGCCAGCCACCAGCCAAATGTTGGTAAAATATGCAAGTGGCTGCTAGATTTACTTCCCTCACCAGCCAAAACAAACCAATGGTAATCTATCGAGTGGCTGGTAGACTTTGGAGTCCACCAGCCACAGTGGCAGGTAGACAAAAAGTTAACACCGATCTATAACCGAGTAATCTATAAGCACAACCTCCACCTCTTATGGAGTTTCAGTCTATACTACAACGTCTGACTTCTGCTTCTGCTCCTGTCATACTTACTACGTACGCTAGAGGTCACTGTCATGTTCTTTTATACCTTCTTTCGGTGATCTACCATGTGAATAGATGACAAGACATACAAATGGGTGTAGTAGGCCCCTATTGACCCACATTTATGGGGCTTATAGCGACTGATAACGCCTATATAATAGCCTGACAACAGACTAATCGGGTGACACAATAGACCCCTTTTCCCATCAGACATTTTCACTTGTCACAGCAGGAAAAGCACAGGTGGAATTGATAACATTGACAATGGCTCAGTAGTAAAAATTAAAAGAAATTAAACAGCTATCAAGATAGTGTATCACATCTTTTATTGGAAAAGCATTTAGAATGATAATTTAACTCCATCCCTTTCCTTTATAATCATCTAGTAGTTTCACTTTTGTAAAATACTAAAAGCCGTCTTTGTCCTGGCTGAGCAGAGAGTTCCTATAACTGCTGCTGCACTTTCCTCCTTTAAAATGCACAGTCATTTATTCCTTGCCAACATGCCAAAAACATCATAATGAAATCATCACCACCACCACCATACTAGTCACAGTATCTGTCACTCTCCATTTACTTTAAAAGAGGACCAGCAGTCACACCAACTATGCACACATGCATCCAGCACACGCCAGTACATGCAGGTATACTGTATATATACACTGGCATGCACACACACACACACAAACACACACATACACAATCACCCTTTCTCCCGACTGTCTTGGTCCACAGTCACTTAACAGTTTAGAGGTCTATGCATGTCACATTCTTAACATCAGAGCCTGCTGAATGCTGCTTCATGCCTGAACATCTGGAGCTCTGGATAAAACAGTCCAAAAAACTAAATCAAACCAACAAACAAAAACACCTGCTGGTAATTTCACTCAGGCACATTATTGTAACAAAAAAAGAAATCAAAAAAAAAAATCACACAAACACAAAAGGAAAGGTGAAAGCTGTGATAAATGGGAAATTGTGCAAGAATTGGTTCCCATATCTACTCTCCCCGTTGGAGTTAAGGAATAAAGAACACTTTTGGAACAAGCATAGTCACCTTTTTGGCCCGAAAATAACACTCAAAAACTATATATAAAAACAACTTGAAATGAGACAGACAAAGAACATAGTCAGAGCACATCAGTAAAACGGTCACAAACAAACGGAGAGACTGCAGTCTTGTGTCTACAGACGGACAACACATGCTGAGCTGATATTAATCAGAGGAACGTTGCATTGTGGTTCTTGCAGTCCTACAGGTTCAACAGTTGAAAGTACAGGAGATAAAAATGGAAGGTTGCTGCAAGCATTAATGTGCTCCCTTTGACATGAGTAACATTACATACAAGATATGTAGAAGTTAAGCGTGTAACTGTGCTGGAAAGTGTTAAGAGTTGCATCAATAGACCATATTCTTGCGGTGGCCATTTTTCTCTTATGTCGTCACGCTCAGGGTGGGAAGGATCTCTGGAAAGTAGTCAGACCGAGCCCCCAGGAAGAGCGCAGGTCGTTGATGCCAATTGTCGTAGTGGCCAAACGGTGGTACTACAACTTCCGTGTCCGTCACGTGATGCCATTGAGCCCAAAAATACTTTTTTACCATAGACTTACATTGGGAAAGACACGTCTGTAACTCAGCGGATAATTCTTTTTGAGGTGAATCAACTTCCCAGTACAAACACTTGAATAGCCCTTCATTAGGTCCTAAAAGTAGTGAATTGCACTAATAGCCAAATCCAGACACCCAGCTTGAAACCGGGACGTCTGGTCACCGTATAACATGAACATTAGGTCACGTTATGTGTTTGTTTACCAGGTGAATTTGTGAGTTCGCCCTGACTTACTAATATATCAAGCTAATAGGCCAACAGACTGGTGATGTCTCTTCTGACAAAATAGTTAATTGTAACATCACCTCTTCAAGCCAAGGCACTATTTCCTTATAACAACTCTAGCTAGCAAGTTAGCTACTTGCCAACTTAACTTAGCTAATGTCAGATAGCAGCACACCGAGTGCCGGTGGTTTCTCTTTCAACATTGTGGATGTAACCTTCAATCCAGTCGCTGTATCCCTTTGTTTGGATTATTTTGGGGATCTTTACAGACTTATCCGTCGACATTTGATTGTTTCAGCACTTAGCTGTGGTACACAAGTTAAATGTTTGGACCGCTTCACCATAGCTATACAGTTGTGACTACTTTCCAGAGATCCATCCCACCCTGAGGGTGACGTAAGAGCAAAATGGCCTCTGTGTGAATGTGGTCCATACGGTGAGTCAAACAGATGTAAAACTCCTCTAAATTAGAGGTGTGTCCAACTGTACACACCCTCACATCCACCCTCACACACATCACAGGCCATGATGGTACATCTATATGAGAAAACAAGAGGACAAAGTTTACATGGAATCTACATCAGGAATACAATCACTGTAGAGGACACGTTAGACTATCAAATGTAACAAACTGTTTGCATGATGTTTGGTTCTGTTGTGGCCATTTAGATTTAGTCCAACCAACCTGATCCTGGATCACCCATACACATGACACCACTGGAGTCCAAACAGTATTAAATCAGTGTTAACATTTTCCTATTATAACGGATTTAACAATATTAAGTTTGTTCATGGTGGGACTCTTTTTCCCCAAACAGTGTCTTTAAACACAACACTCGTCCCAAGAGCGCCATGTCGAAATGCAACAGTGATCCGAAGTACCTAGATAACCGCAAAAAATATCTCCCAGTGTGTTTAGTTAAATCCCAGGTTAGACATTGTTTATGCAGAAGTCCTCCAGGAGTCAAACGTAAAGGGAAGTACAGTATATTCTTCTGTCATCAAATGGCAGCCTATGTTTGAAGAGATTGTGTCGACTCCCACGGCTGACATCTGTGGAGGTACGGGGAATGTACGCGTGTGCCTGCGAGGTGAACAGCTACCGTTTGATGGTAGCGGTTTAGCTCGGCACACGGGTCAAACGGGGATCCCCATGCGAAGCTTCTTCTTCTTAACCGTCTTCAGGCCGGTGAGCCGACGAACATCGTCTTCGTCCGACTCATCCATTTCATCGTCAGCTGAGAAAAGGATCTAAAAAAAACAGGAAAGAGAGACGGATAAATATTTGGTCGAATTGTCTGAGTGGGAGACAGGTTCATGGTAGCACCATAAAGGAATACTGCACTGCACATATGGATGGAAAAAAGCTGCTTTTCACTTGATTTATTACCTCAGTAAACATTGTAAACATGAGTTTATGGTCTCAATCGCTAGTTTCTTCTCAACAAAACCTGAGTGATTATTTTATTTTGATAATCAACATCAGCGCATGCTGCATTTCAGCCTAATTTAAGCCATAAGGAAAAGATTAACGAGCCAGCCAGGAGTCGAACCTAGAATCTTCTGATCCGTAGTCAGACGCGTTATCCATTGCGCCACTGGCCCGCCTGCATGCTCACTGCTGCAGAAACGATTATGTGTGTGTGAGTGCAGCTCAGCCCTTCCCCCACCACTCTGCATGCTGCTGAGAGCGTGCTCTCTGAGGCCAGCTGCAGAACGCACGCAGCTAGTGAAACACACCACGAAGCTGGCTTTTGTTTGCACTGCGTTGACCATTCAAATGTTAAAATGCCTCGAAAAGCAGCTTTACATTTCCTTTTGTGATCTAAAAACGTACTAACACGTGGCTGACAGGAAATGCCGCAACTATTTATACCAGAAACAACACTGTGTTGCTCAAATTCTTTAGCACAAAGACACAAATATCAGCAGTTAGATTTTTGTTTTCTGTTTGCAAATTTAAAATTAAACATGTGTTTTCATCTGATATTGAATTTAATGAGTTTTTTTTAATGAATAAGAAAGTAGGCGAACATGACTTAAAGTCCACTCTGTGCTTTATGCTTTTGTCCCCTCTGGGACAGAGTCACTGTACTGTACTTGACATCAGACACAAATTGGATTCAGTGTTTGACCTAAAAGCTGACTGTGCCACAAATGGGAGATGACAAATCCACTATATGAGGACATGACCAAAGTGTATAATCTGGCCTTGATTTTGACAATCATTTGACCACTGTAAACACTTCCAAGTAAAACTATTTTGGATAAACCAGAGGCCTGTACCACGAAGCGAGTTCAACATACCTAGGGTATCCTAACAACCGAGATCACGAGTTGATCTCTTATCTGGAACATAACCTGCTCCGGAGCAGATTATGTGTTCAGCATAAATTACCATGGCGATCTACTCCGGTAAGAAGTTAACGACCGTCATAGGATTGAAAACCCAGAGTTAACCCTGAAGTTACCTCGCTAATGCCAAATCCTACTTCGTAGTACAGGCCCATGGTCATGGACAGTGTTTAGCTTGTGTCTGCTTCAGACTTCAGACCAACACAGTGATGCTGGTCAGGTTTATTCATGAGCCAGCCAGGAGTCAAAGGTAGGACCTTACCCATTGCACCTCTGGCACACTGTGTTGTGCCACCCTCAGCAAACACAGATCAGCAGCCAAAACCCAAACCTGCATACCTGATTACTTCCTCTTGACTTCTGTCTGACTTTTACTTCTCATCTCTGCCTCATTATGTGACCACAGCAAGAATGATATCACATGTTTTACAGCCCGTTCAACAGCGTGTTCTGCATGTCTGTATTTATTATTGGAAATCAACACAAGACCATGACAAATATTGTCCAGAAACCCTCACAGGTACTGCATTTAGCATAACAAATATGCTCAAATCATAACATGGCAAACTGCAGCCCAACAGGCAACAACAGCTGTCAGTGTGTCAGTGTGCTGACTTGATTATGACTTGCCTCAAACTGCATGTGACTATCATAAAGTGGGCATGTCTGTAAAGGGGAGACTCGTGGGTACCCATAGAACTGATTTTCATTCACATATCTTGAGGTCAGAGGTCAAGGGACCCCTTTGAAAATGGCCATGGCAGTTTTTCCTCTCAATTCACAGATTTGATGAAGCAGTAAAACTACACTGTGTGTTGGTGAGACACACCCGACTGCTTCACTGTTTTTAATTATAAGTGTGATATAAGTGTCCAACTTAAGTCAGTGTCTCACCTTCCCCAATTAATATTAAATAGATCAGATTGGGTTGGTGTTGTATCTCTAACAACCGCTGATACTCACAGCTCCCTGGTGCGCCGAGGCCCGGGTTCGATTCCCGGTCAGGGAACATAACTTTGTGGCTTTCGAGAGTTTCAAAGCTACATGAAACTATATACCTGTGAGAAATCAGCAGCCTGCTTTGTACTAGCCTTCTAGGAACTAAAAAAAAGCTCCATTGCACTGATGACACCAGCCCATAACTATGATGAAGACATAATAGCGATTGAGATACATTTGTTGTTTTGTCAGTGCGATAGTGTCCTTCCATCTTCTGCCTGATTCACCTCTTAGGTGCTGGACTGGATAGAAGTCCTCAGTGACAATCACAGTATCAGATATCACATCGTGCCACAGGAACAATATCCCCTCTAGAGACAGTATGTGGTACTTCAACCGCTGTCTTCTTTAAAAGGCCAGAAATTCCAGAGTACATGCCTAAAACAGCGGGCGCGGCCTGGGAACGCTTTATTATGTGTGGAGAATGCAAGATCAGAAACAGTGTGGTAGTTCAAACTTCAAGGGCCGCATTCAAACATGTAAGGCTGTCCTCGACAAAAGAAATTCTTGGTCGACTAACGCTCGATTAGTTGATTTAATCGGCAGATCTGTGAAACTGACGTTCCCCACAAAGAATCACACAAAAGCACCACTTTATATCTGGTGTTTACCAGTGATGTGATCATAAGGAAATAAGTCATTCTGCATTAAAAAGCTTTAAAAAAAAACAAAAACACTGAATTTACTAAATTAATCTTAGTCGACTAAAGTTGTCTTCACATGATACGAAATTTGGTCTCCGCCCATCACGAGGTAGTGCACAGAGCTTTGCAGAGGCAGCAGGTATAATATGTCACCAAAAAGAGCACAAGGAACGCCATTCACCATTACCAGGCAACAACAATATTTGCAGCTGCTCTAATTGGTTGCGCTTTGAAACCGCGGTCAAAGTTGAAATAATTTGAACCATGAGCGCATCGCTCGGTGGCGATTTCGGTATGCTCTCCCCAAAGGAAAACAATGGCACAGCCAGCTTAGAGCGATTTTACTGCTGATCATGTGTGGGCGGCTTAAGACAAAAAAGACCAATTAGTCAACTAATCGACTAAGAGGGGGCTGCCCTACATACGTACATGTAAGGAAGAAACCAGATTCCGGTGAAAAATCTAGGGTAAATGTTCTTGAAAATGTGCTTTATACAAGCCTGGTGTCATGACTTCATGTGCTGGTGGGCGTATGAATGGTTGGTTGTGTGTCTGGAGCAGAGCTCTGCGTTGGGCTCATCTGCTTTACAAGCTTATAAACCATGATCTAGTAGGCAACCATAACAGCTCTAGGACACGTTCCTCTTCAGACTGAGGGTGTGCAGAATTAATACCAAGCAATATGTCGGTTTAAGTTTGCCTTTTTATTTATTCATCTTTTTATTAATTCACTTATTTATTTACTCTTCTGATCATTCTGATTCAAATTTTCAATTTTATTTATTTATTTTTATTAATTCCTTAATATTTTCATTTATTTTTGCATTTACTTTTAATTTATCTATTTTTGCACTTCACTTCACTTTTGCCCAATTTCTGCATGATCTTCCCTTTGCATTTCACCCCTTATTTATTTCTTCAAACGTATTTATTTCTGTATTCTTTTATTTATACATTTCTTTTTACATTTCTTTATGCATTTCTGCCTCATTATGTATTTATTTATTGAGTCATTTATTAATTTATCTTTTATTTTGTCAGGTTCCGTCCTCCATACTTTGTAGGAATATTGTCTTTTTCGGAATAAGGACAAAAAACTGAATATTTTGTGCATGTAAATGCAGTCACCGTTTAGCTAGTGATCTTTTCTTACCCCTGGTGTACCCTACAGCTGTATTACTACAGGGGGACTTACCTCTGACTCTGAGTCATCATGGGAGAGAGCTCGTCTGTAGCGCACCTTGCTGTTCCCCCGCGAGTCCTCCTCTCTCTCCTCCAGCTTTGCTTTTGTCTTGTGCTTCTTCATAAGGAAATTATCTACCACCCAAAACATGAGGGCCTAAAGGAAAACACAGAAAATACTGTGGTGAATGATATTTCCCCCAAAGGGAATTAACAGAAGTATTGTTTTTGTTATACACCAAAACTCTGAAGATTTTATTTTACATTCATACACACACAAGACAATGACCATGGTATGAATCTCACTAGACATGTGTAGCGTTGGTGTAGCAAGAGCTGTTAAATCAGGGTGCAAAGGAAAACACATAGTAACAGCAGACTTACGTTGACGAAGAACGGGACGATGAGCATGACGATGGCCAGTTCCAGGTCAGGATTCTGTATGGGGTTGAGGTGAGCCAGCTGCGACACACAAACATATACAACACAAGCTAAGACATCAGCATTTACACCGCAACACAGACAGCACACCGAGCCTTAGACTAGAAAGTTCAAAGATCAGCACTAGAGGCAATAATAAAGTAGCAGCATGGTCCACTGGAGCACACACCACAACTTGGAAACTACTAAGGATCATCAGAAAGAGAATACCGTCTGCAAATGGAAAGTAATCTAAAGAAGTGTTTACCATACGTGAAGATTTGCTGAACAGATTTGCTGAGGGGATTGTGAAGGTTTTAAATCAATGAGCATGCTCTACAGTATTTAGAAAAGCCCTCATGTGTTTTTTTGTTCACTAATTGCATCGTCACATGATGCAGAAGCACCATGAAATGTCAATAGTAGTGTGTAGCAACTCATAATGTAATAACTGCGCATAATATCATTATTTAAATGTAACAAAAGCTCATAATGTATTAATAAGAACATAATGTAATAACAGTTTTGTTCATAATGTAATGTCATTACATTATGAGAACATTATTACATTATAAACTTAGCAACAAAAAATAAGTTGTATAATGTAATAAATTCAGAGCATAATGTAATCATTTTCTTGTTGTGTTTCTAGTTGTAAAATGTTGTTGTACATTTACAAAATAAACATTGGGTTGATAGTAAAGTGTCTCTTGCATCATGTATTTAATAAAAGAAGGGTTCCCATACTCCAAAATAAAAGTACTGAAGAACTGGAATAATTATGTGTTGAACAATTATTTCACATGCTAAGAATCACCAGTATATTAAATTCAGCATCGTCTCTGTAAAGGTTCTCATTTGTCCAGTTCACTGGATATCTTGTAGTCTCACATCCAAGAGGCTGAACTGATTGATGAAAATGTCCTTGCTTTAAATTATCTCCTCCACTTGTAAAACTAGAGGGTTCCTGTACCGTAAAAAGACAAGGAGAGTACTTTTTTTTTTTATTATTATTATTATTACATTATGCACTAAATTTATTACATTATTCAACTTTTTTTTGCTGAGGTTATAATGTAATAATGTTCTGTAAACTGTTATTACATTATGCGCTCAAGGTTTTATTACATTATGTGCTGATTATAATTTATATTGTTTATAGTTGATCATCTCTGTGTCTAACTGGGGCTCGGCTTTTAAATGAAGTTTTACGGTATTTTCAAATCGATTCAACTCTTTTTTTCTGACCTTCTTCCACTGGGGGATGAGGAGGACCAGCATGATGAGGACTTTCTCAAACATCATGATGAGGATGTAGAGGATACACTGGCCCAACCACGCTGTGCACTGCACTGGCTCCCCTACACACACACAGGAAAAGACAGGCAGATTACAGTCAAATAAATCTGCTTAGGTATGTGTACAGCTTATGTAGCACAGATCAATATTAGATTTCACTGCTTCAGTGAGACACAAACTGTTTCAGAGACAAAAGAAGGAAAGAAATGACATTGCAGCACTGCAGTACTGAGGGCAGCTACTGCCCTCCATTGGGCATTACAGGAATGTGCTGGAGCTCCCATTTCACCACTCACACACACAAGGTCCTCACCGTATTCACCAAAACGCAGAGAGTCCCACTGCCTCCACTCTACAATAGCACTGACGGCTCTCACCCCGGCATAGATCAGCAACATGCCCAGAGACGCATCCAACAGGAAGTTAATGAGGTATCTGGGAGACACAGAGGAGTGAATGTAATTTGAATCTGCAGTTAAGAGCTTTCCTGCTGGACAGCCGAGGGATTCCAAGTTAGAAATCAACACTTTGTGTATACTAATCTAAATAACCTCCATTTTAAGGCGAGACACCACTGGCAAAAACACTGTTTTTCATTCACGGGTCAATTTTGAGATTGTGGGCTATTTTGCTTCCGTAACATGTCTTCTGTCAGACTAGTGGAAAGAAAACATCCAAAATACACATTTAGGTATTTTACTACACTGTGTTTATTTGCGTCTGTAGATTTCTCCTAAATTCACCAAGTTTATAATAATGCCTCTTTTGCATATTTAAACATAACATTTCAGAAAACTTGTAAAACAAAAAAAATGTCTTAATGTAAGTAGGGATGCACTGATACCGATACCAGTATCGGGTATTCGGTCTGATACTGTGCTCATGTACTCGTACTCGCAAAACGGCTCCGTAGTGTGACACTCTAGTGTCTTCAAAATGTATGGAATTTTACAATCTATGTCCTTCAAGGCTGTTTTCTCAAAATGAGTTTTTTCTCAGACTGAGTCAGAAATCTGCACTTCAGTAGCACCACACTTTCCAGTTTCATTCCTATCAATATTCTGAAGGTTTCTACAGAGGGGTTTGTTCATATATCATTCATAGCCTGATTTATAAAACATTTTATTCCTAAAAACATGGCAAAAACAGATTTTTTTTAATGGTTGTTGACAGTTTTTTTTCTGATTTATGTAGTGATAATAACATATATCCAACATTCCCTCTGTAAAACCCTTTAACTCTAATATGTCAACAAAATGAAACAAGATTTTTTAACCTGGCTTTATCCAATGTTCAGATTTCTGTTCTGAAAATGTAAGCAAATTAACACATTTGATAAAATAATGCCTAATTTGCATATTTAAACATAACATTTCAGAAAACTTGTAATACACAGAATAATTGTCTCAATGTAAGTAATCAACTGGGGAAGTTTCATGATGATATCTATTAGTTAATTTTTTTACCCTATTCACCTGGGGGTAAATCTATCTGTAACATGCAGAATCAGGTAACTCAGAAGAGAACAGTCAAATACAGGATGGACTTACAGCGAACAAGGATCCGCCTCTGTGAGGCCTGACAGGTAGACATTAGCAAAGTGGATAAACAGCATCCCGATGGCCTGTTTTGAGGTGTCCAGGAACCTGCAGAGAGAAACAGGACGCTTGATTTGCTTCCAGCGGGATTCATTTGCAAAGAAATGAATTAAAGCTGGCTCAGCCGCCTCACCAGATCCTCCAGGGTCTCCTCTCATGTTTTGGCTCCCTGAAGCGTTTCACTGTGGAGGAAAGAGTGCACCACAAAGATAGTGGGATTTTAATACAGATCACTCTCACAAACAAAGAGTCAATCAAACAGAATATCTTTTGTTTCCATTGTGTGACATTGGGCCTCATGCAGGAAGAATAATAAGCAAAAATAAGACAACAAATGTTCTTATCCACGATTCGTTCTTATTTTGTTAGTGCCCATTGATTTCTGGGATTCACCAATGTTTTCATATTATTCCTGCCAGCTTGAAGCATCTGGTCACTTGGGTCTACATTTTGGTGGAAGTTGCAAAGTTGTAGCACATATGCCTGATAAGTTTTAAACTTTAGACGGTTGCTGTAGTGCCACCATCAGGACTATTGGCCCACAAAGCCAGCTGAGGAAGTTTGGCGTAGGACTGTACCTATGTACAAAGTTTGGTTTATTTTCATGCATGGGAAGTAAGACATCCTGGGAAGAAGGAGGAGAAGAAGGAGGAGGAGGAGGAGCAAGCCCCCAGGAAGAGCACCAGTCGTTGATCCCTATTTTCGTAGTGGCCAAACGGTGGTACTACACCTTCCGTGTCCGTCACACGCCAATGGGCCCAAAAATACTTTTTCCCATAGACTTACATTGGGAAAGAGATGTCTGTAATTCCGCGGATAATTTTTTTTGAGGTGAATCAACTTCCCACAATGAACACTCTAATAGCCCTTATTTAAATCATTAGGTCCTAAAAGTTTTAAAATGCAATAATAGCCGAAGAAGAAGAAGAAGAAGAGGAAGAAGAAGAAAAAAAGAAGAAGAAGAATAAGAAGAAGAAAAAAGAAGAAGAAGAAGAAGAAGCCTGGTGCCCGGCCCCCAATAAATAAGTCCTGTTTGTGTTACAAAGATAAACTCTGCAATAACTATGTGTACGTACATATATATGGGGTGTCTCAGTTATGGTCTTTTTAGAAGACCTCACTTTAATGAATCCTGTTGTGTGAAGGAGTAAGAAGGGTTTTATGCAAGAAGGCTCACCACTGAAAGCAGTGTAAGTCCAGCACAAATAAAGCTCTTGCTCTTCTTCACAATAGTGTCTTGTTTTTCATGACACCCCCACTACCATTGCCTTTTAACTCCTGTGACACAGGGCTGCATAATGAGAGTGGACCTTCACCATGTTATTATGCATTGTTCAAAGCTTGCTGTGATGCCTCAGCTGGACTATTTCCTTCTACACAAGCCCCTTAATTCACAGAGAACACATCCGACAACCTCAAAACTATCACTAAAATACTGTGGTGTTGCCCAACCGTTTACTCAACTGCTTTTTCTGTTTTCATGCGGGCGAGCTATACTGCGAGCTGTGACCTCAGTTTCTGCTCTGAGCACAAGCGTGACTTCAGACTAAACACACCCTGTGTGCAGCTGGGTGTGAGATGTGGACGCAGGCAGAGGCCTCATCCTACTCCTCCTGCTCAGAGAGCTGCCTCAAGAAAAAAGGAAAGGTCTAAAATGTTGGACATTCCTCATCGCTGCGAGGCTACTGGGACACACTAAACTGCTCTCATTAGGTCACACAGCTGCCAGACACTGACTGAATGGAACCATGAAGCCCAAGTGTTATTTTTCTTTCTACGCAAATCTTTCCATGTCTATATAAAAAGGAGTTTGGCTGCTCAACTCTAATGTAAAGCCACTTTTACCAGAGTTGGAAACAAATCTGTGCCAAATGATTCACCGAGAGAGATTAAACAAGCTTAGTGCACAACCCTTGTGAAAAATCAGTTTTTTGAAATGCACAAAAACCAGTTCTTATAAAAACACTCCCAGTAAAGAGGGATGATTATAGCTTTTATGGTGAAGCAACTGTAATAGTCACTTGAGGTAGTGTACCTTACTTTGCACATGTTATTCTACATCTACAATAGGACAGTTTTTGTCTGCGGATGACTAGAGCATGCTCAGACTTGCCAACAGCATCTCTTCTGATCCCTCGCATGTTTTAAATGGGGAGTATCAACTTCTGCCCTCCAAGAGGCAATTTAGAGTCCCTACATTTAATCGGATCAGGCTGAAGAACGCTTTTGTCCATCTTGGTGCTAAATAATGATTAATGTGCTGCTAAGGAGATGTAAATCCAGAGGACAGATGGTAATTTTTTAATGGGTTATGTATGGTTAATTGTGATGTGTTTTGTGTTTTTGTCTGATGTGTCCTACTTGTCTGTTTGTTATGGTAACAGTATGTCTATTGTGTACTTTTTCTCAAACTGAGCTGCCTATGGATGCAAAATGAATATTCTTCTTTGTGATAATTTGTAATACTATGGTGATCATGTGGTTGCTGATACCATATACTGTAGGTGAGGCCATATCCGCTTTGTCTGTTTGTTTTTAAGCCTTGACGAAGTGGTGGAAACATGTTGGCTTGTTAATGATTTAGCTGCTACAATAAAGGCTTTTTAATATATTTCATTCCTCGTTGCCACTTGTTTTACTATTTCAGAGTGCCTGGATTGCCTTCCTGTCTATCTCCATAATATCGCGATATTCGACATTTTCTTACACCTCAAATACAGACATTTGCATAAAGCAAGCATATTTGCCCACTCCAATGTTGATAAGAGTATTAAATGCTTGACAAATCTCCCTTTAAAAGGTACAGAACAGATAAAAAAAGTGTGATTAATAGTGATTAATTATGCACAATCATGCAATTAAATACTTTAATCGATTGACAGCCCTAATTATTATTATTATTATTAGTATTAGTATTGTTATTATTATTATTATTATTATTATTATTATTATTATGTAGCAGGAAAGGTCAAACATGTGCCAGGAAGTGTAGAGAGTAAGTAGCAGATATTATTAACAACAACAGCCAATAACTTGGAACACCATTGAACTGTAAAGCCCTGCATTGAGCTTTAAAAAGAACAAATCTTACTATTGTTTGCTTTTTCCTGTTATAGACTGAGTGCATGAGCCTCATCAGCTGATATCAATATCTGATTAACTCAGTGATCTGATTGGATAATTGCCCTGCCCCATCAGCAGCTAGGTGTCAGATATCAGACACACACACACGCACATACTCACACATCAGCGTGCTGAAAGCCATCACAGCCAGAAGTCCTTGCAGGAAAATCCCAAACGAGTCCATCAGGGCTCCATTCTCGCACCCCCGTGTGTTATCAGTACCTGGTGGTGTCGGGCTGGCTGCAGGCACCGACGTGTTGGTGAAGGACACAGCTTGCAGCCCTGCTCCTGCTCCTCCTGCTCCTGCTGCCAACATGTTGACACCACTAACAGCAGCAGCAGCCATGGGACAAGACAAGAAGAAGAGCTGGACGACACTGACTGATAAAGGAGCTGTACTGTCCTCCTGTCCTCCTTCTGTTGGTCAGCTAATCGATACGTTCAGCCGGACAGTGTTGGGTGAAAGATGGTGACATCCTCTCCCTCTGAAGCAGCCTCTCATCCTCCTGCTTCACACATCCATGCTGCACTCATCTCTGGTTGTTAAGGTTACCAGAAGTTAACCGACATTAAACATCAATAGCTAGTTTAAAGCTAATATTGGTATTAAACACACCATGTAGCTACTTAAACACACTAAACCAGTGTTATAACTTATTTATAATGTGTATTACAGTGCAGGTCAACCGGAAGTGACATTTTAGCGACAGATAAACGTCCATAGTAATAAAATAAAGACGTTATTAGCTAGCTAGCCATCAAGCTAACAGTCCCACTAAGCTAACACTAAGCTAGAAAACTTCTATTTTTTATCTCATAGGTTGAAAACAGCAGGTTCCTCTCGACTTTAACGTCTATCAAAACGGCTCGTCTGTGTATTTATAAATATATATTTTGTAATATATGAATAATTGCAGGTCACGGCTCTCCTACATCCATCCAGCTGCTTCTCTGCCCGGCAGTCAGTCAGAGCCCACTCATGTTGACAGACGTGGTGTGACGTGATCCCTACGTAAGTGCGTAAGTGCGTAACACCACCCCCCGAACTGCACGCTGGGAAATGTAGTCACAAACACACCCAGGCAGGCTAAAATCTTTTCTTTCTTTCTTTTTCTTCTTCTTCTTTCTTTCTTTCTTTTTTTTCTTCATTTCTTTCTTTCTCTTCTTCTTCTTTCTTTCTTCCTTTTTCTTCTTCTTTTCTTTCTTTCTTTTTTTTTTCTTCATTTCTTTCTTTTTCTTCTTCTTTCTTTCTTCCTTTTTCTTCTTTTCTTTCTTTCTTTCTTTTTCTTCCGTTCTTTCTTTCTTTTTTTTTCTTCATTTCTTTCTTTCTCTTCTTCTTCTTTCTTTCTTCCTTTTTCTTCTTTTCTTTCTTTCTTTCTTTTTCTTCCTTTCTTTCTTTCTTTTTTTTCTTCATTTCTTTCTTTCTCTTCTTCTTTCTTTCTTCCTTTTTCTTCTTCTTTTCTTTCTTTCTTTCTTTTTCTTCTTTCTTTCTTTTTCTTCTTCTCGTCCTCCTCCTCCTTCTCTTCTTCTTCTTGGAAATGTATTCACAAACACACCCAGGCAGCATGGATGTATTAAAATCTCTCTTATCGAGATATGATGTTTTGTGATACTGTGTTGATTCTCAAAAACATATTGAATATTAATTAATAGTTTGTATGCAAAGATTAACTCAGTCAATAGTTCATTTAATTTGCAAAAGTATGTGCCCTCTCAAAGTAGTGCTATGATGTTAGATGTTGCAAATGCAGATCCCACTGTTCTGATTGTATAAAAAAGTAACTTTTTTACTCAGATTTTATGCTTATGATGGCATGTTCTTTAAACTATGACAATTTCCCTAAAATTTGAAAAAAAAAAAAAATTGCAACATATATGCACAATGAGATTTTTGATACATAATCATCAGTAATGTGGATATAATGACAAAGTGGGTAAAGGCAGATAATAGAACAGCTAGAAGAGTCTGGTAAGTTCAGAAAATGACATCCCTTTACTGTAATGCAGCCTTTAAAACCACGAAAAGACAATTTAGGCCCAGGCAGGCTAGAATAATCTTCTACTTCTTTGGTGTTTATTGGCGGTTGGCAAACCAGCTTATAAGTGCATTACCGCCACCTACTGGACTGGAGTGTGGAGCAGTAAATTAGCAGGAAAAAAAAAAAAAATAATATAAAAATAAAAAATAAAAAAAAAGAATACTTATTAATAATAATAACAATAATAATACTAATACTAATAATAATTAAATTCTCTCCATTATTCCTGTTGCCCTTAAGTAATTAATTAGAAAATTGTGTACTTTCTTAGATATCTTTCCTAGCAGATTCCCCATTGTAATATTTCCATCATCTACTCCTGATAGCAATTCCCTTCTTTCTTCGTCATATTTGTTGCACTCTATAAGAACATGCTTGACAGTTTCCGGTTTATTACAGTGCGTGCATAGTCCAGTTGGGTGCTTGCCTATTCTATGGAGTGTTTGGTTTAATCCTGTATGTCATATTTTCAGACGAGTAATGACCATCGGCAGGCTAAAATTAGTTGTTGCACTGTTTTTAATTACAACCTTCTCTTTAAATAGCGCAGTTATAATCTTCAAATATGAATGAAAAAACTGCTCCATTGCTTTGAGTACAGTAAACTACAAGGAAATTAGTAAACAAAACACCTACCGAGGTTTTTCCTCACACAAAATGAAGCACATTACAGTAAATCACACTACAAGAACAGGTAAAAAGGGGAAAAAAATGATTTACAAAAGCATTTTGAGAATATCTTCTTGCTTTAAAACTGCCCATCATAAAGGTAATTGTTAAAATAATAATTATTTAGTATGAAATGGCTCAAATAATCAACTGTAGCTGTATTAGTTTTAACCATACACCCCATTATGAGAAAGTTTAGGCGTACTCTGTGCAATTATACAGTATATTTAGGGGATTTACACATTGCTTATTCAGAAAGTTAATTGCTCAATAGTCTAGTTTTTTTTCTTTCGAATCACCCTGTTGCGCTAGAAGATATTTGATTATATACATTATATACAAACATGCACATCATGGAAATCTATCATCATATTTGCATAACCACCATACAGTATATGGTTTTGCTTGTGCTTGCATTACAGAGTCTTTACAATGTAAACTGCTCTTACATATGGTAGAAGCTTGAACAAGAAAGCAATTTGATCTCTTGAGATGAAGGCCCCATTTACATCTGTAATTCAGCTGGATAACATTTGCAAATAGTGTTAGTAGAGTATAAATGTCTGGTGTTTGCACTAAAATCTAATTCCTTATCATGACTGTTATTTCAATTCTATTAACAGTATATCTAGTTTAATATTACCTATGGCTTTCAATTAACTTTCAAACCGTATTTATTCTATGCAACTTGTCGTTTTAGTTAGCTATTTTTGTGTTAATTTATGGGCCAAATGAATATAAGTGAGTCTCAGCTTGGAGCTCTTGCTGTGAAATGCATTTTGTTCAAAACAATGTTTGTGTTTAAGTGCTTCAATGTAAGTGGGCTGTCATATACTGTGTTTAGCCTCATCTGCACCAAAAATGTTGAGCATCTTTTCAATGAAATTAGACGTCAGTGTGAAATCACCAGATTAGACAATAGCAAATGTTGACCAGTGGATACCAAATATTCTAGGGCTGAGTAGGACAAGTAAAAGCTGTGATTCAGTGGTTTTCTCTTTCAGAGACAGCAGGGCGGGCTGGAAATCCTGAATGGAGTTGTAGCACTGGCACTCAGTCATCCTCATAAAGAAAGAGGGAATAAAAGAGGAGAATCCGAGACACTCTGAAGACACAAATAAGTTAAGAAGCCTTTATTATATCATAGCTAGAAACTTGGAAGTGAGTCTTTGATGATGGCTTGCTTTTTTGTTTTGTTTTTTTTGCCAAACATGCTGGGATTAATAAAGGCTTTTACTCTTATTTATGACATCAAAGTGTCTTGAAGTCTTCCGTCTTTCAGTCCTCCCCTGTGTCTTTCCTAAAGAGCACCTTAGCTCTTCTTCTTTGTTCTTTTTTCAATGATCAGAAGCTGTATCTTCGTCCACCTCATGTCCATGCTTTTCTGACACAATGTGGTTTATGCAGGATTCTAAAAGGATGTCCAGTGTTGGAAATGTCAAAATTGGAAAATACAGTGTTTTTCACAGAATCAACACACAGAACAGTATGTAGTCACATCCGTGTTTACTGTTCACTCCCCGTCAGCTACGTAGCAAACTGCTGATAAAATGCCAGCTTCACCCTCTCAATGTGATGGCACAGCTTGATGGCCGGTCCCAGCTTCAGGTCCATACACTCCTGCACTGTGGGCAGGTTCAGCAGCAGCAGCGCCTGTCCGTCAATCTCCTATGAAAACATGAATTCATATCACATGAAAATTAGTTTTGGCTGGTAAAGTGATGTTCTGTATTTGTGACCATGGATATAATACAAGTGTATAATGTACTTATTGCAGTAGAGTGGAGTGAGCTCTCATCCTGAGTGGCCTTTGAGTCTGTGAGTATTTCTTACCTGATCCAAGAAAATCCGTGCAAGAGGCGCACAGTCGGTGGTCCTGATGAAGCGAACCACATCAGTAATGCTCCACTCCAGGGGGCTGGTGTCCAAACACAACTTCTGAGGAGGCTCGATCTTTGAGGTCTATGAACACACAGATATGGTGAATCAGACAGAGACTCACAGCTGAAGTGGAAAGGCTCACAGCTAATGCTGAGGAGAAGGGTAGCAGACCTGAACATTTCATAAAAAGAAACACCGGCTGCTTGAGTCTTGTTGATTTTCTCATAAGCTGTTCAGAGCAGGTTCAGGTCACGGTGAAAACATTGTTTAAATTTGATTGAAATGGATTAGTTAGGTAGAAAAAGTTGCATTTGATGGAAGGGGCAGAGAGGTGGGATTGTGCATACAATCTTTAATTTTATGCTGGCAAGAATTTGTATTTTACGCCTAGTGGTACACAATAGAGTATTCATTATGGGCCGTGTCCACCAAAGCGTTTTTTCCTGAGGGCAGCGTATTTTTTTAATGCTTTGCAATGACAGCGCATTTACATTATGATAGAAACGGCAGCAGCATGACGAGGCGCTGAGTGTCTATTCTGCATTTGGTGTTTTTTTCAGGTCTCCAAGAAAAACACTGCGCTCGTCACTGTCACTTCTAACCCAGCCATCCAATCACAGTGGAGGAGGGTTGGGGGCAAATATCCTACCACAAAGACGTGAACAAATGTGTTTTATTATGGGTATGTTGTGGTCTTATTGTTTTTGTTATGCTATTGTTTTATTGTTTTTACTGTGGACTTTATCTTGTCCTCATGTCCGGAGCATTTGACCAAACGAATCTCCCCGTGTGGGATAATAAAGTTGATCTGAATCTGAACCAAACGATCATACTCACCAAGATGTTTCCTCGGCCACAAAATCTCATGAACCGACATGACCAGCGGGTCCGTCCTCTCTCCCTACGTGCTCAAGCCTTCCCTTCATCCAGAGCGAGTACTCTACCTTGTGCCGATATGTTTACTTCCGTGGATATTCTGTATCATAGCAACCAGTTGCAACCAAAGCGGCTCAACTGAAAAAAACCCTGCGCCTCCAAAGCGCCCTCAAGCGCTCCCAGCTGAGCGTTTTCAGAAGAGCGTCTGGCGTTTTCAGCTGGGATAAAATGCTTTGGTGGACACGGCCCCTTAAAGACACACTGTCTGGAACGTAAACTTGGATACCAGAAGATAAATATTTTCAAAAGCATTTGTTGTTACCTAGTCATTTTAAAATTCTTCCTGACTTTCATTACCTTTGGTGAAGGAGGTCGGTTCTCATCGTCAGAGAATGAGGGCGAGCGGGGTTTCCGGCGCCGGCGTGTGGGCCTGGGTGTCGCTGGTGGGGAGGGCGACGGCGTGGTGGGCTGAGACTTCCCAATCGACTGTTCAGAATCATCCTGGAGGTCGTCCTGCAGCTCAGAGCCAGAGTCACTCAGGGAGTCATCTTCATCGAGATCTTCTTCCTCTCCACTGCCCTGTGAGCAAAAGACACGGAAAACAAACAGTCCATTAGCAAGTAAAGTGTGAGGAAGAATCAAGGTTAACAATGAACTTATGCATCCTTTAATGTAATCAAGGAAATATGAGCATGCGTTACCTGTGGAGACCCAGCAGGCGTGTTGTCCACTGAGGCTGAGGAGCGTCTCTTCTTATGTACAAAAAGCTGCTTCCTCCTCTTCCTCCTCCTCCCTCTTCTCTTCACTCCACCCTCCAGGTTGGAGTGGCCCCCGGGTGGACGGCCAACGCGTTTACTCTTCTTCTTTCCATAGTAATATGCTGACGACAAGACAACAGGCTTTATTGTGAAATGTTGCATTTAGACATGTCTGAAAGAATTGAATACGTCATCAATATAGATGGTAATTAATTAATTTTTAATATGTGCATTCTCTACAGGGAGAGCATTGATAAATAGGCTGTAAAAGCACGTCTGTGGAGTATATGTGCTGTCTGAGTGATATGAAAACTTAAGAGACCGAACATAAAGTGTAATCATTTGTCTGTTGCTATCAAATTGCATCAGTTTCTTAACCCAAACACTGCAGTGCAGCAGCAAGTAAACATACCAACAAATCTGGGACTTTGTGCCGTCAACATAGTTCAGCAGAAGATGAAAGCAAACCAACCAAATATTCATTGCCTGTGGAAAGTTATTGCATTTTCTAAATCACAAATTCTGTTCCTCTGCTTCACAGACTCTCTATTCATTAAGGCATCATTTATGTACTCGTTGATTATTTCTATTCATGAGCAACACAAATTAAATGAACTGAAGGTTGCTGGAAAGGGAGAAATTAATGAGCTTTGTGTTTCATTACAGGGAGTTTGAATAATGTTTAGAATTAAAGTCACAACTGCCAAGCAAGTATAGAGATTTCTAAGCTATTACAATCGCAGCAATTAGAGGTTCATCGTCTGCTTTGATAAGAAAGCTTCTGTTCAATGAGCAGTCTCTCGTTCTGTAAACCACTTACTGTATTTGGTCTTGGTGAGGACAGAGCAGTTCTCCGAGCAGCGCTCTAGAACCATGCGAGGTCCAAACAGGTTCGGGCAGCACTCTAGCTTGATGCAGGTTTTCCTGCAGAAGTCTGCCACGCGGTCTGCAGTGCGGACTATTTCCACAGTGGCCCGGTAACTCTTTCCCTTGTACCTGACATTGAAAGAAAAGAAAGGTTAAACAGTAAATAAATAGTGATAAATCTTTCGTATTTCCACACAATATTAGATCGTAAAAAATGTATATTTTCAAAAACCAAGTGCCAAACGTATCTGACTAAAGCTCCTATTGTGTTCATGTTTGATCTAACAAGGTTACTACGACCAGCAAGGTCTCCCTTAAAGGGACAGTGTGTAGGATTTGGCGGCATCTAGTCGTGTGGTTGCAGATTGCAACCAACTGAGTACCCCTCTGCTCACTCCTCCCTCTCCAAGACTGCGGTAATGTGAGCTGCTGAGTGCAAAATCCTGTTCACCTCGCTCAGAGGCCATCCTTAGCATAATAACACTAGGTTAGGAGCAACGGAGCAAGTCAGGCTGGCGGTACCACGGTTTTGCACTCTGCGGCTCACTTTAACACAATTTCACAAGTGTGACGGAGAACTACGGAGGCCTTCAGGTAACATAAAAACATGAAAGGCTCTCTCTAGAGCCAGTGTTTGGTTTGTCCGTTCTAGGCTACTGTAGGAACATGGTGGAGCAACATGGCGGACTCCATGAAGAGGACCCTATGTAGTTATGAAGGACTCATTGTAAGCTAACGAAAACACAACGATTCTTAGTTTCAGGTGATTATACATTAATGAAAACATAGTTATGAATATCATATTCCATTTCTGCTAATAGATCCCCCCAAATGCTACACACTGTTCCTTTATAAGTAACTCAGATGCTGTCGGCTATATCGTTGCTTTAATGAAGTATCAGGAGCTCGTGCTGGGTTCATTAATTTCCACTTGTCCATTCAAGTACGTGTTTAATCCAGCATATGGATCCTAAAATAGGCCAGCTGTGAACACTCCTACTACTCCTGCAGGTTTTTCTACAGAATGGAGTATTTTGGGCCGAGGATTAAATGGTGCTTCCCCTCACTTGGCTTTGAGCGTCTCTCCGTGGCCCTGCCAGCGGCTCTCCTGGTCCAGCTGCAGCTCTCTCAGCACACGGCTGGGCTTGTACGCCGAGTTTATCAGCAGACTCAAAACCTGGACACAAGACATGCAGAGAGTTGCGACACTTACTATACAGGTTATCTGCAGGTTAAAGGTTTATGTCTTTTATTTTTTAATTGTGCTATGTGTAGCATTTTAACATCAAACAGTTACCATTTTCATTTTGAGAGAAGACTTTCATTACTGTTACTGTTACTATTACAAATGTGAGGGAAATACTGAAGAAAGAGGAATGAGAGAATGTATTTACTGAGAAGGAGCACAAGTAGCAACTTCCTCTTTTTGTCAGAATGCAGTAGGTTTCAACACCATGGTGTGAGATTGAGGACATCAGTCATCTCCAACATGATTTCATTTGTTTCAAGTAAATATTCAAAGTATTCAACTAGTTAAACAATTATAAGACTAAGTCTGTCTCTGAAACCACATACCACGCACTACATACCCAAATTGTGTACTATCATTCAACATACTTTTGCATGAATAAACAGTAGTTTTTATCTTTTTGGATGCACTGAGCGGTAATTTTACGTTGTCACTTCCTGAGAGCCTCCTTGCCGGTTGGAGATGTGTAACCATGGTAACCCGTAACAACCTCATGTGACCAAAATGACGATTTGCGAGGATCAATGTCTGAAATCTTATACTTACACTTAAATTGAAGCGCTATTGATGTTACCGAGCTGTCCTTCAACGTCAGTTATGAACGTTGTCGTCACAAAGTACAGCTGAGGCTGATGGGAATGCCATTAGGTTTTGCAGGTATTTGGTCACAAACCAAAGACTTGATGCTATATGGAAAGCTAAGGGTCCCTCAAAGCTTACAATTTGGGAACCCCGAATGTCTGTCCCAAGCTTTATGACAATTAGGGGGTGTCGCGATATACCAGTCTTGACGATAACTGGGATATTTAAGAAATGAAACATTGATATCATATTAATAATACACCTATGATAATATGGTGTAAACAATCCAGCGTGTCTTAAATCACAGTTTTGTGCAGTTATGAATTTGACTGATAGCATTATTTATTTATTAAAAAAAAATAGATATTATAGATATATCTATAGATATTGCGATAATATCGTTGTCTTTTGACCAAGATAATCGTGTAGTGAGAATCTGATATCGCGACAGCCCTATTGACAATCTATTCAATAGTGGCAGACCCAGTGACCGACATTGCCATCCACAGCTAAACAAAAACCCTGAACATATCACCATCAACCTTCCTGTTTGTATTTAGTGACTGAGGGATGATACCTGTTTTGTGTTATTCATACAGTAAACAGCTGGACTGGCCCCTCTCACCTCTTTGAGCACAAGGACACAGTTTCCAGGACCAATGAACTGAGGAAGCTCTGCGATGCGTCCCTTGTTAAGGTAAGGCCCAGAGAAACAGCGATGGTTGAAGTAAATCTTGGGACTGCAGTATTTCCCGTTTCCCTGTCCTGCACGTGGACACAAAATGAGATACAAATGATGACACAACCACAGATTACACAGAGAGTCAGTAGATGGGACTTTTATCACAGATTGGGATCCCTCAATGGGACCTGGGATGATGCACTCACCTGTCTCTGAATGGTAGGCCATCTGCTGCTTGACAGCGTCAGGTGACGATGACTTCGGTGGAAGTCGGCTGTAAAGTGAAAATTGAGTGAGATGTTGAAAGGCAACAGGGCTCGATCCATTCAAACCGATAAACCAGTCAACACCACAGACTGTATATAAAGATGGACGACATGACAGCTCCCCAAAAGTGAAGCCAAAACATCTCGATCGCCCCCTAGTGGCTGGTTGCACTATAGGTCATAAATCCCGATACTCTCTATGTCAGCAAATGGGACATGGGCCAAACTAAAAAGTCAAAGTACTCGTCAAATTAATTTTTCCCAAAGATGGTTTCTGTCATTTTAGGTAGTTATTATCACGCTGATGTTAATGTGTTCATTCTTCTGATAAGTTTGGAATTGATTAGTTATTAGATGCGATAAAAAAGGGGGTGAGACGTCATGATTGGCAGCTGTGATTGACAGCTGCTCTGAGGGAAGTAGTCGCGGAACCGGAGGCTCGGGAATTTTACGAGAGGAGAGGTAACTTTAACTTTCCATAACCGGCACCAGTCTGTCTAATAGAACATGTGTCAATTTGATCATAAATGTAGTTATGAAGATATTATGATTAGTTGTTGTGTCTTTCTAGCCAAACAGCTACCGTGGTGCTAACGTACCAGCTAGGTGGCTCACGCTAACAAGCTGCGGCTGTACTCAGCATGTGACCTCGATACCACGACTCCAGCCCCCCAATCACTACTGCGCAGACTCTGGCTGCAAATGACGTAAAAATCTCAAGATGGCAGCTCCTGTGTCGGGGATATTTTCACTTTTGTACAGTGGGAGTAGTGGAGATGTGTCGTCCATCTATATATACAGTCAATGGTCAACAGCCCCACCCTTCCTCTTATACTCACTGTTTCTCTGGCTGCACCACAGCAATCTTCCTCTCTTTTTCAACTGCAAAACAAGGACAGACTAATGTGTTCCCAGTCACACACTATGACACTACGCCACTAATTTAGAAGTCAGGGTAAAAAACTGTACTATTATTTGTTACAGCATTAGTAACAGTCTCGTTAAGGCAGATGTGTGAAGATCACGAGAGTCCACTATGATGACTCATGTTGTATACCTGAGGGTTTGATTGGGTAGACGAGCGGATAGCCGTTTGTCTCACACCAGCTGACGGGGAAGATGTCGAGGGAGTCCACATGGACGATCAGCTCTGGCATGGGCTGCTTCAGTCCTGTACAAAAACACACAGCTATTAGACAATCACTGACAGTGAGCAGCGGTAAAGATATTACAGACTACATTCACCCTGGCATGGATGGCACATTCAGCTAGAGCACCTGGAAGTGACATTCATCACTCCTTAAACACTTACATCATGTAATATTTTCAAAAGAAATTAACAGTGATTTGAGCAATAAATAAAATGTATAATGTCGCACAATAGTAAAACTTAATCTACTTGTTTGCATGAGTGGAAGTATATACACAAACATATTACCATCTTTTAATTGCGCAAAGACAAGACATAGGTTCCATTCACACCATATCAGGTATTGCAGCGATTCGCTGCAGGGTTGTAGTGCAGCCGCACCGCCAGATCTGGTGTGAATGCAGTCATAGTCTTACATTTTATAATACGTAACAATGTTGTATCTGCAGTGTCTAGACATCAAAGCATCCAATAATATGGGAAAAACAAATGTCACACAGCGTTATAAATGATTTACTTTTATTTGCAGGTTAATCTGTGACAAAACATCTCGTAACATATATAAATGTTAATTTGAAAATCCAATTTTACAGGAACATGTCCATTTGTGAAGCTTCACCATGTTTACACACCTTAAAGGCCCTGAAAACCTATTATTATTATTATACAGCTTCTTACTGTAAGAGATATATGTTGCAAGGGAGATGCCGCTGTCAATCAAATCAACATTTTTGAGAGCTACTCTCACTACCTCTTTTTTAAAAAGCTCTTGTTAACACCATTTTAAAGAGTTTTTAGCTGCTTGAAACAGCAAGATGTTGTGTCTGAAGTGTTCAACACTAATTTCTGCTTCTCTAGCAGACTGTATAATCTCAGAAGCAGTGATCTTGTGTACAAGCTGGTGTAAAATACTATAATCTGTGTCTCTCACACAAATAGAAAGGGAGCTGCTCAACTAGGGAGCCAGGAAATCCAGATTAGATCCACATATGTTAATGCTCTACATCAGTGGTTCCCAACCTTTTCCCTTAGGGGACCTCTTTTCTATCATTGAGTAAACTGTCAACCCCTGACTAAGTGACATATTTTATGGATATTTCGTATTATATCCCATGCATAACAATAACAGCTAGAACAATTGATAAACTGTAGAATTAACCCAAATAATGAACGCAATAACTGCAGGAAGTTTGTGTAAAATGAGCGATTTGGATGAATTTGAGCGGATTATTTCCTGTGAATATTGCATCAGAGATGAGTTTTTTATTATTTTTAATACAATTCTCTGTTTGTATTATGTATTTTGACAATTATACATTCTCAATATGCTTTTTTCTTTTTTTGACAAATTCAGTGTTTTCTTCTCCCTGGCACTTGGTCATTGTTGTATTAGCTCTTTGGTTGTTTTAACTGCGTACTTTTCTAATGCAGGACGAGGTTGTTTAGCAGAGAGGGAAGACTCTGTGATTATAACTTGTGTTCAGGTTTTCACTGTGCCCTTATCCTGTTTATATCTTAAATAATAATCCAAACTTTAAAAATAATTGAATTTACTAGTTCTCTTCACATAAATATATGAAATGCTGAGATGTAGGCCAACTTTTTTTTGTAAAACAAAATTTTTTTAAAAAGTTGTTTTACACTCCTTAAAATCAAGAAGGACTCGCGACCCCGCGAGAAGTTTGTGCGACCCCCAAGTTGGGAACCAGCACAGGTTAATGTTCTACATGACATGTAGAGCTTTAACCTGTGCTGTGGGACATCACAGAAATGACACACGTTAAATTTCTACTTTCATCTCCTAAAATAAACACATTGTTTCAGTGGCCCCCTCTCACCTTCCAGGTTGAGCCAAAGGTATTGACCTTTGACCTTGGTGACAGTCGCCACGTGAATGTTCTCAGGTGACAGCAGGTTGATGGCCTCCAGTTTCATGGCCTCTTTGAAGCTGTGGTCACACAGCTCCTGGTAGGCAAATAGAGAGAGAGAGAGAGAGAGAGAGAGAGAGAGAGAACTCATGTGAGAGCGATTTCACTGCAAAGCGTTGTGTGATTTGTATCTGTTATGAAAACCAAACATAGTGATGACACATGGCATCATCACTGGTATTCTACTATGCTGTCTGTCAAATGGGTAAAACCTAATTTTCTACATTCTGTCGTATATGATGTTGATGTTACGATTAAGAACATTTCTGATTGTATGCGATAGCTGAATATAAAATCCATCTCCTCCAAGGTATAATGGTTACAAGACTACAGACAGAACTGACACTTGTCTGCTGTAGAGTATTATAGCATTGATCTGAGCAATGTTCAACCTCTGTTCCCCAACAACCAAACCCATACATGTGACAAGCAAGTGGGCACCAGATACAGTAGGTATCGGACTTAATAAGCTGCTAAAGCACAATGCTTTCAGAGTACTGTCAATTTCAGTCCAGTGTTCCATCATATTACAAGCTGTTGGGGGTCACCTCTCACCGTGAGTAGCACACACAGACACACATCAGTTGAGTTGACGGTGCTTAATGTGGTCCAGGACACATTCGCCTACACACTGATAAAAGAATGTGGCCATATGTGGCTATATGTGGCTCAGACCACCTCTCAATGTGGTCTGAGCGATCAGATCTCAATGCGTCTTGAGTGTACTTAGAGCTGTCCACTTGTGATCAGATCACCCAGGACGCATGTTAATATCAGGTCTGAACAGGGCCATTGGGTCTTTCACTGGTGGTGGGTTTGTACATGAACCCATTAAGGCCCAGACACACCAAGCCGACAAAAACTAACGCTCACCAACGACCCCAAACTGTCCGACGGCCGACCGTCAGTTTGGTGCGTCAGGGCCTTTACACTGAAGCCTGACCAGTGTGAACTCGGTGTAAAAGGGGAAAAAAACGGAGGTTGACTTACAGTTGGGAAGCAATGTTGAGGAGCTGCCTCAGCCTCGCATTGTTTCAGGTAATCTGCCCAGTCAAAGTCCGGACCCTGGTATCCTGTACATGATAAAATAAAGAAAGAAGGGAGAAAGAATGGACAGAAAGAGAGAAGCGAGGACAGATAACGGAAGCAAATCAAGACAGGGAAGGAAAGCATGTCTGATCTAATCATCCCCATTCCTTACTCTCTGGTATCACTGATAACCGATAAAGTGAGTGGCTATAAAAAGGGACAACATTTGACAGAGCAGACCTGGTGGGGGGCTGAGAGTGAGTCCATTTTTGAGGCTCCACTGAGTCGGGAAGATCCCTGGACTGTCTCTGTGACACAGGAAGGACCTCCAAGCACCCTCTGATTCCTCGATACCACAAAGGTCGTCCATCTTCACAAGGAAGTACTGCTCATTGAACACCTGAAGGAGAGGAGGTCATTTTAGGACACTTCCAGACATACAGTATTTAAAGTTTTTACCATCTGTTTCACTTCACCGAGTCACACTAAAGTGTGCATCAAGCGAAGACTTTACTAGACTGTACGATGAACGTTCAAAAGGATGTAGTTTCACACATGTTTGTGGTCTTTCAAGACTCTGGGGTGATCATTTTAGCTAGTGAAGACAGGGTGGTAATGAAGACAGAAAGCATAAACAACTACAGCAAATGAGCAGCAAACGAGAAAAACATTGCAGCATCGGAGAGACAGATTTGATAGGAAAGTCTGTTACCTTGGTGACAGTGGCAGGCCTGATTGAAATAGGAGCAGCAGGGTCAACAGCCTCCAGTTTCATTCCCTCCTTGAAACAATGAGCAGCGATGGCGGGCTGATCCTGAGACAAACAACACACACACACATGCAGAGTCATTTTCAAAAGCTCAGCATCCAATTAAATAATAATAATTATCAAATCTTAACTAGCAAATATGCAATAAGCAGTGATTTGTTTGGGGGCGCAAGGTTGGCAGTACCTTATTGAACTCTGCAGTCAGAGCTTCATCCTGAGGAAGGTCACTGATCCTCTGCCTCACCTCCTCCCACTCTGCCTCTGTCCGCAGGGCCAACAGGTCTAAAACAAGCAAACACACACAAATCAGCTGCTGAAGAGACGTCCAGATGACTAGGGTATCCTTTTGATTATCATACAGATATTTAACCCTAAGAGACCCACAGAGACCTGTTTTTGTCTATTTTAATGACTACTATGGGGACTAACATCATCACATATGAATAAAGTTGGGCTCATTGGATCCATAAGAGTCTCAGCTTAACAGTGATACCCAATTTATGCAATTACAAGACTGTTTATGGACCCCAGTATGTATCAAATACATCATTTTTAGAATAGGTGAAAATAACACATTTATACTGCATTCAATAAACAGCATGTTTTTGCCCCAAACTGCATGTGATTATCATAAAGTGGGCATGTCTATAAAGGGGAGACTTGTGGGTACCCATAGAACCCATTTTCATCCAGATATCTTGAGGTCAGAGGTCAAGGGACCTTTTTGAAAATCGCCATGCCAGTTTTTGGATTCCTTAGGTTTTCTAGTTTCATATATCAGTACCTTCACTCTAGCGCTAAACGTGAGCCTGCTACAGCCTCTGACAGACAGTAAAATCGGCCGAGGGCGCCGGTGCCCTCAAGGAGTGCAAGAGGTTAATGAAAAAGGTACATGTGATATAATTTTACACTGCACACTTTCTTATTTTAATAACTGAACTTATATGTGTTGCTTGTTCTTTGTTCTGGACCTCCACTCAGGTCGCCGCAATGAATTAAACAAGCAAACAAAAAACAGCGTTGTCCTCTAAAATGTTGCAACCACAAACCCCATTAACTTCTTATCAGGCGGCACTGGGTTCCAGACGGCCTTATAAACAAGATGATGTGCAGAATTAATAAGGCTGAACTTCGGTTGTTACCTTTAATTACATATAAAAAACCCTGATATCTCCCCTATTCTTTTATGAAACGATAAAATACAAGTAAGACAAAAGGCTGTGTTTACTTCTTATGCACCACTACTGCTCACTACATTTTGCAACAGCAAGGAATCCAGGTATAATAAAAGCCTGGCATTAAATATCAATGAGGCTTTAGCTGTAGTGGTAGCAGAAGGTAGATCAGCTGTGTCAGGAGAGAGATATCGCCTCCGGTGCTTCTTACACCGTGCACATTAACAAACTTTATTCACCTGAAGAGCATTAGCAGATCGTGGCCTTGAGAACAATGATCTATCTAATCCTGCATGGAAAATCAATTTCAAGGTCTACTGGTACCATCACATTTTGAGTATTGGTTCAAAGTATTATTTTTTTTTTATAAAACTCATAAAGTAATTAAACAGTAGATCTGATGTAGTGATTATATATAAATGACACAGTGTCATAGGTAATCATTAAGGCTGTCAAAGTTAACGCGATAATAACGTGTTAACGCTAATTTGTTTTAACGCCACTAAATTCTTTAACGCATTAACGCAATTTGCGTTTTTTAGGTTGTAGCAGGCTCAGTTTTAAAGCGAGACTGAAGGTACTGGTATCATATGAAACTAGAAAACCTAAGGAATCCATATTTACCAACCATGTCATACTAGCTTGTCATGAAGGAGGCTAAATAACGCTCCAAACTTACACTAAATTTTGGCGAGGAAAAACTGGCATGGCCATTTTCAAAGGGGTTCCTTGACCTCTGACCTCAAGATATGTGAATGAAAATGGGTTCTATGGGTACCCACGAGTCTCCCCTTTACAGACATGCCCACTTTATGATAATCACATGCAGTTTGGGGCAAGTCATAGTCAAGTCAGCACACTGACACACTGACAGCTGTTGTTGCCTGTTGGGCTGCAGTTTGCCATGTTATCATATGAGCATATATTTTATGCTAAATGCAGTAACTGTGAGGGTTTCTGGACAATATTTGTCATTGTAATAAATATATACATAGTACATACTACATTTGCATAAAGCAAGTATATTTGCCCACTCCGATGTTGATAAGAGTATTAAATACTTGACAAATCTCCCTTTAAGGTGCATTTTGAACAGATAAAAAATGTGCAATTAATTTACGATTAATTTCAATTAAATATTTTAATCAATTGACAGCCTTAGTAATCATATGATAATGTATAACTGAACATGCATCCAGTCTATGATCGCCAAGTGGATTCTTCATGTGTCCTTCCATCTGAAACTATTACTCATGCATGGTTTGGCAGTAAACCTCAACATTGTTTTTCCTTTTCTTCCTTTTGTTTCTAAATATAAAATCTGACCCGTGTCAGTGCCACCGACCTGAGGGAGGCCTGAGGGTGCAGCCGTGCTCTTTAGCCCAGCCTGGTGGGTGGAGGCGTGGGTGGAGGTAAAAGAGCCAGAGGGTTGCGGGCGTGTCTGGGAGGCCCTCGGTGCCTAACAGACGCAGCTTCAGCCTTCCTCCGACGTTCTCCTCCACCTTGGCGGCCCAGGCGAGCCCCGGGTCAGCGCCGTCCTGGAGCTCCACGTAGCAGCCGGCACACAGGAGCTCCACCGGGTCTCTACCACGCTGGGGCTGTGGGGAGGTGGGGGGTGGGGGTAAATAACAAGCTGATAGCACACTTACACAAACACAAATGAACACACGCCTAGGCGAAGCGAGGAATTTGTACGGGGAGAGAATGCACTGCATGACTAAGTGGCAGAACTGAAGCACAGTCACTGAAAGCTAACTAATGGCTCGAAAGAATTTCACAGGCTGTTCCTACAGCACAACCTTGGTGCTGTAGGAACAAAAGCTCACAGCCTTGTTTTATTGTAGACTCCACGCAGGGTACGCATGCAAGACTTCATAACAGCTACAAAATCTTATTTAGTTCAGGTTCACATTTAATCCGACGGACATTTTAGGTGTGATGTTTTTGTCTTTTTGCCATTTCAAAACGGGCATAACAAACATATCAAGTTCTTTGAGATTTAAATCAACACTATAAAGTGGCAAACAACAGTAAAACAAAACATAACGTTGTACAGTTGACAGCTGTGTGCGTGTCAAGACAGCAGAGTCATAGTTCACGAATCTGATCACCTGAGGGTGTAACCTGTCAGCTTGGTGTTTTTCTAATGTCAGTTGTAGTTTGCCTCGCCACTTGAACAGTAAAGGGGAAAGTCTGGATTTATTATGACAACCTCAGCGGTGTTATTTACTGCATTATGTGTTTTTAAAGTCAGATTAATCATATCAATACTGATAGGGGAGATTGTTCTTGGCCCAAACAGAGACTTGGGTGAAAGACGAAAGCTAACGCCCCACACTGTCTGTGTGTGTGTGTGTGTTTGTGTGAGGAGTTTCTAAGAAGGACAGCTGCTGCGTTCCCGTCTCTTACCAATTCCAGCAGGTTGGCAGGCGCGCTGCACTCCTCAGCCAGGGCCTTTTCCAGCACAGCCTCCCAGTCCTGGTGCTTCTCACGCACACCTGAGGTGGATCATACACATATATACAGTGTTTAGTTTATTAACCAACAGAAATATACACTCATCTGCCTGGTCTCCTTTTGACACCCTAAATCACAGCATCAGCCATTAAAAATAAAAGAATAAATACTGGAATTAATTAAAAAATAACAGATTATTACATCTAATAGGAGTTTTTCATCATACTGTGAACAACTTTCATCTGTGTTATCCAATTGCTTCATGCAGTTATTACAGTCTGGAAAGACAAATCAAGTATTTCAGCTGCTCTGGTATTTCACTTCATAATATTTCTTTTTTTTTTTTAAATCATGCTTTTTATTGTTTGCTTAAGAAAAAAAGACTACAACAACAGCCTAAACCACAACAAATATAAGTAATATGTACATATAACAGATGGTAACTGTAAATTGAAAAAAGTAAAAATAATAAAATAAAAATATAAATAAGTGAATACATTTAAAAAAAATAATAATTTAATAAATGTATTTAACAATATATGAATAAAAATAAATAAATAGTAATGATAATAATAAATAAATAAATATAAATGCTCCATAACATTATTTGCAGTAATTAAAAATGAACAGAAGAAAACAGTGAAATTGCTTCAGCACTACACCGATTTTCCAGACAAAACTATTTCTCATGAAACTAGAAGGACAACACAACTGTGACAACTGTGGCAGCACCGTATCGGGAAAACAGAAATATTCATTACCCCTGGCCTTGCTGAACAAAAGTGCAATTACTTAGTTGAGTTCTACAATTAAATAGCATTTTGACAACATGTACACAGTACAAACAACTCTGTGCTCTCTCTACGGCTCACCTGTCCCTGACGCACTCACAGAAAAATATAAAAAGAGAAGAGAAAAAAAATCCTCAAGTAGAAGCACTAACGTTACGCTAAAGACGTATAAACTTCAAGTAATAATCTCAAAGATTTTCATTTAAAGTCCCTATCTATCGCCAAATGAGGTAACACAATTGATATTGAGCCTATGGCCCACTGATAAAAGTATTGCAATATTTATATATTTACAGCATTATGAACTGGGTGTCTGTGGCGACATTCACGGACTGTATTAAGTTACAGCTAACGAAAACCCAACATTTCCTACAGCTGCAGCGTCGCATTAAAAGCATTTATCTGGTGAAACACGAGTTATTATGAAGTAGTCACAGAAAATGCAAAGTGACTGTCAGTGAGCTTGACACTGACTGCTATCATTCATCAAAAATGGGTCTACAAAACAAGACAACGGTCATTTTCATTAGTTTTTGACAGCGGATCAGATTTTAAATATTGCTGGGAGTAATGGAACAAGAACAGTGACAATGAGGTAACCAACTACTTTCACTTTAGCTGTTCGCAGACTCATGCCGTGTGCAGCATTAAATCAGATCACAGTTGTTCACAGAACGATGAAAAAAGGCCAATTATTTCCTGACTTCTTGCAATTTCCCCACTGTTGGACTAATAAAGGAATATCTTATTAAAACAACAATAGTTTGTTTTGTTGCCCCAAGTATTCTGGGAACTGTAATATTAAACCATATTTGCTGTTACCACCAGTAAACAGGGTGACGCCAAATCAACCAAGACTGAAATCTTACGGATTGACACTTTAGCATCTGAAATGAATCATCAATTTGCAATTCATCATCAAAGCTAACTGTGAGAGACTTTCATGTACCAAATAAAATGATTAATATTTGGCACCGGAACAACTTTTCATGGCTGCACATAAGTTTTATATCACACTCAGCTCTACAGAAAGACACCATGCAACCTGTCTAGTGTCAATAGGTGGATTACTACTTTAACTACACCTCTCACAACAGCAAAAAAAAAATAAACCGCCGTGCCAACAGCAGCCATGCCTCACCCTCGGGGGCCTTCATTGTCTTCCCGTGCTGGCGGCTCCAGCCCAGCGGGTGGAGGTCCGCCGTCATTAAGTCGCACCAGAAGTCGGCACGCCGGTCATCCTGGAAGCCCTCGTAGCGCAGCAGCAGCAGCTGGCCACATGTGGTGATGATGTTGGCCACCCAGTAGGGGCTGTCAGCCTCTGAGCGCACACACACCTCCAGCTTCATGCCTGGAGTCAGTCCTGTCTGCAGGCCCTGGTCCACCTGAGACCAGGACAGAAGAACAGAGATACATGGAATCATTAACTTCATCTGCACACTCGCAGTTAAACCATATTTTGTTCTGCAGCTGGTTACACAAAAAAAAACTTACATAAATAACAGAGAAGAAGGGAAATGATTACTTTCATTCTACCTGTCAGTTAAGTATCATGTGTTAAAAGCGTATTTATAGAAGCGTTGCTACTGGTGATGCTACAGTGACTTCTGTGTAGATTACTTTATGACTGGATGCCTCTACAGCTGTTTCTAGGGGCTTTACTAGCTGACGCATTCCATAAATTTGAGTCATATTTTCAGATTTAATACATCATTTGAAACTAACTTCTTCAGAAAAATGTTACACAGATGTTTAGTAATTGATTATGAATAGCTGGAACATCCTGTGATGTGTGTGTTAGCTGTGAAGGTTGTCACCACCCACATGCTTGAAGGCGTGATGGGGCACGGACGCGGCACCCGTCTCCTCCAGGTAGTCGTCCCAGTTAAAGTCAGACGCATCCTGAGCAGAGTCTCTGTCTGGAAGACACACAACACATTTCTCTTTTCCAACCTGCTCTACAACAGATCATCTTTTTCATTTCACACAGCCGTTCACAGAACAGTTCTTACCAGACTCCAGCGACTCCTGACTCATGCTGGTGCCCCCTCAAGGCCGAGACTAGGAGCTCTGAGGAACACAGAAGAAGGATTATTATCCAGCGACTTAACGAGAGTAAATGAACAAGCGCCGGTTTAAAACTCTGGCGGCAGAATTGCAGCTATCGCATTCATCTGCAGCACGCTATGCTGTGACTTAATCAAATCACAATCTGCAGATCTGGACATCACTAGGTAAACTGAACTCGCTACTATAAAGATTAATGAGGGTGATGATACCGCTGGCTTCTAACAGCCCGCTCAGCAGTTCAAAAACCAACTGTATCAGCAAAAAGTTACACAAAAGAGCTGGAAACAGAGATCAAGACTTACTTTAGCTGGCCACCATATTCACAACACACCTCCTAAGACACATCGGTCAGCATGCAATGTGTCAGCCAACAGCTACAGATAATAAAAAATAAGCTAACCAAGATGGTTTTGTTTTGTTTCTGTCGAGTTTGAGTATGTTTTACAATCAGCGAGGTAACATTTTTTTTTTTTTTCAGTTGAGTCTGGTAGCATAACAGCTGTTTCTTTTGACATCCAACGTGTTAAATTAAGGGTTTATTTCATCCAAACCAGAGTCGGTGATTGTTGGAATTGTGGAAAGAGCTAATAAAGATGGTTTTAATGAGTTGCTGGAGCCGATCCCAGTTAACATTGGGCGAAGGTAGGGTACACCTTGGACAGGTCACCAGACTATGAATCGTTCTAAATAAAGTTAAAAAACAACAACAACAACAAAATAACACGTCCATTTCTTCCTTGACAAGCATCCTTGAGTTTGAGATACACTAGATGCCTCGCGGCACATTGTATTTATTCAACATTAAATATTAAATAAAATGATAAAAAACGCCGATAAACTAAACAAAGGCCGCCGCCCCACTGAACCTTTTTTGGGGCCAGTTTGGAGGGGATTGGATGAATAGTATATTTATGAGACAAACACACAAACACACACACACAAACCCACAAACCGCTCTCCAATTATAGTAGTGGGATATTATCAGTCAACATTGAAATACATTAATATACCAGCAACCATGACAGTAGCATCATTAGGTCAAGAAAGACACAATCTAATGGCCTTAATTTATCAACCCTGTTTCAAGGCCAAAATGAAATTAATTTGCATTTGTTTGGATTTTTCCAGCCATTCTAAAATCAAGGTCTCCTCGTAGGCCTTGATAATAGAGCTGGTTTGGTTACTACATCAACATTCAAGAGCTTCTATCTGGTCCTGGACTCTATCAATACAAAACAGGAGAAGTGGTGATGAATAAAATCACAAATTTACATGCTGCACATTTGCCGTTCATTAGGGCGGCACAGGCTACCACCACCTAAGTAACACACACCAGATGGTATGTGGAAATATATTGAACTATGCAAATCTCATCCAGCTCCACCTCTACTTGTGAAACTCGTCTTTTTAAAAACCGTCATACATTTTCCTGCCCTGCATGTGAAGATCTCAAACAAGGCTTTGACATGAATGTGGACACACACGTCAAGCTTTGACACATCAAACTGCCCCACGGCATTGTGGAGAGCAGATGAAATAAGTTAATACAACAAGAGAGGTGGCATGAATGAGACCGAGGGAAGGGAGCGCTGGGCGTGACGACAGCGGGGAGAGCGGTGTATGGGATGCTGAGGAGAGCTGCTCTGTCACAGCAGCTCCTTTCAGCCGGCCTGTCAGGCCCGTCTTTGTCACGTCTGACATCTCTATTAAAACCAAGGCTGCCGTCAGAAACAACCCCCACCACCCCACCCCACCTCACGACGACCGGACTGCCAACGCGACCCCCGTGCTCCACCGGGATCAGCGCCACCTTTCACCCGCGACCCTGCCCCAGACTCCCTCTGTCTTTCTCCCCCCCTTACACACACACACACACCAGAGGGCCTTATTGTCTCTGGGGGTCACACTCCTGACACAAGAGCGGAAAAAAAAGAGCAGTTAAGAAGACAGGAGTAGAAATACAGGCCTAAAGTTAAGAAGCTGTGTTCTAACACCTGATGCTGAGCTTATAGCTCATTTATGAGTTCTGTTTTGTGTAGAGCTGCAACGATTAACCGATTAGTTGTCAACTTTTAAACTATTTTGATTATCGATTAATGGGTTTTGAGTATTTTTTAAGGAAAGATTCTCTGATTCCAGCTTCTTAAATGTGAATATTTTCTGGTTTCTTTACTCCTCTATGACAGTAAACTGAATATCTTTGAGTTGTGGACAAAAAAAGACGCTTGAGGACGTCATGTTTACAACTTCCAGAACACTTGACTTGTAAATAGACATTTTATTTTACTATTGTATTCTTATTTTATTGTTGGGTCATTGGTGCTTTTTTATATATGTTTATATACTATTTATATATACACACCTATGTTTTCACTACTTGTGTACATAACAGTCCTGTCTATTCCTCACCTTTATTGTCCAGCTTTGTTGTCCAAGCTGTTATTTCTGTAAGTACATTGAGAGTCAAATTACTTGTGTGACGTACTGATTTTTTGGGAAACACCGATCGACATTTTATTGACCAAACAACTAACTGTTTAATCCAGAAAATAATCAACAGATTAATCAATGATGAAAATAATCGTTAGTTGCAGTGTTAGTTTTATGCTTATGATATATAAAAACTACTTGCACCTTCCTCGACAATCCATTTCCTGGCTTTTCTATGTATGTGATTGTTTTTAATGCATTTTAAACCAGATGAAACTGAATCAGTCATTCTAAATTCAATTAAAGCAGTGTCACCCTTTAAAGAGGTATATTGATTACAACACTTCTGAGAACTATCATTTGAAATTCCTGAAGACGCGTTTTCAATATTGTCTCTTATTCGACTGCCTGAGCTGTAGGTTTCTGCAGCAGTTGACTTTGCAGAATAGCACGGTGTCGGCTTGTACGGCCAGGCAGGAAGAAAAGCAACTTCCCCTGTTTCATGTACTGCAAGTGGTCTGCATGGACGACAGCTAACAGCAGCCTGCCTGAGTCTTTCTGCACCAGCCGAGACTCTGACTGAACCTGAAAGAGAAAGGGCCAAATGTGCACACACCCACGCAAACACACACACACACACACACACACACACACACACAAACAAGCACTCACACAGACCACTGAGATCCACACTACATCCTCTTTACAAGCACTTACTGAATTATTCTCATCCGCACTTAACATGTGATCAGAATGAGCTTTTCTAAACTACCAAGCCTTCCTGAACCTTTGAGGTCCCTGGGAGGGAAATACAATCTGACTAAATACACATTCACACAGCATGTAGGCCTATGCATGGCGTCTGCAGGAAATAAAAGTCAGCTTTCAATAAAATTAGCGGCTGAAACATTTCCCCAAACACTATTTAATGGCATCTGCTGATCACCAGTATGACATTATAAGCAGCAATGTGGCAGAAAATTAGTATGTTCTCCTGTTGGTGTCCATCCAAAACCTATTTTCAGAAGAGCACTTATTTGTTTTTCTAATTATTATCTGCATTGGTGTTATACTACGGTAAGTGTTGTGAATTTGTAGCATAAAGGTTAATTTCAACTAAAGTATAAAAAACATATTTTTCTCACTCACCTATAGTTGCTATTGAGCCATGCAATTAGTTTTGGTTTTATGGTACCAGGTTCTTTCTGCCTTCACATTAATACAAAGGAATGAATTGGTATTTTCGCAACTGATCGATTAGTTGTTTGGTCTATAAAATGTCATAAAATGGTGAAAAATGTTGATCGGTGTTTCTCAAAGCCCAAGATGACGTCCTCAAATGTCTTATTTTGTCCACAACTCAAAGATATTCAGTTTACTGTCATAGAGGAGTAAAGAAACCAGAACATATTCACATTTAACAAGCTGGAATCAGAGAATTATTTTTTTTCTTCTTAAAGGAACAGTGTGTAACATTTCAGGTGATTGATTAGCAGTAATGGAATATAATATTCATAACTAGGTTTTCATTAGTGTATAATCACCTGAAAATAAGAATCGTGTTTTGTTTTCGTTAGCTTAGAATGAGCCCTTCATATCTACATAGGGAGCAGGTCCTCTACACGGAGTCCGCCATGTTGCTCAAACCAAACACTGGCTCTAGAGCAGGGGTGGGCAAACTTTTTGGCTCAGGGGCCACAATGAGTTTTAAAATTTGACAGACGGGCCGGTGCCAGTATCAGATGGATGAAATGTTTGTGTGAACTAATATAAATTACAAGTAAAAGCCATTAACTAAAAAGTAAACAAAAACTTACATTTAATTTCAGTGGGAACAGTGTTGTTGGTCACCCTTTTTTGCCAGTGCATCAAAGGTTGGTGTCAGTTTGGTTGTGGCAATTCTAAACCAATCCCACCTACTGCGCACAGAGGTTTAAGGGAAAAACAGTAATTTATGAAAAAAGAAAATGAAAACGCCCTTTTAAACACGAGGGGGAACACAAGGCAAAATCCTTGGCTAAATAAAAAGTGCCGAAAGGTAGATTCGAACCCCGGCCTGCCGCGGTAAGAGCTCCCGCTCTACCGGGTGATCTATAACACACAGTTGCTACATGTAAAACCGCTGAACTAACCAACTATGCACCTTGAATGGGTTCATTCAAGGTGAAGACCGTGGTGACGGTCAGAGTGAGGTCGAAATAGATCTTAATTTTTTAAATAAGGGCTATTAGAGTGTTCGTACTGGGGAGTGGGATCAACTGAAACGCCGGGTATCGCAGGAAAAAGGCAAAATGAATGCGGTCTTTACCATAATTTGGACAATTTTGTACCAATATTCGACGGGCTGTATTAAAAAGCCCAACGGGCCATATACGGCCCGCGGGCCATAGTTTGCCCATACCTGCTCTAGAGAGAGGTGTTCATGCTTTTACTTTACCTGAAGACCACCGTAGTTTTGCCGCAGAGTGCAAAACCGTGGTACCGCCAGCCGCCGTCTGACTTCCGTTGCTCCTAAAGTAGTGTTATTATGGTACGGATGGCCTCTGAGTGAGGCGAACGGCGTTACCATGGGTTTGCACTCGGCGGCTCACATTACTGCACTCAAACCGATTAATTGGTTATCAAAATGGTTGACAACTAATCGATTAATCGTTGCAGCTCTACTCAAAACATTGAAAAGTTACATTTAAAAAAATTCTACCGCAACATCTCTTTCCACCAAACTCTAAATAATCAACACTGTGAACAGTTTTAATATGAACTATTTCTTCGGTAGAAAGTAATTCCAATGAAAACAGGTTACAGTGAAGTCTGGATTATCTTGTTTAACAGGCAACGCTAGGCAAATCAAAATTAAACTTGCCTCTTTTGTATTGGGGTGGTGGCAGAAATCTCAGACTGATGTCTCAAGACTTGACACCATAAAACCATCTGATGATAGGTCAATAGCACTAAGTGAGAAAACATGGGGGCTTTTTTGTAGTTTAGATGAAATGACCTTTAAAAGGCTGGTAAATAAAGTTGAGGTTACACTCCATGGCACCCCTGATAATAGCTATGATAAAACCGCAGCCCAGCGGAGTTTTTTTCAGGTTTCTATGATGACTTGATACATGACACCTGCCATGGCGATTTAAATAACGTCATCAAAGTGGCAAAGAAGTACATTTAAATAAATGTCTGTTAAGTCACTATCTATAGCCAAATGAGGTAACTAGTAACGCAACTTGCGATTTTTTAGCGAAGGAACCTAAATAACGCTCCAAACTTGGCGAGGAAAAACTGCCATGGCCATTTTCAAAGGGGTCCCTTGACCTCTGACCTCAGGATATGTGAATGAAAATGGGTTCTATGGGTACCCACGAGTCTCCCCTTTACAGACATGCCCACTTTATGATAATCACATGCAGTTTGGGGCAAGTCATAGTCAAGTCAGCACACTGACACACTGACAGCTATTGTTGCCTGTTTGGCCACAGTTTTCAATGTTATGATTTGAGCATATTTTTTAATGCTAAATGCAGTACCTATGAGGGTTTCTGGACAATATTTGTCATTGTTTTGTGTTGTTAATTGATTTCCAGTAATAAATATATACATACATTTGCATAAAGCAGGCATATTTGCCCACTCCCTTTCAGGTAAACATTTTGAACGGATAAAAAATGTGTGATTAATTTGCGATTAAATATTTTAACGATTGACCGCGCTAGAGGTAACACACTGGGGATTGAGCCTATATGGTCCACGGATGAGAGTATTGCATTATGTATATATTTGCTGTATTATGAAATGTCTGTACTGATATTCTCAGAAAAAAATGGTGTATACACACAATGGATGCACACAATTCTGAAAACTTGAAGCTCATGTACAGACATAGAATTTTTCTAATCTATTTCTATGCTCATGTATCAACAAAAATCCACCAGACTGCTAAACTCTAAGCACAATTACAATGTTTTCACTGAAATAGAAATTCAACCATAGAAAGTTTTGCCAATGGAGCACTTGAGCTCAATCTTGAAGGGGAATGAGAAGGCTTTCGATGAGTTGTGGGCACCTTTTCTAAACCACCTCCCAAACTGTACAGCAGATTTAATACGTAGGGGGCATTGCACTGTGGACTGGTGCCCTTCCAGTGCCCCCATGAGCGTCTAACGTTCTTCTCTGGGCATTTTACTGCCTTGCCTTGGCTGTGTATTCCCTGATTTGTATAATATATCCAAGCCCTGACAATTCTGCATAATGTATTTTCATGTAATGTATAGATCTAAATACCATACTGTTTTTTTTAGTCTTTCCAACCACGAGCAGGTTTGTCCTTGCTGTCACACGATTTCTGTTTTTGTGTTGTATTTTGATTTTGAAAATTCAATAAAATATTGTGGGAAAAAAAAAAGAAATTCAACGATGACTGAAATCTTAAGGATTGCCACTTTTAATATGGATATCACGGTTGTCAACAAAGGTTTGCTCTGAAAGACCAAGCAATAGGGAGCTGACTTGCTCTGCCAAACTGACCTCTAATTCTGTCAACAACTTGCTATATAACTTCACACCAAATAGGATGCATGAGATGAAAAAATCCACCAAACAGCTCGCACGATGGGCTAAATAAACAAGGCGGGTTTCAGTCATTCAGTTGCAAATGCAACCTCGTTGCCATCATTGCATAGCGGCACGTCAACCCGGAGCAGCGCTGCTTGCTGCCTGCCAGAGGATCACTCAAGTTGCACAACAATAGGGAAGTTAAGCACCAAAAATAGGTTGCAATAACAAGTCAACTGACAAATGCAACCTTTTCTGAGCATCACCCAGTCTATCTATCAGCTGTTTAAAAAAAGCACACCAATAGCATAACAGTTTATTTAGCTGGCTGTCATTATGTAAGGCTTCGACATTGTAAATATACTGATTATTGAAGGACAAATCCAATAGAAATGTCCACACAATCCTTCAAAACTAGCTTAGTGCAGAGTAGACTAACCGCAGCATTGAGACACACACAGAGAGAGATGGGCCATTAATGCAGAGAGAGAGACTACAGCAGTCTAACTTTCACTCTGGAGGAGAACAGGACAGATAACCGGTTGAGAGAATCATTAAATGTGTGTTTTAATACATAAACACGTGGTTTATAACGTGTGGAAGACACATGTTAAACCCGCCTGTGAGTGTAAGTTACTGGACGTCACACGGCTTCTTTGAGCAGTATATATATAAGAGAGAGAGCAGGCTGACGAGCAATAAGGGCGCTTTACACTCGAGCCGAACTCATCTTTATTTGAGAGACGGGAAAAAAGACGGATGCTGCACCACGACGCTAAACACCGCTACCACTCTGTCACTAACAACACACAGTACGTGAATATTTAGTCGCTAAATTCACCTCTTACCGATAAGTAGTTTTTCCAAGTCGCTTTTTTTTTAGTAGATGCCGTTCCTCTCCGACTGCTGCTCGCTAACAGTTAAGTTAAGCTAACGGAAATAACACCGGAGAGTCCCGGTTGGGTGTTTTTCAACATAAAACGGTGCGGAAGTTAAAACCGTTGTCAGAGCAACAGCCGCTCTTTTATATGTGGAGCGCTACTTCCGGTGTCAGCTCTCGTAGAATCTCGTCAGCTTGACGCGCAGTTCTCGTTCACGACCTCATTTCCAATATGGAAACCACTGCGCATGTTCTGTTCTGCACGCCTATATGTGAGCCTCTCTGAGCCTCTGAGTCCAGGCTACATCCACATCACGCTCACTTCCATCTTCACACAATAAAATATCACATAACCAGAAGAACTAAATATATATATAAAAAATAGATTAAAAAATATAATATAGCAGAATTATTTGTTTTAATTCACACACAAACACACACACAATAAAATATCACACAACCAAAACACCAAAATCTATAAAAACAAATAAATAAATAATAAAGCAGAATTGTTTGCTTTAATTCATACACAAACGCACACAATAGAATATCACACAACCGGAACACCAAAATCTATATAAAAAATAAATAAATAAATAAATAATAAATCAGAATTATTTGCTTTAATTCACACACAAACACACACACACATAAACACACACACAAACACACACAATAAAATATCACACAACCAAAACACCAAAATCTATAAAAAATAAATAAATAAATAAAAAATAAATAAAATAATAAAGCAGAATTATTTGCTTTAATTCACACACAATAAAATGTCACACAACCCAGAAGACCAAAATCTATAAAAAATAAATAAATACAAAATAAATAAATAAATAAATAATAAAGCAGAAATATTTGCTTTAATTCACACATAAACACGAGGGGTTAACCTGTCATGTCGTTTAATGAGGGGGTTTATCCCCAGAGGAATCTACACTTAGTTAATGCCTGAGCTGGAATTAATTGCACATATAATCGACCCACTTTCGATAAGTGGAGTGGGTTGTTTTCCACGAAAAAGCAATTCGTTTCGTAATTTTGTGTTATTGAAGGTGACCTCGAGTTTAATTTTATTTTGTTTTTATTAGTCAACAAAACATCCCCCAAAATGCGCAACAAACAGGCTGAATAGGTAATTACTTTGTTAAAAAAATCCCAATAACGCCCTGTTATAATGACTGCATGTCATTGCTGGTAGACGGTACTTCTGCTGCACACAGTCGGGTTTTTTTTTTTTGGAGAAGAGGGCGGGAGAAACTGCTGCAAATATGCCTTGACACTGTGAGTGCAATGCTCAAAGTGTATCTATTTTATATAATGCATGTGATTTCTTTATTAAATACGCGTCAAACAGGTTTTTTTGGACCATATGTATGTGCTGCTGCTGCTGCTGCATGCTTCACATAATCCTCCACAATAGACCAACCCCTTCGGATGCCTATTATAACAAAAGAAAAAAATATATGCAACGCGTTGAGGTGGAAACCTGCAATAAATGTGGTGCTACAGAGAAGCGATCGGATCCTGAAATAGTCGAAACAATCGGAGAGGCATGAATACAAATCAGAAGGGGGCAGGCATTTACTCCCAAATTCATTCAGTCATTTTATTAAAGAAGTGTAGAGGTGCTCTCACTAGTCAAACACAACGACTCATATTAAGAAATTATTTAATAAATAAACATAAAGAAAAAATAAATGTTTTGATTATGATGTAAAATCTGTTTATTTATTTATTTCTAAGGGGTCTACAACTTTAATGCTGCATTGCTCTATATACTAAGGCTGTTTGCATGAACAACTTGACTGTGTTTTTGTCGCTTTTATTGTTAGTTATTTTGTTCACTGTCCACATCCTGCAGCAGCAGGCAAGAGGAAGGATTACTGCTGGGGACAGAGGACGAGGACAGGTCATAAAGCCGTGCGCACTGCAGGAATGTCTCCTCGCCTGTATAGTCCACCACACGCTGGAGAGTGCAGTTACAGCACCTGACCGCTGGGTGGCAGTAAAAACCTCACAGGTCATTCTCTCATAGGCACTGACACAATCCCTGTTTGGGTGTCCTTACAAAGGAGTTCACATTTTTTTGAGGCGAGGTAGAAGCAATGCAAGTGTCCAATATATAGACCCAAATAATCACTGGAAACCAGCAGTGACCAGAAACATCCAGTGGTATGGAAAATGTAAATTTAATGGATTCCTCTGTGTCATTGTCTATGTATGAAAAGAGACTTAGAAATGCTCTGCTGACAAAAACATGTGATTTGGAAAAAAAAGATGACTCTTAGAAACTGTAAATATGGCAATTACTCCTGCTTTTTCTATTTTACACCTACACTTTACACTATATTTTTATATGTGAGATGTTTTGAACACTAATACTTAATAATACTAATATTGTGAAAGTAGTCTGGTAATAGTCAATACTGTTTATATTGTTCCTATTTTTATATTTCCTTCTATTTAAATTGTTCATATTTTGTTTCAGTTTTGTTTTGCTTTTTGCACCGTGTTGTATCTTGCTTTTAGTTTTTTAACCGATACTTTTTGTTTTTTGCACTATCCCCATTGCTGAGGTACACTGCAAATTTCCCCACTGTTAGACTAAAAAAGGAATATCTTATCTTATCTTATCTTAAAATGTACTGGTGATTTTTGTCATGGTAATATTTTTACCTATTCTATGTCCTTTGGGTGTGGTTTTTATATACGCCATTATAGGTCTTCACCACACCCTCACACATTTCTTTTACATTCCTTTCATGTGAATTGTATTTTTCATATGTGTGAAACAAATAAACATGAACCAGAGTACCACACCGTAACAGCAGGAATGCAGTGATTAGTACAGGAATTCCTACGGTATGCCGGTCTTTACAATAGGATTTTCTACATGTGAGGCCTTGTGATTATACAACACAACACGTGTAAAGTAAATACTAACAGTAACAGTAAGTAACACTGGCTGACAGGGATTTAAGAGTTTACAATATATTTATTTATAATCAGATGTAAAAGATGAGGAGAGTAAAAAAAAGTACACCCATATAACTCACAGGCATTGGAATGTACATATTAATTTTCCATATACAGCACTATCATTATTATTATTATTATTATTTTCCATGATAAAATTCCTACATTCAAGTAATATAACACATTTCAAAGACCCAAAATGCTTACAGTGAAATGCCCTTCCCTCCCACACAAAACAACACATCCTTCACATCCAACACATATAGATGTACAGGTATAGTACCACACCATTGCTTTCCCAAAAAAAAAAAATATTATGTATGGATTGTTTGCACTGTTTGATGTAGCATGATGTTTGACACCAATGGCACACAAAAGACTAGAAATCTGTGCTAAATTTAAAAAAACAGATTTTGAGGTTATGTGAGACTCTGGGATGTGCTTAGAGCAACTCTGATTTCTCAAGACAGTGCAGTCAGTGTCTCCCCTCAACTTTATAGTACAGCTCTCTCTGTGATGCCTGTATTTATGTCTGGCAGAGGGATTAACTGAGGACTCACTCGACAATAATAACAGACAACATGCCCGACTACAGTAGCACCATCTGCAGCTAAAAAATACCTGCACACACCCGTGTTTGTATGCATGTGGTAACACACAAACACATACAGGTGGGGTGTAATAGGAGGCATGCAGCGGCGAAGCAACACAGAGTGAGAGTGAATACTGAACTGAACTCTCTTGACGTGCATGTGCATGATGCCAGGTGTATATATTTCTATAACTACATAAGGGTGTCATGCTTGTGTCTGTGAATTTAAAATTTCCGGGTACAGTACATTAGATGATTCGTATAGATTCAAGGTGTCATCGCGAGGAAAACATGACAGAAAAGTAAGAAAAGACAGAATGCATAATTGATTATGGTCACCCTTGTTTCAGAAGAATCTCCCTTAATTTCCTGGAGCGTTTATACAGCTATACAAGATTTAGATCCCAACAAACATCTTGGTTTCATTTTATCTCTCATCCTCCAATAGAGGAACTAAAGAAGTCATAGTCAAATCTTTTTATGTTCTTGTTATCCATCCAGTTGAACTTAGACTGTAAAAGGGAATAGGATAAGAGCCTATTTCCAAGTGCAGGGCTAAGACCGTGTTCCCAGAGGAGCCATTTTGGGTTTTTTTCATTTGGTTATCATGTTTTCCAGTTTGGGGTTGATGAAGGAAAAGCCAGCGAACGCTGCCTGGTCCATGGAATCGATGAGGTTCTTGTCGGCGTGGGAGAGACGCGGCTTCTCGCTCAGGAACTCTCGGTCAAAGTTGCTGCAGTCGCTGGGGGATTTCTGTGGGTGGAGGGTCAGGGATTTCAGTTAGGTTAATGCAACACAGCACTCTGAAGTAATCGGTATCCTGGATGCATGCTGTCGTATTTACACAAATGGATTTCAGTTACATATATAGTTTGTTCAGAAAAAATATATCATAGGCTCGTACCACTTTGGGCTTAAAAGGAGGGACCATCCCTCTCTTCTCCAGCTCTGGCCAGTTGATGGTTTTGAAGAACGGATGTGCACGGATGTCTCCCACCACACCCAACCTGCGACTGGGATCTCGCTCAAACAACTGGAATAATGATGGAGAGAAGGAAGAGAGCCATTTTGATTTCAGAAACAATACAACAACTCCCTCTAATAATATGTTGTGATATGTATGCATTCAAACTAGGGCTGTCAAAGTTAATGAGATAATAACGCGTTAAAACTAATATGTTTTAACACCACTAATTTCTTTAACGCATTAACGTAACTTGCGTTTTTTTAGGTTGTAGCGGGCTCAGTTTTAAAGCTAGAGTGAAGATACTGGTATCATTTGAAACTAGAAAAACCTAAGGAATCCATTATACCAACCGTGTCATACTCGCTTGTGTGGAAGGAGGCTAAATAACGCTCCAAACTTACATGGAATTTTGGTGAGGAAATCAGGCATGACCATTTTCAAAGGGTTCCCTTGTCCTCTGACCTCCAGATGTGTGAATGAAAATGGGTTCTACGGGTACCCACGAGTCTCCCCTTTACAGACATGCCTACTTTATGATAATCACATGCAGTTTGGGGCAAGTCATAGTCAAGTCAGCACACTGACACACTGACAGCTGTTGTTGCCTGTTGGGCTTGAGTTATGATTTCAGTATATTTTTTTTATGCTAAATGCAGTATCTGTGAGGGTTTCTGGACAATATTTGTCGTTGTTTTGTGTTGTTGTTGTTTTCCAATAATAAATATATACATACATTTGCATAAAGCAAGCTTATATGCAAATTCCCATGTTGATAAGAGTATTAAATACTTGACAGATCTTACTTTAAGGTACATTTTGAACAGATACAAAATTGGTGATTGATTTGCGATTAATTATGGACAATCATGCGATTAAACGCGATTAAATATTTTAATCAATTGACAGCCCTAATTAAAATCTGTTCATGTGTATGATAAAAACGCCGTCCCTCCCTATGTGGAACAAAGTGTCCCGAATAATAACATATGAATCCTGTTAGGTACCAGTTCAATGAGGTTCTTGGCCTCCTTGGTGATCCACCGAGGGTAGTGAGGGGTGTCCGACCTGATGGACTCAAACAGCTCATCCTCATCGTCGCCTTGGAACGGTGACTGACCGATCAACATCTCGTACACCAGCACGCCGAATGACCACCAGTCTACTGAGAAGGTGTACTTCTGTCCTAGCAGGATCTGAGAGGAGAGACATCAGACGTTAGAACACACGCCGTCTAGATGGAAGCACTCTGCTGTTGTTTAGCAGTATCGCAGAAGTGAACATGTGCAGAGCCTGCCATGTCTCCTAATGATGACTAAGAGGACTATAGATGGAATAAACGAAAAAAAAATGCAGAGTAAATAGGTTTTATAAGGAATTTATTGGAAAAGCAGTGGTATGAAATGAAGCTAACCTCTGGTGCGATATAGTCCGGTGTCCCACAAAATGTGGTGGCTCTGGCGTCTCCAAACACGCGCTCTTTGCACATGCCAAAGTCTGCTATCTTTATGTGTCCGTCCTTGTCCAGCATCACATTGTCCAGCTTCAGATCTCTGAGGAAAGACACAGGAAGAGATGTATACAATGTAAAACCAGTTCTGCTGTTCTGTTTGAAGTACTGTAGTCAAAAATCCAAAGAGATTCAGTTCCAGCCTCCTCTGTTGCAGTAACAGGTTGAACCATAGACTGTATATAAAGATGGATGACATGACAGCTCCCTAAAAGTGAAGCCAAAACATCTTGATCGCCCCCTGGTGGCTGGCTGCAGTATAGGTCATAAATCCTGCCCCCCTGCCAAACTACAAAGTCAAAGTACATGTCAATCAAATTTTTCCCAAAGATGGTTTCTGTCATTTTAGGTAGTGGGAGGTGTGGAGACGCGTTATCCATCTATATACACAGTCTATGGGTTGAAAATCGAGACTGCAGACACCAGCACAGAGCGGCTGTGGGGTCTTACCTGTAGATAATTCCTTTCAAGTGGAGGAACTGCAGTCCCACTATTATCTCAGCAGCGTAGAACCTGAGGGTTGAAATGTGCAAAACAACCATTAAACACAGCTTTACTGTGCTCGAGAGCTACAGTTACAGATCCTCCATTTTGTAAAATGACAGTTGCAGTGTTACTCATAGTTCTTTAAGTGTACTTACGTGGCTCTGTTGAGATCGAAGCGGCCTTTGTCTTGGATGTGGAACATCAAGTCCCCGCCATTCAGGTACTCCATTACAAAGAAGAGGTGCTCCTGTGCAAACAACACATTATTGTCAGCTCACTGTCACAGACAAAAATGAGATATGAAGAGTGTGTGTGTGTGTGTGTGTGTGTGTGTGTGTGAGAGAGAATGGATTCAGATAAGGGGGGTTTTATCAACAACTGGGGATTGTCACTCTTGTCGCTGCTGCCTGGGTTGACGCCCTATCAGAGAATATACGTTTTACTAGCAAAGATGTTCAGTATGTGAGTGTGCTTACTTTAGACTGGAACGTGGAGTAGAGGTGTGTGAGGAAGGGGTTCTCCCAGGCGAGGGACAGGACTCTCTTCTCCACCATGGTGCACTCCACGTCGTCATCCATGAGAACGACATCCTTCTTCAGGACCTTCACGGCAAAGTACTGGCCCTGCCCCTTCAGCTCTGCCAGCAGCACCTACAGGGTATCAAAGCCGCTTAGAGTGAGGGCTTCGTCAGTGTGATCAAACCAGTTTCATGGAGTACAATCATAGCAAAAATATAATCAAAATGAGGAGGTTATTTATATCTCCCCCTCTTTTGGATGTTTGATCTCACTGAAATGGAGCGCACCCCGGCTACACTGGATATAAATGAATCTTCGATCCTTTGCGTCTCTGTTTTCCTCAAATAGGTCAACCTTCATGTAGGATGTATGTCTTTGTCAAATGTTGCCTAGCATCTCTAGTGATGGATGAATAACCAAGCTCTTTTCTCATCTGAAAACCATCTCCCACTCCAACATCGATATGAGGGAAGTCATCTAACATGCAGTGAGTAGATGTATTGATCTAGTAAACCCAGTTTATAAAAAATTAGGTAAACTACAGCTGAGGCTGTCATTAATGAATTAATTATAAATTACAATTAACTGCAAAATGAATCGAATATTAATCGTGATCACGACTTTGACTTCCTACATCTAAATGAACATGATCGACTGTGATATTGATATTCAAAATGTGTGCTCTGCTCATAGAAAACGCTGCTACATATCAAATCAAGCGCTTCCTTCCTAGACTAACACCCAACCACCTTGGAGCGATCGAGATGTTTTGGCAACACTTTTGGGGAACTGCACGCGCACCCTACAGCTGCAGCCTGTGAAAAACTTTCCTGAATGTTGCGTCTGAAGTCCAGAGTACAAGAGTAGTGTACTGTATATTACTTGTTTTGCTTGTATGCTCTCTGTTATATTATACAAAATAGAGCAGACAGGCAAAATGAAAACACGCTGATTTCAGGTGAAGAAGAACCTTATTTCAAGTGCCTTGATGTAGTCCCTGTCCCTTTTATATTGATGCAAAGATTTGTTAATTAGTACGAATGTACCCTGGCACAACGGGAAAGTGAAAGCAGTGCTCGGATTTCATTTTGGGTGAAAAGTTTTGGTCCAGTTTTATTTTGCTTCTAGGAGATACACTGTGAATAAAGACCAGTTTTATTTGGATGCAAATATTTGTACATTAGCAGGAATGTGGCACAACATGGAAGTGAAAGCAGCGCTCTGTCTATTTAATTGTGAAAGCACAATCAAAATATTTTGTCCCTAACATCAATAAATAATTGTGATAAATAATTGTGCTCTCAATATTGATCAAAATAATCGGGGTAATCATTTTGGCCATAATCGTGCAGTCCTATAACATAATAAGAATCTGCCTCTTGAAGATGTGTGCCCTTCAGAGCTTGCTTGTATTAGATTTCAGCTTTCAAACATATTTTTTTTTCTTAGTAATGCCTCTTCTTATGGTTCCAAACTACCTAAAACATGAAGATATGGAATATCATGGTCGACACCATGGTTACTTTTGGTAGATAATGTTCATCTACAAAGCTAGTATTCACATGGGGATAATTTCAGGATGAATGCGTTTTTTTTTTTACCATATATATTATGTGTAACATCATTGGCATAATATGTTTTTGCAATGTTTTAAGTTTACAGTGTCTTCTATTTTTGTGTTTACACAATCCTTAAATGATAAATCCAGGAAATGATATAAAGACGGGGACCACGGGGACATCTGTACCTTGCCAAAACTGCCTTTTCCCAGCACCTTGTGGAACACCAGGTGGTTCATGTTGAGGCGTACTCGGGGACCTGTAGGTGCGGCCGGGGTTGGGCTCACGCCCTCAGTGGCCGTGCTATTGCCATCTGCTGTAAATGCACATTTGCACACACAAAGTAAATACATTATGCAAACCTGAATGCAAAGATGCATGCAAACTCACACAAATGATAAAGATCTGAGAACGTGAATAAAGTTATACAGACTATCAGCCACAGTACTTTTCCTATTTTACCTTTAATGATAAAACTTGATTTAAATCAAATGACTTTGTACTACAGCGTGCGCTACAATGAACCCATCTTACCACTAGGGTCTGCTGTTGCACTTTTGATGTCTTGATAGATCCCAATATCTGCTGCATTGGAGTCATCAGGCTTCTTCACAGATTTCTAGGGATGAGAAAAGGTTTGCTAGAATATTCTTGACATTGTACATCAACAATCAATAATTTGTTCTTCATTTTTGTTTGAACACTGACTGGCATACAAACTAATATAAACATAGTTTGTTACAGTACAAACCTGGCTGATTTGAGACAGAGCCTCTGCCAGTAGTTTCTGGTTGATTCCACACAGATTGGCCACTTTCTTCTGACAGCCACTATGTACGTTCATGCCACAGTCTGGTCAGAGGTGTGAAAAATGGATTTGTCAAGTGGAGAAAGAGAATACAATGAAAAAATGAAAAGAAAACAAATGTCATGGAGGCATGGAAGGAGGCAGGGAACATAACATTTATGGACAGAGTAAAAAAAACAAAACATTAGACCCACCTTCACATTTAAGGCCCTGTTTGTAGAGACCCCAGAGCAGACTGCCACAGTGGTCACAGAAAGTGGGGCTCTTATAGTTGTACTGCTTGAAGCGATGCGGCATGTCAATCTTGAAGCGCTCTTTCTGGAACTACAAAACACACAGAGATCCATTAAACCCACAGAAAGCTGCTATCTGATAATAAAGTAGACACATGTGGGACTGTATGTTGTAAGTTTTAGGCGCTTTCACAAGCCATAGTCTGTTTGGCTAGTCCGAATCAGAGTGAAATTTATACTTTTGGTCCGTTTTCTATTTAGTCTGGTTCGGTTTCACAGTGCACAAATTAAAGCGGACCACATAAAAACATTATTTTGCTGAGGGGCGTGTACGAATGAGCAAAGTTATCTTTTTTTGTCTTGAGAGCTGCAACTTCTATGCAGGGACTCACAGACACTGAAATATTGCTGTCGAAGTTTTTTCATTTTGACTCAGCACTGATCTATTGTGCACATGAATCCCTTCTCCTCCAGTTTATCTCAAATTACTTTATAAATGTCACTTTTTTGTGGACTTTATTTAGTATATTCTATGTGTTCTCTTCGGCCCAAATGTCAAGCAAACATCAGACTCCAGGTCAGTCCTCTCCCACTCATGTTAACTTGTCGTTTACCTGTGTCCATCTCAACAAATTCTCACACAGGCAGCCTGCGTTTTGGTTCGCTTGGAAACGGTCCGAGACCACCTCTCTCAAGCGGTCTCGGACCGATTATTGTGTTCACAACCGCCCAAACAAACCACACCAGATGTCGAACAGCATCAGAGTTCATTTAAAATGGACTCAATTTTGTCTTGTGAAAACGCCCTATTAGTTGCTTTTGAGTGACGAGTAGAAATCTAAATGAAATTTAATGAAACAGCCAATACTTACATAATGAATCTAATATTGATGTTGTTTGTAAACTTTAGTTGAATCTGCATTAAGTTGTACTGAACAACTGATTCATAAAAAAAATTAGTGTAATTTTGTGTAAGGAAAAAGACATTGACCAAATTAATGATTAATGGACGACTTCATAACATAGTGCATAAGTCATGTGCCATAAAATAAAGAGTCAGAACTGAGGTGCGGTTTTGCATTGATGTTGGAGAACATTAACTTTGCTCACCAAGGTGTCTCGACTGTTGGCCGCCGTCTTGGTGCACCTGCCGATGATTTTTTCGATGCATTTCTTGTGGATTGCGGCATTGCATTCTGGGTGAAATAAAAAAATATATATATTGTGTTAACTGCGAAGAATACAAGAAGGATAAAATGTGACGAAAATGCAGATAGCAGTTAATGAAAACACTCACGTCTGCACTTGTAACCTTGCTTGTTGAGTCCCCTGTATGGGAGGAAAGGAGAGTAATGAAATCCTTGCAATGGCTGAGATGAAGCAAAAAAAAATTTTTTACTCAGCTATAACTAAGAAAAATATGGCTGCTGATATTAGAGCGATATATCTAGGATGGATAATACTAGGATTGTGGATATGACAGTGATGTACTGCAGCTAGCATGCAGATAATTAGCAGCAGTAAAGCACAACTTTACTGTCCTTCAGTGCTTGAAGTGGAAAAAAATAAGTGCCGGTACTCCTCTTATTCACATGTTGGCGTGTGTATCGGCCCGTATCAGTAATCTCTTGCCACTTATTCCTATTTATTCCTTATTTCTTTAAGCTCGTTATACTGTGTCAGTCATAACCAGCTGTGGTTTTATTGCTATATTATTATACTTGGGCTGTGCATCTTTTATAGTAGGCCTATATTACCCCAATAATATTCCAACTGGAACATTATAGGGTTAAGGTGGTGTGTTTAGTGTAAATAGTTAAAGTGTTTTCCTGTGTTATTTGTTGCATATAGTAGGGTATCATTAGGATTTTAGCAGCAGTGTCGCAGTCAGGATGCTCCTACATATTATACAGAGACACATTCTCAATTTATACAGAGAATAAAAGACACTAGGAGATATTGAATTGGGAGTCCTTCCCCAAGAAAATGTTAAGGTTTTTGGCTTAAAACTGCAATTTTACTTCGTTTGGACCATTATTATTACTAGTTAAATTATTTTATTATTTACACATATCACAGCCTTCGTCTGAACATTTGATTCTTCTGGAAATGTTTGTCCTAAAAGAGCAGATTCAGAAAACTTTTAAAATTATGTTTCATTAATTATATATTTTTTTACAAATAAAAAAAGTTATGACGAACTAAAGTTCACTATTTATTTTCAAAAAGGACGTGAACATTGTATTGATGACTTGCACGTCATCCAGTCGTCTCCACATTGTTTTTATATTCATATGGTTTATGGTGCTTGGTGCAAATACGCTGGCGCTGCGCTGTTATAAATCGCAATTATGAATCTCCCAGAGAACCTGATATGGAGAGGACAGAAAGTGCTGGTGCGCAAGAAAGAATCGTGTTACACCAAGGAGTAAAATTAAGTAGGGTGAGTTCCGTCCCACTTTGAGCACTGGTTTCCTTTATGTAACAGCTACATCTGTCAGCAAACTTTTATCCAAAGTGTTATGCAAGTATAAAAACAAGCATGGGAAAAGCATGAGATACCCGTTACTAGAGTCGGCAACAGCAATGACCCATGGGATATATTTGTTATTAGCCTAACTGGAAGATATCTTTCACATGTTAGATCATGAGATTGAAACTTACAGACTACAGACTAAAGACAGCATCAGATTTCCTCCTGCCTGTCTGTCTCTGAAGGGGATAGACAATATAATACTGGGGTGAGGAGGAGCTTGGCTAACAGGTTAGTGCTGCTGACATAGTTGAAACACAACATGACAGCGTTGTGGGATTTCCCCAGACAGTGACTCATTCTCACAGTAGCAGTCCTGCTGTTGTTTCTACCATTACAAAACCCCCCACCGGACGGCTCTGTTTAGGAAACTAGAACCGCTACTAATTGGTCTTTTGAGAAGCACCCTTGGGGGGCTGGACTTTTCTTATTGGACAACTGATGTTTTTGTCTCATTTGGTAGCCAGAGAACATACAGAAGGTGACAGTATAAATGGTGTGGAATTATCAAAGCTGTGTCAGTGGCATCTTAATAAAAACAAATGCAGAAAACAAGTAGACAGGCAAATTATCTCCTTCTGGATAAGTCATGCTCAGACAGAGAAACATCGGAAATTATAGTCTCTCCCTGGAATGCAGCAGATACTGAAAACATACTGAAGGTCAAAGTAAAAGAAGTATTTCTATGTGCTAACCAGCTAAAGCACACAAACATAATAATGAAATGTGTAATGTAACCAAGGCCGGACATGGCATCTCACCAAACGAACTCTCTGCAGACGGAGCAGAAGGTGGGCTGGCCGAAGAAGGTGGCGGTGAACTCGTGGTCCCTGATGATGTGAACTTTGGCATGCTTGAAAGCTCCTCTCCTCCTGTTGAGGGTCGTGAGTCCATCCTCGGCAGAAACCTTCACCGATGGCTGACCCACTGCTGAGAAGAGAGATAAATTTACAAATCAATCTACTGTATTTCTTTTGTATTCAAAACTTGCTTGTCAAACAGCTTTAAAGTGCAATATTACACCTCTTTCAATCTGCGAACAAACGAACATCAGATTGTTTCAGTTTTTCCCAGTGAAGATGTACAAACCTGCTCCGTGCGTCAGCGAACAGGCTGAGCAACGTGACGCTTGTTTAAAAAAAATACGATATAGCATGTTTTCTGGTAATTCAATAAATAAATAGTCTGTATGAAATAACCACATGGTAAGGCCTGTTTTTGTATACTCCAATGTGAATTAAAAATACTTGACAAATGAAAAGTATTTTCTCATTAAGCTAAATTATAGAGAAAAAAGATATAAATATAGGCCTAGCCTATATCACGATAGAAATGATATAGAAAAATATATGATACGCATTTTTATATCGTTTTGGTGATATATATTGTTATATTGCCAAGCCCCATCCTGGCTCCATTTATGCAAAGTTCCACGCACCTGCTCCACCTCTAACCTATTTTAAATGGTCAAAATCAACGCTGACAGTAACTGACATAAAGTAATATCACTCTCTCTATGTAATAGCTTGTAGTATATCTGGACAACTTTTCACACGCCACTCGCCAGAGATCGCTCGCTCGCTCGCTCGCTCTCTCTATGTTAGTGAGAAGTGTTATCCAAATACAATTCTTATTGATTTCCAAAGACAAATAAATATGATATCAGGAAAATAAACGGGTTTTTTTTTTACAATCTATCGGATGAGCTTTAGAGCTGCAACAATTAATCAATTTGAGTATTTTTTTTAAGAAAAAATAGTCAAAATTCTTTGATTCCAGTTTCTTAAATGTGAATATTTTCTGGTTTCTTTACTCCTCTATGACAGTAAACTGAATATCTTTGATTTGTGGACAAAACAAGACATTTGAAGACGTCATCTTGGGCTGTGGGAAATACTGATAAACATTTTTCACCGTGTTCTGACATTTTATAGACCAAACAACTAATCAAATAATTGAGAAAATAATCAACAGATTAATTATCAATGAAAATAACTGTTTGTTGCAGCCCTACTGAGCGGGGTATTTAGTGAAAAAGCCCTACTAGCTTTCAAAGGAGGCCACTATTGCTACTGCTAAATGGAGGGTAAGCATAGAAAAATGCCATCTTGGATAAGCGGCTTCCACTGACACAACTCAGCCGGGTCGGGGTCAAAAGTCATCCAGAGAAGACAGCAAAAGAGGCGTGAGAGAGGTAAACAAAGAAGGCAGAAACTACTCTGGAGGAGATAAGGAGGGTAAGTGGGTGGACTGGGGGGAGGAGAGAGATAGAGGGACGGTTCAAAAAAAGGAGTAGCCTTAAAGAGACAATTGATAGACAGGGAAAAGTGGGAAGAGTGATGAGGCGAGTGAGATAAACTAATTTCCTCTCTGCCATCCTACTGACAGATGTTTATGTTTGGACAGTGCTTCAGTGAGCTGAGCCAAGACAGTGGGAGTGAGAGAGAGAAGACAGACAGCGACGAGGGCTGTTCACACATGCCTAAAAATACTCTATGCTGCTTTTCAGGAAACCTGCGGAGTGTGTAGGAGGCAGCTGATGGAGTATGGAGTTCTTTCATAACAGCAGACACACCCCCCCTCTCATGACCCTCTCCAACCCTCAACAGTGAATCTCGACTGTGCTGCTCCTACGCAGAAATTCCCCCCGAACAGAACCAGTTTGTAAATCTTCACCCGATCCCACTCCATGTTGGCAGACAGCGGTGACTACCATAGACCGGGTTCCCTGTCTGGGGTGGTGAACTAGCAGCTGCTTAACTTCTGCTTCAAACAGCTGAAGTGAAACTAAAAAGTAGTTTTTGAAAGCAGATAAGGATAGCGATATGATTTCGAAATCTAGCTTTCAATGGTGGATCATTTGTGCTGATATTAAATATCTTTAAGTGGCCAGAATATCTCAATGATTCAATGTTTCCCCCTCATACCCGACAGGCTAGACCATGAAGATCTAAAACTCTGCATTGAAAAGCATAATAAAAAAGCATAAAATACTAATAATCTCTTATTATATAATACCGATATAGGCCTAATATACTGTATGTACTTGTTTAACCCTAGTCCTACGGGTGTAAATCACCAGTTTCATCACGATACGATATTATACCGATTCTTTGAACAACGATACGATATTTGCTGATATCACAAAGTCTGCCACGATACGATTTGGATTTGATTCAATTCAACTGTCTGCGATAAATATTAGATGATATCATATGCCCATTTAACATTATCGGTTATATTGACATCAACTAACAAAAAGCAACTAAAATATGTTTTGACAATTGTATTATTGGGCTCTTCCAGACATTTAAATGAAAAACAATCTATTCTTTTTAATAAAAAGAATACAAATAGGCCTCTTGTTGTTCAATATTAAGGGCCACATTTCTCATGTTTAAGCACTGTTTGAATGTGTGCTGAATGTTGAGGAAGGAGGAGCTCTTCGACGGAAAAGGTGACACAGACGTGCCATTGGAATTTATAAATAAAGGCGTATCTTAAAGATGACGATATGTATCGATGTTTTCACTTTGCATTAATGATATTGGATCGTTGATCATTGAATCGATATCACTGGATCACTACATCCTAGTGTAGTCCTAGTGAACACATTTGTACACTGTATAAAGAGAAATAGGCATTAACACTTCTTGTTATGCTGAGCAGTAAACATTCATTGTTGTGTTTAGTGTCATAGCTACTTATTCAAAGTACAGCCAGCCCCGAGGCTAAATTCCTTCATGGCCTTGAAGGATTCTTACAGTGCATTGGCTGTATGGCCACACCTGTAGTCAGCTGACAAGCTTAGTGTGAGATATGTCGCCAGCATGCAGATTAACCCTTGGCAGTGTAGGGTAGACAGTTTACTGCAGGGCAGTTGGCGCAGAGCACGACGACTCCACATTCCCCAGAGAGGTCCACATTAGCTAACATGTCAAGCTGTGGTTGTGTGTAGAAAGTGCAATGAAATGAAAACTAGATAAGGAATCCTTTCCGCCAGCAGAGGGCATTGTATCAACACTGAAGCAGAGCGATTTCCTGTGGGTCTACATGAGAGTAGTGGGAGAGCGGAGAGAGGGGGGGCAGGGGAACTTTCCTAACAGCTATGGTCAGCAGACTATCTTATTTCATGGGGATCACCACTCCCTGGTGGTCTAGTGGTTAGGATTCGGCGCTCTCACCGCCGCGGCCCGGGTTCGATTCCCGGTCAGGGAACACTGTTTTAAAAGCCGTGTAAACACGTTCTCTAAATCACCTATTTACACTTCACTGAGTGATGGGGTCCTACAAGAACACACTATTTCTTACCAAATTTGGAATAGTTTTGGTTATTTCACATCACTGTGCTGTTCTCACTAATTTGAACTGTGTTGGGCTTAGTTAGAAAAAGGAAATGTTGTTGTGGTATCACATGTTTCCGATCAAGATTTAGCAATATTTGAATCTAAATGTGATGACAGTTGTGGGGTTGCTTGCTTAAATTGTTGATTTAATCTGATCAAACTACACTTACACAGTCCTGATGAAGCAGATCTTTTTGACATAATAACTCTTAAAGGTACAGTGTGTAAGATTTGGCAGCATCTAGTGGTGTGGTTGCAGATTGCAACCAACGGAGAACCCCTCTGCTCACTCCCTTTACAAGACTGCGATAACGTGAGTGCAGAAAGTGCAAAGAGGCCATCCTTACCATAATGAAACTACTTTAAGAGCAACGGAAGTCCGACGGCAGCTGGTGGTACCACGGTTTTGCACTTTGCGGCTCACGTTACCTCAGTTTCACAAGCATGTTGGAGAACTACGGTGGCCTTTAGGTAACGTAAGAATGTGCGAGGCTCTCTCTAGAGCCAGTGTTTGGTTTGTCTGTTCTGGGCTACTGTAGAAACATGGTGGAGCAACGTGGCGGACTCCGTGAAGAGGACCCGCTCCCTGTGTAGATATGAAGGGCTCATTCTAAGCTAACGATTCTTAGTTTCAGGTGATCATACACGAATGAAAACATAGTTATGAATACTATATTCCATTTCTGCTAATAGATCCCCTGAAATATTACACACTGGTCCTTTAACAAATAATATCTAAGAATGTTTTTTTATGAACTTTAACGTGCATATCTAGTCAAGCATATCTAATCTAATGATCTAAAGATGCATCAGTTTTACCTGAATCATTGTCCTCCAGGAAGAACTGTACAGCCATCTGGACTTTCCCTGAAGGATGCAGGTCCACCCAGAACTCAGTACGGCCGTTGGTCTTGGACTTCTTACAGCGTTCTGCCAGTACAGACACGCCCACCGTGGCCTTGGCCAACGGCTCCTCAGCGCTCTGCATGAGGACCACTTCTAGGACACGCCCCTCGTAGATGTGAGCATCAAATGTAGACTTCCAGGCTGGATACATGGTGGGCTTCCTCTGGACCAAAGTCATTCCTCGCTCTGTGAAAGACGATTGGCATCATCATTGGGAACAAAACGTTTGTTTGTTACTTTTCCTTTCTCAGGAAAAAGACCAAAGTTGGTAGAGAGATTGCCTGTGAATTTTTGAGCCCAGCAGATGGCGGATGTTAAGGCAATTAAACGCGGGACGTCTGGTCTCCCTACTCACTGTACCACTCCCCTATATCTAGATAAAATTATGACTGTGTGTGTGTGTGTGTGTGTGTGTGTGTGTGTGTGCATCTGTACATACGGGTGTTGACAGACTCCTTCATCTTGATGGCGCAGATGGGAGTTTCAGTCAGAGGAGGCAGAGCGCCCACGTCATAAGCGTTGAAGGCGATACGCAGGAAGGGTGCCATGGTGACCGCTCACCTAAGCCTCCTAGAACAAAGACATAAACCCACAGTTAGAACATCTCACACACACAGTAGGGTCAATATAGGGCTATATAAATACAATTATAAATAAATAAAAATATAAATATAAATAAAATTCACTTGAAATGAGGGCTGCCTCCTCGTAGTCGTTTAGTCCATGAATCGGTCGTTTTGGTCTTAGTCGACTAAGATTTCTTTAGTAGATTTTCATGCTGAATGACTTATATCCAAGAAACTTATAAGCACATCTCTGGTAAACACAAGATTTAAAGTGGTGCTTTTGTGTCATTCTTTGTGGAGAAACGCAATTTTATAGATCTGTCGATTAAATCAACTAAATCAAATTTAGTCCACAAAATCATATGAGTGTAAATCAATTAAGAATTTCTTTGGTCGAGGACAGCACTAGACTTGACTTTACTTGACACACACATGCACACACACACACACCGGAACACAAACACGAACACGAACACGAACACACACACACACACACACTCTTCTTGTACTTTGATTGCTTAAGTTCGGCACTTAAAACAAGAAGGAAGAGAGTCTGTGGCTAACGGTGTCCGCAGACGGTAACTACAGAGGAAGTACAAGTTTCAACTCAAGACATAACTTTGGAAACTACCAGCCAGTAATGCGGGAAGAAGAAACTGTCTGATTCCCTCATCCTGCTCTCATGTGCACAGTTTGGGATTACCAGAGAGAAAAAACAAAAAATCAAAAGGATCACATTTCAAAGACAAACAGAAAGTCCCAGTGTTAGGGAAAAAGACAAATAGAGGGTAAAAAGATAAGCAGTGCGGTCTCTTTGCTACTTTACGGTTTTCACATTGAATTTGTGGGTTTTTTCCATCACAAATTATGCTCTTTAATCCTGGTTTAGCCTTTATTCCTCACAACTGTCTCTACTTATAGTTGGCTGTATATATTTGGGTCTGTACGGCTATTATTTAAAGGGCTTTTGGAGCATTACATCATAGAGCAATTGTGATCACGAGCATCAGTCTTGTCGATTGTGAGTAGACACTTGTGGAGTACATTTAATCTTCTATAATCTTTTAAAGGTACTAGTAGTCCGTAGTAGCAAAATTATGCATCTTATATTTTAGTATTTCCTTTTTCTGTAAGTAGTATAGGGTGTAGCTCTGGGGCCAGTTGCTAATTGAATGGTTGGCCAAAACGCCTCTCCATTGCTCTGTTTTGTTGGACTTCACTGACCATTCAGGTATCTCCTTTCTGTATTTTGGAATAATGTATTTGCAAAAATAAATTCCCTCTTTTCTATCTATAACTGCTACAACGTTGCTGAGTCAATCTAGACTAACATCAGGCTGTCTGAAGGCCACATCTGAAAATGGCAGGATTAGATCTATTATGCTGGCAAAGACAAAATACCTACTTCAAGTCATTTGTAAAGGTATTATATATATATATACGTGTGTGTATATATATATATATATATAAATATATATATATATATAAATATATATATATATATATACACGTATATATATATTCACCTAATACAAAAGTATTTTGATGTATTATGTTAAAATGCATTAATTCTCAGAGGTTTTACATTCTACGTGCAAATTCAATTCTGCACTTCATTTCAAAACTGAAACAGAAACCACAGCTTGCAACAGTGTCCACCTGCTTGCTTCATCTAAGCTGAATTGCTCCACTGAAAGATTTGTTCAGCTCTATTTTCCATGTGTTTCATACACTTCCTCTTGTGGGTGTTTCATGCCAGCTGACATCCCTTCTATACATCTTAAAACAAGTAGTGTGGCAGAGACTCTGTATAAAGCTGTATAACATGTTAATGAATGATTTCCTACCCACAAGTATATAATTATGTAAATGTAATGCTGTGATGAATAAATACATAAATACACACATATATAAAATCCACCAATGTTCAATTATTTTTTCATCACAAAAAAAAACACTTTTTGGGCAACTCTTTGTGGCAGCCAACATGACAGCAGGCTGATAGTATAGTTCTTGGAAAGGGAGTCATTTTTGTTTACACTTTACATATACTATATTGGTGTGTATACTTTACACTGCCGTGGGTAGGATTGGAGCAAATATGATTAAAAAAGTTATGTATATAAAACGGTCACTATATCCTGACAGTAGTTCATGGGCCAGGTAATCTGAAAAAAATCATGTGCCTCTGTGTCTTCCGGTGTCCTCTGGTGCTCCTAATGGCATCTGCAAGATTTCACAGACTGGAGGAAAACAACCAATCAGAGCCGAGCTGGAGCCTGCCGTCTCTGAGCAGCTGTCAATCACTTGCGAACTCCGATCAAACGGTCAAACTAGGCAGCGCTGATGAAATATGAATCAATATTCTGTTACTGTAATGCCTATTACTCATCTCAAATGTTTTCAGAAACACCTTGTAGTGTACTGTTTAGCTGTAAAATGAGAAAGTTGGTGACCCGGCAGCTGTGTTGAGGAAATACCAAGCACCGCCCACCAGCCGGAGCACAGCCAATAGGAACGCTCTCTCTCTGAAATGTCCTGTGATTGGCCAAAGTTTCCCTTCACAGCTAGATTTTCTAAAGCCTGAAAACACAGCCATGAGGAAGTCTAGTTTTCTCTCAGAACACTTGAATTACAATATGCTGAAAGGTTATTACTGAATTTTTGCCCAATGATGTCAAAAATGTTCTGCCTACTGCAGGTTTAACAGTCTTACCGTTAAAACAATAGCTGAGACTACTAGTGCCGTTTCCCTTCAAGGGGCCTTGTTATAACAGATTACAAAGGGTGACGTAGCGGGCAGCCAGTTAAGCCTCATGTTGGACCTGTACCTGAAGGAACTGCACTAACAAATTCTGAACCATTCATGTTATCAAGGCTGTATCACACACAACAGTCACACATATGCTACGTCACAAACTAGCAGGACCCAGAGGACCTATCAACCTACATCCTAATTCCCAAAGCAGCGAAAAAATCCCACAGAATTCCTCCACACTGCACTTTTTATGAGCTTTTAAGTTCCCTTAACTTGATCTCTTTTAGCTGTAGTCTCTTGCTCCATTAACATAATCTCAGTTTTATTAGTCATTTCAGCGACATGGCACGCCTTTGATTTAAGGCAAACATCCTCTCATTTTACTATACAATGATGTTTAGCTTCTCTATGAAATAACATTTCTGTACAAAAATGCCTAAAAGCATAATGCACAGAGACATGTCCTTCTTTTAAGTGAGTATTATGTACATTAAACTCCTGAACAGGAATTGCAGTCGCCTCCCTGTGTCTGTTTTCATAATAAATAATTCATAAGGACATGAGTTTTGTTTGTGTCCATGTTCCTTTTCACATTGCTGAATGTCAACTTGATTGTCAGTCTCAGTTCCTGAGTGACTGAACCAGTGCGTGCTGTGATATTATGAACATGTACATGTATGCTGCTCGGCCTACAAAGGTAGACCAGATGCTATTTTGGGCTGAGTGACACTCTAAATGCAGACTTTTACAGAGAGAGAAAGCATTATGTTCTCTTACTGCGGCTGAAAGGTTTTCTGAAGTGGAAACCTCGTCTCTTATTCTCCGCTGTTTTTTTTTATATCGCTATGTGGAGCTGCTTAGCAGTACAAGATGTTACTGTCTGCACTGAACAGGTCTTAGGTGTTAATGTACGTGCAGCAGTATAAATGTGTGCAGCTGAACATAATTCTTGATAAATAATACCTCAGGCATTGGGGCCCAACAGAGGCTGGCTTTTGATCTGGGAGTTGGTGGTTTGATATCCCAGCAGACAAGCAAGAAATATCTGGATGGGGAAGTGAATGACTAACACGGGCGTCTGACGGTGCCCTTTGAGCAAGCGTCTTAACCTCCAGCTGCTCCAAAAGTCAGAGGTTAGTCAGCAGCCGGCAAATAGGTGAGAAAATGTCAACAGTCCAGTTTCATTTAATGTTAACTGGCTACCCCAATGGCATGTTAAGAAAGACTTAATGACTTATATTTTTGGGAGTGACTGACAGTAACTTAGAAACTGCTGGTTGTTGATAAGAAACACAGCATGCGTTTCAAAATGTTAGTTAGTGAAATAAACATACAGACAAGCAATTTTCTAATTTAATGACTTTGGAGGAAACTGGAGCACCTGGAAGAAAACACACACAGTCCATGCTTCAACATCTCCATACAAAAAGTCCTTCAGCCAGTTCATTCAAACCTTTGTGTTCCAAACAATTCAGGGTGGTATGATTCATCATTAAGTCTTCCTTCACAGCCCTGTCTATGATTCATCATACCACCCCAGCCAATGGGATTCTTCCAGTGGGTTTTGGATTACTGCAGAAAATAAGCTCTGTGGCAAACACACGTTTATGATACTTGGACGTTTTGTTCAGCAAGATAATCTCCACAAATGAACACCACTTTTATGATTTTTGAAGCGGGAATGCAATCACCAGAAGTTAAAAAGCTAACGTTAGGCTATAAACGAACTAAACCACGGTCACATGAGCGCGAGTATACACGAAAGCTGTAAAGGTGGACGAGTCGGCGTGATGACGTTTAGTATTCTCATTTAGCCACTTGTTAGCAACCGCCTTTTTAAGACACGTAAAGGCTTCAAAATTCACGAGTGGGATATTTACTGACGTCATCTAACTAAAAACCCATTCAAAAAAACAATTGCAGCTTTGACTGTGATCCTGTCACGGAACTAAAGACTCCTAAACAAGCAACTGTCACTGTTTCTGAAACCCCTTTCACACTTCCTGTTCAAGGTGGGAATGTTGCGTCGTTATTCCGACTCGCTGTTCTGTATGAAAGGTACGGAGACGGAATGAGGCGATAGAGTTGTTCCGCCGCTGAACCGCCAATGACGGTAGTCACAGAGCCGAGCCGATGTCTGTGTGAAAGGGACACCCGGCACAGCGAGTCTACACGCACACACATACTAGAGACGCCAAAGCTTTTGTGTTTAACGTCACACCCCTTTTGCTCCCACGGTGCTGGCGTGCTATCAAAAATCAAACCCCGGGGTGGCATTATGCCGGCCGTTGTTTTGTTCAGTTGTGTAAAAGCAAAGCCGGTGTAACGGCGGATCTTCTTTACAGTAGTATTGTGGAATCTCTGTGTGAAAGGGGCTTGAGTGAGGTCAAGAGGGTCGAGCAACTATTTTAGCATGCTCACATACAGACAGACAGTTATGGAGCTTGCTTTTTTAGAGTCCATTTCCTATTTTCTCTCCACTTTACACAAACACTCTCTTATGTAGGCCTACACATACACAGGCATTGCTACACAGAAAAGAGAGCCTTGTTTCCCCAGAGAGAGTGGAAAAAATGAGCACATGCAATTGGGAAGGGGTGGGTAGAGGAAAGAGCAAAAGGGAGGGAAAGAAAAAAAGCACACACTGGAAGGCAGACCAGTGGACATGAGGAGAAATCCGACTCAATGACAGAACCAGATTTGCCTTCACTAGATCCAGCCACAATGAAGTCGACTTCCAGCGAGATGGATGTGCATGTCTGTGGCCTCAAGGAACTTTTTAGCTTCTCTAAGTCTTTAGCTTTTGTCCTAGATTTAAATGTAAAGCTGGACCACCCTGTGGGGCATTGTGTTAACCCTGCTCAACACAACATAATTCATAAATTATACAGTCACTTGAAGAAGGCACAGTATGCGGAAAACATGAAAACAACAAGATGTAAGTAACTAAAACATTCCATTAAATGCCACTTTACTTGGCAGCTCTGAGGAAGCTATATGAACAATATATAACTTATAAACTACTATGTTTTGAGTGCAATGTATTACAGAATCAGCATTTACAGCAGCAGAATCACAAGTAGCTCATAAAATAAGCAGATTAATGTACAACAAGGAGAATAACCTTTAGTTGTAATGACGTGAAACTAATATTCCATGAACACAACACAGTACTGGAGAGAGACAGAGATACGTGACTGTCTGCAACAAATAGACTATCATCAAAGTCATGCTCAGCGAAGCACCACAAGCAACTCAAAGGTTTGGTATGCACTGAATTAGAGGATATGCCATTAAGTGGAAGAGGTGATCCAGCAGGTCAAGCAGGTTGGGGAGCTTTGTCAACCTTTAATCAGTAGGAACGAGCAAAGACAGGTAGGATTATACAGAGAGCAACAAGAACAACAGAATTCCCTCTCTTACTGCAGCACCTTGAATTCTGCCACTAGCAGAGTTGACTTGGAGATCCACAAATCAATGAAAGAGATTAAGAGTATTAATTAATTAAAGGAGAATAACCTTTAGTTGTAATGACGTGAAACTAATATTCCATAAACACAACACAGTACTGGAGAGAGACAGAGATACGTGACTGTCTGCAACAGATAGACTATCATCAAAGTCATGCTCAGCAAAGCACCACAAGCAACTCAAAGGTTTGGTATGCACTGAATTAGAGGATATGCCATTTAGTGTAAGAGGTGATCCAGCAGGTCTAGCAGGTTGGGGAGCTTTGTCAACCTTTAATCAGTAGGAACGAGCAAAGACAGGTAGGATTATACAGAGAGCAACAAGAACAACAGAATTCCCTCTCTTACTGCAGCACCTTGAATTCTGCCACTAGCAGAGTTGACTTGGAGATCCACAAATCAATGCTACATCATTACAAGGAAGGTTTTGTTTACATCAAAAGGAGCATGCGTGTCATGCATCTATATTGGTATAGTGCCTGACAATGACTAATATATTTGACTTTTAGGACATCTCTGATTACATACGTGCTGAAAATCAAATATTTTGACTGTATTAATTTAGATATTTTCTAAAGTAAAGGTCCCTAGAAGTGTATGATTCAACTTTTTCCCATGGTATAGTGTTAAAAAAGTTAACAAAAATTGCAATAAATCATAATATCGAATCACAATACTTGTAGAATCGGCACCCAAGTATCATGATAGTATTGTATCGGGAGATAGATGTATTGTCCCAGCCCTAATAGCAGGACATTACACATTCCGCACGTCATGAGGATGCATTTTAGCCTTTTTCGCGTGTCATTTGTACGCCGCTTTTCACTTATTATTTGTACATCACACAACAAAACTACGGTAACGTCCACAGTAACGTTTAGGCAACAAAACCCCTTATAGGTTTAGGAAAAACATCATGGTTGGGCTTAAAATAAGTACGTAAACTAAGTACAATACGTACGGAAACAACGTAACACATCACAAATGTCACTAAACAATACATGACAAACGTAACTTGCAAAACAAAACACTGGTCTCCTGGTTAAAGGTTGTATAACTTAAGCGGTCTTTCTTGCTTTTTATTCTACGTCACTAGCTCTGAGCATGGCATATTTACACGGATGTGTTTACATTGGACTCAGTACAGACTACATGGCATACAAATGACACATCAAAAGCAAGAAAGGCATTTGTATTGCACGCTAAATGCCTTGCGCATCATCGTGTCATTCATACGCCTTTTTGTGCGAACGGGCTGGTTTGACTTGCCGGACTCAAGGCAAAAAATCCCCTGAAACAAGCAAGAAGTGAATATGGATGCAGTACAGGCCTATTAGAGCATCACCAGGAAAGATACCAAGTGTCTACTGATGTCATTGATTGCAAAGGAACCACATATTAAACATGAATTCAATTAAGTTCATGGTAACTTGTCCAATTACATTCTGCGCCCTTAAATTGGGTGTATATATATTAAAATGGGCTACAGTTCCTACATTGTTCATGTGATGTGAAGGTAAACACCATCAGTGTGCTGGAGTACAAGACCAACAACAGAAATGTGTCAATATCCAAATACTCAGTGTCTAGAAGTACTGACAGCAGTGATTTTGTTTAACAATAAAAGACTTTCAGGACTAAAGGCACTCAAACCTAAACATGGGCACATACCTTTTTCACAGCAGACATTTTGACTTGTCATAGCAGGAAACACACAGGTTTAAGGAATAGCAGCAACGACAGCTCAGTTACAGTAGTGTCATTAAATCTTGCAGTAAGCCATTCCAGTGAACTGCCTGTAAAACAGCAGGACTGAAACTGTCTCCTGTGCACCTGTGCCTTTTCTACTGTGACATGTCAAAATGTCTGCAGTGAAAAAGGTCTATTTAAACTTAGGTTTTAATACCCAGGTTCACATTCAGCTGACTCAACACCAACGGGCCCTTTTCACAGCATCCATTTAACACAGGTGCAATTAATAACATTAATTATGGTGCTGTTCCATTTAGGTGGTATTGTGCATGCTGGCTCACTGGAATGGCTGTGACACTAAATAGAACGGGACCATAATTAAATTTTATCAATACAACTGTGTTTACACTGCAACTACATGTACAAATGGCTGCTGTGAAAATGGCCTATTGAATATGTCACAGATGGACAAGCACAGGTGTAAATAAAAAAAAAAAAAAAAAAAAAACAATGGCTGGGTTCCATTTAGCTGCTTTGGTTTCAGGGTCCTGGTATTGTGAATGCTGACTCACTGTCACACCCTCATGGGTTACTGTCTGATGGTGCCTTCAAATGAAACTCGTGAGCTCGTGTTTACAACATGGGATGTCGTGTACACAATATTCTTGGAGTTCAAGTGGTTCAAGTCGTGAGAGCACCGCTGCTAAGCAACGGCAATATCGATGTTACTGTCGGCGTCTAGAAGCCACAGAGGCTAACAATTTAGCAAGCTAGCAAGTGGGTAAAATAATGCAGGGAATGCAAAGGCATAATGACAGAGGAAAAAGATGAGGTTGTTGGGAATATCAACATTTTCCTCAGACATATTATAAAATTACCAAGAAAAACAATATACCAACAAAATTAAAATATATTAACTTATGCACCGATAAACAAACTTCCATGGCCTCTGCCATATCTGACAATACCATCAAACACATCGTGAACTCTGAGCTTTCAGAAAAACTTTCCACTTACGATGTTGTAAATACGACATGAGGGGGCGTTCATATGGACTCATCTCGTAAACACGGTAAACACGACCCTATTTGAAGGCACCGTGATACACTTGAATAGAACAGAGCCATCAATAATGTTATTACAAACATCTGAGCTTTTCCTAATAGGATGAGCCAAAATACCTGCTGTGAAAAAGGCATAATCTATAAGGCATAATTCTCATCCAACTCACTTGGATGAGAAATGATGAGAAAAAAGTCCAGCACACCAGCAGCATACTGGCTCCTTTGACTCAGTACTTTTGATATATTTTGACCTGGGTGGCACATTTCTTCACAAAAGTTTCACATGGTGTTTGTCTTCTATAAAAAAGGGCGAAATGGGGCTTTGAGATAGCTTTGTCTGCCTCAGTGACAGAAGAAAGGCCTCGAGCAATGAAAACTGGCCTGACAGGATGCTAAATTAAGCTAGAAGATGAAAAAAGTAAGACGCAGTTAACAGATCAACCGGTTTTGACAACGTCAGTCTTGCAAAACTACATTTTATGTCAACCAGTGTGAGAGTATGTCAGGTTTGGAGGTTTCCGGCTCAGTTGTTGCTGCGCCTGTGGTCAAGCAAAACCAGGAAGTGTTTGACATATTCCCGTACTGTATCCTGTATATTCAGCAATCAATATCAGGAAATATAGAGAAAATAAAATAGGCCGTGTGCTTGTACTCCATGTGATCCACACACATACTCGCCAACCTTGAGACCTTAAAACTAAGGTTCTCAAAATCAAAGTGGGGGAATATGAGTTTCAGGGACTTTGTTTCCTGCAAGAATGAAAATAACAAAATAATAAGTACACTGTAACAGCATTTTTATGTTAAGCTTTAAATTTTAGCTTTAATTCTTAGGAAGGAAAACTGAATAATTCGCCCCTCTGACGTAAAATTGGCGTGTGAATCTCTAGCGTAAACTAATATTCATCAGTTTTTATTCATTTTTTTGCCCCTGCTTGAGTATTTCTTTCTCTTAGTACTCTCCATTCCTCTCTCCTTCTCTCACTCACTGAAGGTCCTTTCAGACACAAAGTGACAACGGCACCACTGCGCTCTGAAACCCATTATTTCCAACGGCTTGCACTGCGTCACAACGGCTTTTTGCTATGTCGAGCAAAGCCCAACTTCGGGCGCTGCACGCTGTGATGTGCGCTGAATCCAGCAGCGAACGCAGCTCAAACATGAGCTCAAACTGCGCTGTGTCCCGAGCACAGACTGCTCTCTTCCGCCAGGAAACGACATTTGGTGTAGCTCTATTGTTGTCCGGGTGGACACTTTAGGGATTATACACGCTGTACAGTGCCAAAACAGGTTAAGATAACGAAAAGAGAAAAAAAGTGTGAAAATTTGCCATAAATAGTGAGAAATATGGGAGAATTGTGACCCCGGGAGGAAACCGGGAGAGGGCAATGAAAAACGGGAGTCTCCCGGGAAAATCGGGAGGGTTGGCAACTAAGTATGTCAAAACACCTTTCAGTTTAACTGTTCCTTTAACAGTGACTTCAAGAGACTGTGCCGTCAACGCACAATGATAGAGAAAGAAAGGGCTGAGTGAGAGACGCAAAGGTCTACAACAGACCCAGAACAGCCTGGCTGGATGGAGCAGTGGGCTGGCAAATTACAGCTGAACAAACACGCTCCACACCATCATAATGTACCTGAACAAGCACGGTCAGAGTCAGCCAGGCCACACTCGCGCCTAAAGCTAATAACCTGGTGTTTGGTTGAGTGAATAAACATATATTACATCATAAAACCGCTCTTTATGATAGCTCAAAGAAGAACAATCCGTCCCCCAACATTGAAAATTAAACAGTGATCGTGGAAAAGGTGTGTTCCTAACTGTGATAGCAATTTTCCTAGCTTCACATAAAGTACATAAACTAGAAATAACTGAGAGAGTACATACTGTACAAACTGTACCTCTGTCAAGTCTGAACAATCCTCCATTACCATTTTTTTCTTATCTTCATCATCATCTGCAGCTAAACATACATGGAGAAAGGCAGTCATGCAGACTTTTATAGAATACAAAACTCCTGTGAATATTAGGGTTTATTAGGGCTGTACAGATGATTTTTGCAAACATTTTTCAAGTGAGCCGAACAAAATTCCACAGAGTTTTGGCCATTTAAAATGATAATGCTGCTTTAGCCACTAAATTTGCAGAAGTGGAATTGATATGAGCACATGTCAAAATTGCATTATAACTGCACAATGCCTTCAAGAATGAATTTATGACAAACAATTTAACAGCTTTCTTTAAGATCAACCAAATGTGATTAAAAAGTGTTTTGCAAAAAAATTTATGATGAAAATCCGTGACGGTGGGAATCGGAGTGGTAAATACAAATATCAAGCGACACCACTTGGCTACCGCCGGGTCTGCAAAGTGAAACCAATGCAGAAGTACTTGCATTCTTTCTAATAGCCAGCAGGTGCGACTCCTGTGGTTGCAAAAAGAAGTCTGATTGTATAGAAGTCTATGAGAAAATGACCCTGTAAATATGAGTTTATGGTCTCAATCGCTAGTTTCAAGTCTTCTTTAATACAGCATGATGTTCATTTAGTAAATTATGGTCCCATTTACAGTCAAATAGACCATAAAGCAGGGTATGAGTTAGGGCGTGGCTACCTTGTGATTGACAGGTCGCTACCACAGTGGTTTTGATCTGGGAATTGTCCTTGTTTTTATCTTAGAGCTTTAACCCTTTCACTGTGTGTTTTCAGTTCATGAAAGTTAATTGTAACATTTCGGTCGCCTAAAAATGTATTTTCAGTTTGGTTAGCTCCACTCGTATCACTTCTGGTTGCACAAAACCAAGATGGCAACAACCAAAAACCAAGATGGCAACGGACAAAATGCCAAACTTGAGGCTTCAAAACCATAGTCCACAAACCAATGAGTGACGTGGTGGTGACTACGTCCACTTCTTATATACAGTCTATATAAAGAGAGACACAGTAGGGCGAAAAAGCATGACCTCCTTGGTGGAAAGGTAATAACATAGAGTATCTCATGTGAGACGGTAACTTTTGGGCCCAATCAATCACTTCATTTTCTTCTTCATTCCCAGTTTTGACAAATTCATGCAAACAAAGCAGCGTAATTCTCACAAATAATCCTGCGTTAATCCACAAGTCTTTCACTGAGGCATGGTGGCATGTATTATTACCGCATTAACACAGCCTCGAAAGCACATAAGTGCCCTTGTGCACGCGCGCACACACACTAATAACCTTGAACAAAGCAGCCTTTAATGAATTTCAGTGGAGGCTGGCTTGAAAGAATCAAAGCCTTCCTTTCTTTCACTAACCAAGGTTAATGTCTAACAGCCCACCCCGCCACCATACCACACACTCACAAAGGTCATGTCAACAGAAATACTACAGAAGTTGTATGTTTTACTACTGTGATGTTAAATTCTCTGTCTCGCACACATACAGTATGTACACCCAGCGATCAGGACAAAGTAAGACAGGAAAGAAGAGTGAGTGAAGAATGACACCAGAGCTGAGGTTGCTGGTTCAAGGTCAGAGTCAGATGAATAGCTGTTGTGATACATTTATTCCAGTGATACTGTTATAATAATACACTTTGTGCCTTGATGAAACCTAAGACCAAATCAACGCAAGCTGTTAATAACTGTCTATTGGATAAACTGACAGTACACATGAACCCAAACTGCATGGCATGATAACCTTTTTCTGATTTTCCCTACCTTCCTCCTGAGTAATGTATCATCGAGCTCTTTGGCACCGTGTCAAACCTGCTATACCAGCATGGAATGAATCCTGCCAGTGCCACTGTGTGTGTGTGCGTGTGTGTGTGCGTGTGCATGCATTAAGAGCGGTGTCCATTTCTGCCTCGATCACAGTTCACAAAGGCTCAGTTAAGACGGACAAAACAGCATCCGAGCAAGGAGAGCCGAGCAAGGAGAGCCGAGCAGGATGGCATGATGTGAAGAGAGAGAGAGAGAGAGAGAGAGAGGTAGTGACAAGAGGCCAAGGGCACACAATGAGCCAAACTATCATCATCCAGTGCTGATTTAGCAAATTCATGCCGAGCGGCTCTGTTTGTTGTGTGAGTGTCTGCTCTCTGTGTGTGTAGTTATTAGGGCTGTCAAAGTTGACACGATAATAACGTGTTAACGCAAATTCATTTTAGCGCCATTCATTTCTTTAACCCATTAACGCAACTTGTGATTTTTAGGTTGTAGTGGGCTCAGTTTTAAAGCTAGAGTGAAGATACTGACATCATATGAAACTAGAAAAACCCAAGGAATACATTGGTACCAACCATGGCATACAAGCTTACTCTACTCTGACATCCTGTCTTAAAAGAAATTATCAATTATTCACACTATGCAGCCTAATATCAGTCCGTCTAAATTAGTCGGGGATGTTTTTATATGCTTGTTCACTATCGAGGGATCAGTGCTGCATGGGCAACTCCTCACTGAGCAGATGTCCCAACCGCGTCCTCCAAGCAGCTCATGAAGCCACAAGCCAATATTGACACACCAGTAACTGCAGGCAGATAGTGTTACCTGCGCTCACAAAGCTGCATCGCCTCCACAAGATAACAACAGGATACAGAGTCTTATTGCCACAAAGGCACAATTGTGTTGTAGTTAGTGACACAAGACTTTCGCAAGAGATGGAAGGAATATTTCAAAATATGATGATGTGTTTAGTGTACTTGGGGAGCTGAAGAGTCATGTCAGCTACTGTAGATTCAGAGGAGTTGTTTATAACCACAAGATTCCAGGGTAGTCTTGACACAGAGGCTCATGTCGTCATCCTACCGACACAAATACATCGTTCTCATTGTGTTTTACATGTGGCCTACTTCTCAATCATTGACTTCACCCACAAAAGATGATGAAGGACAGTAAGGGAGTTATGTGATGGAATTTCCAGTTGCTACACCTGAGTGCAATGAGGGAAGAGCATATCAAGCTCATGTATTTTAATCTCAGCTGAACAATGCATACCGGCTCCAGTTCAAGTTAGGTCACAACGAGCAAAGTGCTGCTGTTCGCCATGTAAAGAGAGGCGAAGTCCCGCCCCTTCCGGTAGACCATCATGGGACCTTATTTCAGAAAAAATATGAACAGTAGTCAACGGCAAGGTACAGATATTTTCTGGATACCGTTTGAATTGCGCCATGAATCACACATATGATGTTTGTCAATTTAAAAGATCATTTTGCAAGTCACGAAAGTCGCAGTTTGTTGTAAAACTGTTGAAGCATAAGTCTTGGAAAATACATAATTAGAAAGACTACACAGTTAAAAGTCGTGTAGTGACGTCTCTCTCGCTGAAGCTATACCTCACACGAGTAACAGCTCTCGCTCGTTCTTTCGCTTCCCGGCTGATAAAAAGACCTGGAGTCGCTGGATAAAACACATCAGGCAAGATAACATTTAATCTGTGCCTGGAACATAGCTAAATTACCTAGCCAGCTAGTGTTGATGATGTAAATTGTGTGAGACGAGAGATGTAGTTCACTGAGCGGCTTCACACAAAACGAAATGATACTACGACAAGTAGTAGGTCTGCAATTAAAGTGGCAGTAAGCAGTATATTTTTGGCATCATTGGGCAAAACTTCCATAATAACCTTTCAGCATGTTGAAATTCAAGTGTTCTGAGAGAAAACTAGACTTCTGCATCTCCTCATGGCTCTGTTCTCAGGCTTTAAAAATATATATTCATTCTAATTCATTGAGAGAGCGTTACTATTGGCAATGCTCCGGTCATGTGACCTGAACTTGGGGTTCCTTCAACAGATTTTACAATCGTCACAAACTTTCTCATTTTACAGCTAAACCGTGCACTACAAGATGATTCTGAAAACATTTGAGGAGAGAAATAGGCATTAACGTAACATAATATTGATTCATATTTGATCAGCGCGGCCTAGTTTGACCGTTTGGTCGGAGTACGCGAGTGATTGACAGCCGGCTCTCATAGACAGTAGACCTCAGATCAGCTCTTACTGCTTGTTTTCCTCCAGTCTGTGAAATCTTGCAGATACTGTTAGGAGCACCGGAGGACACAGAGGCAAATGATTATTTTCAGGTTACCTGTTTCATGTACTACTGTCAGGATATAGCGACCGTTTAATAATTCAATCATATATAATAATAATAATAGGGGCTGCACGGTGGTGCAGTGGTTAGCACTGGCGCCTCACAGCTAGAGGGTTGCAGGTTCAAAATCCAGCTTGGGACCCTTCTGTGTGGAGTTTGCATGTTCTCCCCGTGTTAGCGTGGGTTTTCTCCGGGTACTCCGGTTTCCTCCCACAGTCCAAAGACATGCAGGTTAGGTTAATTGTGGACTCTAAATTGCCCGTAGGTGTGAATGTGAGCGTGAATGGTTGTCTGTCTATATGTGTTAGCCCTGCGATGGACTGGCGACCTGTCCAGGGTGTACCCTGCCTTCGCCCAATGTCGGCTGGGATCGGCTCCAGCCCCCCCGCGACCCCTAACGGGATAAGCGGTTGCAGATGGATGGATGGATGGATAATAATAATAATAATAATTTTATCATATTTGCTCCAATCTCGTCTACTTCAGCTTTAACTATTATTTTCATAGTTGATTAATCTGTCAGGTCAGATATGGTGTCAGAAAATAGTGAAAAATGTCTATCAGTGTTTCCCAAAATCCTAAGATGACGTCCTCAAATGTCTTGTTTTGTCCACAACTCAAAGATATGCAGTTTACTGTCATAGAGGAGCAAGCTGTAATCAGATAATTTTAATATTATAAAAAAGAAAACCTTTAAATGGGATAAAGAGCTTGAGTTAAAGTAATGTTTTTTCTGTTTTTATTGTGTTAGCAGCATAATGATGAAAGCCACCTCCATGCTTATACTCCACTAGTTACTACATCACTGAGACAGACCCTCTGTTGCCATAGGATACAACACTTCCCGAGAGGAATGTATAAAGCAAACAAACACGCTTCCCGGTGTTGTGTTGGATATATTACTCCACTCAGAATCAGGCGACATAAAGTAAAGTTCAGTGACATTAACCAGCAAACCTGGAAGTACTGAAACACGACTTAAAAGTTACGTAACTACAACTGTACCACGGTGAGAGAGAGAGAGGAAGACATTCCTCCTCTCACTCCCGACAACACTCACTGTTAGCCTACTTTTACTACTACTGATGTCAGCCGAGGTTTACAGTCGAGCTATATGAGACCAAACAGCAGCTAAACCCGGGTTAAAGTAAAGACAGAAGACTCCTGACAGCCAGGAGAGCCAGAGCTGTTTGTCCCAACTGTCAAACTACAACTAGTTCTGGTCCAACCGCAGAAAAAGAAGTTTAACCGCTTCTGAAGAAACCGTTGAGACTCTTACCTCTCTCTTCCGCTGAGCTGGAAACTGTCTGTAGTTTGTCGCGATTACGACTTTTTACCGGTTTTTTTTAACGGTTTTCCCCCAAAAGTTCGACTTCAAAATCTTCAGAAGTGGTTAAGGAAGTGTTGAGGTCGGCTGCTGTTAACTCTCCCTCCCTCTCCCTCTGTGTGTCTGTGTCTCTCTCTCTGTCTGTCTGCCTACTGCTGCGGCTCTACGGCAGCGCGCGCTACAGAGAGGAGTGAATGTGTGACGTCAATCAGGTGAATCCCCCCCAACACACACACACAGACACACACACAGAGAAGTGAGACTATATGGTTTTGCAATGCTTAAAGTCATATAAATAGAACTGAGGATTAATACACACACACGCACACACACACACACACACACACACAAAAATCAGACTCATATGAGAATATTATATATATATATAATATTCTCATATGAGTCTGATTTTTTTCTCGTAAACTTTGATTTTATTCTCATATTACAACTTTTTTTCTCTTAAACTTATGACTTTATTCTCATAATATAACAATTTTGTTTCCCGTAAACTTCTGACTTTATTCTCAAATTACAACTTTTTTGTTCTTAAATTTATGACTTTATTCTCAAAATATTACTACTTTTTTCCCGTAAACTTCTGACTTTATTTTCATAATATTACGACTTTTTTTCTCTTAAACTTCTGACTTTATTCTCATAATATTACGACTTTTTTTCTCTTAAACTTCTGACTTTATTCTCAAATTACAACTTTTTTGCTCTTAAATTTATGACTTTATTCTCAAAATATTACTAATTTTTTCCCGTAAACTTCTGACTTTATTCTCATAATATTACAACTTTTTTTCCCGTAAACTTATGACTTTATTCTCATAATATTATGATTTTTTTTCTCTTAAACTTATGACTTTATTCTCAAAATATTACAACTTTTTTTCCCATAAACAGATAAAATACAGTATATATATATATATATATACTGTATTTCATCTGTTCTAAATGTACCTTAAAGGGAGATTTGGCAAGTATTAAATACTCTTATCAACATGGGAGTGGACAATTATGCTTATTTTATGCAAATGTATGTATATATTTGTTATTGGATATCAATTAACAACACAAAACAATGACCAATATTGTCCAGAAAACTATAGGGCTGACCCAAATGCTTCGAGGCCTCGAAGCTTTGACCGCTACCATTGTAATTTTTGTTTGTTTTTTTAGTATGTAGTAATAATGTATAAATCATAACATGGCAAACTGCAGCCCAACAGGCAACAACAGCTGTCAGTGTGTCAGTGTGCTGAATTGACTATGACTTGCCCCAAAACTGCAGCATAAAGTGGGCATGTCTGTAAAGGGGAGACTCGTGGCTATCTTAAGGTCAGAGGTCAAGCGACCCCTTTGAAAATGGCCATGCAAGTTTTTCCTTGCCAACATTTTGCGTAAGTTTGGAGCATTATTTGTCCTCCTTCGCGACAACCTAGTACGACATGGTTGGTACCGATGAACACCTTAGGTTTTCTAGCTTCATATGATGCCAGTATCTTCACTCTAGTTTTAAAACTGCCCGCTACAACCTAAAAATCGCAAGTTGCATTAATGCGTTAAGAAATTAGTGCCGTTAAAACGACTTTACGTTAACACATTATTATTGTGTTAACCTTGACAGCCCTAATATATATATATATATATTTATATATATATTACACAGCTTTGTTGAATACTCGATTCTGATTGGTCATTCACGGCGTTCTACGGTCTGTTATTTCTTTATAACAGTCTGTTGCTTACATTGAGAGGAGGTCTGTTGTATTAGCCTGTGGCTTCTTGACCTCTCCTGTCACATTGTTATAATTTTTATCTGGATTTTATAAAGTTTTATATGTGTACAAATAAATAGATTAATAAAAAACAGGCTCTGTACTTATTATAATTTACTTTTCAGACTTTGGCACTGGCAGGACTGGACCAACAACATTGTAAACCTGATATTTTACATTGGAAATTGGCTTCTCTTAGCCACTGTATCATGAGTAATGCTGTGTCTTCGTAGGATTCAGTTTGTCTGTTAAAACCTTGCCCTGAACTTGACATTGTTTCAGACAACATATCAGTTTTGAAATGCAAACCAATGAGGTGACTATGATGCTCCTCAATTGACATGTTTTTCCCCTTCAGTAAGAAAAATTGAATATGGCAGGAAAACCAATACAAACCAGGAAATCAATGCAATGTGTATGCTCGGATACAGTGTCTCTCTTTCCATCTGTCTTACGCACACACACAGGTTTAGGTAGAATACAGTTTGTGGGCTGATCCAAACAGCCATGTGCACTCCCATATTGGCCCTGCCCACATCACCTCCACACAAGGCAAAGCACACACAGAGATCCATGTGGTGCTGAGTCATCAGCCCCCACCCACCAAAACTGTGGGACTATAAGAGAGAATGGACCAGTAAATTTAGACAGCCTGTCTCAACCCCTAAAGGGCTATTTATAGCTCTGAAAAGGGTTCAACAATGACGTATAGAGTAGGTGACCGGGTTTGAATGCTGATAGAGATTACTGAGTGAGACTACGGCGTTACTCATCACCTCATCACCACCACGAGCATTTGGAGCAACTCAACTGAAGGACAATAGATTTCACTACAAAAACACACATTTGCAGTCGAGCATATGTTATAATTTGGTAATTTTCAAGATCACTCAAAACTATAATTTGTGGTTGTGACAAAGAGTATCTAACACTGTGGAGTGTTAGGGCCACATTGGGGGAATTTTTTTTTTGGAGATTTCGAGAATAAAGTCCTAATATTAAAAGAAAAAAAAGTCGTAACATTATGAGAATAAAGTCATATCTTTAAGAGAAAAAAGTGGTAATATTACAAGAATAAAGTTATAACTTTACGAGAAAAAAGTCGTAATATTACAAGAATGAAGTTGTAACTTTACGTGAAAAAAGTGGTAATATTACGAGATTAAAGTCATAACTTTAGGAGAAAAAAAGTTATTTCCTCCTCCACAAAAGAGGCAATTTCCCCTAGGCCCTTTCCCCTTGGTTCTTTCTTCTTGTTTCTTGCACAGTCTTTTCAAGGTCCTGATACTTATGATAATGTGTTGCTGATGTGTCGAAAGATTAAGTATTTCCTTAATTGTGAAACTTTTACTAAAGTATAACTTCACAAGATGCTCCACGTTCCTCATTTTCACACAGGCGGCACGCTGCTCTATTTCCCCTCTAAAATAAAACGTACAATTACTACTTTATAATATTATGACTTTAGTCTCATAATACTATAACTTTTTTCCTCTTAAACTTATGACTTTATTCTCATAATATTACAGTTTTTTTAAATTTATTTTTCCTCAAAGTGGCCCGAATACTCCGTCGTACTAACGTGTGTGTTAGTTAATCTACCATAAAAACATGAATGCCCATGACTGGAAAACCCAACTTTTTTCCATTACTTTCATTTCCTGGAAAACTGTCTATCTTCACCGATGACCTCATGCTGCACCAGTAGCTATATATAAAAATTCCACCCAATAAAACTATCACCGACTTTTGATCAGTGACCCCTGCCTGCCACTCCCATTAGATAAACCTGCTCTCTGGCTTTCCCAACTGATATCCAGTGGATTTGCACTAGAGTGACCCCTCCCTGCAGGGTTTTGTCCCGCCCTGCAGCATTCTGGTTCAGCAGGAAATACAACAAATTGGAGAAGCAAGATTTACTCCTCATCACGAGCAAGCAAAAAAAGATTATGTCACCTTTGAACGAAGCAATGTGGGTCAGATGGGTGCATAGTTTTCTGATCTCACAAGTTATGTGACGGTAAGAAAATTAATTAAGACCTGAGGTTGCAGGAAAGCAAAATGACACCTTGCAGCTTTAAAGTTTAAATTACAGGCATCGTCATCTGTTGTTAGAATTCCAGCTTGAGTTAGTTCACTTTGACCTGACTGTTGTTGAGTCTCTGTGGGTTATGTAATTTCACTAGTACACGTAGCAGCATATACTGTATGAAACTACTGGCTTCATGTTTTCCCTGTGAATTAGACTTGTATCCGGGCAGACGGTTCCTGTTGTGACGGCCATTTCTGCCAATCCCAGCGGTGCCAGGGCAAACATCAGAGTGAGTAATGAGAAGAGCAGACAGAGGGAGGGAGGGAGGGGAAAAAACAATCCCTAAAAAAGGAGAGAAATAGTCCTCTCATCAAGAGACATGCCACAGACTGAATCTGCCTTTCTCTATCTGTCCTCATTTACGTCTCCTACATGTCTCTTCATATCATTCCTCTGCCTTTTCATGTTTCAAGGCTGATGACTGCATGTTTGTAGACAAAGAGACGTTCAACAGGTTCTTCATTCAGATGGCCTTGAGGTAAACCAGACCAGTATTTAGACAGACATAGGGTTGGCTTAGCTCATACTGTACATAGCAACATTGGCTATAGCACTGGTTCCCAGCCAGGGGGTCCCGACCCCCACTAGGGGTCGCTAAAGCTTCAAGGGGGGGTCACGAGGCATTGTTGATTTTAAGGGGTGTAAGACAATTAAAAAAATTATATATATACAGTTGAACTGTATCTCAGCATTTCATTAGTTCATTAGTGAGGAAATTAAATTAAATTGTTAGTTTTAAAGTTTTGGATTATTAGTAGGGCTGTCAAAGTTAATGCAATTTCATTAACGCATTAACGCAAGTTTTGATTTTTAGGTTATAGTGGGCTCAGTTTTAAAGCAAGAGAGAAGATACTGATATCATATGAAACTAAAACCTAAGGAATCCATTGGTACCAACCATGTCATACTAGCTTGTCACGAAGGAGGCTAAATAACGCTCCAAACTTGCGCTAAATTTTGGTGAGGAAAAACTGTTTTGCCCATTTTCAAAGGGGTCCCTTGACCTCTGACCTCAAGATATGTGTATGAAAATGGGTTCTATGGGTACCCACGAGTCTCCCCTTTACAGACATGCCCACTTTATGATAATCACATGCAGTTTGGGGGCAAGTCATAGTCAAGTCAGCACACTGACATACTGACAGCTGTTGTTGCCTGTTGGGCTGCAGTTTGCCATGTTATGATTTGAACATATTTTTTTTGCTAAATGCAGTACCTGTGAGGGTTTCTGGACAATATTTGTCATTGTTTTGTGTTGTTAATTGATTTCCAGTAATAAATATATACATACATTTGCATAAAGCAAGCATATTTGTCCACTCCCATGTTGATAAGAGTATTAAATACTAGACAAATCTACCTTTAAGGTACATTTAGAACAGATAAAAAAATGTGTGATTCATTTGCGATTAATCGCGATTCAATATTTGAATCGATTGACAGCCCTGAAAAACATATACAGTTGGCCTATATCTCAGCATTTAATCCATACCTGTGAAGAAAACTAAATGAAATTGTTATTTTTAAAGTTTGGATTATTATTTAAGATACAAACAGGATAAGGACACGATGAAGACCTGAACACAAGTTATATTCACAGTCTTCCCTCTCTGCTAAACAACCTCGTCCTGCACTAGAAAAGAAGGCAGTTATAACAACCAAAGAGCTGATAGAACAATGACCAAGTGTCAGGGAGAAGAAAACACTGAATTTGTCAAAAAAAGAAGCCTATTATATATGTATGATTTTTAAAAAATATAAAAATATAAATTATATTATTATAGTTCCTAAAAAATAACAGGAAAACTCCTCTCTGATTAAATATTTACAGGAAATAATCTGCTCAAAATTCATCCAAATCACTCATTTTACACAAACTTCCTGCAGTTCTTGCGTTCACTATTTGGATTAATTGTACAGTTATCAGGCGTTCTGTACTGTTATTGTTATACATTGAATATATTATGCAATATCCATAAAATATGTCACTTAGTCAGGGGTCATCAGTTTACACGATGATGGGAAAATGGTCCCTTAAGGAAAAAAGTTGGTGGGTTTTCTCTCTAAAAGCAGCTGACTTTCCTCTTTTATACACTGTCAACGTGACAAAAGAACATCTACAAGTGTTTGTATTGTCTCCGGTTGAAATGTTCCACCACAGACAGCAGATATATAAAACACTGAGCTGGAATATCAGCATGCACGGCTTCGGTACATCCTGTTGTGTCCATTAGTGTACTCAGCTGCTTATGTTATGCTGTCATTCATACTTATCCTCTATTGTCTAACTAACATAACATGAATAGGAGCTTTAGACGCAATCACATGGAAAACTTCCTCTTCAAAAAAAAAACCCTTACTTCAAAGTTTGGTCAGGTGTGTCTAGAGCTACTGGAAAATTATTTTGAGATTACAGCATGGAAAGTTGGTATACGTTGGTGTTGTGTACTCATTATTCCAGCATACAGTCAGTATCACTGTCTGATCTTGAATTAAATCTCACACCATCTTTTCATATTGATTTATAAGTTTTCTCTGTTTGATTCTGAACCTGTTTGCCTGCATAGTTTGGAGCTTTGCAAATGCAATACAGACACTCTTATCTTGAATTTCTGTACAAGGAGAAACTGAGTGTGTACAAGGAGAAGCTGTCCTTTTACTATTTTTAGAGGTTCCTTTTCTTACAATTTGCCTCGACTACAGAAATTGAAGGTTATTGAATCAAACGTTCACTGTCTGCGTCTCTGGTTCCCTAGCTGGCTACTGAAGGGAAATGTTTGCATGTGCGATAGACCATGTGACTGAGTTCATGCTCAACGACGAGAAATGGAACGAGGTGTTTTTAACTTTCAGGTGGTTGAAGGGAACGTACAACTTTCCCATGCTTACAATGCCTTTCTCACTTCTCTCTTTCTCTTTATACTTCAAGTAAGTATTGGGTCACTGACGCTCCTGGGATCACATATCTAGAGCAACCCCAATCTTCCTTTTTTCTGTTCTGCCTACTTTCTGACTGACGTGCAGTCACTTCATCTTAACTCATCTAATGGGAAACGATCTTTTGGTCTTGATCCATCCAGTAACAGTGTCCCCTTCCCTTCCTTATTATCTGTATAGACAGCCTTTATAAAATTATTAATGAGCAAATCAAATTGAATTATCAAAGGAGCTGCACTGGCCGATAAATTAAAGCCACCTCTTCTTTCTTTTCTTCAGTAAGCTGTCACATCGGGCCTGCTCTGGTTAACTCGCTCATTAATATTGCAGACGTTGAAAAAAGAAATAGGCCCAAATGTTTTGTGCTGTTTCTTTGTCGTTAAATATTTATGCCAGCACTGCTTTCCTGGTCGCGGCCCATCGCCGTCTGACTTTTGGCTTGGTGGAACTCTTTGGTATAACTAATTAACTTATCTGGGATGGCTTGTATTACCCAGCAGTCTGGCTGCATGGGGCTGGGAAAAGAGAAAAGAAAGGCTCATTATGGTCTCTAGCAGTGGATGGGAATGTTTTATATTTGGCCAATTTACATCAGCAACAAGGCAACAATTCCCAGTAATGATGTGTAATCCCTTTTGGGCAGTACAAATATGCCACCTTAATTTGACCTAAAGTTAGCGGGCCTCCCTTGGGTCAATCAGTGCAGTTGAATTCTGATCCAGTGTGACGTATAAATGACTTGACAAATACAGTATTTCTTGTTTTTAGTGGGAGAATCACAGACCTTTGCGATAATACATAAAGGTGCTGACAACTGTGAAACCTCAGGACATCACAGTAAGAAAAATACAGAAGTCTTGTAAACTGCTTCGACACATTTCCTCCTATGTCAATTGAAATATTAGATTAAAACTTCAGAGGTTTGGCTTGGACGGTTAGTTTACTCTCACTCATGGAATTACTGCTGTAAAGTTTCACCATTCTTTTCCTTAACAGATGTTTAATTTAGAATTAACATCTGTCAAATAGAGTATTGGTTGGATCTTAAACACAATCTGCAGCGATATTACACCTTGAAATGCAATCCCCACAATCTCCAACGTTATTCACAGGCTAAACGTAAAAGCATTATGACGATAAAATCACTTGACATTTGTTCTTATGTATCTGTGTGTGCGTTGGTGGAATGTAGCCAAGTACATGTACTCAAGTACTGTATTTTCAGGTGCTTGTACTTTACTTGAGTATTTCCATTTCATGCTACTTACTTCTACTCTACTACATTTTGGAGGAAAATATTTCACTTTTTACTACACTACATTTGTTTGACAGCTTTAGTTACTAGTTACTTTGCAGATTCAGGTTATCAATGCAAAATATAAAACATAATCAACAAATAAATTATGATGTAATATTAAGGAGTAAGGCAACCCATAGTATATATAGTTAAAATCAGCCCCACCTTTACCAGCATATTTCAGACTCTATATATGAATATATATATAGAGAGAGTCTGAAATGTATCTGTATAATGAGTACTTTTACTTTTGGTACTTTAAGTATTAAGTAGTAATGCAAATACTTTTGTACTTTTACCTAAGTTAGATTTTGAATGCAGGACTTTCACTTGTAACAGAGTATTTTTACACGGTAGTAGTGCTACTACTACTCAAGCCAACGATCTGAGTAGTTCTTCCACTACTGTGTGTGTGTGTGTGTAGAAAGACTGTATATATCTGCAGCATAAAGGGGCCGCCTGGTATATGATACACGTCACACTACTTCACATATAATAGCTTTGCACTCTTTCCTTCTCTCTCTTCTTGTTGTCTAAAGCAATACATGTTTTCAAGACAAGACTGATACTTCAAGTTTCGTTTTCCATTAATGATGAAAACACAAAGCTGCCTGAACTTTTAGGACATATCATTCACTAGTATGTGAAAATGTGAGTATTGTATTTGCCTCTTATTCATCTTCATTGTAAACTCAAACATCCCCAACACCATGAATCTTACTAGTGGACAAACAGGAATATGCAGGAGGAGCTCTGAGATCTGTTTGGCCTGATGTGCTGCTGCGCTCTGCTGGATGAAAGAGAAACTTAACTAAACTGTTTGCCAATGCCACAAACAAAGGACACACACAGGTACAGTATGTACTTATTTCAGCAGCATTCCAGTATTTATCACTTACAGGGGATAAGAGCAGCACCAACAGCTGTACAAACAAACACAATGCATAGCATCAACCCTTCAATAAGTACTGGTTTTATGAAGCTCATACTGTAATTATAGCTCCTGAGATTGTGCAAGACCATTGACTGAACTACTGTATGTGGCTACAGTGAGTGTGCAGTATTTTGGTTCTGAATTGAATAGTATTTTAATATACATGTAGATATAGGGGTTGAGTAGAAAGACGGAATAATATGAGAAACTTATGATAAAATGCAATCGTGTATGTACAAAATACGGCCTTAAAGGGGCCATATCATGCTCATTTTCAGGTTGTATTTGGGGTTTCTACGAACACGTTAAAATGCTTTAATGTTCTAAAAAACACTTTATTTTTTCTCCTACTGTCTGTTTGAATAAGAGGTAGACTGATTAATTAGTTTGGCAGATTAATCAACGCCGATAGGACGTTTTACAAACTATCGTTATTGGTGGAACTGGGCTCTGATAGTGGCCGTACACAAAGTGAAGGTATAGGGGGAGAAAAAAAGTTATCCTTCAAACATATAATACAACGTATCAGCTCTTTGTCCCAGATACAAGACGGAAAAGAAATCATTCACTGTTACTTGAACTTGTTTACCAATTTGGCGTTCTCTCTTCCAAATAATCCAGCTACGTAACCATCCATTCATTGAAGATGCACGAACATTAATGGTTTAGAAGAGTGGCATTTAACAACGTACGAGATGTGCAACAGAAGTAATCCTGGTCGGTGTAAGCCACAGAATAGCATATCGCTCATTGCAAATAAATAGAAAATTTTCCAATAATGAAATCCACCAAATCACACTTATTTTTTTACGAATTATTAAATTCTTCTTAAAAAGTAGCTGACTAGGTTGCTGCAGAAGTAAAGAAGGTATCAGCTTTTTCCTGCTCCAAACTATTGTTATTATATCGGCCTTTAAAAATCCACTAGCGGTCGACCTCTGGTCTGAATATACCTGTCTTCACCCTCTGTCTGAACTGCTTAATTTTAGCGCGTGTCTCTTTAAACCCTCCTCCTGAAAAACCCCAGTCTGCTCTGAGTGAGGCAGCGCACAAAACACTGACTGGGTTGTCTTATTTCACAGTTTAGTTCACGCTAGTTAAACTCACTGGACGCCTATAGGGACAGATTGATTCCAACACGCTTCAATAATATCCACAATAACTTATAATTATGCATCACTTACTTTTTGAGTTGGCTTGATTGAAGGTTTGGTTTGGGTTGCAGCAGGAGAATGAATGAATGAATGAATGAGTGGTGTGTGTGCAAATGTGCAGAGTGTTACGCTTGTAACGTAACAAAATAAAGAAACTCTAGTTTGATACATGCATCAATGTATTCAAAAACGTAGGCCTTATAGTTCAACATCAAAAAAGTAAAGCGAAAACTGCTTGTGAGCGGCTGAAAAACAATTTCCTCTCGGCGTCCTCATGTCACGCACCTGTCTCTGTTTCTAGATGATGACGGACGGGCGGTGATTGTGTCATTTAAAACTGCCTTGTAGTTCTTTAACAAAACCAACTAAAATGGCTCCTACAGCAGCACTCCAGATTTATATACTATAGACTGGAATTTTAATTCCTGTTTAAGTTTTGACCAATTTGTTGCTGCATTAAAAAGATTTACATTTTAATTGTAATTCCTGTTAATTTGTAAGTTGTTTTTTTTTCACTGGTGTAAAATGATTTGTCCCCTTTAAATTTACCGTACAAATGAGCTGTTCTGACGTATTGGGCTTGCATTTATATAGCTCCCTTTCTAGTCTTCCAACCACTCAATGTGCTATGTCACCCATTGACACACACATTCATACACTGATGGTAGAGGCTGCCATGCAAGGTGCCAACCTGCTTATCAGGATCTAATCTAAATACTCATTCACACACCGATGGCACAGCCTTCAGGAGCAATTTGGGGTACGGTATCTCGCTCAAGGATTATGGTATTGGAGGAGCCGGGGATCGAACCATCGGCCTACTGATTGGTGGGCGACCTGCTCTACCTCTGAACCACAGTTGCACATATTCCCAGCAAAAAAAGGAACATTGCATTACACAAGGGTAGTAATTCATTGTATCATTGTACAGGTGTTCATGTTATTGTGTCCACTCAATATTTGTGTAACTTATAATAAAGAAACAGCTTCATATGTAAGATCAGGCAGCACAGCACTGTGAAAGCACCTTAAGTTTTAAAGGCGTTTATTTTTATATGTATCTATATACATAAACATTTACAATGAACTATATGCAAGAGGTACAATCCATAATAATAATAACGCTATACTGTAGGTATGGCACATAAGAAACAGGTAGAAAAGCTGAACAGTACTTGATGAAGAAGAAATGTGTGCTGTAGAAATAATGTGGTTTGACGGGTGAAAGTAGTACAGCTGCATTCTGCCTTTAGGTAGGTTATTTAAGAGAAACTATGGATGTTAGTAACAGTAGAGAAGAGTCCAGTGTCACACTACTTCAGATGACTCTTAACGCTTGCAGTTTATAGGTAGTATGACGATGGCTTTTTTTCTGTTCCAGCCGTTTCCATTAAGTGTGATTTAATCCAGCAGTGAATATACAGCATGAAAAAAAAACATTAATAAAAATGGCACAATAGTATATTCTTATGGTACTGGACTGTAACCGAACTGTTAAAAAAAAATACTAGAAGGTATATAAGAGTAGATAAAAAGCGGTCTCTTCTGGAGACATGACAGTAATACAGTACTTTGATCATATAAAGACGAACAAGGAGTACAATTTCATTTCAGGCACATTCATCATCAATTGCAAATTGCACTGCATTCAACCGGAAGATATTGGCACTTGACGTATATTTTTTAAAACCTACAGATTCAAATGCAAAGTATCTTTGAAAGTGTTCATCCTTAGAAATACTGTTGAGTGGTTGTCATGCTGAGGGTCATTCCATAGCTTTCAATATCATAGTAAAACTCCACAAGAAATATAATGTACACACACACCGGGATGATTAACGACCTCCCACTCAGAACATCATGTAACACCATTTCTATACAAACAAATCCTATAATTCACTTCAGTGTATATCTCACAATATATATTCAGAATATCTCTCTAAATCGGTGACCAATATTTTCCATTTTTACTAGCTGCGAATACGACTATGGAGCAACTCGTGATGTTATACCCATCACAGGATGTAACTGTCTCACGTATAAAAAATGAAGGATGTGACGCTCTCCTGCAGAACCCGAAAGAGTGGTTTAATAATAATCCAGTGGAACGTCAGGTAAAAGATACCAAAATACAGCTTGGAGAACTTTTTTTGGTGAGATGGTTGTTGTAAAAAGGTGAAACAGAGGGAATTAAATGTTCTTTTGGATGACGTATTTGATGTATCCATAAAAAGTGAAGGCTCCTGTGAACTCGGTTGAATCAGCACAAAGGGGGAACCATGGAGGTTTCATTATGTTAGATCCAACAAGAGGTTTCCACTTCTCCTTTCCACACAGCGTCATCCCCCAGTTTGACCTTCCTACCACTGGATGGCAGCCTTGTCTAGGTGATTAAATTTCACATGATATTCCACAAACAGGTCAGATGTGATGAATTCTCACTGATGGTCTGAGTTGAGAAGCAGCAGGTAGCTATGTTGTCACAGACAGCAGGACGTGTTCATTGAACTGAGCAGGTGTTATAAAACGGTAGCCTCCTCCATGGCGTTGACCCATCTGAAACACAAGAAACATGAAACCCTTTAACAGTCGTTCATGGAACACTTAACCCCATGTTGGGGAAGGAAGCTAAATAACGCTCCAAAGTTGGGCTATATTTTAGTGAGGAAAAATTGGCAAGGCCATTTTCAAAGGGGTCCCTTGACCTCTGACTTCAAGATATGTAAATGAAAATGGGTTCTATGGGTACCCACAAGTCTCCCCTTTACAGACATTCCCACTTTATGACAATCACATGCAGTTTGGGTCAAAAACAATGCAGTATAAATAGGTTAGTTTCGCCTATTCTAAAAATGATGTGTTTGAATATTTCTGCATACTGGGGTCCATAAACAGTCTTGTATTTACATAAATTGTGTATCACTGTAAAGCTGAGACTCTTGTGGATCCAATGAGCCCAATTATATTCATGTGTGATGATGTTAGTCCCCACAGTAGCCATTTCACTGTAGTGAGACCATTTTATTTAATTTGACCTCACTGTATAAAATGACCTGTGGTGACCTCTAGGATAATCACAGCCTCATGACACTTTACAGCCACAAACTAGAGACCTAGAGCATTCAGAGGATGGATGGGTTTCTGAGAAGTTTCCAGAACAGAAGCGCTCGCCATCCAATCGCTGAAAAATGTAATTCTTGCAGAAATCTCCAAATGTCAAAAGTTTTTGATACCAAATCACAGCATGGCTTTTTCTCTGGAGTTCCTCAAGGTCTTGATGTCTTAAAGGGGCATTCCACTGATTTTACAAGACAGTCACTTTACTAGTCCCTGCTTTACCATGCACGGAGGGTCTCACAAAAAGATACTGCTGGTTGCATGATGGGAAATGAAGAATCCAGTGTTTGTGGAGCTTGACCTGTACCAAGGCGTACCATAGCCATACCAGGTTTAGAGGTCGGGATATCTTGACCTCTAAAGATTTATGGAAATGCAATACTAAATTGTTAAAATTGCTACACAGTATTAAAAGCACTATTAAACTAACTAATACACTTTGTTACACAAAGTTGTTCTCAGTGCTTCAATCAGATTTAGTTAATTTTATTATTTTATTTGACAGGAACAGTGCATATTAATAACATTTCTGAAAATACGCCAGAGTTAGCCAGAAACTTTCATCTGTAGTCGCCTGTAGATGACCATCAGTTTAAAAATACTATATTACCAATAAATGAGTGCACATCTTTAAAAAGGATCGTAAAACCTATTTTCTTTTTCTTGATTTTAAAATGTTATGTTTTGTGGTTTGTGCACTTCTTTTTCATGGTTTATATTTTGTCCTCTCTCTCTTTTATCTCCTTTTTTGCTTTTTTCTTCCTCCTGTCAAGTACGTTATAACTTCTACTTTGAAAACTGCTATATAAAATGATGTACTGTAAATTATAGTAAATATCAGTACCAGGCTCAAATGTATTTTTGAGCCTGGTACTGATATCAATATTTCAGCCGTTAGTAAACAAACAGTCTTGAGTGAGGTCCCAGATAGATACTGACCGGGACATTTCATAAGATATACAGGTCATATGGGAGTGAGAGGAAAGTGCACTATGGAGGCACAGAGCTGTATACACAGGAATGCAGTTCAAGCTGACCGGCTGTCTCCTAAACATACCACACAGCTCCCTGGTGGTCTAGTGGTTAGGATTCGGCGCTCTCACCGCCGCGGCCCGGGTTCGATTCCCGGTCAGAGAACTCAATTTTAATAGACACTTCAGCTCCAATACAGAAACAAAAGCCATATCTCTGGTCACATCTATATAAACAGCAGCGCTAACTACCTGCGCGCGGTGTGTGGATCGTCGGCCCTGAAGGTGTAGTACAGGGTTTTCTTGTGGTAGAGATGAAACACGTTGCTGCTTTCCTCTCCCTCCGGCCTCTCGGTCAGCTTGACGGTGAAGCCCTGCAGAGGTACACTCTCTGAAGCCACTTTATCCTGAAGGAACCATAGTGAAGACATCAAACACAGGCACACAAGTTAAAAACAACAATCGTTGCTGTCTGCAGCAGTATGCGAATAACGAGAATGTCATGCTTCAAGGAGAACAAAAGAAACAGAGAAAGAGCACAGAGAGTCCCTTCATTAGTCCCATGAAGTGTTCTGCCCAGGAGGAAAGGTTGAACAGTGGAAACGTGAGTGTTAAATAGTTCTGTCCTGCATTGGCCAGATGTGAAGAAGAAAACAGGATAGACAAAGGTTGTGAGGAAAAGCCTCTGTGATCGAGGGAGTGTACGAGTGTTTTTTGGGGCTGGTGTGGGAGACTCTGTGCCCCCTCACCTCACGGGCCGTGAAGGTGTAGAGCACCTTGTCTTTGAGGAGGAACCAGAGCCGCTTCCACTTCCTCTTGCTCTTCTTCCGGCGCTGCAGGCTGCCACTCATGGTGGATCCTTCCACAGTAAGCGACACCTGGTGAAACACATGACACATTAGAGACACATAAACTACATTAATGCAGATACACAGATAAAGGGACAAACAACTAAATTACCATCTCCAGTTTTTCTGACAGTTTCACCAATGTACATTTAAATGTGAATGTAAAAAAAAAATATGAAAATCAACTTTTATTGTCACACATTGTTTTTGTCCTCCGCACATTTAACCCATCCCTGCTCCCATTAGGAGCAGTGGGCAGCTACTACTGTATATAGCGACCGGGAGCAGTTTTAGGAGGTCGGTGCCTTGCTCATGGGTGCCCAGGATGTGAATTGGCACTTCTCCAGCTACCAGTCCACAGTCCGTACGAAACCCTCCGGTTCCCAAGCCAAGTTCCTACGGACTGAGCTACTGCCGCCCCAAAAGTCACACCTGACTGCCGAAACCCGGGATCGAACCAGGGACCTTTAGATCTTCAGTCTAACGCTCTCCCAACTGAGCTATTTCGGCCTGTTCAACAATATTGACAATAACAATAACTACGAGTGCACTCGGAGAGCGCAGACCTCCGCCGAGGCAGGTTTCATCTAGTCGCTATCATCATCCACATGTGTTTTTGTTTATGTTGAGATGAGCTGTACATCGCTGCACCCCCACCCGAAGCCGGATCATGACCCGGATCACCACCAAAATCTAATGGCTTGTTCATTGTGCCACACCCCACCCCTCCAAAAAATGTAATTCAAATCCATCACGGACTTTTGGAGTAATCCTCTAAACGGACAAACCAACAAATCAACAAATCAACAACGGTGAAAACATGACCTCCTTCCTAGGCCTCCTTGGCGGAGGTAACAAATCAAATTTGCATTACATTCCTGTTATTTTGTCCAAACCCTGAAGATATGAATGAAGGGTAGAGAGGCAGAGAGTGAACCCTACTGGAAGCCGTTTTGCATTACACACAACAGCATTTGCAGTGTATCAGGTGTCATACATGCCACACATTCCAGTACACAAGCTTGACACATGGTCACACATGGTCCCTGGTGGTCTAGTGGTTAGGATTCGGCGCTCTCACCGCCGCGGCCCGGGTTCGATTCCCGGTCAGGGAACATAACTTTACTTACTTAATAGAGGCTGTTTGATTAACGACCTCAGACATATAGTACTACAGTAGGCAATTACATGTTGAAAATGAGCACGATTTCATTCAAACAAAACACTAAAGCCAAATCGAGTCTCACCAGACCCACCTAAAGGACTATCATGACCAATATGGTTAGTGAGATTAGTGTGGGATACACTGTGCTCAAAATTGGGCTCATAAAATGTCATATTTTGAGGCTTTAAAAAGTATGTTTGAAATGAAAAAGAGGTGCAGATATAACTGTAGTCCACCTGGTTGAAAGGGGAAGTGCTCTTCCTGCTCTTCCACAAACTCGGGGGCTGCAGGCTCTGGAAGACGGCAGAGAGGGGACGGCTGGCCCGGTGAGTCCGAGGGCTGGAGTTACCGCACGCACCCGACACGCTGCCACCTACGCACACACAAACACACATACAGTTAATAACATATCAAAGAGGAAGAAACACACCAAGATCATTTTGCTAAGATTCACCTCTTTTCCTGAGCTCGGCATAGCAGTGGTTACACACTTTGGCCACTCTGTCTTTGAGGTACTTCAGTGGGTATCTGTTCCTGGAACAAGCTCGGCACACCACCTGCTCGGAGAGACACAAGACAAAGATTTACAACCAATAAATACTCTCATAGAATGATCAAAATACATTAAAGAAATTTAAGTCTATTTAAAGCATGTCACTTGCTTGGTGAAATACATTATAACTCTTTTATACAATCATTTATGGAGATTAAATGATGAACCAAGGATAATGGGTTTATTGGATGCATACAGACAGTGCTCAAGGTGGTCCGGTATTCACCACATTTTGAGTGAGAACGAGGCTGCTGTAATTTATCGGTCCAATGTTCACGTCCTTTTTGTAAAATAATTAGTGCACTGTTTCTGAATCTGCTGTTTTGATTTACAGATGATGAATTTACAGGGGAAACATTTCCATATGAATTTAAGGTAATACTTCCTTTTACAGGTCCACAAATTTCATAGTTATTAGGTGATAATTAGCAAGTAACCTATTTGAAATTTCTTTGGAATTACTGCCAAATGACCCCAATATTTACCTCAAAATTGATCGAAATTACTTTATTATAAATATGAATTAATAATTATATTCCGCTATTTCCCCACTAGCTGGTAATTTATTTAATACATTTCCAGGAATACAAAGTTAATTGATGCTTTATTTCCATGTCTGCTGGTAAATAGATGATAATTAGCAAACAACTTCTTTGAAATTTCTTAAAAAACTCCCTGAATCATTACATTAGCTACCAGGTTACATTTGTGTAGACAATAAGTCACACAATGGTGAGATTTGTGCCTGAAAAAATTCAAATAGGTTACTTGCTAATTATCACCTAATTACTATGAAATTTGCAGACCTGTAAAATTAAGTGTTACCAGATTTAATGTTTAAACGAAGGCTGTGATAAGTGTAAATAATAAAATAAATATTCAGTTATATAAAGTTTTGTCTTTAAACTTTTTGGTCGTTTTCCATAGTAATAATAACGGTCCAAAATTATGTGAAATTGCATAATTTTAAGTGAAAACCCTTCAAATTTTCCTGGGGCAGGACCCACAAACCCAATATCTCCTAGTAAGCTATATTTTATTCACTGTAGAAATTCAGAATGTGAAACAAAACTGTAGTAAAAAACTGATCACAAATAAGTCAAAGTAGTTTTTGCAGTTCTGTGTATCTGACCTTGCCGCAGGCGTTGCAGTGATGTCGTCTCAGCGTAAGGCTGAAGTCAGAGGTGCAGTTCATGCACATCATCGCATGAGAAACTGGCACCAGTACAGGAGCAGCCTCGCCCAGCGCCATCCACAACTTCTCACGGGCCTGTGGGCACATACAATGTATTAGATGAGGTGAGAATGATGTTGAGATTTTATAAGCTGATGTCACTGTATGTAAAATGTAGAACCATTCTCTGGTTATGTCAAACCCTACACTAAGAATCTTGGCATTTTATTTTGAATTTGATAAACTAATAAATGCTGTTTTTAAGTCATCTTTTTAGCTTCTAAGAGTTTTATGGAAGGTCAAGGACAAGTTCTCTTTTGGAGATTTTGAGACAATAATCCATGCTTTTATTTCTTCTCGCCTGGATTATTGCAACGCATGATATCTCGGAGTCAGTCAGACAACTATGACATGCCTGCAGCTGATGCAAAATACGGCCGCACGTTGTAGTTGACTACAATAGTTTGCTTTTCGCTTTGAAAGCTTTGAACGGGCTAACTCCAGTGTATCTCAGTGACCTTTTACATCCCCACTGTCCTCCTAGAACACTGAGCGATAAACTGCTGCTTTCCATCCCAGATAGTCGTTCGAGGTGTAAAGGTGAAATTGTGGAATTGCCTCCATCTATATGATAGATCAGCTCCCACCATCGAATGTTTCAAATCCAGGCTGAAAACCCAAGTATTTTCTCTGGCTTTCAATGTGTGTTAGATATGTCAATATGTGTCTTTGTCATTGTGTCATTTGTCAATTTCTGCCTTTTTCCTTTTTACTGTGTAAAGCACTTTGGTCAACCACGGGTTGTTTTTAAACTGTGCTATATAAATAAAAAGACTTGACTTGACTAAAACAAATCAAATTACTCTAATACTCCCAGTTAAAGGAATATAACAGATTTTTGCAATTATAAAATAGCTTTAGCTTCATCAAACAGTATTTCTTTACTTATCTTACCTCACTGCAGGGTCCACCAAACGTACAGAGTCCTGCTGCATGGTCCGCTATGGCTCGACTCAATGTGTGGAACCAGTCCTCCCGCTCTCCAACTGAACTGAAGACAGAAACAGACAAACAATCACACCTGATACTTCTGAAAGAGATAACATCTATTGAACTACAGGAGTCTAACAGGAGAGGTATGGGCATTTCAGTCATAAACAACATTAATTTCAAGGTTTTGGCGGTCAGATGCTCACCTGGCTGAGAGTGTAATAGTGATGTCAGACACCTCAATCTTAAGACAGTTCAGCACGTTGTCTAGGAGTGGTTTGCTCACCTGTGTGAGGGGCAAAAACACATCACAGTTGAGCCAAAAAAACATAGATGAAGTTGAGCTGAGTGTTACACCGAAATCTGTAACGACAGTCGTCAGAAAAGGTGACCTTATGTGTTGCTAGCTCTCTGCAGTCACAGATTTCCATGGTCACAGATTTTGGTGTAACACTGAGATTGTCAGAGATGTGAAAATGTACTGTACCTTCATCCCAGACAGAGATAGTGTGTTCTTAAGCCTGTATTTTCCATCCTGCTGAGGGTAGGTGTACAGCATTATATCGTTCATCTGATAAAGAAGAAGAATATTATGTTAGATTTTACTTGGTTATAAAAATGAGACTTCAATTCCCAGCTATTCAGGATGTAATAACCCATAATTACCACAAGGTGGTGGTGTTACCTTGAGAGGAAATACAATTTTAGTACACACCTCTTTGTTTATTCTTTCTTTATTGAAAGCAACTTTCTGGGTTCCTTATAGATCATGTTTCCTTTCGCAGCGTTCACACACGTCTGCGCAACAAAATTCCCATGTATGCACACGACAAAATAAGGCATTAAAAGTGTTTATTTGCTTGTCTGACCAAACAAAAGTATTGTGATCCCCTGAACACACTGAGAAGTCCATTGTGTTATGAGAGGCATTTCATTCCTTCCCAGACAAAAGAGGTGACATCATTGGTCACACCTAATGTGTGCTCTAAACATCCGCTGGGGCCGTAAAGGCAGCATCCAGGAATTCTCCACCCAACTCTGGGCTCCAGGCCTCCCCCCCAGCACTCCCAGCATACGCTGAGAACCAGGACTGGGTGGAACCGGCCACCTTCACCACAACAACAACACAAACAGCCGCAGCTAACGGGTTCGCTGGCTTGACTGGCTGGAGACAAAACAGAGCGTGATAGCCAAAGCCCGAGCCCTGCCCGCGACCTCTGGGCTGCAGCCACCGCAGCAGTTCGTCTGCTCCACCCTGCGCCGCTCATTCACTCATAGATTCCTTCCACAGAAACCCAACCGAGTGCCAAGTTAACAGACTTCACAAACGACTTTCCCAGATGAGACACAACATGTACCTACTTGACCCCTGGGCACCTAAGACATTTAGGCCCAATTCCAATCTGGCCCCGACATCCTCCCACTCCGCAGTGGAGTGAACTCTGTTTGTAGTCACACTCACAGCTCAATGAAGCACCCTTCTTTAACGCGTAGGGTATCAATACAGCGGCCACAAATACTTTACTGATCCCCGGGGGGCAATTGAGTTACGTTTTGCTCCCAATCTAGAATAGAAATTAAGGCTGTCAAAGTTAACGCAATAATAATGTGTCAACGCAAAATTGTTTTAACGCATTAACATTAAAACAATCGATCTTTTGGAGGTTGTAGCAGGCTCCGTTTTAAAGTTTAGAGTGATGATACCTGCATCATATGAAACTAGAAAACCGTAGGAATCCATTGGTACCAACCATGTCATACTACTTTGTTGAGAAGGAGGCTAAATAACGCTATAAACTTGTGCTAAATTTTGGCAAGGAAAAACTGTCATGGCCATTTTCACAGTTTGTCCCTTGACCTCTAAACTCAAGATATTTGAATGAAAATGGGTTAAATGCAGTACCTGTGAGGGTTCCTGGACAATATGTGTCATTGTTTTCTGTTGTTAATTGATTTCCAATAATAAATATATACATTACCTTTGCATAAAGCAAGCATATTTGCCCACTCCCATGTTGATAAGAGTATTAAATACTTCACAAATCTCCCTTTTAGGTACATTTTGAACAGACAAAAAATGCGCGAATAATTTGCGATTAACCGATTGACAGCTGTTATAGAATATATACTGTATATATGAATAAAAAAATAGAGAAATCATAAGAAAATATAAATAAGAAATATGTATAACAGCAGTGCTAATAATAATTCTGAAAATAGGATCCATCATTAACTGTGTAAAAATGCAAGAATAGTATAAATAAATAAGAATGTTAGTTTAAATATACTGTATGAATAAATGCAGTAATAATGCCGGAGTAAACCTGATTATTGCACAGCTTAATATTGCATAAAATTATTGTATTGTTAAGTCAGTATTGCACATTTGAAGAGACAATAAAGTATCTAATAAATAACTCCCCACTAATTGGTTTGGGATGGCATTAAATATGGCGGACCCTCGACGCAAACGCGCAAACTGAGTGGAAGTGGGTAGGGAGAGGGTGTACGGGCCGGATTGGAATTGGGCCTTAGTTTTTCAACATCTCATCCATTAACCCTTCACCTCATTCACCTGCCTCTTTCACTCATACCTCTCTTCCTCCATCTCCATCCTCCTTATAATCCCTTAACCTCGCTTCTCTTTCTTCTTTGAGCCCAAGCTTGTGACATGGCTACAGCTTCTCTCCGTCGTTGAGGTGAGTGATGGCTTTCATCTTCACTGTTGTCTGGATCCTCTTTCCTAAAGAGCCCATAAATAACAGCTGACCCACTGAAACCGTCAACTTCAAGGGAGCGAATGGCTATATAACCCTAATAGCCTACAAGTATCAACCACCATCTCCTTTCAGCTATCGCTCAACTGCAATCCTGTTTATAGAGACTTGGAGAATGATAGAAAAGAGAAAAAAGATATATAAATCCATATCTTCTAGGGCTGTCAATCGGTTAAAATATTTAATCGCGATTAATCGCATGATTGTCCGTATTTAATCGTGTTTAATCGCAAATTAATCACACTGACAGCTGTTGTTGCCTGTTGGGCTTGAGTTTGCCATGTTATGATTTGAGCATATTTGTTATGCTAAATGCAGTACCTGTGAGGGTTTCTGGACAATATTTGTCATTGTTTTGTGTTGTTAATTGATTTCCAATAATAAATATATACATACATTTGCATAAAGCAGCATATTTGCCCACTCCCATGTTGATAAGAGTATTAAATACTTGACAAATCTCCCTTTAAGGTACATTTTGAACAGATGAAAACTGTGAGATTAATTTGCGATTAATCACGATTAAATATGGACAGTCATGCAATTAATTGCAATTAAATATTTTATTCAATTAACAACACAAAACAATGACAAATATTGTCCAGAAACCCTCACAGGGTTCATTTAGCATGAAAAATATGCTCAAATCACAACATGGCAAACTGCAGCCCAACAGGCTAAAACAGCTGTCAGTGTGTCAGAGTGCTGACTTGACTATGACTTGCCCCAATGTGATTATCATAAAGTGGGCATGTCTGTAAAGGGGAGACTCGTGGGTACCCATGAACCCATTTACATTCACATATCTTGAGGTCAGAGGTCAAGGGACCTCTTCAAAAATAGCTATGCCAGTTTTTCCTCACTCAAATTTAGCTTAAGTTTAGAGCATTATTTAACCTCCTTTGCAACAATCTGGTATGACATGGTTGGTACCAATAGATTTCTTAGGTTTTTCTAGTTTCACATGATGCCAGCGTCGTCACTCTAGCTCTGCTACGATGTAAAAATCAAAAGATGTGTTAATACGTTAAAGAAATTTGTAGCATTAAAACAAATTTTCGCTTGCTTTGACGGCCCTAAAACCTTCACGTCATTTTAATCAACTCCTACGGATATGTAGCTCAAGCATAATTCAGAACATGAGACAGCACTGATTGCACATGGAACAATAGAGTGGGCTTCTCTATTTCACATTATGTGTTTGTGTAGCACCACCACCCCCTCCTCCGTCTCCTCCTCCTCCCTGCATTCTACAGGGTGTCTGGCCTTCACTTTGCTGTCAGTCCCCTCCCAATACACAGGAAGCCAGCATCCAGTGACCCACACCAAACATCCTGTAAGGAAGTGGAGCCCTGGAAAACAAGTCCTGAGAGGAGAGGAGAGGAGAAGAGCGGAGAGGGAGGCCCTCTCTGGATGGGTGTGGTGCCAAGTGGAGGTCTTACAGCCTTGACCTCGTGCCCCCTCCCCTCCCAACCTCACCTACCTCGCATACCGACCTCCACCCAGCATTACACCCTTATTTTCACAGACCACGCCAGCTTTGTTTTCGCCATTGCCGCAACAATAAGGCTGCAGGTGTTTTCTTCAGTAGTGCACCAGATCCAATCACTGATATGTAACACTGATGTAACAACTATTTACTATTACAAATTCATGGTGTACATCCAAATATTGTTCAAACACAGAACTTTTGCTGCCTTCAAATTAAACCCGTGAGCTTGTGTTTACAACATGGGAAGTCGTGTACACGTTATGCTTGGTGTTCAAGTCTTGAGAAATCCGCTGCTGAATAACGGTAATTTTAACGTTACTGTCGGAGTCCAGAAACCACAGAAGCTAACAATTTGGCAAGCTGGCAAGTGGTTCATTACAAGGTTGTGAATACCACAAGAGGAGGGCGTTCATATGGACTCTTCTCATGAAAACGGTAAACATGACCCCATTTGAAGGCACCTCTCCAGCTACCAGTTCACAGTCTATACTTGGTCCGTGCGGGGACGTGAACCAACAACCCTCCGGTTCCCAAGCCAAGTCCCCACGGACTAAGCTACTGCCGCCCAATATATGTCTTATTTATTGATAGATCATAATCATAGACTTTTGTAGATGTCTCAGTCGTTCTGTGTTATGTTGTGTCTATATTATGTTTACTGTGCTGTACCATAAATTGCCCTGTTGGGGACATTAAAGTTTTCTTCTTCTTAAATTAAAGTCTAAGTCGGCTGTTGGCTGTAGTTTCTTTTTAAACAGACAGATAGGAGAGTGGTATCTCATCTAACTCTAGGAGAGCCAATAAGCATATTTTCCGAAAATGTCAAACTATTACTTTGAAACTATGGAAGGGTAAAAAAGGGTATTTAAAGGCTTAAACACTAACAAATACAGTCTAATAATGTGTCTAAATGTTAAGAGTGATAGGCCTATGGAAAGAAGATAGACATATTACCAGAAACAGGTGTCGGGGCTGCCTGCTTTTCCTCGAGACCTTCATGAGTGTGCCCTCTTTGACAAACATCTGCCAAAAGAAACAAGAGAAAAAGCATATGAAAGTTGCAAATTGCTGCATATGTCAACTAAGTTTTAGACCCCAAGAAGGCCTCCAAATACTGTTCTTCAGATGTCATAACAGAACAAATGTGTAACTGTAGTTTTGAGAGTGAGACAGTGGTGGTGCTCACCCTTCCGGGCTTCAGGAGGTCCCTCTTGCCTTTAACGCTGTACTCTATGTGGACCAGACGCAGCAGGTTCTCCTGAGGGAGCAGAGAGAGCAGAGATGGAGGGAGATTAACCAGTGATGGACGGAAGAGGAGACTGTCCCTGTTCGTGAATGAAAGGAAGGGAGGGAGGCAGAAAGGGATGTGATACTGAAAACTGAATAGGAGGGGGTAAGCAGAGATAGAGAGAGCCTGTGTTTCCACTGTCTGTCAGCCTGTGCATGTGTGTCGGTGCATGTGCTTAGAAGAGGAAAAAAAAGGCGAGTGTGATAAACAGGAGACGAGCCAAAGGGAGGCACAGGGGGATCTTGACAGTGAGAGGCGAGGAGCCCAGCGAGGGGGAGACGGTTTGTAAATTGTCTCCATGAGCTGCTCATGTTTGAGGGAGAGCGTAAGTCATGTCCACCCTCACACTGCTCCCTTTGTAATGATACACCTGGGACTTTCTGATGACATCATCTTTCCTCGCCCCTTGCGTTAATCAACAAGCTGCGGAGGCCGGCCGCCAAAGAGGCATATAGACCTCTCCTTCACTCCAGCGTGTCATTTATAGAGAAGAGGGATTCATACACAGGAAGACCTCAGCTGTCTAACGTCTTCACGCTCCATCTCCAGCCGAAAATTGCTCTTTCATTGCCAAGCGGAATATAAAGAGGTGTCTCAATAATGGCACGCTGGGCTGTGAATATATCAAACTCAACAGGGAGCTAAACAGTCTGAATGTTGTGAAACACATGAAGTGTATCCAGAGTGAACTCACCCCCTGTTTCAGATTGTCATTGGCCTGATCTGCCACCTCGGACACGATCACCAAGGCAGCTGCAACACAAACAGAGCAAAGAAAGAAAGAGGGAGATTTATGTGCAACCCAATTCAATAAAGACACACTCAGTGACTGTGACTCAACAAATAGGGCCTGATACATGTCGAGCAGCTGCAGTGTGCATGCATGTGTGTCAGTATGTCTTTTACTACTGAAAGAAACATCACTATTTATGGTTCTGGTTATGAGTATCTGGTTATATTCTGCAGGTTTTACCTTGCGTGTCCTCGTATTCTTTAGAATCAGGAGAAAGGTTGTTCAGGTAATCTGGAGAAGACAGAAAAAAAAATAGTCAAAACGTGAAAATATTATTTAAATACAATATAACGCTTACTAATGGTGACAATAATGGTGACAATTTTTTAACTGTCTGTAAAAGTACAGCTAATCCACGACATAATGCTAATAGCCTACTCTTCTCTAGCATTTGTGTATTTAAAAGTGAGATTATGTAGCTTTCAAAAGAAGAAATAACACATTATTATATTACAATGAAAATTTGAATTCATGAGCAATAAAACACACCCTTGCTCTAAAAAAAACTCAGCGGTTTAACTGCTACAGCCTTACTTGTTTTGGTACATGAACAGTAGATAACGGTGGCTATTGTTAATGTTCACAGAGCTGCATCTCTTATAGCCTTCAGTAGGGAAATCCATAGTTGCATAGTTTAAAAAAGGCTGAGCTGCCTATTTTCTTATTAGTGTGATATTTTGTAGGTATTTAAAAAAACTTAAGAGGCCGTGAAGGATTAGAAAAAACAACAATGCATTAGTAGAGTAGGCCAGTCCCAAACCATTAGAGTCTTGTAAACAATTAAACAACTTTAAAATCAACCATAAAAGACACTGGGAGCCGGTGCAGGTTAGCTAAAACTGGGCTGATGTTCTCTCTCTCTCTCTCTCTCTTGTTCTGGTTAAAAGCAGCAGCAAAGCTCTGAATTAATAATAATATGGCTGACTCTTCTCTACATGTGCTACATTAACTTTCAGCAGTTACTATTATCCCATAATTACTACTATAGGCCTCAATGGCCACTATTGAGCAAAAAACGACATGGGCTTGCTTTAAAGATTACTGTGTACGTGCTTGTGTTTGTGTGTTACCTGTGAGTAGCATTCGATATTGAAGCACTCTCACTATAACCTGCAGCAGCTGGTGTTTCAGTGGGACTTCAGCTTCCTCTGGGCTTTTTGTCTGCACACACACAAAGAAAGCGAGGTAAATATACAGATAGCACAGCTTTACATGGCTTATAAATAGAGCTGCAATAATAAATCGATTAGTTGTCAACTATTAAATTAATCGGCAACTCTTTTGATAATCGATTTATCGGTTTGAGTAATTTTTAAAGGTCCCATATAGTGCTTATTTTCAGATTCATACTTGTATTTTGTTTCCCCTAGAACACGTTTACATGCTGCAATGCTAAAAAAAAAATTAGTTTTCCTCGTACTTTCTACCTGAATATACCTGTATTTACCCTCCGTCTGAAACGCTCCGTTTTAGTGCATTTCAACGGAATTGCAACGGAATTGCGTTGCTAGGCAACAGTCTGGGTCCATGTTTACTTCCTGTCAGCTGATGTCATTGACATACACTGCAACAGGAAATAAACTGGGGTACATTTAGAATGTTTACGTTTAAAAACGTGCAATGGTCTAAATATTGTATATTTGTGACATCACAAATGGACAGAAATCCTAACGGCTTGTTTCAAACGCATAATTTCTGAATACGGGCTGTGTGTGTTTCTCCGTATATTGAGCGTTTTGATAGTTTAACAGTATTTATATATCACTTAAACCTGCTTTATACTATAACAGACATGCCAATCTCACTTTTTACAATATGGGACCTTTAACTTCACATATTTTATCCTATATGACAATTATTGTTCAGTTATTGAATCGTTTAACCAATACACCACTGATATTTGATCATTTCTGCTGAATAAAATTATAGCAAAATAAAAATCTTGCTCAATGTGGATGTCCCATCAAAGGAACCCAGAAACCCACAGCTCTATGAAGGTATAACCTCTATAACACGATGCTGCGAGTCAAGGTCACAAGTGACTATGGGGACGCTATCGGACCGGCTGACCTTCACGCATCTCTCCAGCACACAAAAAACCCTGAACAACTCCCATTCTTCTTCTCGGAGAAGTCATTTGCAGGTGAAAGGGGACAGAAATTGGCACAATCAAAGAGAGCTTTAGAAAATCAATCAGGATCTAATTGTCTCTGACAGGTATTTATGCCCTGAGCGGTAGAGGAGCAGCGGGGGACTGAGTGTGCACACACACACACACACACACACACACACACACACACACACACACACACACACACAGTCTTTTCTAATCCAATGAAGTCCTATCCTTCATTAGAGAGGCACAGATAGCACCCTGCGGGAAACAGCATCTTCATCTTATTTACACTGCACACACACAAGAACCCCACGCAGACACACACATCTCACATTCATGAACACATGCAATATATTATTGATGATGCGCCCCTCCACACACAAGCAGACACACACAAGCAGACACACACAAGCAGACACACACACAAGCAGACACACACACAGAGGCCTTGGGCTGGCGATGAGATAACAGTGATTTGGCCTGTAAAGGGGAGGGATGGGATGTGAGTTAAACACACCACTCTTTGTCTTCATTATCGCAATCTGGAGTGCAGGAAAACAGAGAGCTGATGCCTCTTTTAATGAGCAAAGGCCTTCACAAAAACTCACTTCCTCCTTTTGTTACTATTTCTTTTTCTTAGGGCTGTCAAAGTTAACGCGTTAACGCAAATTAGTTTTAATGCAATCAATGTTCTGGAGGTTGTAGCGGGCTCAGTTTTAAAGCTAGAGTGAAGATACTGGTATCATATGAAACTAGAAAACCTAAGGAATCCATTGGTACCAACCGTGTCGTGCTTGTCGAGCTTGTCGTGAAGGAGGCTAAATAACGCTCCAAACGTACGCTAAATTATGGTGAGGAAAAACTGTCATGACCATTTTCAAAGGGGTCCCTTGACCTCTGACCTCAAGATATGTGAATGAAAATGGGTTCTATGGGTACCCACGAGTCTCCCCTTTACAGACATGCCCTCTTTCTGCTGTAGTTTTGGGTAAATCATAGTCAAGTCAGCACACTGACACACTGACAGCTGTTGTTGCCTGTTGGGCTGCAGTTTGCCATGTTATGATTTGAGCATATTTTTTATGCTAAATGCAGTACCTGTGAGGGTTTCTGGACAATATTTGTCGTTGTTTTGTGTTATTAATTTATTTCCAATAATAAATATATATATAGTTGCATAAAGGAAGCATAATTGTCCACTCCCATGTTGATGAGAGTATTAAATACTTGACGAATCTCCCTTTAAGATAAATTTCGAACAGACAAAAAATGTGCGATTTAATTGCGATTAATCACAATTAAATATTTGAATCGATTGACAGCCCTACTTTTTCTGTCTCATCATCCTTTTCTCCTTTGACTTCAGTCCTCAGCAACAACCTCTTATTTGAGTTTCTCTCCCTCCTCTCTTTTCCTCCCGTTCACTGCACGATGCATCGAGTACAATAATAACCAGCTCTCCATTATTACCGTATTGGCTTCAGAACATCCTCTCTCCTCAAGTGTCGCTAGTAAATTGTCATCCAATTGACACTTGTTCAGAGGAAGTGGCTTTCCAGAGATGGTAATTAGCGTGTGGTTTGTTTGGGTGAGCGAGCCAAATGATGGAGGAGGAGGAGGAGGAGGAAGAGGAGAGAAGAGGGAGTGTGTGATGCCTCGTGCTGGGAGATAAACACATACACACACACGTGCACGGACAAACAAACACACCTTTCAGACTCTGTCACGGCCAGCTGATTTGTTTCCTGCACACACGCACACACATACACACCCACAACTGATCTAATTGGGGAGTTGTAAAGGAGACTGCTTCTCTAATTAGCTTCTGTCTGCCTCATTGCCCAGCTGCCTTTACAAGGAATTCACTCCATTGCTCTCTCCCTCTATCGCTCTCCGTCCACCTGCTGCACAGCCGCCTCCTCCTCTCCTCCTGGGCTTCTTGCACAAGAGAAAACACACACACAGGCCGTGGCGTGAATATAAATCCAGGCTGGTAAGAGATTTTTTTTTAATAAAACTAGTTTCACAAAATCCACACAATTTGTGTGTGGACATGCCCCTGCAAAACGATCAGACACCGATACAACGAGTCACACATAGAGGACACACGTACTGCACTGTGTCGGCCAATGTTTCTGGATGGTGTGGTAAACAAGCGATTGGTTGTGGAGAGGAGGCTTTAAGGCCTGTAAGGGTCTAGCTGTGATCTGATCAGGGTCTGTGGCTACTTCATCACTGTCATCACCACATCCACAATGAAATTACTACCACTTATACTGCCGGCTTGTAGCAGCGGAGGAGCAGGAGGGTGGAGAAGAAAGAGACGTGTTGAGGGAGGTTAAGGTTTAAGGCGAAACACCCAGTGAACAAAACATCCTTTTTCATGCACTTGTCAATTTTGAGATTTTGGACTGTTTTGCTTCCATAACATGTCTTCTTTTAGATTAGTGGAAAGAAAACATGCAACATTTCAATTTTACTACATTTTGTCTATTTGCGTCTGTAGATTTCTCCTAATATGTGTATATTAAAAGGAGCAGTATGTAGCATCTGGCGGCATCTAGCGATGAGGTTGCAACCAACTGAAGCCTCTCCCGTGTGCCAAGCGAATAGGAGAGCTATGGTGGCCGCTACGAAAACGCGAATGGCCCTCTCTAGAGCCAGTTGTTGTAGAGCAGCGTAGGTCATTTGGAACATGCAGAGCCACTGCGTAGAGTGTGTGTGTATGAGGGAAGTGAGTGGTGAAGCAAGAGAGAGAGAGCGGCGGCGGCGACCGGAGCGAGTAACGTTATCGACTCTGGCTCAAGCCATTCTTGGCTACTGTAGAAACATAGCGCTGCAACATGGCAAACTCTGTGGAGAGGACCCGTTCCCTATAGATATAAACGGCTCATTCTAAGGTAACAAAAACATGATTCTTATTTTCAGGTGATTATACACTAAAGAAAACATACTAATTAATATAATATTCCATTTCTGCCAATAAATCCCCCTAAATATTACACACTAGTCCTTTCCTTTTTCCCCAATTTCCCCCCCGGGGATCAATAAAGTATTTAGGATTCTGATTCTGATTAAACATACATCTTCAGAAAAATTGAAATAGAAAAAATAATTGTTTTAATGTAAGTAATCAAATGGGGAAGTTTCATGGTGATATCTATTAGTTTTATTTTTGTTAACCCTATTCGCCACTGAGTCACTAAGTCTTGAAAAAAAGGAAGAGAATAAAATGGCAGGGATTGATGAAGAAGATTTTTTTAAATCCACAAAAATAGCTGCAAGCAGTGAATAAAAACATTCCCCCACTCCTATGAAGTATAATGACATGTGAAGCATCACACAGCCAACAGATAAATGACCATCGTCTCTCTCAGTAGTACGTATCGGGCATCTCGTGACCCGTACGATGCTCCTTGCTCTCCCTCGGCCCTCCTTCTCCCTCATTACAGCGGGGTCACACACACCTTGCAATTCCCAAGACAGTGCTCCGATTCAACGCAGCATCCATCACACAAACACACTCACAATGCCCTGGTGTGGGAGGGCGGGGAGGACACAAACCTCAGCTATATATGCAATATGGGAAACATAAATACAATATGCAGTGTATATATACAGTGGCAGGTGTGGTGAATCTGCCAGTGGACTGATAAAAAAGTTATTGAATATGCCTCTGGGTGTTAACTTTAGAAGTGTGAGATGAATCACAGTCTTTAAATGGACACAAATGAGGAGTAGGACAAAAAAACACATAGCCCGATTTTTAAAGAGAGGTGCAGGGATGAGTCCTAAAACCTGGAAATGAGTTCCCTCGTCTGGAAGTCAACGGGTTTTTTAAATATGTTTTTAGATGCCTGAAATAAAGTCTCTGGTTAACACAAGCTTAAGAGATTTTAACATTTTGTCCTACGATATAAAATACGTCAGTAAAATCTTGAATTTTGAAGCCTTTATGTGTCTTTAAATGTGGTGGTTACTAACAAGTGGCTAAATGAGACTACTAAACATCATCATGCCGACTCGTCCGCCTTTGCAGCCTCGTTGTGTATTCGCGTTCATGCGACCGTGGTGTAGTTCGTTTATAGCCTAACGTCAGCTTTTTATTTCTGGCAAATGCATTTACGCTTCAAAATTCATAAAAGTGGTGTTCATTTGTGGAGATTATCTTACTGAACAAAACATATACAGTAAGTATCATAAACGTTTGTTTGCCCAACGCATTCTCATCCTTACTCGCTTTGTCAGACCCCTCGACGTCACTCTTTTCGGTCGCAGTAAACACAGGTTTAGGAAAAAACAACATGGTTGGGCTTAAAACTACTACGTTTGTACAGTGAAAATGACACTGAACGCTGTGAACACAGGACATGAACGAACAGGTGATTGTAATGTGACGCACGGGACACAAACAGAGATCTCCTGGATGAAAGCCTTGTGTTTGTTGGACCCATCCATCTCCCCTACCGCCTGCCCGGTGTGTGTCTTTTCGTTCTTAAAGCTACGTCACCACACTCCCCCGTTATTGACTATATTGACGTTGATGGGTTTACATTGTAGTTAATAGAAAACCCGGAGCGTCTCATACCAACGCTAAAGGGTGCCGTGTGCGTAGGTATCTAACGCCGACGGCCGTCACAAAGCATTGGTATTTGACGCCCTGGGAATGAGAACATACTTACAACGAGTTTATTTACTGCAATAACCCAAAACCCAATGGCAAAATCCCATTGGCTTTTTGTCGAGGGAACCAGGGCAATTCTAACTTCCTGGTTGGTCTACTAAAATACGTCATCCCTGCAGCACTCTATTCAACCTTTCTGCAGAGAAAAGATCAACTTGTGTCCTTAGATAAGATGATATCCTTTCATACATGTATCCTTTGCAAATCAATCATTTTATGGCAACTCCAGATAGCAATTAGTGGTTTATGATGTGAGAAAAGGGACTAACTTCATGAGGCTAAAACGAACAATCAAGGTTATCAAGGGCTACATTATTAGCCGACTTAGACCAGGTGTGTGTGAGATACTAAAGGTCATTGTGATGGTCTCTTCATCTCTCACGTCCACTCCCTCATATTTACATTAGCTTCACTAAAGCCTGGCAGAGCCAAAGTTTTGCTGAGAAGGGGCAGCTGCTTCTGAATATTCATGAGCGGAGACAGTTGGTGCCTTGTCCGTTCGCTTATCTTATCAAACCTGAAACGCCTGGAACCATTGTGTCAGCCGCTCACGGTGAATCAGACTACAGCATGGAACTGGTAATGCGTACATTATGAGGGAAAGGTGCATGGCTTTGTGAAACACAGAAGTTTAACATAAACAGAAGCCTGGGAAAGGCTTTACTTTGGTCTGTTCTCTTACTCAGGGTGACCTGTGTGCTGCTATACACGGCGGGTTTAAACTCTGTAAATTGGGAATCAATTCTATAGATCAGGACACCGCCGCATGGAAATGAGAAATCTATTGCTGTATCTCAGTGGTCTTATCTATAGGCTCCCTTAATATCCTGTCTTTTAGTTAACTAGAATTACCACCTTGTGGTTGTATACATCCGCCAACCAGTCAAGTTACAGTTTACATCCATGTCCGTCAGAAATTTCATCACTTGCTAATTTTATCCTGTTAGACATTTGTGTGAAATTGTCATAATTAACATATGAATTATGAAGTTATGGCCAAAAACGTATTTTGTAAGGTGACCTTGTCCTTTGACCACCAAATTATAATCAGTTCATTCTTGAGTCTAATGCCAGGCACACACTACACGAGAATTAAGCTGCCAGCAAATCCCTGATTTTTTTGATGGTTCTAGAGATTATCTTTCCAGATATTCCTGTGGTGTGATGTGTGTTAAGAGTGATTTCTACATCCCCGATCTGCTCGGAAGTCCATCCTGGCCGCAAGGGTTTCAAATCGCAAATATTAAACATGTTCAATATTTACAATCAGATGTGTGGGGAACCCCGAGGACAGCGAATGACATCGACACGTGGGAAAGAACGATAGCCAGTTTGGAACCAAGCTGAATGAAGAAGGAAGGACAAAAACTGCCATCATGGCGGTCGCGGCTAATGCATGAGCTAATGCAAAACGTGAAGCATAAAGTAGTAGTAAGATGGACCTCAGAAATCGAGAAGCAACTTTTTCCTTTGTGTATTTTCAGTACAAAGTAGCGTAAAAACTAACATCGCTGTTGTCCGCCATATTTGTTTAGACTAAAGTTTTGTTTGATCGCGACATATTTTGCGAGATTTCCGTTTTTTTTGAGTCGGGAGTCTTGTTGTTCATGAACGGAATCTGTTACTGTGTGTTGTTTTGACTTTTTTTGGCCAAATCGTTGCTCACCACACACTATAGGAACAAAACTGTTAAATTTAACATTACATGTTGTTATGTGTGAGGTCTCTCACATTTTCTAAATCTGTTAAGATTTACTTTAAGCGTGGGCCAGCCTTAAGTGGACGTTTGTGTCAAATTTGAAGAAAGGCATTCAAGCCTCAAGGCATTCCTGAGATATCGCGTTCACAAGAGTGGGGCAGACGTGAAGTCACAGCTACCTTGACCTTTGACCACCAAAATCTGATCAGTTCATCCTTGAATCCAGGTGGATGTTTGTTTCAAATTTCCTCAAGGCATTCCTGAGATATCCCATTCACGAGAATGGTCTGTACGTATGTATGTACATACATACAGACGGACAAGGCTGTCGTCTGCCCAGAGGCATAAAAATAGTTACCAGCTTGGACTATACCCATTCTTTTTCAACATGAGGATAAAGTGTTGCTTACGTGAACCAGACACACGATCTGTGGACGACTGCGACGGCTTAAGAATGAGCTTTTTTTTTTATGAATTTTGATCCCGTCACCCAAATCCCACTTTCCTGCTCTCCAGGGAGTAAAAAGGATGAAGAGATCCATGCTGGACAAAGACTGAGTATTTGGTGTTGAGTGGGTATAAAATATGCGAACATGACAGTGGAAAGGTCAGTCCCGTGAAGAGGAGCGGGATAGAGGGGGGTTTAAGAAAGGCCATTATCTCCCCGCGGAAGCTGGGTGACAAAATCTAAGTCGAGAGCCGCAGAGTGAGCGCCAGGGGAAATACCAGGTTCGATCTCTGCTCCCTGGAAACACACACAAGGCTTCACTTTCCCTCCACAAACAGAAACTGAACCCGAGATTTGAATACGTGACTGTCAAAACACTTCTCACAGTTCTCCTAACACAAAAAAATGGGAGTAGACACAAAGGTTGGCAGAAGACACAATCAAGAGCTGCCTTTGTTCAGTGTTTTACCTCAAATTTCTTGACGACGTTGGCAAAGGCGTGGTTGTCCCTGCAGCTCTCCTCCAGTAAGGACATGCTGCGATCATACTCTGAGATGAAAGTGTCAAACACCCCAAAGTCCTCCCGACGTGACAGGATGACATCTACCACCCTTTGGCTCTCCTCCCTACGCAGAAAGGAACATCAGAGATTAAGTATCTTTAGTTATTTCATGCACAGTAAATGTTTGTGACTTAAATCAATGTAAAAATCCAAAGTATATGATGTGCAGTCCAAGAATCTATAATTTATTTTTTTGTTCCCTCAACCTGCCTACTTCTCCCCCAGTTACTGATTTCCATAATGATGTTTGACAACCTTCAACAAACAGATGTAAACATTTTTTGCTTTTAGTTGAAAGTTGCGCGAGTTAGAGAGTTTACAAAAATGCTACATTAATTGTGACTGCACTACATTATGGTCTCTTTGGGGATTATCATCTTAAAATGTTGAGTCTAGAAAGAAGTTATTGCTGAGAGTCTCGTACTAAAGCACTGCCATTGATGTTTCGGTTTAAAGGAATAGTTTGACATTTGGGAAAATGCGCTTATTTGCTTTCTTGCCGAGAGTTGGCTGAGAAGATCGATACCTCTCATATCTGTCCATTTATTAGATACAATCAGCAGCCGCCAGAGAAGCTGCTAGGACTTGGCCAGAGCCAGACTAGGTATTTCCCTCTGCTTCCAGTCTTTATGCTAAACTAAGCTAGCCAGGACATGAGAGTGGAATATAATTTTTGGTCTAACTCTGCAAGAAAGCAAATAAGCATATTTCCCAAAATATAAAACTATCCCTTAGACTTTAAAACTTAAAATCAGCACAGAGTTAAAGGAACAGTGTGTAACATTTCGGAGGATCTATTAGCAGAAATGGAACATAATGTTCATAACTATGTTTTCATTAGTGTATAATCACCTGAAACTAAGAATCGTGTTTTGTTTTCGTTAGCTTAGAATGAACCCTTCATATCTACACAGGGAGCGGCTCCGCCATGTTTCTACAGTAGCCCAGAACGGACAAACTAAACACTGCCTCTAGAGAGAGCCTTTCATGTTACGTTACCTTCGTTAGTTCTCCGACACGCTTATGAAACTGCACTAACGTGAGCCGCAGAGTGCAAAACCGTGGTACACACTGTACCTTTAACAATGAGAAAAGTACACCACCAATGCTTTAAGACTAGATTAATATCAAAAACTCCACCTCTAAAGCACTTCAGTGCGGTGGAAGAATGACCTCTCAAAGTATTATATCATCCAGCTGTGCATTTTAAAGCAGAGTAGTTATTGTGCCCTCAGTGGAGAACAAATGAAGTCTCTTTACTCTACATCCAACCAGCTGTGTGTTCTTACCACTGACTAATGCGTTCCTCCAGTTCGGTGAGGATGCTGCTGTGGAGGGTGTAGACCTGGGGGAGCACGCCCAATATCTCTCCTAACCTCTGCTCCTCCAGCACAGGCTCCTCCTCCTCATCACCCACCGCCGCCGCCTCCTCCGTCACCGCGGACCTAAAGTCCTGCACAGGAGAGGGGAGAAAAAGGAGGAGAGATTTACAATGAGACAAAAATGTGGGGTAGAAAGAGAGAGGAATGGAGGAAGTGGTTGTTAGGAGGAAAGGAGGAAGTGAGGGAGAGCAGGAGACATGAAAGGCATAGAGGAATGAGGAATGAAAAGAAAAATGGAAGGAAGGAAGGTCAGATCCTCCTAAACATCCTTCCTGCCACCCTCCCTTCAAATCACCTCAGTGCCTCCTCCCCGCCACTTTGGGCTCCGTCCAGGCATTCAGGAAAGGCGGCGATGCTCGCACAAGAGTTACACACCAGGTGTTGTTGCATAAAGACCTTGGTGCTCAATGACACAATGCCGTTTTGTACATAGTCGCCACTTTTTCATTTCTCTGTAGACAAGAGCCGAAAAACTCACTGATATATACAATGAATTCAGGTCCACTGAAGTCCATTCAGCACACATAAAACATACGCAACAGGCAGTAATAGCTGCAGTGTCAGAGACTAAGAGGACTAACATGAGGAGTTATGGCACATGGGAGTTGAAAAACCCGGAGAGAGGTTATTTATCTACTCAGGATCAGATCTCTGAGAGGGCTCAGCCCCTAATGAGAACGTAACATGTTCAGACAAGAGCATAGATTTTTTTCAACACTGGAGGGACGCATATTAATCAATAATAGTAGGCCTAATAATTAACCCAAGAGACCCATTTGTGCACAAGTGGTGCATCACCTGAAAGCTGGGAACCTGAAGATGAATTTGAGATGCAGCTCAGCACTGTGTGCCAAGTTGTTCTAGTCATGAATAAGAAATAAACATGAATGAATGAATTATTTAAGATAAATTGTGAAAGGGCTATGTCTCATAAGTTGTTGCAGCAATTTTGGGGTTGCAAAAAACAGCATGGTTTTTGCCCAAAACTGCATAGGATTAGCATAAAGTGGGCATGTTTGCAAAATTTAGCCTAAATTTGCAGCGTTATTTAGCCTCCTTCCAGACAAGCCAATGGATTCCTTAGGTTTTCTCGTATCTTTTAGGGTGCTGCGATGAAATTTAGGTGTGCTTGAGCATCCCTAAAAAGAGTCTAAAATTGCCACAGCAGCAAATGAAGACAAGGAATAGATGAAAGTAGTTGAATCGTCAGGAGGCGTCAACATGCTTTAAAAAAACCCTCAGTTTTCTCTGTGGGCCAAGCTGTCCAACAAACTAACATCATATATAAATCCTCAGTGTGTCTGTAAGGGATACATGTCTGGAGCCCATCTATTCCAGTTCTGAGTAAAGCACCGACATAAAACAAATAGAGTCGTCCCAGTCGGCCGCGAGATAATGTGGTGACACCGGGCGCTTCAGAACACGCCGTTCATCATGCACAATCGATCGCGTATGAGTTAACATTCATCACATCTGCCGGTGAGAAGAACAGCTACTTTAACTGCTCTGGTTGACTCTGTCTCCCAGGTTACACACACACACACACAAAAACACACTCAGATCCATGAATGAGAGGAGCTTTACTCTCTCCACCTTATCCCTATTTCCCTCACGTAAGGCAGGTCAAGAAGCGGTGTTAAGCAGTTGGTTGAGCAGCCAGTCATACTCGGTCATAACTCAGCAATGGAGAATCTGTTCAGAGGTCACGGGCTACAAACGAGAAAAAATAATAAGTCTGAGCCTCATGTGTTGAAGCTGTTGTAGGGAAAGTCCTTCAGAAGAAGAGCACGGCCTCCCTTCCTATGTGGAGACAGGGTCTGGAAATTCTTTGTATTCTTGTTATTCCTTATCAAACAATAGAACAATAGCTCATGTGTGCCTCTCACTTAACGCTGCTCCTGGTTTTTTCCTCCCCCAAAATGTTGCGCCGCTGGAGTGTTTCCCAGCTGAATTCATGCTAATTATGACATCAGTCTGCATCAAACAGTAACTAATACCTCGACATATTTGAAGTTTGAAGAATACAGTAACAAGATCCTTAACACTGCACCTATGCATTATGCAACAGCATGATGAAAAAGACCGCAGTGTCACCTTAGAAAGGTGGCGAAAAGATCCAATTAGGTGGTAACACCGAAGAGGAGCGCAAGCTAAGGTTGCTCAGTATCTTTCAAACACTGAAAAATATATTTAATGGTTCAGGCTACACTGTCAAAATGTCCCTTCTGACTCGCCACTGATGCCCATATTGACTTGCAGCGTGTGTTTCTGTCTCTGCGTTGCCATGCAGCAGATAATTAGTATAATTGAGCGTCATGATGAGATTGCAGATTTATGATTATATTGTATAATATTTGCATTACTTGCTGTTTAATGGCATCAAATTACACATCACACGAAGCAGTTGCTTTTGTACCCACATCAGGCTTTCATAAATCACAGTGAGTCGGCACACATGAGACATTCAGGTTACGACCTCCTCCAAGGTTATAAGGTACAAGCTGACTGATGGGCTTCTCCAGGTTCAATGACTCTCCCTGTCAGATTTGTACTGGCAACCATCACCTTAATAGCAACTCTTCCACACCATTCTTTAAAAGGTGTTGCCCATCTGACCTTTCCTGTACGACTTTCCTTTTTGATTACAATGAAATAATTGTTTGAACTGTTTCAGTGTCATTTATGGGGTATTTTTTTTGGTAAATATCCTTCCTTGTTCTGAACTCTGCAGGGATGTGGTTGTTTTGACAGGCAGTGAGTGAGAAATGATGGAAATAGATGAGGACAGTTGGCAGTGATGCATTGCTGATCTCGAGAGGTTCACCACAGCTCACCTTAAAAACCTCTGTCCTGCATTAAAGGTGCTAAATAAAGGATTGGGAGCATTTCTATTGCCTCTCAACGGCTCTCAACATGGTCACGGCTAACGGTGCTAACTGCGCTAACAACGGCGAAAGTGCTGACAGAGATAACCAACCCGTTCTCACTCCCAACTCGTCAAATATCGCTGTTTGGTAAGCGCCCCTCGGCATCGGAGACCGACACACAGAGGCACCCTTTAGCAACAGTATGTTTGGAACCGGGCTTTCAACTAACTCCAATGTTAACCCACCTGTAATGTTATTCAACGGTCGGAGCGAGTGACGTAGTATTAATAGCGTGAATCCACTCAGGGCGGGTGGGAGGGGTGGTGTATGGGTCAACCAGGAGACCGGTGTTCGTGTCCCGTGTGAAACTAAAAGTAACGTTGACTTATTTTGTCACGTCAGTCTTTAGTCACACAACTCGTCGGTGCTGTCGGTAAGTCCCGTGAGTCCCATGAGTCGCATGAGTCGTTAGTATTGTCAGCTACGTGAGTCACGTGAGTCGCTAGTCGGTAAAGTTAACATCAACCACGACCGTTTCCTAACCCTAACTAAGTGGTTGTGTTGCCTAAACCTAACTTCCTGTGAAAACGGAAGTTTATTTCGAAAGTACACGATGCATGTAACAAGTTTATATTGACACGCTGTGCCAGCTCCGACCAAAAAAAACGCAAAAAGGGTACACTGTGCGTCGGTCTCCGATGCCGAGGGCTGTATTTGTTGAGTTGGGGTGGGTGGGAGGACAGGAGGGTGGGGACTACTCTTCCGTGACAACAACCGATGGCGTTATCAGCTGTAACCGCCGTATTAGAGCAGTGCAGGGCGGCGGCCGTGAGCTAGCCAGTGGGGCACGCTCACATGCACAAACATGCACTAAAAGTACACACAGCCAGCCCGGCGATATCAACACAGCACGGAGAAACTCAGATTATAACACACACAGAGGGAGAGTTACTTCATTCTCTGCTCAGGTAGACATTACTCCTCTATATGTTTACATAGATAATAGTTGTTTGCTGCTATTTTAATGCTCTGGATATCAAATTTAGCACCTTTAACTACAATCGTTACTCGTAAGGGGAAAAGTCTCCATTTTATGGCCGACCTGCTCATATCATACACCCAATACAACCACTATAAAAAGGCCCCAACAGCCTCTTAGTGACCTTTAGGTGGCAGATTGCCAGCTGAGTTGTACAGATATCAGTTGAGTAAGGATACAAGGACAGCATCAGCGACAGCGCCTGGTGCACGCAGCGCTGCGTCATCTTACAACTGACCACTCCAGAGTGCAACATGTCAACTTTGTCAAGACCAGGAAGCAGATCTTGCTGCAACAACATTGATAAACCTGAGCAGAGCCGTACAACGAAGGGGGGAGGAGGACAAGACGGAGACAGAGACTGGGGAGCAGACACTCAGGATATGATGTTATCAGAAGGTTTTCAAGAAAGTTTAATAGTCAGGAGACATTTAAAACCAATGTGACACACTTATGTGGAAGCTTTTTCTTACCTCTTGAAGGTACTTGAGGGCGCTGACGTGTCTGGAAAAAAAGAAACACAAGATTTAATAATTAAACTGTGAAAAAGAAATTACAACCTTCTACACAACTATGTTAATCTTTCTACGAGATTCATTAAATTAACTAAATTATGCATGATGGGAAAACTACATCAGAAGAATGGTTAAGTGTGTAGCAGGGCAAAGGCAAAGCTGGTGTGTTTAATACGTTACACAAGACACTTGTGTAATTGGCTGTCAGTTACTCTGCATGCACGATGGATTAGCTCAGGAGCGGGAGAGTTGGAAGGAAAAGGAGAGTAGATACGGGGCGACAAAAAGACAAAGATTTGGATGCAACGTGTTTGTGTGTGATGACATGAAGGGGAGAGTGTGCAAATGGGGAAATCCACGAGCACGGATACTCACAGTCTCTCTGAGTCGACGAGCTCTTTGGCGACATAGAAGGCCCGGGATCGGCCATCAATCTGCGTGACAGGGAGGGAGAATGGCGGGAGATGAATGAACACAGCTAATGTTTAAAGGCTCTCTAGGGGCACTTATTCCTCTTTAACATTAATAGGAGCAGCTACGCAGCAGCCAAGGAGACTGGCGAGAAAAAGCAAATTTTTTTTGTTAGATTTCTGCTGTCAAAATAAGACGGATTATTTCATTACAGTACAGCACAGACATGAAGGCTCTCTCAAACACGGGACTTTTAAATTCAGATGCATTATGTATGAGAGCCTGTGTGTGTGTGTGTGTGTGTGTGGCGACAACAATGCTGCCCATTGATTTAAAGGCTAATCACTGGGTCTCAAAACATCCGAGCCCAAACATAACATTGAAACCATTTAGGGGTTTACCGGCAAGGCTCCTGTGCTTTGTCAGTGTTATTTTTTCCTATGTGGGGCATTTCACAAATGCTGCATCAAAAGCACGTTGATCCTCATTTCCTCGAAAATAAAACACGGCTCCATTAAATGAAACTGTTCCTGGGGCCAACTCTAGTCTCTCTGGTCCTCTTCCTCTCTGTTGTTTCCTCAATTTACTGTATTTTTTCTCTTTGAAGAAGAAAGAAAACAAGGAAATGCGTGTCACATGATGGGAGCTGTTTGCCTGATATTTTTATGGCGGCAGGACGGGCGGGGTCCATCTCTCTGAGCTACTGTAAAATGGCCGTCTTTTACTGTATGGAAGTCTGGGGAGTTTGAGGCGATGCATTTGGACCGGTACATGTCCCACTTAAAGAAAAAGTGTGTAACAATCAGAGGGATCTATTAGCAGAAAAGGAATATAATATACACAGCTATGTTTTCCTTAGTGTATAATCACCTGAAACTAAGAATCATGAGAACGGACAAAACAAACACTGGCTCTAGCGAGAGCTAGACGTTACCTGAAGACCACCGTAGTTGTCCGACACGCTTGTGAAACCGTTGTACCGCCAGCCGCCGTCTGACTTCCGTTACTCCTAAAGTAGTGTTATCATGGTCAGGCTGGTCTCACACACTGTTCATAGCTATACCTACGAAAAGTAATGCCCTGTAATTTGTGTATATCCCACAAAATCAATTTGTGTGTGAACGTATTTGTGAACGGGGAAATATAAAGAGCGGTGAACGCCGCGTAGGGGCGAGGTCAGAGTGGATGGGTGGGTCAAAAAATACCGGACTTTCGCCCAAGAGATCGCCGTTAATGCCCCGTGTGAAACCAGAAGTCCACGTTGATTTATTTGTCACGTAAGTTACGTAAATTAAGTAACGCCCCTTTTGGAGTTATTTTAAGCCAATCCATGATCTTTGCCTAAACCTAACTAAGTAATTTTGTTGCCTAAACCTAAAGAAGTTGTTTCTGAAAAGACTGTATATATGTAACGAACGGAAATTGACACGTGTTGCTGGACATTCGTAGGAAAACAAATAAAAGATATCATCGGAATCGTTATATGAGAATACTTTGTTACGGTAAGGATGGTCTCTGAGCAAGGCTAACGAAGTCACCACCATTTTACTCACGGCGGCTCACGTTACCGCAGTCTTGGAAAGGGAGGAGTGAGCGGAGGGGTACTCAGTTGACTGCAATCTGCAACCACACCACTAGATGCCGCCAAATCCTACACACTGTCCCTTCAATGCTCGATCAAAGCAATATAAGCTGTTGAATGTGAGCCAAAGTGTTTATAATGCATCCTCCCATAAGTGCACAGTAATTGTCATTAGGTCCTGTTGTTCACCTATCTTATGTTATGATGTAATTTTTCTTAAAATCTGACAACTGCATTTCGAAAATATTTTCAAATTCAAATCTATGGCCTATTAATAAGACATGCTGCAACATTTTTCACCCCATTATGTTGATTTGCTGTGCCAGTTGGCAGCTCCGAGGATTGAATTAACCACCTTCTATCCTGCTTTCATTCGTCTCTGTATGCCATAATCTCACCTGTCGGTCATAGCTCTGCTCAGCCGCACCCTCTTCCTCCTCTGAAGTACGCCCGTGGTCCTCGTCCGCCGACAGCCCAGCAGAGACAGTGTTCATTGGGAAAGGCTCTGTGTAGGCACTGCCGAGGGAAGAAAAGACAGTATGAATACAGGAAATATGAATATCTAATACTATTACAGCAAGCGCATGTTCAGTAGCATTGCTTTAACCATAAAGAAAGTTTTGGGATTCAATTGCAGGGAGGCATTGATGACACAAATAGCACATATACAGTAAATCTTTGCAGCAGCATCAAAAAACTGAGCATTAAGTCCCCCTATACTTTAAATATACATTTTTCCTTTTCCTGTGTGTGTCTCTGAACATTTCCACAGTCCTCCAGCGGCCCACTGTAATCTCTTTCATCATTAGTTCGTCTCACAGATGGCACCGTTGTGTTCGTACGCTGGTAATCCTTTTGTGTGCTGTTGTACCTGAGGGAGGCGCGCTGGAGGTCATTTCACATGTAATCCCTTTAAATGCTACCTGTGGCAATTATTAATGTCCTCTGGCCCATTAAGACCCATTCAGTGTGTTTGACCTAATTCATATCGCCACGATGATAACTAGATAACAAGCATTCTCAAAAGCAGCAGTATACGGCAGCTATAGGACAGCTTGTCATATAGTTGTATATATAGCTATATATCATATAGCTGCAGGTTTCACAACAAATGGAAAGGTTTTATAGCACACTTGCTTTGCAATATGTCCACTTTTTCAATGAAAAATTTCTACCTTATCAGTGCAGAATGGTATATGTTGAACAAATACTTCCAAATCCTCTTTGCTTCGTTTAAAAAAACCAAATAAATTTGAAACTTAAACGTTAAAAATGGCTGATTAACTGCAAGAATACGAAGAATACACCAAACAACAAACCTGCCTCAGAAGTGGGGAGTATTTTACAAGGACTTTCCCTTAAATTAGCAAACAACGTTACAGATGTTCCTTTCTAGAGCTGCAGCGATTCCATTAAAGAGGACCTATTATGCTCATTTTCAGGTGCATATTTGTATTTTGGGTTTCTACTTGAACATGTTTATGTGCTTTAACGTTCAAAAAACACTTTATTTTCTTCAAACACGGTAGTGCTGCAGCACCACTGTTGTGATTGGTCAACCGGACCAAACTCTTCGGACTCCGCTCCAGCTCCGCTCTAACTAGATTTGTTTGAAACTGGCCGCTATGTGTTACTTGGTGACATCACCACGTTATGAAAGAAAAGGCGGGACTTCAAGCAAGTTGTTTCAGGCAGTTTGTGTTTCTGTGTGGGGAGAGATGACTATGGGCTTTGTAACTTTGCAGACCATCTACATGCACAAAAAACTAGATAACACAATAAAGGAATGGGAAAAGCACAAAAGCATAATAGGTCCTCTTTAATCGATTAGTCGATCAACAGAAAAATAATCTGCAATATTTTGCTAATGGATTAATCATCCTTTTTTAAGCAGGCATGCCGAACACTGTCCGGTTCCAGCTTCTCAATTGTAAGAATTTGCTGCTTTTCTTTATCTTATGTGTTATTAAACTTAATATGTTTGGCCTGTTGGGCAACAAAACAAGCAATTTGAAAACGTCACTTGGGCTTAAGTAAATTGTGAGAAATTGTGATTGTTTTTCTGGCATTTTACAGAAAATAATCAATGTCCTGATGTCTTGAACAGCCTCCTGTGTGTGTGTGTGTGTGTGTGTGTGTGTGTGTGTGTGTGTGTGTAGACGGCTATTAGAAGACCAAAGGTTAACAGAGTTACCTACTGGACTTCATCTCCATTCAGTCACACTCATACCTCATGGGGTTCACACTACACACACACACACACACACACACATAGACACCCATCAGCTCTATTGGGTGGGCTGCAGAAAGCACCTACAGGCCATTACTCATGGTTGACCTCAGGCTAGACAGATCAACCTGGTGTGGGCTCCTGGGTGTTGTGGGGAGGGAAAGAGGGATGGGTCTTCTTTGAACTCGTTCTTAAGCTCTGATTTATTCTACGAGTGAGGGGAATTCCTTCATGTGATTCTCACCTTCACCTTTTCACCCTTGACCATCAACAGAACAATCTCAGAAAACACACCTTCTGTGCTGTAATGGAGGCTTGTGTCCAATTTATGATAATGTCTCCCAGAAAAGCCCAACAGAAAACTAAAAAAACAATTACTACAAATTAGGGCTGTTAAAGTTAACGCGATAATAACGCAAATTCGTTGTAACCCCACTTAACGCCACAATTCCTTTAACACATTAACACATTAACGCATCTTGTGATTTTTAGGTTGTAGCGGGCTCCGTTTTAAAGCTAGTGTGAAGATACTGGCATCATATGAAACTAGAAATCCTAAGGAAGGAGGTTAAATAACGATTCAAACGTAAGCTAAATTTTGGTGAGGATTTTCAAAGGAGTCCCTTGACCTTTGACCTCAAGATATGTGAATGAAAATGGGTTCTACGGGTACCCACGAGTCTCCCCTTTACAGACATTCCCATTGTCATTGTTTTGTGTCGTTAATTGATTTCCAATAATAACTATATACATTACATTTGCATAAAGCAAGCATATTTGCCCACTCCCATGTTGATAAGAGTATTAAATACTTGACAAATCTCACTGTAAGGTACATTTTGAACAGATAAAAAATCTGCCATTAATTTGTGATTAATCGTGATTATCTATTTTAATTGATTGACAGCCCTACTACAAATAGCTAGATTATAATAGTTTCTTAATTACATCTCTTTTCTTGGACAGAAAACATTAACGTTTAAAGTTGATGTTCCAGTTTTCTTCTATACCAACGTAGCCCATTTCTCACCATAAAATCCCAAATATACCTTTTGTTTAGCTCCAGTCAGTTTCCATATTTAAACCTGCAGTGCGAAAATGTGATATTGTAATTTGGTAATACGTGAAGCCCTTTAATAGGATCATTAAGGCAATGCTATTATTCCAGCAGATTGCAATGCCTTTTATAACACAGCAAAGTTAAATCTACTGTGTCAGATTCAGAGGAGGACTCTCTGTGAAAAAGACCTTCATCCCACCAGTCTCCTGTGAATCTGATGATGCCTGTAATATGTAATTCAACTGAGCTAAACACTCAGTATTAAAATATATATTAGGTGCAATCAGACAGGCCTTTTTTCCAACTTGTAATGGCACTATTATGGGAAATAGCAGCAGCTGAATAGGTTCATTAGCCTGCTAACTATAGACGATTGAGATACTGATGGAGGGATCGAGAGATTGGGAGCTGTTTTAAATTGTTTGCTGCTTTTAGTGATGATGATTACATGTAGCCTGTGGCTGCTGTTGTGACAGCGTGTGATGAAGTGATTTGTGAAGACGCATGGCGCTCTGACTGCTGCTGCCTCACCTGTGACGTGGTAGAAGACGGCGTTGGATAATAATAACCCCACATAATGTGACAGTCTGTAATATGCAACAGAGTTACAACCATAGACTGCATATAAATTTCATACTAACAACTAACTATTTAGTAAGAGAAAAGAGTATGTGAGATTTTTTAGTATGTCTGAAACCCTAATATGAAACCAATAGTGCATGAATTGCATACTGTTTTTGGTGAAATATACAGTATGCAACGCTGGACACTACGGCAGCTTAAATATCCCACAATGTAATGCGGTAGTAACGACAACGTTCATAACAGACGTTGACAGACAGCTCTGTGACGTCAATAATACGTCATTTTAAATTAATTCAGACTTTGATTCTCACATAAGGTTGCCACGTGTTACCATGGTTACACGTCTCCAACCGGCAAGGACGCTCTCAGGAAGTGATGACGTAAATTACTGCTCAGTGCGTCCGAACAGATACATACTACTGTTTATAAGTATGTTGAGCGATAGTACACCTGCTGGGCATGTAGTGCATAGTATGCAATTTCGGACAAAGCGTTTGATCCATCTTGTTTTCTGGTACAACCGAATGCTGAATAAGACATTTTTAGGAGACGAAATGTTTCTTACATGAACTGAAAACACACTGTGAAAAGGTTAAAGTTGTAAGACAAAAACACGGCAACGCTCAGACCGGACAACGCCGTGGTAGCGACCTGTCAATCACAAGGTAGCCACGCCCTAAAGCAGACTCTGCTTTATGGTCTATTTGACTCTAAATTGGACCATAATTTACTAAATGAACATCATGCTGTATTGAAGAAGACTTGAAATTAGCGATTGAGACTATAAACTCATGTTTACAATGTTTACTGAGGTAATAAATCAAGTGAGAAGTAGGCTCATATTCTCATAGACTTCTATACAATCAGACTTCAGAGGAGTCGCCCTCTGCTGACTGTAAGAAAGAATGTAAGGCACTTCCGCATTGGCTTCACTTTTCAGACCCGGAGTTGCCCGCTTGTTATGACCTCTACTCACTTCTTTTACCCTCTATGCCACTGCACCAAGAGTACTTGACCGAGTGGGAGGCATTCCTGACAAACTGGAGCAACAATAACAGCAGACCTGGCATTCCTTGCGGCACCACACCTCATCTTGTTGTTCAAGGGAGAGTCTGGGAACCTCCGCCCCACCACCACCACCACCACCACGGTGACCCCCTTCTCCTCCCTTCGTCCTATCTGTCCTCTCCTGTCTCCACCTTCCCTTTCTGCCTCCCGCCATGCAGAGCCCCGCCCTCGTCCTGCATTTCCTGTAAACAGGCTGGTGGGAAGCTCCTAGGCTGGACGCTTCCTCCCCGGGGGATGACCTGGCAATGACCTCAGAGCGCATGGCACCAGGCCTGGCGAGCCAAACGACACGCCCTGTCCACCACCTCGCCACACAGCCACCACCCAGTACAACAATGTACTTAAGATGGCTCCCTCATCACTACTAACGCTAACATAACAGTGGGTGGAGGAGCCGTTTCAGAGGCCGTGGCAGGGCTTCGTCATCACTCTGAAGAGGTGAAAATGACACCAAAGGCTCAGCTTGAAATGTACATTTTTGCATATATTGGCAGTATAGCTCTGTTTACTGTGCACACAGGGACAGCAACACATCTGCCTCCCTGTTATAAGTCTACCTGGAACTGCTTAAACTTCACATAAAGAACGTTTAATGGACTCACAACAACAAATCCTGGGCTTTCTTTGCCTTTTCTCATTTGTTGCTGCAACGCTACTTGGCAATTGCAATTCTGCTGAGACTGCATTATCATCTTTGATAAAGCAGTTGTAACTTAGTGTGCATGCATATATATGTGCACACACACACACACACACACACACACACACACACACACACCTATAAACAAACACCCTGGTTAGGTTTGGGATGAATCATTAGTGCGTCTGTTCTGTTCCCATTGTACGCTGTGGTAGCTTGCTAATGAACATGTCTCTTTGCTTACCCTGCAAGCTTTTGCTGAAGTAGCGTCTGAATGGTGCTGTGCATTAATCACACGAGTGGAAACAAGCCAAGCCTGTGGAACAGCAGCTTTGTGAGTTTCTCTTTAAAATGCGTGTCTGCTACTGTCGGCACGGTCCTTTTGTGTGCAGGGCTCTGGGGCCGTTCGGTCATTTTCCTTACCACAAAAATCCACTTTTTCCCTACTGTGGGTCTAAAAGCTACGTTGACTGTTGAATGTGTTCTCAATAAATCACTGCCATCATCAGCGAGGCGGCCCTGGGACAGCGGCGATGTCAAGCTTTGAACAGAGTTTAGTGTAAGATGTATACACACAAAGGCAGTACACTGAAACGTATATACACTCAAATAAACATTAAAAAAGCCCCGTATAGACACACCAGAGGGTGGCCCTGGCAACTGAAGCAGCTCCGGGGGGAATGCGGTGAAGGCAAGGCGACAGGACAGATAGGTCCTTTGCATCATTGTGAGTGGTGTGAGACTTCCACCGCACAATGAGCCACAGCGATAACATCACTGGGGAGAAAAAGAGCCCTCACTGAGGGACCATTGTCTGCGAAATGGACGAGTTTCAAATGTTGACATGTATAAAGTTTAAAGTACACTGTAAATAAACATTGGGGGGGGATCATGGTATAGTATCTGCACAGGAGGAGACAAGCTTTGTGTGTGAAAGATACACGACGTAATTGTGTATCACGATATCTCGCTATTCAATCGATTAAAATATTTAATCGCGATTATACGCATGATTGTCCATAGTTAATTGCTATCACTCACAAATTAATCCCACATTTTTTTATCTGTTCAAAATGTACCTTAAAGGGAGATTTGTCAAGTATTTAATACTCTTATCAACATGGGAGTGGGCAAATATGCTTTCTTTATGCAAATGTATGTACATATGTATCATTAGAAATCAATTAACAACACAAAAAAATGACAAATATTGTCCAGAAACACTCACAGGTACTACATTTAGCATAAACAAATATGCTCATATCATAACATGGCAAACTCATGCCTCCATGTCTGTAAAGGGGAGACTCGTAGGTACCCACAGAACCCATTTTCATTCACATATCCTGAGGTCAGAGGTCAAGGGACCCCTTTGAAAATGGACATGCCAGGTTTTCCTTGCCAAAATTTTGGCATAAGTTTGGAGTGTTATTTAGCCTCCTTTGCGAAAAGCTAGTATGACATGGTTGGTTCCAATGGATTCCTGAGGTTTTCTAGTTTTATATGATGCCATACACTCTAGCTTTAAAACTGAGCCCGCTACAACCTAAACATCGCATTACGCGTTAATGCATCAAAGAAATTAGGGGCGTTAAAACGAGTTGTTATCCCATTTACTTTGACAACCCTACTTGATGTATGACTTTATTACGATAGAATTCCATTGAAAGACGGTAAATTATCAAACTGAATTATCGCCCAGCCAGAACAGACAGTATCTGCAAAATAAAATGGTGAAATATAAACAAAGAGTACCAGAAGAAATAGAAACAAATGCAGAAGCATTTTGCCCCAAGATTATCTTAAGCCTTTCAGAAGCTCTTGGTAATGGCCTGTCTCTTTGACTACACACAGGTCATCAAGCACAACTATTTTATTAAGACTGGGGAAAGACTGCAGCCCGTAGTGGCTGAAGCTGTGGCACAGGCCGGGGTAATTTGGTACAGTCTGACCGCGGTGATTCCTCACTCTATCACACACTGCAGTAAATCCTGCCGCCCCTTAAGGGTCCAATGAAAGAGAGGCACTCTGGAGAGAGCTACTTTAATAAAAGCCCTCCTAAACTTAACAATAAGTGTCAGGTACAGGAGAGCAATTACACCAGAGCTGCTCTTTCTCCTGCTCTTACTTCCCCTCCCCCTCCTCTATATGACTTTACTCTTTGTATTCTTACCCTTCTGCACCTGCTATCAACACATCACCTCCCTTTGCTCTCTCACCTTTCTCTCACCCTCCTCCACTTCCTTGTGTAAAAGAAGCTCCCCCACATTTTTTATCACTTTTAATTGCAGCTCATAACGACTTTCTCTAGTGTGAGAGGGAGTAACCTACGCTCGGTAAGCGACCCAATTGCCATTACCTGTTCTATCACCTCAGACTTGCATAGGAAGCAGCGGCACCAGATGTGTCCTCTAAATCCACCAAATGAAAAAACAGGAGTAAGCTCTCCCACATGCATTGTCCATCTTTCCAAAGCCAGCGATGCATGACGCGGCAGGCTGCTCATCTCTCACCGAAACACTTTCCTACGAGAGGGAGATCCGACTCTACTCAGCCAGGTGTCCTCCGCTCATCTGAGGTACAGTGTGAGAATATCCGTCAGCTGTTCAGGGGTCAAGATTGCCCCTCTGAGCTGATAGGTCCGGGCCTAACAACTCAGCTGAGTACATTCAGAGTGGTTCCAGAAAATAAACACGCTCGCCTGTTCTACAGACTACAAAACTGAACATACAGGATATGCTTCATTTCTACAGTTTAATACCGGCATGTATAAGAAGATTAGCTGTAATGCCATAGTCAATCATAAATCAAAACACATTTTAGCCATTTGATGCCGGATAATAGTCCGGATTTAGGATTTCTTTTAAGCATTACAATCAGCCAGAACATTAAGACCTCTGGGTATAACACATGCACAGTGTAACTGATGACGCATTGATGACGCATGACCCCGCCTTCTTCCTTAAGAGAGAGAGAGACAAAGAGACAGTGGGGGGGTGGAGGGGAACAACTGTAGAATCTGCATTTTTTCACATTAAACTCGGTGAAATTACAGTTGAGTTCGACCAAAGAACACTTGGTGATTGTTGGAAAGAGTAAAGACGGTTTAGGTGAGTTTTATTTTGTTTCTGTCCAGTTTGAATGAAGTATTTTACGATGCTACAATACGTACAGCTGATCTCATCATAAACAAAAATACACGTGGATGATGGCACAAGCTGCACGGAGAGGGAGGCGGAGGTCTGCGCTCTCTGAATGCCATTCTAGTTGTGAATGTTTTCAGACTGTACTTGTACTTCTCTACACCAAAACAAAGGGAAACATTTGTAAGTCATGATAATTGTAGGTTATTAAGCAATGGTTTTACTGGTCTGGCCCACTTGAGATCAAATTTGGCTGTATGTGGCCCACGAACTAAAATAAGTTTGACACCCCTGCATTAAAGGTTCACCCAGGTTCGTGGTATCCAGCCATGCAGGTAATTTTGGTTACACTTGCCCAGATTTTTGAGATATCTGCCTCTGAAATTACTGCTTCATCCCCAATGCAATTAACTTGGATAGAATTGAATTTGGGATGGTCATAGCACTGAAATTGGGAATGTTATTCGGGTCCGCCAAGGCGAGTTGGCAGCAGAAATTTCAGAGAAAGGTATCTCCAAACCTGGGCAAGTATCTGTATGGTTAGATATGGTAAGGTAGGTAAGGTAATATATGTTTTTTGAGATGATACAAAGCCATTTTAACTTGATTGAGCTTTTACTATACCTTTCAGTGTCTTCTTTCGATGTCTGGGTTATGCTGTCAATCCCAAAGCTGTTCATATCCACATAGCCATCATTCTCATTGCAGGCAACTGTAGCGCGATTTGGGTCCTCAAAAAACTCTGTCACAGTGTGGGACCTGGTGGGTCTGTTTGGGATCTGGATGTTCTCGTAGTCTGAGCTCATTGCTGGGATGTTTTCATAGTCTGAGGTGTCCGCACTGGGGAAGGAGATGGAGCGCGGTTTGGTCAAAGGCAGCGGCATGGCGGAGCGCCGAGAACGCTCCTCGAAGGACTCCACTCTGGAGACGCCCCTGCCGTAAGCTTTCCTCCTCTGGTGGTCTTTGTAGAGGATGAAGGGGGACGGCAGTTCTAAAGGGCGCTGCTGGGGGTTCACGATGTGGTTATGGAGCTGAGGAGAGCTGCCGGTGCTTCTACGATCCAGCTCTATGACTCTTCCTGGGCCGTGGTGGCTGGACTCGGAGGAAGAACGCGAAGAGCGGACACTTCCATCGCTAAAACCCTTTGAATCTGACTTCCTCTTGAACTTGAGCGCCAGGAAACGCTTGAAGGAGGACTTCTTCTTCTGAGGTATGTCACTGGGTTCATGCTGGATCAGAAGGGACGGGGAACTCTTGGTGACTGGTCTTTTAGTGATGTATGCCAGTTCGAACGGCGGCGGGATGTCCACTAGAGAGGTTGGCGTGGAAACACCACTGGATGATCGAAGGCTACGCTGGGAGAAGCTTCCAGAGGAGGTTATGACACACGGGAGCGAAAGGGTATCGTCTTTCCTCTTCATCCTGATGTCATCGTTCAGAGAGCGGTTGATCTCTGATGGGGTGTTCAAGGTCAATTCTGGACCCTCTGAAGACCGGGAGTAAAACAAGAAGCGGCGAGACTTGGTAGACGGGATCAAACAGTTGATCCCAGGCGGCTGTGAATGGCTAAGTGGTTCGTTGTTTTTATCTAAGGCCACTGTGCAGTAGTCGTGAGTCTGGTACTCCGTCCCCGTCTCCTCTGGTACAGTTTCTGGGACATAACCTGGAACTTTCCCAGAATAAGAGCGCGATCGCGTGACGATCGTCTTCCGATCAAGCGTCATAAAGTTCTCCCCTTCTGAGTCAAACCCCGCCTCTTCGTATATGTGCTCCTCGCTGTCCGAGTCTGTGTCCTCGTAGTAAGGCACAATATGGCAGTCTAGTTCCTCAATGTCTTCCTCAAAGGCCTCGGTGGTGTGGGCGAACACCACCCTGTTGGTGAGCTCCGGGGTGCGGCCCGCGTCTAGGTCCACTGGCACCGTGATGTTGCACAGCCGGAGGCGAGGCTGGCAGCTCACCCGCTTGCTGAGGAACGCCTGCTCTCGTTTAGCCGTTCTCTCTTTTGCACTTTTCCCTCTGATGTGTTTCTTTTCCGTTTCTTCCTCTTCGTCGTCGTCATCGCCTATCTCGACGTAATCCTCCGATGAGACACACTCCAGCTGTTCGTCCCCTGCTTGAATGAGTGAATCGTCAATGTCTGCGTACTCATCTGTTGAATCACCATCCTTTCCTTTGTCTGTGTGCTGATTCAGCTGCTCGGTGATCTCCTCAATCTCACCCTGCTCTGAGAGGACTTGCTTATCCTCCAGCTTGTCCACGTCATCTGATGACACATAGAAAGGTTCCTGGTTAGAAGCACTTGCCGTTTGCAGCTCATCTGCCGGTTTGTCATCAGCATCGTCCTGACTCCACTCTGGGTCGGCGGTGGCCGTCATACCCGGCGGAAGAGATTCAATGACCGAATAAGGCCCGAACACGTCCTCGGTGCTGGATGTGAATCTGAAACAGCCAGAGAGGTCCTTGGTGGCCCGTTCTGGTTGCCATACCCCCGTTTCCCCTGTTTCAACTGTGTCACATGACTCGCACGTGTCACTGGCATCATCTGTGGGGCCGATCACATCGTAGGGATACTCCTCGGTTACAGTTGGAAGCACGCAGAATCCAAACGCAAATCCTCCAGCTTCCAGCTCCGTCTCATCTGCGTGTAAATCACAGTCCTCACTTTGTTCCACTAGTCCAGTATCATTGTCCTCATCACCCTGACTGAGTGATTGTGTTTGATCGAGATTAAGTTCCTCTACACGTTCGTCTGAGCGTCCTGTAGAGCCACAAACTATGTCACTAAAAGTCTGTTCCTCTTCTCCTGCTTCTTCCTCAGCAGGAGGAAGTGAAGGCGTTGACGTATTCTCATCATCAGTGTGATTGCCGCCTTCAGACTGGTTCAAGTCATTGTCAGTGTTTTCATCCTCAGTAGTGTCAACAGTAGAACCATCACCTGCTTTGACTGTGTCCTCAGAGCCAACGCTGTCGCCGTCATTATCTAATACATCTACTTCTTTTTCCTCAGTTTCTCCTTCCGCTACGTCCTCTTTGTCATTAACTCCATCCTCTGCCTCACTTTTCTCCTCTTTGTCGTGGTTCTCCTCAGCCATCTCATGGAGATCCTCCGTCTCCCCATCAGAGTGAGCCAGGTCTCCGTTACTCAGGCAGGGCTCCTCTGGTGGCTCATACAGGGGCTTGGGGGCGACGAGAGGTTTTGGACCACGGACAGGGGGACACGGCCTGGACATCAGCTTGGACTGCACTTTGATGGTCAGGTGACTGCGAACCTTTGGTCGAGGGACTTGCAGTGGATTTTGAAAATCTGTGCAAAGAGAATAAAAGTTATGTATATTTTTTTTAAAAGTAATAAATCAATAATATTTCCATTTCTTCTGTAGTACCATATTATCAGCCTGCACAAGGATAAATATGTGGGTCTTGTTTTGGTATAGAAAGCTAAGAGGAAGTCCTACAGTCCTGTACAATAGTCAGTGACATGCAGAATGCTGCAGGGGACATTATCAGCAGGAAAAACAACAGAGCCACAGGGTACTTAGAGGAGGAACAATAACATCTCCCTGTCTGGGATATGACACATGCAGGTTGGACGCTTATAGCAGAATCAGATTTAACACATGATTGGCTAACTGTCAAAATGATCAAAAACTTTGAGGATGATTTTGTTATTGCTTCAAAAATGTCTTATCTGTATTGAAATGGATTATTAAGTTTATTTCATGTATTTATTATTATTATTATTATTTTATTTTATTTTATTTTATTAATAATAATAATAATAATAATAATAATAATAATTATTATTATTATTATTATTATTTATTTTTATAATTTCAAATGCACATCTTGAAAACCAATAAAATTGAATTACAAAAAAAGAAATGGTCTAATTAAACCTGCAGTAGGCAGAATATTTTTGGCATCACTGGGTAAAAATTCCATAATTCCTATAAAATATAAATAGGCCAATAGGAACGCTCTCTCTCTCTGAAATGACCTGTGATTGGCCAAAGTCTCCTGTCACAGAATACATTTTCTAAAGCCTGAAAACAGAGCCATGAGGAGGTGCAGAAGTCTAGTTTCTCTCAGAACACTTGAATTACAATATGCTGAAAAGTTATTATGGGATTTTTTGCCCAATGATGCCAAAAATATTTTGCCTACTGCAGGTTTAATCTGTAATCACGTCATCCTAATATTTGACACTGAGCATCTATGTCTATGCTTTTGAATTTAGACTTTATATTTAGTTAAGTGTTAAAAAAGTGTGAAGTCATTAAAGAGCACATGCTTACGATATTTAGAATTGTCATGAAACACACCCGTACTTAACAAAGTGTGTACACCCCTCGTCTCTTCCTGTTATTTAGTACCTGCCCTGACGCACATCCTATTAAACCCTGTGTGCACTCTGGTTATCTCTGACTGTTTTCTCTCTCTCTCTCTTTCTCTCTGTGTCATTGTCTCTCGCTCACTCTCAGTCTAATATGAGCTTATGAAGAAACGGCCCTTCATTGCCATATATTGCTTTCTGCCATCAATTATACATATTGTTTTCTCTATTAATGTCATCACGCTCTTTCTTTTTTCCAGCTCTATTAGCTGCTCCAGCAGAGCCTCCTTGGACTCCACACAGGATGTCCATGGGGGGGACGGACATTAACACTACGGCCCCCATCACTCCTCCATGAACCTCTCTAGGAGTACACATTTTCACAACACAAATGGACTTCCTTCTTGTCATTCTTCCCCCATTTCTCACGAAACATACTCATACCGCCTCACACGCACACACACACACACACACACGCACACACACACACACACACACACACACACACACACACACACACACACACACTTTTTTTTTTTTTTGCTGAAAAGGTCCTTTGAGTGTGTCAAAGAACAATAAAAACTGGGAGAGAAAAACAAGGGTCCCAGTCTGACAAAGCACCCAACTGCAAACAACAGGATGTGAATTATGCAACAAGAATTCAATTAAAACAAATGTTTGAAAAACAAAGGAAGAGATAGACACCGGGACCTTGGCTGAGCCAAACTCACAGGATGTGATATCAGACTTTGTCCTCATCATGAAATGTCACCCGTTATAAGACTGAACAAACTGTCTGAAATACAAAGTTACAAGGCTGAAGAACAAAATAAAGATTTCCTTTGACAGAAATCACATATAATAGAACCAGTTTCAACTTCTTTCACTTAATATATTCACAGAAAATGGCACCTGCAAGACAGGTGACCTTCTACAGAGCGATGGCTCTGTCTACTACTTTTACAGACATGGATTATAATCCCATCTCTAACCACATTACTAATCCTACAGCAGATTTCACCAGTGGAGACTACCACGGAAAGCAACTTTATCCACAGATACGGATTTAAACTACACATTTCTGTACAGAGAAATCATCCCACTTGTATTGTTGTTATGGAAAAACTAGCAGCATCACTTCCATGAAAATTAAGATTAATCTATAGCCCTCATTATATTTCATTTTACCTATAGAATAACTGCCATTTAGCTCTATATACTCTACTTACTATTTTACAAACTGTTTACACATCTGTGTATATTTATTTATTTATTTATTACTTATATAGACATACTATATATATACAAATATACTATAATAATATAACTAATATACTACACATACTATATTCCTGTTTACACCTCTCTCTCTCTCTCTCTCTCTCTCTATATATATATATATATATTACTTTCATCATGCATATACATACTACATTCCTGTTTACACCTCTCTCTCTCTCTCACATCTGTGTATATTTATTTATTTATTACTTATATATACATACTATGTAAATAAATATACTATAATAATATAACTAATATACTATACATAATATATTCCTGTTTACACCTCTCTCTCTCTCTCTCTCTTTCTCTCTCTCTATCTCTCTCTCTCTCTCTCTCTCTCTCTCTCTCTATATATATATATATATAGTAGTATGTATACATACTACATCCCTGTTTACACCTCTGTGTATATATATATATATATATTTATTACTTTTATAAATGCATATACATACTACATCCTGTTTACATTCAGCATTTGAAACCTTCCACAAATTCACATTTAAATTACTTATTTTATATTTATGTATGTTAATATTATATAACTTGCACTATTTTATTTCTTTGATTCTTTCATTTGTGATTTTCTTTTTTTTATAGGTTATATACATGTTCAAAGAGCATTGTTAAATGGTACCTGAGACCTCAGATTTTCACTGCCAACGACTGCTTGCTTTAATTATTGTGCATAAGACGAATAAAGAAACTTGAAACTCATTTAAAGCAGCTCTACAACAGGCTGCATCAAGTTGCATTGGATATCAATTTGCATGTAAAATAGGAAAAGAAAGATACTGTGTGTTTTCAGGCAGAATCAACACATTTCATGAATCACCACCGACACACCAACACTGTCTCACTTAGTTTGCTGTAAAACATGTATAAAGTTTGGTTTCTGGAGTCATGAACATAAAGCATTAACCAACCTGCGTTCATTGTGGAGGAGCATCATCATCTTCATCATCCTCATCCTCGGGATCCCACAGTTCTCCTCATGTTCGCTCCTCCAAATGACGTGGAAACTTAATCCAAACACAAACACACTGCAGGAGAAATCATCAAGCTGTAAACGGAGAGTCGAGGAGCTTCACTGTGTTGGTTCGTTCCTCTCCAGTGAGAGTTGTGGAAGAAGACTGTCCGTGTTTCTGCTGAGCTTTCAGCCGGCTGCCTCTCTCTCTCTCTCTCTCTCTCTCTCTCTCTCTCCAGTAGCTGATGCTGTACAGTGATACAGTGAACTGGTTGGTTGGTGAGCTCTGGTGTGGAGACAGGAGGAGCTGCTGGGCGCTTCCTGAGGCAGGACCAGCCTAGAGACAACCCAACACACACTCTCTCTGTCTATGAGGCATTTCTGCAATGCACATCTGGAGATATTCACATTTTAGGACTTTAAGAACTTTAGACATGCAATATCTACCTTTAAACATGCACTATCTACCTTTTAACATGCACTATCTACCTTTAAACATGCACTATCTACCTTTAAACATGCACCATCTACCTTTAAACATGCACTATCTACCTTTGAACATGCACTATCTACCTTTAAGCATGCACTATCTACCTTTGAACATGCACTATCTACCTTTAAACATGCACTATCTACCTTTTAACATGCACTATCTACCTTTAAACATGCACTATCTACCTTTAAACATGCACTATCTACCTTTAAACATGCACTATCTACCTTTGAACATGCACTATCTACCTTTAAACATGCACTATCTACCTTTGAACATGCACTATCTACCTTTAAACATGCACTATCTACCTTTGAACATGCACTATCTACCTTTAAACATGCACTATCTACCTTTTAACATGCACTATCTACCTTTAAACATGCACTATCTACCTTTTAACATGCACCATCTACCTTTAAACATGCACTATCTACCTTTAAACATGCACTATCTACCTTTAAACATGCACTATCTACCTTTGAACATGCACTATCTACCTTTGAACATGCACTATCTACCTTTAAACATGCACTATCTACCTTTAAACATGCACTATCTACCTTTGAACATGCACTATCTACCTTTAAACATGCACTATCTACCTTTTAACATGCACTATCTACCTTTAAACATGCACTATCTACACTGTAAAAAAAAGTTTTTTTCAATAATTTTTAAATTTTTTGTCTGTAATTCAAAATTATGTTTCAAATGTTTCATTTGTGATATATATGTAAATGGTCTTAGATTTACAGTATTTTTTGTAATCACAATCATAATTATCTGTATTTAAACTTTTCTTGATAATTTTTAAAGGTAATTATTCTATTTTTTAGAGGTGTATGACTCTATTTTAACAATTAATTTATGTAAGAAGACAAGGATTTCATGAAATTCTAAAAATATTTCTTTTAAAAATACAGATTTTTTTGCAAAACTTCTGAGAGTTAATGAAAATTTGGGCTTTTGCAATGTAAAATTACATGTTTCATTTGTGATTGACTTTTCTAACAATAAATATATGTTAAAAGTAAAGTATTTCTTGTAATATTACAGTAATAAAGGCTAATTATATAAAGATAATTACTGTTTTTTTTTTTACAGTTTATTTATGTTAATTAACTGACAGTATTTTTTCGTTTTTTAACAGTCATTTTCTGGCGCCCCTGCTGCTGGAAAAATTTTTACACTTTTTATTTTTTTACAGTGTACCTTTAAACATGCACTATCTGCCTTTAAACATGCACTATCTGCAACCATCTTGGACTCTAACCACTCGCGCACTTTACACTTACTTTACACTATACATCCTATATACCACTTTATAGACTGCACATATACACATATTACATTTATTTATTGCACATACTACATTTATTTATTGATGGACTGTACACACTATGTTCACCCATTCACTCTGTATCTTTTATATCTCTATTATTGTTTTTATAATTTTTTGTATACCTTTACCTCTCCTGTGTTTCACTCTGTTTGCTGATGTTGCTGCTTTGACATCTGAATTTCCCTCCGGGGATTAATAAAGGTTTATCTTATCTTATCTTATCTTGTCTGGGCATGTTTTGTTTCAGGACACTCCACCACGTATGTGATGTGCCATATTCTTTCATATTCATACTTGACCAAATCCACTCACTGTGAGAGATTTGGACCATTAATATGAGACTATAAACCAGTGTTTCACTGCGCAGCTTTAAATCTGCAGCTACTGCTTTTTTGCACAATTATTTTTTCACATCACATCTGGCCATGTTTTGATGCATGTCTCTTCAGCAGTTGGAAAGTGTTCCAGTATGGAATGACTGCACGTATAGAGAGGATAACACAGAAATCCAGCTCTTCTCAGTGTTTTCTCCCCCAGCCCTGTTTTGCTCATGTATTATTTCCTGAACCGTAGAAAAGGTTCCTATAAAAGCAGTTTCCAAATACAGTTTTCTCCAGGACACCAAAGCTTTTTTGCTATTGGCAGAGCTTCCTGGCCCGGCATCTGTTGCATGATTGAATGAATGCAAGCCTTTAAAACCCCTCTCTCTTCATAACAGGAAACCGCTCTCCCTGTTTCCTGCACAACAGGCAACACTTCCTTAGCAACAGATGGGAAAGGTTGGCAATGTTAACCCCTTAGGTAACTCTCTAACAGAGCTGATTGACTGGTGCTGTGCAGAGCCTGATGGTTCGAGGAACAGATAAAAACTTTAAAACCAGCTCTAGTCCAATGAGGCTTTCAAGGACAGAAGCACCTTGTACAACACAGGGGGGAGGCTGATCGTCGTCCACTTGGGGTCTTTCATTTGTCAGCTCCGCTGGTTTAACACCCAACATCTTGAAGGTCAAACAATGTAAAAGACTTCTGGGATTTCTCCAGCAGAGTTGAAATGGATAGTGATGGAGTGGAGAAGAAAAGAATCAGCTGTGCTGTATCGCCGCGGGGCTCTGGACCTGACTGCTGCAGCGGCGTACGGACACATACATTATACACACAGCTGAACTCCCACTCCAGATGGTTTGGTGCAGGAAGGATGAAGCTTCTGCTGCAGGTGCACGAGCTCTCAACTCAAAGAGTTCATGTCATAATCACCTCATGTTATCTTTGCACTTGCATGTCATATTTCGTCCTGCTCCTTAGGTTATGTCTTTTATTATATTAAGTTATAATTTCCTGTTTTATTTTGTGTTACTTACCTCCCCTCTCATTTCAGAAACTTCACTCCCTGCCCTTATGTGTGACTATCTGCCCCGCCTCTATTGGTTTCACCTGTGCCCAATTAGACTCACCTCCCCAGTGTATTTAGTCTTGCTGCGGTCGAATAGTCTTCTTTGCTTAGGAAGGTTCCTCACGGAGTGAAATGACCCGGAAGAATCTAAGTGGCAGCCATGATAAGAGCTGTTTGAATCCTCTAAATGCTGAGGAAATTGTCTTCAATGCTTTGTTTATTATCTCCTTTAGCATAGCATAGCACTGACTGTCTATCAATACTACTCAGGTGCAACTTCAATTCATACTGTGCAATACTTTCAGATGCAATTTCATTCCAATCACTGTGTGCAACATCATATTTCCACTTGTGCAATTCTGTTAATAGTCGGTTTATTGTCAATACTGTATTTAATATTCCCCTTGTATATTGTTCCTATTTTTATATTTCCTTCTATTTAAATTGTTCATATTTTATATGTCTGTCTACTTTTGTTTTGCTTTTTGCACCGTGTTGTATCTTGATTTTAGTTTTTTACTGATGCTTCTTGTTTTTGCACTATCCCCTTTGCTGCTGTACACTGCAAATTTCCCCACTCCGGGACTAATAAAGGAATATCTTATCTTATCTTCGCTTATAGGATACACTGGGCCATCCTTTACCAAAGGAAAGGAGATAATTCCGCCTCACAATTCCTTGCGGCATTTGCAACATTTAACGATACGCACCATTCATGAAAGCAAACAATATCATATACTAATTGGGATTCATATTGATAAATATGAGTGGACAGTGAAAACCATGTTGTTTCACTTTATTTTTAATTATTTATTTATTTTGAACATGTAAAAAACAAAACAAAAATAACTAATAAAATGAACAGTAAACATATAGCAAACTTTCAATTAACAAATAATCAACATAAATAAATATTACATGTCCGAAAAGGAGTAGGAAGAAGTACAGCCGCATTACACCTGCCTTGTCTCGAACAGTGCATTTGAGTCCTGCCTTTTTCTCTCTGTGGGTTCACCAGTCGTAACAGGTCATCTCATTAAACAATAAATACGTTGGTGTGTGTAATGGTTTCTGAGACGCACGGGATCGCATAGGGCATTCAGAGGATGGATGGCTTTCCTAGGTAGATTGACAATAAGGGGGTTTCTGAGCAGTTTCCAGAACAGAAGTGTTCGCCATTCATTTGCCAAAAAATGTAATTCTTGCAGAAATCTCCAAATGTGAAAAGTTTTTGATACCAAATCACAGCATGGCTTTTTCTATGCTGTTCCTCAAGGTCTTGGTGTCTTAATGTGATATTTTGGAGGGATTATGGATCATTTTTATCAAATCTCGAGTGGTAAAAAATCTATCGTAACAAATGGTATCAACCCAAAAATTGCTGCAACAATTTATGAGACATAATATTGCATCTACAATATAATATTGCAATCACCATCATATACTTCCATCATAATGTTCTAAGCCCTTATACACTTTTACATTCATTTTAAATAATTAATTAATTAATTAATGTTTATTTCTAATTTATGACTACAACAACTTGGCACACAGTGCTGAGCTGCATCTCAAATTAATCTTCATGTTTCCAGCTTTCAGATGATGCACACCAATCTATGTGACATCTACTGTTGACCTGCTATCTCCCCCTAAAATATCCCTGTACCCACCTAAAAAATACAAAAACAGGTCTATTGTGGGTTTCAGAGGGTTAAGCGTGCCACTAAAGAGGGTATTAAATATGAAATAATTTCTGTTGAAGATGCGGCCTCTGTGTTTGCTGCAGTAATTAAGCAGTTTATTTGTGTAAATAGGATGCTGAGTAATGTATTTTTGCAATATGCAACAACAGCACCAAAACAATAAAATCACTGCGAACCAGTTGTTTTGCTTCCCCTTGTTACAATGAGATACTGTAATAACCATTATGGAGAGTTGAAGCCAAGACCAGTTTTAATGTGTCAGTAGTAGCACATTTATAGCTGCCATAAAGTAACCTTTTGTTTTTAAACTGGACGACTAAAGATAGCTCCGCTCTGGTGCCAAACCGCCTCTCTCGAGAGTATTCTGCTCACAATTGCTACATATGACCTTTTTTTTTTTGGTTTCATTTGTGCAAAATATGTTTTGGTTTTGCGGGGCGCGCAAATAGAACCTGTCAAGAGTATTGTGTCATGTGGCTGCAGAAAAGAATGGCTTCAGGAGTAAATATCCCTCCAGATGTGGCACAGACGGTCAAAACATGTTTTTGGACGGAGGACACAAATTTCCTGGACCGCCTGTAGCTGCGCGCTGTGCTCTGTCACCCCACCTGGAACATGACTTGACTGGAAGAGAGAAAGGGAATGGTGATATTTTGGAAAAACACGCCGTATAGTAGCAGGGAACAAACCGGCACTATCTCCCCCTCGACTGGGCTGCACACACAATGCCAAACAGGAAAGGGATCAGGGAAAGGGGTCAGCGACGCGTTCCCAGAGCTGAGACAATCCATAACACCTGCTTTGCCAGCGACTGGACACGGGACTGAATGGATGTGCTGAGTGTTTTTATTCCCCTCTGAGACTTCACAGTTATGTGACATCACACTTTAGTGCAGCTGATTACTGGAAAGCACATGTTTTGCTTTTTTTTGCCCCATTATGGCACAGCGTGTACTCTAATGTGGCAGCTATGCAGCAGAATTCATTCCTAAGAAAAGAAGGCACTTAATCATGTTGGTATGCTAACTAGCTGTAGTGCGTTAAAGGACCAGTGTGTAGGATCTGGAGGCATCTAGCGGTGAGGTTAAAGATGAAAACTTCTCCTGTGTGCCAAGCGTGTTGGAGAGCTACGGTGGCCGACGCGAAAACGTGAATGGTCCTCTCTAGAGTCAGTTGTTGTAAGAGTAGAGTACTTACAGTGTGTGTTTGTGTATGTGGGAAGTGAATGGTGAAGCAAGAGAGAGAGGGCGAGAACGAGAGCGAGTAACGTTTTTGATTGCTATCGGGATGTAATGAGAATTTCAAAGAAATATAACAAAGAAATTATTTGAACAGCACTACCAACCCTCCCTTTAATAAGCTATTATTATCTTTAATGCATGCGTGGCAGCTTTGCAGCAGAATTCATTTCTAAGAAAAAGAAGGCACTTAATCATGCCGTTATGCAAACTAGCTGTAGTGTATTAAGTTCAGGTATTGATTTATGTGATACTCAAGTACAATCAGGCTTCCATTCTTTAAAGTGACCCAAACACCTTTGTAATTAGATGGCAAAGCGTTTGACTGCTGCAACGGATCAAATCATTATTGACATGTTTTATTGATTCCTAGCTGTGCACGGCGCTCCTCTGAGACTTGTGTATTCGCCCCCGAGCTTTAGATCCTGATTAAGGGACTTCGGAGCAGAAGGATATGTATATATGAGGACAACAGACTTTATTAAAATGTCAGAAAAAAACGAATATGCAGAGATTATTTTAGGATTAATGGAGTTTGGTTGTTTCTACAAACTGTGACAAGATAGATGATGCATTATTAAACACAAAACACATCAACCGCTGGAAACGTGCATTTCTGTGCATGCATAATAATAGTTTTGTGTAACCTGAGTGAAATAAGAAAAGCCTTTTGTCAGCAGTGTATTCTCCCAATAATATAAAGCCAATGACCCCCCCTTTGCTTTTGCATGCACAAAACAGCAGCAGTAAACAGGTGGACCATGGAAGTCAGCACTTCATCAAAAAGCAGCAAATACAGGTTTAATTCCCCACAGGGCCTTCAGAACAAATCAATAAAACTGGCCTGTATCATTGTTGTCATTTGAATAACAAAGACACATTTTATTACGTTCATAAATGTCCGAGGTATGTTATTGTTATAGTGCTGTAGTCATCACAATGGGGTTTTTTTCCCCACGTGTAAGCACTTTTTAAAAAATGACCAAATAATGACCGAGTGGTGCGTCAGTGGCTCATTAGGTCACATTACCTCGTAATTTCAGAGGAGCTGTTTGTGTTAAGTCTAGCCTACCAACCCGACCTGAGATAAAGCGGCAGCGCTGCTCCATTACCAGAAAACAAAGTATTATTGCTCAGCAGTAAAAGGCCACGGCTACGGCACAATAGCTGTCACACTGCCGTTAATTAGCCAGAAGCCCAGAGAGTAGGTCAGACTGATAACAGATGCATTTGTTATTCTTATTCTCTATTGCTGCAGAGACAATCCTCCGAGCCGCACTGTAAAAACAATGATTTACTGGTTCAAAATAAAAATTCTCAAGGAGAAAAAAGAAGCATTTATGATCCTCTCCAAATAAAGCACAGTCAAAACATTAGACGCTGGGCTTTTGGCGTCACAGATTAACGAGCGCCGTCGAGGCCTTTCATTGTGAGAGACTGTTGAGTTCATGCGGTCTGTGTCTCTGCAGGTTTCTACTGCATTATATATTTCCTCAATCTCTGCGGTATGTTTGTGTTTACCATTTTAATGGCCTTGAACACTCAGGTCCCGCGTGGCAATAGGCTATAACATGAATTCCCCCCGCATGGAGTCATGCTCTGAGCATGTAAAGTGTGTGTGTAATGTGTGTTCATGCAGGTGTGTGCTGTACGTAAAAGTGTGTGTGCAAGATCCACGACCGCCATTCTCATTGTGTACGGCACAGCAACAATAGGATCATGAAAAAAAGCCCTTAGCCAGAACTCACTCTTTCTGTGAGTGTTTTCACATGTCTCAGCCAAAGGGAGACTGGGAGGATGCAGATACTCTAGTTGCTGCTGAAACACACGTCTTTGGCAGAGCTTTTCTATAGTCTCATGCAGCTGTAAGTGTTAGCACATTGTCTGACTTAAGTAAAAACGTGCAACAGAAGAAACTTTGTGATTTAAACCAAGGCTTAAAGGGCACATATCATGCTCATTTTCAGGTTCATACTTGTATTTTGTGTTTCTATTAGAACATGTTTACATGCTTTAATGTTCAAAAAACACCTTATTTTCCTCACATTGTCTGTCCAAATATAACTGTATACATCCTCTGTCTGAAACGCTCCGTTTTAGCGCCTGTCTCTTTAAGACCCCCCTCCTGAAACAGACCAGTCTGCTCTGATTGGCTGGCGAGAAAAATAGGGCGTACCTTTGCAAAGGTATTTCTCAAGCTGTGGGCGACATATTCTAAGGGCGGGTTTCTACTCACCGTATTATTGTAGACATCATCACGTATTGCGTATAAAGCGCGAAGGCTCTGCAAGTTGTCGTAGCGCTTGGGCATGTATGTACCTCTGAATCTTTGTAACGAGGCGCCTGCTGTGCACACAGGGCTTTTCAGACATGACTGCCACAATAAGATAAAAGCAATTAACACAAATTAGGAAGTAAAACAATGAATTAGAAAAATTAATTTTGAAATGCTTTACAAGCAGATCTTAGAAATCTACATGTGAGTAAATATTTTGCTGGCCGAATCAAATTGTTTTCAGGATATAAAACCTTTCAACCTTGGTTTCATTATAATACATTTAATACTTGGCTCCTTTCTTTACAGGGGTTGTATAAAGGTGAACAATTATTATGTCCATGAATATGAGATACGAGTTCACAGATAATTACAATTCCCCCCCGGCATTGAGGAGTTTGGTTTATTGTTTTTTGCCGATGACACTCATTGATTTTGTGGCTCTTCACAAAATATTTAGTTTGTATGCCCTGTGGCGTTTCGGCAAATACTGCAATGAACAACGTGTTGAGTATAAGTGCATTTTTGCAGGTTTTGTAGTGAATGTCCCATCGTTGGAGGCCACGGTGCCTCGTGCCGGTATAAACAAAGCTTAATGAGTAGGCACGTGACATAGGAAGGGGAGCCAAATCTGGATGGCTTGTTGAATCACATGTTTTCTGATCTCGGCAGCCCACAGAAAACTGACTGGGTTGTCTTATTTCACAGTGTGTGGGTTGGTAAACACTCCAGATACCCAAATGTTTGTGCACAAAGCACTGAGAAAGTGAATTCTTCATAATATCTGTCCTTTAAATCTATCAGTCATCTGGCTAGAGTGCATTCACTGTAGAGCAAAACAATTTATTTCTTTGTGATATGTCAGAGTTGCAAAATGAAATATCGTCCTTGAAGGCGTCACATGAATTAAAAAAAAACACACAACAATCTGCACAATATCAGCACAAACCATTATTCCTTTGATAAATCAGTACCATTCATTCTGAATAGCATGTGCATAAATTGTGTGCGTTACAAAAACAATGATACTCTTACGCACACATCACAAGGCGGAAAAACACATCTGGGGGCTTTCCAGCTTCTTCTGACAACGCATCTTCCATCATACGACAAGAGATATGAGTGAGCGATGTGATGTCCGTGTGCATGTGTGCAGTGTTCACTCAGCCCGGCTGTCCGCGGTCTAGATAGCCGCAGCAGAGTGTGTGGAAAACACAGATGGTTGTTGCTTTTGCTTCTTCCGCCAGACCTGTGTGACCTTTTTACACAAAGATAACAGGGCGGTCTCTTATCCCCCCCCGCCCCAAAAACAGCCCGGCCTGGCAGCTCAGACAGAGGACTTCCTCCCTTCGAGCTGTCTGATAGAACAATATCAACAGCCAGCACCACGGCCTCCCTTTTGTGTCTCCACCAGGCTTTTGTTTTGGAATAATTAAGTCCTTTTCGAATCAAGACGGGTCCGTGACAGACAGGAAATGAGAGATCTGCATTAAAATTAGATGAAGCTGGAAACGGTAGCCTTTGCAACAATGTGAGACCCCTTCTAACTCACTGGTCATGTTTATTTTACACTCAAATGAGACTTACCGTTCGTATCATGCAGCACATGTGCTCATAGTGACAGGCATTTCATAAGTTTGAGTATTTTTTGACATTTAAATCAGAAAAATGTGATTTCAAAATTATAAATCTGTTCAAGGCTTCCGCTTTGGATCATTGTGTTGTTTTAGTGCACCTTTATATTTAAATTTCTACTCATGCTGTGCATCTCTGTACTGTACATCAACTTTCCGACAGCAATTGTTGATGATGTAGATTACTTTATCTGCGTGCTTGGTCATTTGTCTGCACTCCATGTATTTACTCCAGAGATAAAACCATTCAATTATCTATCTTAAAGGTACAGTATGTAGGATTTGGCGGCATCTAGAGGTGTGGTTGCAGATTGCAACCAACTGAGTAACCCTCTGCTCACTCCTCCCTTTCCAAGACTGCGGTAACGTGAGCCGCCGAGTGCAAAACCGTGGTAACGCCGTTCACCTCACTCAGAGGCCGTCCATACCATAATAACACTACTTTAGGAGAATTCAGACGGTGGCTGGCGGTACCATGGTTTTGCACTCTGCGGCTCACGTTACCGCAGCATGTCGGAGAACTACGGTGGCCTTTAGAGCCAGTGTTTGGTTTGTCCGTTCTGGGCTACTGTAGAAACATGGCGGACTCCGTGAAGAGGATCCACTCCCTATGTAGACAAAGAGTATAGAAGCAATAAGACGAAACTCTGGTATTTTTTTTTTACAACAGCCGCTGCCGCCATTTTGGACTGAAAACGCTTATTATATTTATAATATTTTATTGTTCAACACAGCCCATTTCAGCAGAATATGACAATAGAATAGAAATAATGTTGTTTTACTTTTGTACGACACTTTTTAGGTGGACGTTTTATTGCCGTCCGGTAGTCGATTTCAGTTCAAAATGGCGGAAGCGTAGCTTTGCTGCGGGACGCTGATGTTGCAATGGAACGAACAATTGACTTTCACTTCTTGGCAATATATGTTCTTTAATGTAGATATGAAGGGCTCATTCTAAGCTAACGAAAACACGACGATTCTTAGTTTCAGGTGATTGTACTCTAATGAAAACATGGTTATGAATATCCCATTTCTGAAAATAGATCCCCCAACATGCTACGCACTGTTCCTTTAAAGGATATAACTGGCATTGTTGTATATGTTTGTTACAATTAACAAATCCCATGAAAAGACTCAAACCAGAACTGGAAAAAATGGGCAATGACTGTTAACATACATTTAAACAAAAACCTAAATAAATTCCTATAGCAGCTGGGCACTGTAGTTTTTAGCAAGTGTTACTCAAACAGGAGCAAATTAAGCATTTGTTGGGGATTATTTTCAGCTGCGGATTTTTACACATTTGGTTTTCAACTAAGTGTTTTCAGCATCAGGACAGTGTGAGTGGGGTTGAGTCAAAATAAACTACAGTGTGTGTGTTCATGGTAACGAGGGAACACGTCACCCAGTGCAACAATGTGGCTCGCTGATGTGTTCCTAATAGGTTTTGGACAACAATGGAGCTCTATGGCACAGAGGAATAAGCTGTGCATACACAGACAGTACTTGTTAGTAGGATCAATTCATTGTAGGTTTTGATACTTATAATGGGATTTGTTGACAACAAAAAAAACAATACAACATCATCAGAGTGTTCACAACGCTCACAGGAAATACTTTTACATACGTTTATGTCATTATTTGACACTTTGGCCACCGTTAATATGAACATCCGACATTGTAACGTTATATATATGACAGAAAATAAGGAAAAACATGATAAGTCCCTTTTAATTACTATCTTATTTCATCTTTAAGGCAACTCATAGCATGTTTATGTCCTTTCTGAATGCCATCTGATGCCCAGATTCACTTCAGGTCATTGTGAATTTTCCTTTGGCAGGACAACATTTCCCCAGACGTTGACGTCCATTCTGTCAACACAAGGTGACCCTATAGGAGGCTGTCATGGCAGCTTATTTGAATACATTTGACTGCTAATATCTATTTTTTCCCCCTTCTTTTTTCTCTCCATCCTCATCCTCAGTAACATCCTCATTCACCTTGTTGTTATCCTTTCTTTTACGCACACAGTGAAACACTCTCGAGGGACGCGAGCGGTCTAGCTGTCCTGTCTCTAGTCAGATATTTCGCTGAGGTGGTTTCAGCCAGGCTCTTGTGTATTCTCATGCACAGTGAGCCTCCGGGGATGAAGGGTGTGGTGTTGGGGCGGGGGGAGGATGCTTCATGTGCAAACTGAAGGGTTTTCTAACAACATCAGCACAAACAACACGGTCAATTTTCATTTATGGAAGCCACAAAAACCACCAAAGTGTGGAATATGCTTCTGCGTGTATATCTGATCATGCGATTTATCATGAAAACAATGCCCGGGTCACAACATTGCTACACTCCGGTGGTGATAATGAAAAACACGCTGACCTGTGGAGACCTTTAGCATGTGTGCTCATCTGGCGGGAAACAGAAGTCTATAAGTAATATCTGCCCCAAGTGATGTGTCTCAACAATGTCAATCAGCAGCTATCACTCCTATTGAAGTGTTTCCATGGCGACCCAGAGGTCAAAAGGGTCAGCTTTGATACAATGAACCACAACCGATCGTTACTGTCGTCGCAACTCATCGGCAGGGCGATATTGGCCTGAGTTGTCATTATTTGGTGCAGTGAAAATCCCTCTTGCTCCGTCTCCTGGGACTCACTTCCTCTCCTCACCCCTCATTGACCCGGTGGCCATTGTCTGTTAATGCCCACACTTGTTTCCCTGAGAGGGGTCTTGGCTCTGCTGCATCATATTGGTTTATGAATTCAGCACCGCGGCGCCAGTGCAATAACGGAGATTTAAATGTCAGGTGATGGAGCCGCTTATAGCGTAAGTAGGTAATAAAGATATATCGCCTTAAAGAAAGTGTCTTTTTAAGCGTTGAGCGTTGAAATATTTGTTTATATTTCATGTGTGCATGGGTAGACAAATATATATATACTTTTTATTTCCCCTCTAATGAGGTTAAGTAGCACCTGGAGGTGAAGCACAGCTGAGGTTATAGCTAGACCACCAGACAAAAATAATTTGGAGCATTCATTGTTGTCATGTTTTATTCAATTGGTTCCCCTGTCGTGTGAAGCCGATTTCAACCCAAAGTACCGAGCCGCGGCAAAACATATTGAGGAATAAATGTCGCAATAGAAGCAACAATTCAGACTAAGCTAATGAAATGTGGCTGATTGGATTAACTAGATGTATTCAAATGGCGTTGCTGTCAATGAACTGAGGTATGAAACATAACCGTCATTAGAGTCTCTCCAGCTCTCTCTGTATCTGCAGACTGCATCATATTAAACTGATTTAACATTGGCATAAAGATGACAATGTTGCAGGGCGAAATGTTGAAGATGTAGCTATCTCACTGTCAATTCTGTTTGCAAATTATGTTGCAGAATAAACTGTAAAAGAGGTAAAAATAACACAAAGTACAAGCATCGGTGCTCTTTCCATTGTAGCAGCGAGAGGTCCCCACTGTGAGAAAATCTGTACCTTCCAGCAGTATGCACATTTTATGAGCTCCATTACAAAGTTTGTGCTAACACCGACATAAACAGGCCATAAAACCGGAGATATCATCCTTGGGGCAAACCCTGCTATTGGATTCCTGTTCTCCTCAGGATGGACACATGCTTATTGTGCTAAACAAAACCCCGGCTCCCTTTAGCAACAACACCTTTCAGCATTTCCCCCCCTCTCCTGCCCGTTGGGAGATGTGAATGTGCGTGTGGCCTACATTTATCCACAACTGCACTTTTCATTACTCTCATAAGGTGAGGTCAAGAGGTGAGGTCGGCTCGGGTCTTACAGCGCAAATGCACGACTAGTGTCAGTGAAATGAGATGTAATATGTGGCGGAGTGGCTTTTATCAAACCGCGCGGCGTCCTTGCGACAGACAGCGAGCGGGGCGGCCGTGACAGGCGGAGAAATGAAGCTTAAGGTGGCCGCTGAGATGGAACAAGAGATGTCTCAGTCAGATAGATAACAGCAAGCTAACAGCAGAGCACACTGAGCTTCCTGCGGAGACTGTCAGCGGAGCACTGCGTAAATTATAAGACAGACACATTTGCTCTAGTACGCTACAGCAACTTCAGACTAAAGGGGTGCACATAAACAGGAAATTTCATCAGCAAGGTGCATGTTTGAAGCATCAAATTTGATGAGCGCATTTATAAAAACAGATTTTGTTTTGAGACCAGTGTCCTAACCTGCAGAGGACACGGCTGTCACAGTCTCATCTCCGATGTGCATCCATTACTGTGTGGAATTATAATGGGACAGAGCCACTACAAGGGCAGAGCCAAACACTAACATGATTATGGTAATGACTGTCAACAGCTACTGCTCTCAACGCCGGGGAGATGCGCACTGAAAAAGCAATTCCTGACAATTAATCAAAACACATAAATAGACATAATGTCATTGACTTTCACGTCTGGCAGACAAGCGATTGGTGAATGTTGTTGATACCTCTAAAGCTATTCAATCACTGTGATGCATGGGGTTGGAGGTGGGGAGGGGGGATTTGGCAGGCGACAATACATCATACCAACATTTAGTTCACACTTTGTCAGCAAATGTAATTAGCCAGAATCACAATTTTTACATATGAGAGACCTGTGGCAGATATTTCTAACATCCATCTCCGTAGCTGCTATAAATATTGTCTGGTTGTATTTGAGATTAAACAGTCCCTAAGGGCTTCTCATTGTGATGGCAAACCACACGGAGGAAACTATGAGTTTCCTCTGACATGATATGGAAAATATATTGATAATAGTGATTTTAATTATGTAAAAATCTGAGCGCGAGGAATTGTAATTAAAGTAATTCCAGCGGCTCTGTGAGGTTGAACGTTGCTTGATAAATGCTTTGAGCTAAATGCTAACGTCAGCATGTTAATATGCACACAATGACAATGTTAACATGCATATGCTAAGCAGGTAATATGTTTATTAATCATCTTAGTTTAGTTTTGTTGGCATCAGTGGGCAACATCCGGGTCTGAAAAGCGAAGCCAATGCTGAAGTGCCTTAAACTTGCATTCTTTCTAACAGCCAGCAGGGGGCGACTCCTCTGGTTGCAAAAAGAAGTCTGATTGTATAGAAGTCTATGAGAAAATGAGCCTACTTCTCACTTGATTTATTACCTCAGTAAACATTGTAAACATGAGTTTAAGGTCTCAATCGCTAGTTTCAAGTCTTCTTTAATACAGCATGATGTTCATTTGGTAAATTATGGTCACATTTAGAGTCAAATAGACCATAAAGCAGGGTATGCTTTAGGGCGTGGCTACCTTGTGATTGACAGGTCGCTACCATGACATTGTCCGATCTGGGAGTTGTCTGTGTTTTTGTCTTAAAACTTTTCACAGTGTGTTTTCAGTTCATGAAAGTTAATTGTAACATTTTGGTTGCCTAAAATGTCTTTTTTAACGTTCAGTTTTACTTATCTCCACCCTTTGTTTATTTACTTTGCACAATTTAAGACTACACAACATAACAAAAAAAATAACTGGGCTTATCTGAAGCCTCCACCTAGAGACAAGATTAATATAAAGAAATAATATAACTACATTATAGTGATAACAAACAATTATAACAAGATATATATAATAGCAACAATAACAATAAATGTATCAAAAAAGACAAATGTGTGTGCGTGTGTGTTGCGTCTTGCATCTCTTTTGGTTTCAAAAACCAAGATGGGGACGGCCAAAATCCCGAACACGAGGCTTCGAAACAGCAGTCCACAAACCAACGGGTGATGTCACTGTGCTACGTCCACTTCTTATATCCAGTCTATGGTTAGTATGCTAACACAAAGCAAACAACAGACAGAAATTGCTCTAGAGCTAGGCTGCTATCCATCCATCCATTTTCTTCCGCTTATCCGGGGCCGGGTCGCGGGCGCAGCAGTCTAAGCAGGGAATTCCAGACGTCCCTCTCCCCAGCAATGTTTTCCAGCTCTTCCTGGCTAGGCTGCTAATGTGGCCAAAACAATATGACAGTCTGTTTAACAAGAATCAAAATGATGAAGTGGAAAATTATGAAAATATTCCCATAGCTGTATGTCTTATCGCATTAATATCACATGAATACATGCAGTGATTACAGAACGAGCTGTATTTTTATCAGATAATATTGGATGGATTGGAATTACATGTGATAAACAATAAGTCTATGCTAATTCACGCGCTAATCAGAGTCAGTGTGAGGTTTTTAACAATGCTCTGCGTGCTCGACATCCTCCTGATTGGATCTTCCTCTGCCGAGGGGAGCAGCAGCAGCAGTCGCCCTCCGAGGGTGTAAATCCAGACAACACCTCCTGTGAGCCACCAGCCTTTCACAGGAACATCCCACCTCAGCACATACGCTCAGTGATCTAATATACAGTACGTGTGACCAGTCGAGCATGTGCTTAAATGCAAGTGTTCGGTGCCACTTTGTGCGCAGACACAGATGGTTGCCCCCGCCCTCCACCTTCCCTTCCCTTCCCTCGTTTTCAGAAAAACACATGCGTTTGATTTATGTTCTTCCCCCATTAGCAACTTTCTCTTTTTTGCACCTCTTTTCTTCTTTTAATTGCTACAGTTTTTCTCACATTTCCCTCTCTACACACAAAGGCGTTTGCTGAGGGAAATGATAAGAGAAGGTGCTGCTTCTTTGTGGGGCTGCATGGAGTAAAGCTGTAGTATGGCTGCAGGCTTTGAATCAGGAGACTATCTAGTGCTGATCCACCTGAGGCTGGACCCACATCTGAGAGACCTTTATATATGTTTTATATAAACTATACCCTGGAAATCTCAAGGGGTATCTCTCTATTTATGTTGCTGGTTTCAGGCAATATGAAAATTCCTAAACCACAATAAACAATGATCTTCTCCGTTTCGACCCCCATTTATGTTTTTTATCGCTTTGCCTTTAACACATAGTGGGAGTTCTCCCCCTCAGTATCACCATGGGAAGAATATAACCAAGACAAATATACGTCTCTTATCACACAGTAGCTTAGGGGTCCCCATATTTCAGTAAAGGCCTGCACTCACAGATATATATACCTTGCATTATCACATTATGAAAAATATAGCATTGGAACACCTGCTCTTATTTGATTTCTCACCATTCATACATTCATATCAAGACATACATCAGGCCTATTTGTTTCTTTTCATGGCGGCAGAGGATGCTTTAGTTCAACAGTGATGTGGAGCTGATAGCAGCTGTAGGCGAGGCATCAAATGCTGGAGACATTTCGGGGTAACTGATGGTGATGTGTGTGTGATCACATCCCAAGTTGTTTCTCTGTGTGTTTGTTAAGCCCCTGAAGTGTGTATGTTGGATTCATTTTGTCCCTGAACATCATAAAGTGGTGACTGGTTTGTGTTTACTTGCAGTGAGCGAGAAAACAGCTTAGCCATGATGGAGTTGTATTGATCCTCCATCAACACCCCACATGCTAAATCCTCCTCTTGACAGCTGTGATTGAACACTTAACAGATATTTGCCTGTGGGTTTGTGTGTGATGAAAAAATCTGTGGTAAAGTTTTAAAGGTATAGTGTGTGACATTTCGGGTGGAAATAAAATATAGTTTTCATTCTATGTTTTCTTTAATGTTTAATCACCTGAGAATTGTTTTCGTTAGCTTAGAATGAGCCCTTCGTATCTACATAGGGAGTTGGTCCTCTTCACGTAGTCCTCCATGTTTGTACAGTAGCCCAGAATGGATCTAGAGGGGACTTTAGTGTTTTTACGTTATCTGAAAGCCACCGTAGTTCTCTGACAAATTTTATACGCCTCCAGGCATTCCTGTGATATCGTTTTCACAAGAATGGGTATGGAAGTACGGACGGACAACCTGAAAACATGACGCCTGGCTGTCGCCGGCGCAGAGGCATAAAAATATATTGAAATCTCTCTTTCTACAATATGCAACTTTCTCCAAAAATCCAAAAGTTTAGAATTACAATATGTTTTTATCAAGTTCAACTACAAAACAGCAGCGTGTTTACTGCAGCACAGATGTGGTACAGTTGAAATGAAAGACCAGAGCACCAGTTTGTCGCCGAGGTAATTAGCTGAATTTTGCAGACGGGTATTTTAAAAAAGGAGCTTCCATGCTTTTACTGCTGCTGCTGCTTTTTAAAGGGTATTTGTGCATTAGTGCACAGTTCCAATAGTTTAAAAATCCCAAATGCAAATTTATGATTTGCTCGCAAAGTTAAGACCTAAACTGAATTTCCCTCTTCTGAGGTAAATTAATTTGTTCAATATAGCAATATAGCTTGATGCTAATGACAACCGTTTGTCCCCTACTGTGCCAACAGATTACTTCAATCTCTGAAAACAGTCAGGTTGATCGACTGTAGGAAGACAACGTGTAAAATGCAAATAGATACACCAACAAACCTTCAGTGGGCCCGCCCCAGGCTGTTTACTAAGTGTTTGCAGTCACATTACAGTAGTTGTGCAAAAAAGGCCAATTTTGTTCTACATACCTGTGTGCACAAACTGTGTATTGTGGAAACGTAGACACCTGGCAGGAGACTTTTACAGTCTCTGACTTTGTGAGCTGAAAATGCATTTAGTGGATTGGTGACGGTTGGGTGCACAAGAAATGCACGCTGTCTTATCTTAAGGGTTTAACTGAGTTATCTGATCCTTCCTTTAAGTTTGTTTTTTAAACTTTTGTTTACTTTATCTTCTAAGAGACAAACAACTGTTGGTAACTCATAAACTGACATTGCACGTCAGTAATAAAAAGTTATCCCGCCCTCAGCGGAGGAAGATCTCACGGACTATAATCAAGCATTCTTTGTGCCAACAGTTATGATCACTTGCAGAACCATTATCTACTTCTACAGAGGGTTATAAACTTAATGACTCAACATAATCTCATTTTCTACTTCATTATTAATCTGTTCCTCGACAGCTGTTATCAGGAGGGAAAATCTGTTCAAAATGAGCGGTTTTATCTTGTTTGTTGCAGTCACTGTACAAGCTGTTCATACTGCCTCACCGGCCAATACTGAACAGTGCAAAAACGCAAAATCTTACCAAGTAGACTTGTCTAATTACCAGTCAAAATATCTTATAACACTGAATATAAGACATCATCATCTAACAAGTAACATTTCAGTGAGATATAGGGACTTGTTTTTAGACAATGCATCTTGAATATCTTCTGGGAAAAATGCACACACATCACACTTCCTAATACTAGTGAAATATGGCTCAAAATAAGCTAATTTCAAGATCTCTTTTTTTATATTGAAAGGCCTAAATATTACATCTTATTTCAAGAAATCTCAACAAGCGAATTTTCACTTATTACAAGAAAAAACATTTTGTTTTCATTGTTTTTTTAACTTATATTTGAAGTGCCGTTTTATTATTATTATTATTGTTATTATTATTATTATTATGAGACTCAAATTTGTATTTTAGATTTTACGGTCAAAATCCTACAGGATAAAGAATCAATTTAAACCTCCTATATTAATTCAGGTGAGTTTTACTGATGTGAATAGTAGTTTTTTAATATTTTATTCAAAGATTTTGAAAATAAATATATATATTTAAATATAACATAAACAAGTTACACAGCTACAACGTAGTAACCCACCCCCCGCCCTCAGGGATAAAAACAACAACAAAACAAGAAAATATAATAATAAAAAAATGCTCTTATAGGGCACAAAGCAATATGATTAGCAAAACAATCAGCACCAGCCGATAGATGGTTGTCTACAATGTGTGTCCATGACCAAGAGAAATATATATATACTGTATATACATACATGCAGCACATATAGTACATCTATACAGTATGTATAAACCTACAAATGCACATATATACTCAAACACTTTTGGCCGTCCTCGATAAACAAGACAGAAGAGGTTGCCACTGTGAATGGTAGCAGGACTTTCACCATCAATTTTAAACAATTTACAGTGAAATGCATGAAACTATTTCCCTAAATCATAACCAGAATTTTTGTGCTCAAACATGAATAGGCCGGCACTTGACCCACGGACTAAAACTACAGCTGTACGCAAGCTGTTTTTGGGAAAAGCAGTAAATCCCCTCTAGATGAGGTGTAATGAGGGCGTGCTGGGCCGTGATCCCCCTCCTGCCTCGGGCTTAATATGGTAATACCTGCCCCCACAACACCCCGGCCGTCGGCAGACAACACAACCAGGATTTACTCTCTTTATTACTTCGGCGGAGCGTTTAATTTCCCCGGTATTTGGGTGGGTTAGTGGTACAAGCAGGTGGGTGTCAGGACTGGCAATCACTCAGGGGGATGCTGGGAGACAGTGACATACGATGGAGTCATCACTTCAGGCAGCGGGGAGAGAGAGAGGTAGACACAGATAGAGACAGAGAGAGAGAGAGAGTAATAATTTGCCTGGTGTGATGAGGCGCCAGCTGGCCTGGGTTGAGAGAGGAAGATGTGTGCAACAAACACTTGCAAGTGTTACATGAATGTGTGGGTGCCTGCCTCTTTTTGTGTGTTTGTGTTTTACACATTCAGTATACTGAGTCACGTGGCGACCATTACTTCACTGAGTGGCCCACAGGAGCTGGTAAACACCACTTGGCCACCACCTTAATAAATAAGTTAGCACCCAAATTGTTTTTAATCAAGATTTCATTTTAGCTGCGCTCTAATGAATTCATTATGGTGGGTTGGGGAGAACACCGAGCTTAACGCTGGTTGGCAAGTTGCTTGTATCCGCACCAAGGGGATCCACCGTTATGTCATCAAACAGAGCTGAATCTGAGACAATCACGAGTCATATCTTGTGTATGAATCTTCCCAATGGTTAAAGGGTAATTCTATGTCTAGTTTTTTGTCTTATTTCTCATAGTTTGGGCTATCCTTTCTGTCAGTTATGACAACATTGCACTCACTTAAGTAATTCACGCAGATATTTTAATAGAACTGAAGTCTCCAGGTACAAAAAGCAGGCAGGTACAGCTGGCAAACAAAACTCCTTACAACAAAAGATGAAAGAATTGAGGTGTTATAAATAGTGACTGACTAACTGGGGAAGTGAGAACAGGTGAGCAGGATGTGAGGTGAGTGCAGGAATAATGAGGGACAGGTGAAACTAATCAGGTCAGAGAATCAAAATGGAAGGAAACAAAATAAAGCAGGAAGTAAAACCAGAGAAGACGCAAGAGGAAAGGACTATGGACCATGACATCGCCACAACAAAGTCGTGAAACCTGTCATCCAGAAAGGTTTAAACAAATGTAATCATATTATTTCAAAAACTGAAAGTGAGAACACCCAAAATGTTGTCAATAAGTTATCAGCAGCTAGCAAACAGTTGCTTATTTTATTTACACATCCAGTAGACAAGGTCCAGAACTTATTTGGAGTTGTTTTTGTGTCCACCCGACCTAAGTCCAACATTCACTGTCCTTTTAGCTCTGTTTTGGTCTCCACCAATCTCTGAGAAAAATACACAGACTGTATATAAGGAGTGGACGTAGTCACTGCGGCATCATTCATTGGTTTGTGGACTGCTGTTTTGAAGCCTCGAGTTTGGCATTTTGGCCGTCACCACGAGACGAGAGGGTGGAGCTAAGTACAACCAAACGCTGAATGAAACATTTTTAGGCGACCAAAAATGTTATAATTAACTTTCATGAACTGAAAACACACCGTGAAAGGGTTAAAGTTGTAAGACAAATACACAGACAACTCCCAGACCGGACAACAACGTGGTAGCGACCTGTCAATCACTTTGTAGCCACGCCATAAAGCATCCCCTGCTTTATGGTCTATTTGACTCTAAATGGGACCATAATTTACTAAATGAACATCATGCTGTATTGAAGAAGACTTGAAACTAGCAATTGAGACCATAAACTCATGTTTACAACGTTTACTGAGGTAATAAATCAAGTGAGAAGTAGGCTCATTTTCTCATAGACTTCTATACAATCAGACTTCAGAGGAGTTGCAACCAGAGGAGTCGCCCCCTGCTGGCAGTTAGAGAGAATGCAAGTTTAAGGCACTTCAGCATTGACTTCACTTAATCCACTGGAAAAATATCAGGATCTTTAGTTACTAAATGCTCCACTATGTTCACAAACTTTGCCTTTCTGCCCTTTGGTGCCGGTCGGCAGGTCGTAGAGTGTTTATCAGAACTTTTTTACTGAAAACAGCGGTGGGTTTGATGAGAGTAGTGACAATAAACCAAAACTAAATTTGTGACCTTAAAAACGAAACAATGCGCTGAAAGACGCAAAGATGCTCATAGAAAGATAGATCATAGAAATAGATATTGATTACAGCAGCTTTTAACTGTGATGGATGTTTACAGACAGTTTTTGATTATTTTACCATTTGCTTTTGTTGTTTGGCTAAACTGAGGGGTTTGTTTAAAACTGTCTTCTTTTTATCTCCACGTTCCCACATCGCCACAATTCATTTGGTGAATACAACGTTATTATTACCGTCAGGAATGATTACCAAAACTACAAGAATAAGATCCAAGTTGTAAACTATCCTTTAAACTGCATCATTCTTGTCTCGATATTCATTTGAGAATTCAAACAGGTGTTTTTTTCAAGTGTCTCCACCACTGAGATGTTAACAAGTCACATCATATCGTCATTATGGTTGTTTAATGTGGTGATAAATTCATATTCACAGATTAAATTATGATTTATTACAATGCAGGCTGCACGCAGATGTACAGCCACCACAAAGATTAAAAGAGGAAAACACAAATGAATAATGTTATGATTCGTTTATGTGTGATATGTCAACATGAGTAATGTTGTGCTTTCAGCTAACAGTCTCCGCAGTTACGATTATGGTTGTCGTCCACTTTGTATATAAATCGAAGTGAAAAGCGAATAAAAATGTTGCTCTTTTCATTATGTGATATAGTCGATCTTAAGAGTGCATATAAAAATGAGTTGTTGTTTCGGTGGTAGGAAGGTCTAAATCTCACTGATCCAGCTGTAGAGAACCACAATATTACACATTTTTATACATATTGCTGCAATGAAGTTGTTATGACAGCATGTTTTTTTCAGTTTTACAATGCAAATCTCACAGGCAATTTAACTCCGAGGGCTGCAAGGTGCACTGCGGTTTATTACTTGAGTGGGGAAAGATTTCAGGATACTTTATCTCCTGTGACTGTTTCATATGAATATGACTTGTAAACACGTGAGACAGAGGAGATAAGCTGTAAGTAGCTAGCGGGATCTGTCGTCCAGCCATCCGAGCCTCCAGCCTCTCTCCTCAGTCGTGTTCTCGGTGGAGAGGAAGGATATACCCCACTTCCTAAAGCTCCACCCTGCCTCGTACTCTGCAGAGGAAAGAGGAGAACATAAAATGCAGCGCTGAGGAACTCTCTGGGGGTTAAACCTTATAGGGTGGGAACAGCATGGACAGCGTCTCTTATCATAAATCAGGCCTGTTTATATGGTAACTTGTCATGTCTTAACCTAAGTGAATTTGGTTGCTTTGATCATTGGATTTGCTGGTATCATCTGAAACTAGAAAACATAAAGAATCCATTGGTACCAACCACGTCATGCTCCTTTGTCGGGAAGAACGCTAAATAAGTTATGTTAAATTTTGGTGAGGAAAAACTGGCATGGCCATTTTCAAAGGGGTCCCTTGACCTCTGACCTCAAGATATGTGAATGGAAATGGGTTCTATGGGTACCCACGAGTCTCCCCTTTACAGACATGCCCACTTTATGATAATCACATGCAGTTTTATGCATGCAGTATGAATGTGTTATTTTCACCTATTCTAAAATGGTGTATTTGAATATTTCTTCATACTGGGGTCCCTAAACAGTCTTTGAATTGCATAAATTGAGTATCACTGTAAAGCTGAGACTCTTATGGATCCAATGAGTCCAATTGTATTCATGTGTGATAATGTTAGTCCCCATAGTAGCCATTTCATTGTAGTGAGGCCATTTTTTGGAACTTGACCTCACTGTATAAAATGACCTGTGGTGACCTCTAGGATAATCACAGCCTCATGACACTTTGCAGCCACAAAATAAAGACCTAGAGCATTCAGAAGATGGATGGCTTTCCTAGGTAGATTGACAATAAGGGGATTTCTGAGCAGTCTCCAGAACAGAAGTGCTCACCATCCAATCGCCAAAAAATGCAATTCTTGCAGAAATCTCCAAATGTCAAAAGTTTTGATTCCAAATCACAGCATGGCTTTTTCTATGGTGTTCCTCAAGGTCTTGGTGTCTTAATGTGGTATTTTGGAGGGATTATTGATAATATTTTATCAACTCTTGTGTGGTAAAAAAAGGTTAAATTTAGCACCAAATCGGTGTAACAAATGGTATCAACCCCAAAATTGCTGCAACAACTTATGAGACATAATAGAGCATGGGGATGACCATCATATACTTCTATTATCATGTTCTTAGCCCTTATGCCCTTTCACTATTTATTTTAATTAATTGATTCATGTTCATTTCTGATTTATGACTAGAACAACTTGTCACATAGTGCTGAGCTACATCTCAAATGAATCTTCAGGTTCCCAGCTTTCAGATGATGTACACCACTTCTGTGCAGCAGTGTTTACTGTTGACTTGTTATCTACCCCTGAACATCCCGTCTCCCACCCCTAACCCTCTAAAAAACAAGGGCAGAATGATAAAGGGTTAAGATCAAGCAAAACTGTCACAAATAAAAGAATCAGAGGAAATTTCTGAAGCAATGTTCCTTTGTTGGCCAAATGAGTTATTGCTCTACTTTGTCACACCAACATGTGCTGGATCAATGGGAGGTTTGAGGTTTTGATAGAAAAGGAAAATCACATTCCATGCGCCACAGACGCTGTCAGGGGCAGGACTGAAAAATGGACATTTGTGTTATAGTTACACTCCTTTTTTCTCTAAGGTGACATCAGAGTGGGTCTTGATGTGACCGTGGGGGTGTTTGGGCTGACAAAGTGCTGCTGGCAAAGTGTTCTTCTGCATTGTGCTTCCGCTGTGTTAACTGACGCCCCGCAGATAAAAACACACCACACAATACATTTTAGGAAAAAGGGAGTTTCCTTTTTTGATATGTACCTTCTCATGTTCAGCATCTGAGCCTTGAAGCAGAGGTGTGGACCCGAGACACATCACTTAGACTTGAGTCAGACTTGAATCACAAATTTGACGACTTTAGACTCAACTTGACAAAATCAAAAAAGACTTTGTTGGGCCAGTGTCTCGTGATATCTCTTGGACTTGAGCCTTTTGACTTGAAAATAGTTGATACCTTCCCCCCAAGCCCACAGATTTAAAAGTATATGTTATTTAAAAAGTGCGCCACAAATCAATTAATTTACCTTCATTTCCTGAATCAACTTCTGTTAATGCTATTCATTCCCAGCAGATCGGCTTTGTTTGAACCAATCTGACAGCATCCAACCAAGTTGCAGGAAAGAACCATGAAGAATTAACGTTACGTTACTGAGCGCCAGCTGGAAAAAAACATAGCAATAATAATCTAATTTGCATACAAAAACAGATTGCGGTATGCAGAACTTGCAGGTCAAAAATTACACGGAGATGCAAATGGCATTACATTTGGTGAAGGGCACATTATGACTTATGTTTATGTTTAGGACTCAAAACTGAAAGTTTAGGACTTGAGACTTACTTGTGACTTGCAAAACATTGACTTGGTCCAACCTATGCCTTGAAATATCTGTTGTTTGCCACATCATTTCTAGGTGTGTTTCACTCCTGTGAGGAAATTCTTGGGTGACTGTTGCTGACAGACTGGATGTTGTCTTCACAATGTGTCTTTTATAGCAAGGAGGGGACAATAGTGATGGAGGAACAGTAGGAATGGCAGAGCAGGAAGCATGCTGAGGAGGACAGGAAATAGGAAGCGCAAGCAGGAATAAACGCTGTTGAAATAGCCGAAGGGAAAATTTCCGTTCCACTGTCTTAAGGTTGTCCTGCAAGCAATTCCTCCGCTGTCCTTGAAAGACACAGAGAGCGAGCCTCTCCCAAAGACGAACGATCTGATAGGAGGAATATATATCATGGTTGACGTTAACACTGCACTGATCCAAATCAGCATAATGGAGACATGAGGACATGCAATTCTTTGTCTTGGCCTGAGCAATATATTGTAAACAAGTATAAGTGCCAAAACCATTGAAAATCAGTCCTACCATCAGTCCGCTGTATGAGACTGCACCCACAATCTGGTGGCTGTCAAGACTTATCATGAAAGTTAAAGGAATAGTTCTACATTTTATTCTCCTTCTGGCCCAAAATTAGATCAGAAGATTGAAACTACAGTCATGTTTTTTTGTCTTTTTTGTCTTAGTCTTTGTTAATTGGGACTCTAATTTGGCATCTTACTGTAGGTTATTGTTTTTCTCTTCACTTCCATGTCTATCTTTCTGTCTCACCTGACACCTCTTCCTAACATACAGCACACGAGCAAACTCGTGAAAGAATGGAGCGAGAAAAATTGTGTAGATATACTATGAGCAATGTCATATACAATATATGACATAGTAATAGTAATATTAATTTAGTCAGTTACTGTCAGTGTCGATTTTGACCAATAAAAGTAGGTTGGAGGTGGAGCAGGTTCGTGAAACTTCGCATAAAGTGAGCGTTTTTTCAAACAAGTGACACATCGCTCAGCCTGTTTACCACCTTTAAACCTGCAGTAGGCAGAATATTTTTGGCATCATTGGGCAAAGAAATCCATAATAACCTTTCAGCATATTGTAATTCAAGTGTTCTGAGAGAAAACTACACTTCTGCACCGCCTCTATTTTCTGGCTTTAGAAAACCTAGCCTGTGACGGGAGACTTTGGCCAATCACAGGTCATTTTGGAGAGAGAGCGTTCCTATTGGTTGTGCTCTGGCTGGTGGGCGGTGCTTGGTCCTCAACTGATCACAACATGGCTGCCGGGTCACAAACTTTCTCAATTTACAGCTAAACAGTGCACTACAAGATGTTTCTGAAAACATTTGAGGCGAAAAATAGGCATTACAGTAACAGAATATTGATCCATATTTGATCAACGCTGCCTAGTTTGACCGTTTGATCGGAGTTAGCGAGTGATTGACAGCTGCTCAGAGATGACAGGCTCCAGCTCGGCTCTGATTGGTTGTTTTCCTCCTGTCTGTGAAATCTTGCAGATGACATTAGGAGCACCGGAGGACACAGAGACACATGATTTTTTTCAGATTACCTGTCTCATGCACTATAAAAATAACTTTTTAAATCATATTTGCTCCATTTCTACCCACTGCAGCTTTAATGAGAACGTATATGGTCAAAAGTCTGTCACCTTTAAAGCTAAATGAAACTGTAGTCACTAAGTAATGAAAATGCATTCATGTGAAATATAACTGTAGGGTCAGACTTGAACCTATAAGACACACTAATCAATGCAGTGGCTGCATTTAATGGCCCGACTACACTACACTCTGTTACATCATCATCAGTGTAGTGAGGCGTCACCACGTGATTCGGTCCCAATCTTCAGCTTTTCCTCCATCTTAGAAATAACTCTTAGGGACCAAACAAACTATGTGCAGCAAGGTCACAGCAAGTCCTCCGCCCCTGCAGGCAGGAAGTGCCGAGCACAAATCGTCTGTGGGGCTCTGCCCATCAGAAACAGGAAGAACAAAGTGCAAACCAGCAATGACGCCACACCCCTCACTCAAGGAAGATGGATTGTGTTGTTGGACACCTTGGTGATGTTGCAACAACCCGATGTACAGTAAGATCTGCTGGCCCAGCCTCTGGCCTCATGTTATAATGGTGGCATCGGCCAAACCCCTTAATATTAATTGATTCATTTACTTATTTATTTTTTACATTATTCTTATTCTTATTATTAGTAGTTTACTTAGTAGAAAACTAAACTTAGTAGTATTTTTTTTAAATATTATTACTATTTACTTTTATATTTTCCTTAATATTCTTCTTCTTCTTCTTCTTCTTCTTCTTCTTCTTCTTCTTCTTCTTCTTCTTCTTCTTCTTCTTATTATTATTATTATTATTATTATTATCAACATTATTCCAATTACCATTTATTTATTTATTTATTTATCTATTTATTTATTTATTAAATTATTTATCTCTCCTCCTCCTTCTCCTCTTTCTCCTCCTTCTCCTCGGACATACCTGCACATGCATTTGGTCCCAGTTATTCACATACTGTATATGACACACTTACACAACACACTTTCATACATGAACACAAACACTTAAAATACTCCTCAAAACAACCAAAAATGTGCACCATAATAAAATCATAACATCTGTTTCATACCTTAATGTCTATATTTCGTGTTACACCTTTGTCTGTTAATATTTAAAAAATATTCGAATATTAAAATAATGAAGACATTGACAGTGGGAACCTAGGATTTTTTGTTTATATATTGCCGCAATACTTTCAAAAATAAAGCATCTGCATTAGAAGTAGCAATGTCGGAACAAAATGTCTTTATTATAGTGGTTGTTTTTTACTTGAAATACCAAGAATGAATCGCTAGCCCTCATGGTATATCTGCTTTCTTGCCTCTTCTTCAATCAAACTAAAGAGACCAAGACAAACCAAAACCCACAGCCCTGAACCATCAAACACAGCACGGTTGCATTTTCAAATAACATCTATTTATCGAGCTTCTTGGCAATAGTGAAGCGAAGACACTCCAGGCAATTTCCGTTAAGAGTAAACACATCCATCACATATTAAATAATTTAATAAATACCTCACATGCAACACGTTTCCTGCTTTATTACAAAAAAAGTGAGCAGAGGGGTGTGTTTTATTTCCTGGGAATCTGCTCAGACAGACTTGGGAAGCATTTAGATGCACACCGTTACAATATAATAATAATATATGAAGATAACACACGAGTGGGTGCACAATCACACACGTATTTGGGATCATAGCAACACTATTTTGTTGAGTGTATATATGGAGTTTAATTGAATTGTGAGCAGTGGCGATAAATCACTGGAGTCTTAATCAAAGCACTACAACAGAGAGAGTCATCAATCACTTATACAGCAGCACAACATCAGCCGGTAGCGTCTCCTTGTCTTCTGTCTGGCAGCCCCGCTCTGTGTGCCTAACATGGGACACATTGCTGTGTGACACATTATCATTAGCACAATCAACACCACTTTGGACGCCCTGACAGAGAGCCATCAAACGGCAAATGGATATGGAGATATATGGGGCCATAAAGCTGACAAACCCTGATTCCCACGTCAGTGCTCGCAGAGGAAAAGCTGAAAAACTGGAGAGCGAGATGAGGAGAGACTGGAAAACATCAACAGCTCCTCTGAGGTTCTCCTTCCCAGCAAGCTGTCACATCACTGATAGCCTGCTAGTATTTCAAGTAATGGTCTATTTAACTGTGGACTCTTCAATCTCTGCATGAACTGTATTCGGCTGTGATGGATGGCGGAGAGCTGGGTCACCTCAAAGGCACGGCAGTGACATTCAGAGTGTCCCTGCTTAAGGTGGGGGGAATGACAGATGGCATTTCAATGAATCTATAAAAATGTGTCAGCACTGGAAGATGTTTTGACTTCTAGTTCCCTGCTGCCCTACTTTAGATCTGAATTCAGCAACACTTGATGCTTTAAAGACCTTCGAAATACCGCTGGAGGCAAAATTAATAAGGGAAACATTGCTTCAATTACCAACGCAACTGTGAACTAAAAACTGAAAAATCTTGTCCTCTCTCTGTAGTGGAGAGGAGGTCATGTTGCTCAAGCTCTGTTTGTTTGGCGACGCCTGGTTTTGATTTTATTATTATTGTGTCATGCATAAATAATATGCCCAGCCCAAACAGGCTTACAGGACACAATTATTTAGAAAATAAAGAAAAGACAAAGGCAGAAACCAGAGTAGCTATATAAATTACAAACAATACTAAACAAATAAACCATCCTGACGTTTTTAAGAAAAGAAGCCGACTTATGAGCATTAAAATTAAATAGCCTTTCCATTCTATCATAATCCTAGCACCAAAACATTTCTGGATTTTGAACAGACATTTCATTTAAAATAGAAGTTCTTAACTCATAGTATGGACAATACAGAAGGAAATGTGATTCATTTTCAACTTCTCCTAACTCGTATACTTCGCACAACCTGTTGTTCTCCTGGATGTTTTTAAATCTACCGACTTCAAGGGCCAGAGGAAGGATTCCTGTTCTTAACTGTGCAGCTAAAGACCTTTGACTCCTTGATAAGTTTGCTATAATAAATACATTTTGTATTAAAATCTTTTGACATTTTAAGATATCTGCATTTTTTGGCGATTGGATGGCGAAAACTTCTGTTCTGGAAACTGAATGAAATGGTTACTATGGGGACTAACATCATCACACATGAATACAGTTGGGCTCATTGGATCCACAAGAGTCTCAACTTTACAGTGGTACCCAATTTATGCAATTCCAAGACTGTTTAGGGACCCCAGTATGAAGAAAGCATTTTTTTAATGGGCGAAAATAACACATTTATACTGCATGCAAAAAAACTGCATGTGATTATCATAAAGTGGGCATGTCTGTAAAGAGGAGACTCGTGGGTACCCATAGAACCCATTTACATTCACATATCTTGAGGTCAGAGGTCAAGGGACCCCTTTGAAAATGGCCATACCAGTTTTTCCTCGCCAAAATTTAGCCCAACTTTGGAGCGTTATTTAGCCTCCTTCCCGACAAGCTAACATGACATGCACTGGTTTCATATATCAGTACCTTCACACTCTAGCCCCAAAACTGAACCTGTACAGCCTCTGAAAGACAGTAAAGTCAGCAGGTCTTAGAGGTTAGAAGGTTTTTTTTGGAGAGGATCGTACTGTAAAGGTGTAAAGGACAGAGGGTGTCGTATCCTGTACAGATTGTAAAGACCCCTGAGGCAAATTTGCGATTTGTGATATTGGGCTGTAAAATATATAACTGATTTGACTTCAACCTGAAGATATGAATCACACCTACTGAGGTGCCCACGAGTAATACTCCCACAGCAGTCGTCCTCATTCATAACATAATTTTTAAGTGTCTTGCGGGCTTCAATCTTCCATATTTTTTTGATGAAATGTCATCACATTTCCCTTCTGTTTAACATGAGAGCATGGATGAGGTTAAATGAAAGAGGACAAGACAGACAGAACAAATAGAAAGAGAGAGAGAGAGAGAGAGAGGAGGGATGAGATGGCAGGCAGTCAGCTATGAAGGACATGTGGACGGAGCAGTTATTTTTAGTTATCAGTTTTCAGGGGCTGTCATTCGGAACATCTCATTAAAAATCAGAAGAAAAAAATCTTGGTGCTCCGTCAAACCATTCAAATCGCCAAAACTCAGAGGAAAACAAGCTCTATGTCCTGCTGGGCATGCTCTCTCTCTCTCTCTCTCTCTCTCACACACACACACACACACACACACACACACACACACACACACACACACACACACAGTATCCTAATTTGAGAGCACCAGGCTATCAGTGCATACATTAGGCAGATCTTTGGTGACTTCTGCAAAAAGGTACCTTCTACATTTCCTATAACACCAGAGAGGTTGCAGACAGATGGATTCATTACGTTCACGTGCCCACAGGCATGATTCTTAAAAATGCATAGAAGCCCATCCAAGGTTTATTAATCAGCCTGTAATGAGAGATTAAACACCGAGATTCATTAGCACAATGTGGACACAGTAAATCAGATACTTGAGGGAGATGCCCTCACTAGTAAAGTCGTTAAACTTAATAACAGGATCTCAGTTTCATGTCTTATTCATGCAAAGAGCCTCATGCAGCAACTCACAATAAGGCAACTCAAGGCACTAAATCTGTGTCATTTTTTATGCAGTTGTTTTGCTCGGATGTTTGTAGCAAGTAAAAGACATAATAATAACAACACAAGGACAAATGCTGTAACTAAACTGAAAGATTGAATTATTGATCCAGTTTGCATCCAGGACAGTTTGATTATGCTCTTGAAACACGTTTATTTAACTCAAATGGGCCATTTCTCTCATCCTGTCCCCTCCTTGGCTGTTAACCGTTTTTATAGATAATTGCTAAAAAGTTATAGGGCTGAAACATACAGAACAGAGCAATTATCAAGTAATCACTGGTAGAGTCAATTATCTACCACACGTTGCTATTATTAAACCCACTGCTCCAATGTCCTACATTCATACAACCTCATCTTGCATGAACACATCTGTGATAAATACACTCTTTAGCCATTAACATTTTTGAGGGAAATAGTTTGATATAATCTAAAGTAGGTATGCACAGTAGTGTATGTACTGTACATCTCTGAACCGTACAAAAAACAGAGGGTAAATGCTGCCACCTGTTGGATCTGTGGTGTTTTTGCAGTCTTTGTCAAATACTCCTGCTGGTTTACAAAGCACTAAATGGTTTAGGGCCAATATATATTCCTGATCTTGTGCTATGTTCTGAACCATCCAGAACTCTCAGGTCATCTGGATCAGGTCTGCTTAGTGTCCCCAGAGTCAGAACTAAACATGCAGAAGCAGCGTTCAAATATGTGTGTTATGCACCAAATATCTGGAACAAGCTCCCAGAAACCTGCAGGACTGCTCCAACTCTGAGATCTTTTAAATCAAAGCTTCAAACTTTCCTGTTTGCTGCTGCCTTTTATTAAACCAGATAATGATCTTATATACTGCACTAAAGCTTTTACTCTCGGGTGTTATATTCTATTTTAGCTTCTATCCTATAGCTTTTATTTTTAGCTTGTTTTTATTTTCTAATCTTTAATGTTTTTATAACTGTTTTAATTATGTCTTAATGTTCTTTTGCACTTTGTCGCAATGTTCTTGAATGTTTATGTAAAAAGCACTTTGAATTTCCCTGTTGCTGAAATGTGCTCTACAAATAAAGCTGCCTTGCCTTTGTAGTGGATGGCTGACAATGCTGCCTTCAAGTCTATCGGACATTTTAGAATTCAACTAAAACTACATAGCTAATGCTTTTTTCTTGTAAAGTTATGACTTTATTCTGGTAATATTGTGTTTTTATTCTCGTAATGTTATGACTTTTTCTCATAAACTTACGACTTTTTTCTAGTAATATTACGACTTATTTTCTCGTAGAATTCTGAATTTATTCTCGTAATATTGTGTTTTTATTCTTGTAATGTTATGACTTTTTCTCATAAACTTATGACTTTTTTCTAGTAATATTACGACTTTTTTCTCGTAAAATTCTGAATTTATTCTCGTAATATTACGTTGTTTTTCACATAAAGTTATGACTTTATTCTCGTAATATTGTTTTTATTTTCGTTATATTACGACTTTTTTCACGTAATGTTATGACTTTATTCTCGTAATATTACGACTATTTTCTCGTAAACTTATGACTTTTTTGTAGTAATATTACGACTTTTTTTTCGTAAAATTCTGAATTTATCCCTGTAATATTGTGTTTTTATTCTAGTAATATTACAACTTTTTTCACGTAATGTTATGACTTTATTCTCGTAATATTGTGTTTTTATTCTAGTAATATTACAACTTTTTTCTCGTAAAGTTATGACTTTATTCTGGTAATATGACTTTTTTTCTCCTTAAATTGTGATTTTATTCCTCGAAATCTCTGATTTTTTCCCCCTCAATGTGGCCCTAATACCTCACTGCAAATATCTTGCAGCTCCAGACAGATTTTTATTTATTTATTTATTTTGCCTAAAATGTCTCTTTTGATAGTAAAGGTTGCTGACCCCTGTCCTAAGGTCTATTTTTGACACTATTGCCTATGAGAGTCCGTATTTCCTACAGTTCTCTTCAGCACTTGAACGCATAAGTATTGAAACATGGCGGACGCGGATGAGCCGTAAGTAGCTGCAGAAGAAAACAAGCAGAGAAACACTTCATCATTAACAGTCATTAACTGCCCGGAAAGATGCTTCTTAACCTACTGGAGGGCACGGGAAGCATGGAATGAAACTTCTTTTATTCTCTCTTTTTAGGGAGAAGAAAAGAAGGAGAGTAGTGGAGCTGACTGAGAAGTTAGTGATGAATCTGTAGAAGGTTTGAGGTTAAACACAGACAGGAGGCTAACGGCAGCTAGCTGAGGAGCTAACAGCTAACCTCCTGGTGATGGTGTTATTGTATAAAGAGAGGACACTGACGCTATACATAGTGACTAGTTGGGTCGTGAGTAGCTAACACGTCTCTACAGTCAAACATTGATGGTTTCATTCACCTCTATGTAAAGTTAGAGGACTACCTTCTCACTGTTGACATGCTAGCTATTCACCTAGCCTAGCCTAGCCTAGCCTAGAGAGTAAAGCTAGTTAACCCTTAAAATGCCAGAAATATGCAGTTTTACTATATTTTCAAGCAGTGTTAAACAACAAAACGTTACACATGTTAGTGCAGATATATCAAAACATATGTAGTCTCTTGAACCTCTTAAATTATTTCATGATCTGCTGTGAACTATAAATAGCACTATGTGACAGGTAATCACAGTATTAGGTTTAGGTCTTGATTGATTTGCTTTTCCTTTTGCATGATCTTATTAGACTTAGCAGTTTTTTGTGTAATATCAAACCATACAATTTAATGTTATGCATCCTATTTAATATTAAATGCAGATGATAATGCATCCTAAATGTACAGTGCCTAGGTTAGAGAGTAAAGCTAGATAACCCTTAAAATGCCAGAAATGTCAGAAATATGCAGTTTTACTATATTTCCATGCAGTGTTAAACAACAAAACTTTACACAGAGCAGAGGCTGACATAGTGCAGACATATCAATACACATCTAGTCTCTTGAACCTCTTAAATTATTGCATGATCTGCTGTGAAACCATACTGTACAATTCAATGTTATGCATGCTATTTGACATTAAATGCAGAAAATGATGCATCCTAAATGTACAGTGCATCCTAAATGTACAGTGCATCCTAAATGTACAGTGCCTAGGTTAGAGAGTAAAGCCAGCTAACCCTTAAAATGCCAGAAATGTCAGAAATATGCAGTTTTACTATATTTTCATGCAGTGTTAAACAACAAAACGTTACACATGTTAGAGCAGACATATCAAAGCAAAATCTAGTCTCTTGAACCTCTTAAATTATTGCATGATCTGCTGTGAACTATAAATAGCACTATGTGACAGGTATTTAAGTTTAAGTATTAAGTTTAGGTCTTGATTGATTTGCTTTTCCTTTTGCACGATCTTATTAGACTTAGCAGTTTTTTGTGTGCAATATCAAACCATACAGTGTAATGTTATGCATGCCATCTACCATTAAATGCAGATGATGATGCATCCTTAATGTACAGTGCCTAGGTTAGAGAGTAAAGCTAGCTAACCCTTAGAGGGTCAGAAACGCCCACATGTCAGAAATATGCAGTTTTACTATATTTTCATGCAGTGTTAAACAACATAGGGGAGACATATCAAAATACATCTAGTCTCTTGAACCTCTTAAATTACTGCAAGATCTGCTGTGTACTATAAATAGCTCCCTCACTATGTGACAGGTAATCACAGTTTAGGTCTTGATTGATTTGCTTTTCCTTTTTGCACAATCATATTAGACTTAGCAGTTTGTGTGTAATATCAAACCATACTGCACAATGTAATGTTATGCATGCAATCTACCATTACATGCAGATGATGATGCATCCTAAATGTACAGTGCATACATTAGGCAGATCTTTGGTGACCTCTGCAAAAAGGTACCTTCTACATTTCCTATAATATCAGAGAGGTTGCAGACAGATGGATTCATTACGTTCACATGCCCACAGGCATGTCTCTTAAAAATGCATAGAAGCCCATCCAAGGTTTATTAATCAGCCTGTAATGAGAGATTAAACACCGAGATTCATTAGCACAATGTGGACACAGTAAATCAGATACTTGAGGGAGATGCCCTCACTAGTAAAGTCGTTAAACTTAATAACAGTTTTACTATATTTTCATGGAGTGTTAATCAACAAAACGATGTAATGTTATGCATGCCATCTACCATTAAATGCAGATGATGATACATGCTAAATGTACATGTTGTTGTCTACAGGATGGTGGTTGATGGAGGCACCTGTGAGTGGGAGGGACGATGGAACCATATCAAAAAGTTTCTGGAAAGGTCAGGGCCCTTCACGCATCCGGACTTTGAACCCAGCACAGAGGTAACAATTAGCGGTAATATGCAAGTTTTTGTATTTGTAAGTATTTGTCATTTCATCTGCCCTGTGTCATCTTATATTGCTTTATGTCTTTATCACCTCTCACCACAGTCGTTGCAGTTTATGTTAGAAACCTGCAAAATCCTGGTCATTGGTGCTGGTGGTCTGGGATGTGAGCTGCTGAAAGACCTGGTAGGATTATTATATTTTAAAATGGTTGTAAGTTATAATTGTGCTTTAATGAAGGGCCAACACTTTATTGTTCGTTTTTCTTCATGTTGTGGCTCAGGCTTTATCAGGCTTTCGCCACATTCAAGTTGTCGACATGGACACCATTGATGTGTCAAACCTGAATCGACAGTTCCTCTTCAGGTCAGTATAATTATGTGAAAAATTCTATGTAAATTTCTGATTATCGTTGAATGTAATGTTTGAAGCAATCAGATATGTTCTTTTAACGTTGTGTGTGATGTTGACCAGGCCAAAAGATGTAGGTCGACCCAAGGCGGAAGTTGCAGCTGATTTCATCAACAGCCGCATACCTGGATGCTGTGTAATCCCGTATCCTTTTGATTGAACAGCTACTGCAAGATTTGAGATGCTTGATATAAATACAGTTGTTTAAAAAACCCAAATCCCAATCCACGTGAACATTCTGTCCAAACATGAATTTCTCCTTAATGCTGTGTGCAGACATTTTAAGAAAATTCAAGATTTAGATGAAACATTCTACAGACGTAAGTATCATTAAGACTCATAGAAGATATATGTTATATTTCTATGTTAAGACTACTCAGTACCAACTTTACTAATGTCAGGTTGGAAGGGCTCTAGCAATGCAGTCAGTTTATTTTGGTTTGATGCAGGGCTCACGGTTTGACACTTAAAATACTTTTTTCACTAAAATAAATTACTTGTGACCAAAAGTCACATTTCACTTGTTATTTTGGTGAACGCTGACTTTCCCTAACTAAATAGCCGCTTCACAGCACTCCACTCCATTCCACCTCTGTACCTCTCACATGAGATTTAAATGATACTGCGCTCCATCTTTCAGGGCTATGTTGCATTATATTTTTGCATCATGAGATTTTGTTACACCCCTACTGCTTTGACTGTAGATTTGCATTCATTCATCTTTCTGTTTTCATCTAGAATTCCATATAATTGTCTGTGGACTGGACTCTGTAGTTGCCAGGAGGTGGATGAATGGTATGCTGGTAAGTTACACCTTCACTGCAGTCTTTGGCACACTCTTTTTGTTCTCAGGTTTAGTTCTTTGGCCAACTGTTTTTTCTAAGTTGTCTTTGTGTAATGCTTGAATTTTAAAGTTGTAAAGATGTGCTAAAGAAAATGTTTTATGTAATTACAAGCTATCCCTCTGTCTTCCTGTGCAGCTGTCTTTGTTGGCATATGAGGATGGCGTCTTAGACACAGGTTCCATCATACCTCTAATCGATGGTGGGACCGAAGGCTTTAAAGGCAATGCCAGAGTCATCCTCCCCGGCATGAACGCCTGCATCGACTGTACCCTCGAGCTTTACCCTCCTCAGGTGAGATTTTTTTATTTTTATAAAATGATGTTTACAACCACGACTTGGTGGTCTTACAGAAACAGTTCCTGGTCAGTTTGTTGTTGCTAAAATACACCTGTCTTTGTAGATCAACTTCCCCATGTGCACAATAGCCTCCATGCCTCGTTTGCCTGAACATTGCATTGAGTATGTCCGGATGCTGCAGTGGCCCAAAGAGATGCCCTTTGGAGGTATGAATCACACTGTAGGAGCCATGAACCAATTCAGAAAGGAGTGACGTTTGTAGTAATGTTAATAAGATGTGTGATGGTTTTGGTATCGGTTAGTGTTTTTGATAATGTCATTTATTATTGTGTCATTTATTACTATGTGATCACGATATGTTGGGAGAGTTGCATTACACGGATATTGTCTGCATTAATAGTTAATATAATCAGCTGTTCACCTGAGTGTGCAAGAAAAGAGAGGTTTGGTGGGTTGCTGTATTTTTTGTTTGACCGCAACTTTCTTTTGATCACTGTTGATTATCCTGATTATAGTTTTGTGCACATTATAATAAGTTGATCCTTTTCATTAAGATCTTGTCCAACGTATTTTTGAATCTCAGTGAATCATTTTGGTTGCGCCCCGCTGTCAGACAAAACAATTCAGGCCCGACCTCAGCCTCTCAGTAGCTTAGTTTGTTTCCTGAAGTCGCTACACACACTGCAGTTATTGTTTCTGTTGAATTGTCTTTGTAATCTTTGGAATGATCATTAAGCATGACTTTCAACAAACCATGCCCCCTGACTTAAGTTCTTATCTGTGTGTGTGTGTGTATGTGGATTAGATGGTGTGGCCCTGGACGGGGATGACCCAGATCACATCCAGTGGGTGTACCAGAGATCCCTGGAGAGGGCAGCAGATTTCAACATAACAGGAGTCACATACAGACTAACCCAGGGTGAGCACACACAGCACATCTATCCGTCACCACCACAACCCTGCTACTTTTCTTGCAGCTCTGCCGGGAGACGAGCCAAAGTACATAAAACACAGCAAGCTTTTGCCGTCTGAATCATTTCGGAAGTTTGATACTTTTGTATGTGTCTTCAGAACTATTTGTTTTTGTGCAAGAAAAATGGTAAAACATTGCAACAAACATGTCTTGATTGTCCATTTTTAAAAGTATAAGTATATTCTCTATATCCTTTTAAATTTTGCAGGTGTCGTAAAGAGGATAATTCCAGCTGTAGCGTCTACAAATGCTGTCATAGCTGGTAAGTATCTTGACTAAAGAGTGATGGTGTGTTAGTAGAGAGCTGATGCCTTTATGAAAGATTGTATATCCTGCCATATAAGAGTTAATCATTTCCAAACAGTTCTGAGTAAATTTAACTTCCTGTAAACAGAGCTGTCTACCCGGACATAACTGTTTATTCTCCGATTCATTTTACCCAGCTGCTTGCGCAACCGAGGTTTTCAAAATAGCATCAAGGTGAGTTTGCACGTTCTGTTTGCACAAAGTGAAGCTCTGTATAAACCACACATGCCTTTCATCGCTCCTCATGATATTACCTTTTGCATCCACAGTGCCTATATACCTCTCAATAACTACATGGTCTTCAATGATGTTGACGGCCTGTACACCTACACTTTTGAAGCAGAGCGGAAGGTTCGTCCCAGACTTTCATCTGCCAGTTCATATTTGCTACAGTCAGAGATCAAGTTGCCTTTTTGAAAAACACATGTTTATGTTCACTTCTGATGCAGGAAAACTGTTCGGCCTGCAGCCAAGTACCTCTGGACTTGCACTTTTCTCCATCTTCCAAACTCCAGGAGATGTTGGACTACCTGACTGAGAGTGCCTCCCTGTAGGTTTAGCTGCCTTATTATGATTTATCACTAATTACTGCACTGTACCACCTTACTTAAAGGGATAGTTCGGGTGTTTTGAAGTGGGGTTGTACGAGGTACTTCTCCATAGTCAGTGTATTACCGACAGTAGATGGCGGTCAGCACTCCCACCCGTTTTGGAGAAACAGACCGGAGTACCGACACCGGAGAAAAGCAATACAGCACTGTGAAAGGGGACGGCAGAAAAACGTATTTAAGCCACCTAAAAGAAAGGCTCACCTAAAAAAAATCTGTATAAGTGTACGCTATATTTAGAATATTTTCACTACTTTATCTTGCTGTCAGACAACCCTTTCCTTCTCCATTCCGACGGGGAATTGAAAGTGAAACTCATCTATGCTTTCTCCAAAGCCAGCAGGCTCAGACGACAAAAACAGTATAGATACATTTCACTTTCAGTTCAGTTCGCTGTCAGAAAATATTCTAAATATAGTGTACCCATAAACGGATATCAATTTTTTTAGGTGAGCCTTTCTTTTAAGTGGCTAAAATATGTTTTTCTGCCGTCCACGTCCACATCACTGTATTGCTTTGCTCCGGTGTTGGTGCTCCTGTCTGTTTGTCGAGGCTGGGGGCACGCTGACCGCCATCTACTGTAAGTAATACACCTACTATGGATAAGTACCTCATACAACCCCACTTCAAAACACCTGAACTATCCCTTTAAGTTTTGTTTGTGGTTATATTTGCTTGTTGTTAGATTTTTGGTAGTGTATTACACATTGTCTTCAACAACCAAATCTAATGTATTTTTTCAGACAAATGAAATCACCTGCTATAACTGCAACAGTGGAAGGAAAGAACAAAACATTATATTTACAGGTAATTAGCCTCTGTTTTCACACTGTTTTGTGTTTTCAGTCTGAGATGTGTCCTGACGAAATTAGGCAATCATGCACATTTTGGTTTGAGCTGACGTTCAGTTGGTATTTTGTTTTACAGTCTGTCGCTTCGATTGAACAGAGGACGCGGCCAAATCTGTCCAAAACGCTGAAGGGTGAGGTGCTTTATTTACTGAATATGTTTCCTAAAAATGGCAATGCCTACATTCTGAATTTGTTAGGTAATTACACTGTGAATATGCTGACTCACTTTTGTTATAAACATGTTTTTCCAGAGCTGGGGCTGTCTGACAGACAAGAGCTGGCCGTCGCCGATGCCACCACACCCCAAACCATGTTGTTCAGACTTTGCTTTACCTCATAGGATGAATTCAAGCACTCCCACAAACAGTTGATGTCATTCTTGTTTCTTGGCCAGCTATGACTTGATGCGGAATATTTAAAATGGCCTAAAAACTAGGAACAGTTTACAGTGTATTCAGTCACAGTGTAAATGAGTGTAGCTAATTTCATTGTTTTAATGTACTTATTGACTAATGTTTTGCACTGAAAAGCCAAAATCATAGTTCATACCTTGTCATGTTTTGGTGATACATTGTCTGCAAATGTTGAGGATTTCTGCATTAATGTTTCATTATCTGCACTACAACCTAAAGCGTGCTACGTGCAAACAAAGAGACAAAAATTGGTTACTTTGGTAAATGTTATTCTGTACATGTTCTGGTTTTGAATATTTTGAATATTTATTTATTCCAACACAGTTTTTTTTAGTTGCAGTAACCACTGAAGTGGTAATCGACACTGATAACGATGTGTGAACTGGAATAAAAATGTTTTTCTTACAAAGTTTTCTGTTTTCTTGAGCTAATAATATCTACATATTGCAATTATGTAGAATTCATTAATCTTATAATTGTAAAAGGTAAATTTGTTTGTTGATTTTGGAGGATTTCACTCTGCAGACAGATGTTTATTGTTTTTATGATCCCTCTGTTGATTGTATTTTATTCTTTGCTGATTTATTTTAATTTTCTTTTTAATTTTTTAATTTTTTTAAGATTTTTTCTGTAAAGCACTTTGTTACCTTGTTTAGAAAAGTGCTATATAAATAGAGTTCATTATTATTATTATTATTATTATTATTATATAGAAGGTAACCCTTAAAGTGCGAAATCTGTGAAAACTCTCTCGAGACTCAATGCACGACGACCTATGCCTAACCTTTACAATCTCGCGAGAGTTTACCCAATGCGAGGGATCCCTTCTATACACACTGCCGTCTGTCAGACCCTGGATCATGACGTCATGATGCTACGTGGAAAGGAAGTAGCTAGCAGGCTAATGCTTTCTAAATTGTATTTTACCCACAGATGTTTCTTGTTTTTATGATCCCTCTGTTGATTGTATTTTATTCTTTGCTGATCTATTTTTATTTTATTTAATTTCTTTAATGTAAAGCACTTTGTAACCTTGTTTAGAAAAGTGCTATATAAATAAAGTTTATTATTATATAGAAGGTAACCCTTAAAGTGCGAAATCTGACCTGCGACAAACTCTCGCGAGACTCAATGTCCGACGACCTATGCCTAACCTTAACAATCTCGCGAGAGTTATTCCCAATGTGGGGGTTCCCTTCTATACACTGCCGGATCATGACGTCATGATGCTACGTGGAAAGGAAGTAGCTAGCAGTGCTAATGCTAATGGGGCTACAAGTTGAGAGCGACCAAAACAAACGATGACGGCCGAGCAGAGGAGCCGAAACAAGCTCGGATTAAGCATGGGGATGCTTTAGCTTTGATAACGGTAGTAGAGTTCATGATACGGTATTATAAATACCTGTATTTAAATGCCAACTGGCCAGTTATTGATCTGTAACTGTACCTGGGATCGATACTGTCCATGTACACTACAGCTATGCTAACTAGCTGAGGGGTAGCTAGCTGTCAACAAAGCTTTTCTGCACAGGGACAACAGTTGAAATTGCAAAACATTGTTTGCACCAGGTTGCTAAATGCAGTTAAAGTGACTGTGCTTTGAGTGTTTTGTGTGTTGACACCAAATTCCCTTTAAAAATCGGTGTAATCTCTGGGTTTGGTGATAGCTAGCTAGCCTGACAGTCAAAAATGAGTTGGTTCAACGCATCTCACCTGTCCAGCTTCGCTAAACAAGCTTTAACAACAGCTCAGAAGTCCATAGACCGAGTTCTGGATATCAAAGAAGAGGACCAATGGGGAGACACGGTTGTGCTGCCCTTTGATGGTAAGTAGTGTGACATAAGGAGGTATAAAGCTGTTGCCATATGCACATTTCTGATTGCTGATCTTGTATATTTTCATTTAATGTTAAAGAAATGTCTGTTAAGTCACTATCTATAGCCAAATGTGGTAACACAAAGGTGATTGAGCCTATGGCCCATTGATGCAATATTGTAATATTCATATATTAGCAGCATTATGAAATAGATAGATAGACAGATAGATAGATAGTAACTTTATTGATCCCAAGGGAAATTCAAGTTTCCAGCATCACAGTTCCATAGTGCAAAACATGTTAGTAAAAAGGCAGAAAAAAAGTTAGTAGTGCAAAGTACAAAAAAAATATACTAGATATAAAAATACAAGGAGATGAAGAAAACTGTTAAAACTGAATATAGTGCAGGGTAACAGCTGTGATACACGACTATTAAAAAAGTTAATATAGTGCAGAAGAGACTTAAAAATTAGTATAGTGCAGGGTAACTCCAGTACTGCCCTTTGATGGTAAGTAGTGTAACATATGGAGGTAAAAAGCTGTTGCCATATGCACATTTCTGATTGCTGATAGATAGATAGATAGATAGATAGATAGATAGTAACTTTATTGATCCCGAGGGAAATTCAAGTTTCCAGCATCCCAGTTCCATAGTGCAAAACATGTTAGTAAGAAGGCAGTAAAAAAGTTAGTAGTACAAAGTACAAAAAAATATACCAGATTTAAAAATACAAGGAGATGAAGAAAACTGTTAAAAATGAATATAGTGAAGGGTAACAGCTGTGATACACGACCATTAAAAAAAGTGAATATAGGGCAGAAGAGACTGTTAAAAATGAGTATAGTGCAGGGTAACTCCAGTAGCTTAGCCTATGAAAGTGCATTGTTTGCATTATTATCTGTCCTGCAGACCGTTCTCCTTTGATGGCTCGGGGGACAAAGGATTTCCTGAGTCTGTCTGTGGAGCACTTGCTACAACTTGTACATGTTTTTGTTGTCAGATGTCACAATACCTGGAAAGCTGTCATTGAGTGGAGGATGGGGAATGACGCAGTGGGAAGCACCCAATGAAGAAAGGTCCACCACTCCTCCTCCTTCCTCTGAGGCCATCACTACACCTGTCACCCGCACAGTTGTGGACGAATCCGAAAACTTTTTCAGTGCCTTTCTGCCACCTGGAGACGTACAACAAGGTTTCACCAACACCCAGGTCCAGGTCGTGTCTGTACCCCCTATTAAGTCTCAGAGGCGGCTTCAGGAGAAGGAAATGAAAAACAGAGAGGCACAAAATGAAGTGGAGACTCAAATGTCAGCACCTGCTGATGAGAGTCAGGAGACAGATGATGAGAGCGAGCCTGTTGAGCTTGAGTCCTCACCAGCAGAACCTTATGCAGTAACTATCCTCCTGCAGCCAGTTTCTCCTCCGTCTTCTCCTTCCAGCGATCTTCCTTGTGATCCTGACAGCAAAACGAGCAGTGCAAAAACAGATGTTGGCTCTACAGTCCCTGTTGACTCAGAAACAGAGCAGTCACAGACTCCGTCAGATCACCAGGTTGAGCAGGATGCCACAGATTCATCTGAACCTGCTGCTGTCACTTCTGAACCTAAGTGCTGTACACCTTCTGATCCTTCGCCCTCGCCGCCCTCTAAGGAAGCACTCATAGAGCATAAAGACTCAAAGGGGGAGGACCGTCAAAATGACACCCCGTCTCCTCCAGTCAGCGCTTTCTCCTCAGGAACCTCCACCACCAGTGACATTGAAGTGCTTGACCACGAGTCTGTGTTGAGTGAGAGCTCAGCCAGCTCCAGACAAGAAACAGGGGAGGGCAAGGCTGGCCTTCACCTAATGCAGGGCTCCTTCCAGCTTCTCACTGCCTCCACCTGTGGAGATTTCCCCCGTCTGGAGGACTATTCCAAGCTCACGGAGAGCTGTGGCTCATCCTCGGATGCATTTGAACGCATAGATTCATTCAGCGTGCAGTCGTTGGATAGCCGGAGTGTCAGCGAGGTTAACTCTGACGATGATATCCCTGGCAGTCGGACACTAGCGTCTGTCACTGCAGGCCCTCCTCCTTTAACATCAGCTGAATGCCAGAAGCAGGAAGATGGGGTAGTGGAGAAGGTAGGAGAGGGGGAAGAGGAAGAGGAGGAGGAAGAAGAGGGATTTACTGAAACAATGAGGGAGCAGTCGCTGGATGAGATGGAGGAGAGTGGACGGAGTGCGACACCTGTCAATATAGAGCAGCCAGAAGACTTGATAGAACAGGAACAGGAGTCTGAAGGGAATGTCACACTGTCTGATCTTGCCTCCAAAGCTGAAGAACAGATCACTCCACCAATCACTGAAGAGATGAAGAGTGTCTCAACAGTTCAGATTTTGGAGTTTCAAAAGGTAGAAATTATTGTTTTTATGTTGCTGGTAGTATGAACTGTAAAGATTTATTTTATGTACATATTGTACGTACAGTATGTTTACAAAGTCCGTATAACTGTGTGGATCATGTTGAATACACTAGAGTTTATTTATCAACTTCAAAAACACCATACCTCCAGTATGTACTGTATGTACACTTTGATAAACAAATATGAGGAATACGTATGTGTATATAATACCATGCAAAAGTCTTAGACTGCTCTAAAAAGTAATATATATGTATATAGAATATAAGTAAATCATTGAAAGATAGCTATAACTCTGCAGTAATCACAATGCAACATTTAATCAATAATAACAAATGCATTTAAACCAGCTCAATTTTCCCCATCTAATAGCTTTAATCCCAATTTGGTTTTGCTATGTGGTTGAAGACCATTGAACACTAGTGTATTTTAAAACATCTGCCAATATATTGTCAGAGTTTTTGTTAAAAAAACAGTTGATCAAATCTCAGTATTTCTCCCATAAGTCCCAGAATTTGTTATGCTGTATGAAGAAGGCAATCGTAAAACTCAACTCTCCTTATGAGTGAGTTTCATATTTTTAGGCTTTTCTGTGCAGCTGCTGTTAAACACAATTAAATGTTGTGGCCATGTTGTAGGTCATTGATGAGCTGTCAGGTCGCCTTGAGAAGAGAGAGTCTCAGCTGCTGGCAGTCAGCAAAGACAAGGCCGGGCTGGAGGAGCAGTGTGATAATCTAAAAGAGTGAGTCCGTGGTGCACACACACACACACACACACACACACACACACACACACACACACCTGGTGCACTGCAATTAATCTTGAAAAGAAAGCTGTTTTGACAAGAGGTTAATGTTCTCGCTGATATCCAGGTCAAGGCAACATGATACAGTACCACCGTATTATGTTTTTTTTCTATGAAACTAACAAATGCAATTCATTTGTTGAACTCGTAAATGAAGCTACTATCATGTTTTAAATAGTCTTTATTTAAATATGTATTATATGTATTTATGTAATTATTGTAACTACACTGTAGAGATACTGCTGACATTTTCAAGTGATGTTTTCATGAAGTCACGCTGATTGTTAAATGCTTAAAATAATCTACTTGTGTGCAGAGTTTTTAAAAGGCGTCTTGGCTTTGAGGCTGTGTTGCTTTTGACAATGAGCTCTTACACTAATGAGTCTGTTCATCCTCTAGTGAAGTGATAAGCCTGAAGGAGGAGAGCTCCACTGTTCAGTCCCTGAAGGATGAGTTCACCCAGCGCATAGCAGATGCAGAGAGGAAGGCTCAGCTGGCCTGTAAAGAGAGAGACATAGCCAAGAAGGTAATTCACACATTAGTGATCTAACGCTCTACTTTCTTTCTACTCCCATCAGCGGTAAGTTGAGATAGTTCTCCAAGAGCTACAAAGGCCCTGTTATTGTTATAACTAACCCATATTTATCGACTCAGATGTTAAAATCAAAAATCTAACATGTCCAAAGTGTCCGTGTCAAAGATGACATTTGTTTATGCTACAGGAAATAAAGGGCTTGCGAGAAGAGCTTTCGACAAGACTTCACTCCAGTGATACATTGGAGCTCATCAAAGAGAAGGAAGAGCAGATCAGAGGCCTGCTGGAAGAAGGTAAGACTAATTTATGTAGCACACTATAATTCTTCACTTCCACCAACCCCCACAATTCTACTCTAGACAGGGACTGTACAGTCAAGAAAATGTTCGGTCTTGCATAATACCACAGCTGCTTTTACTTAATCCAACTTAACAAAAAGTTGCTCAAGTAGCACATAAGGTGTTGAATGGAGAGTGGGCATGACACCCAAAGAAATATAAATGTTAGATAGGCAATTTACCACCAGGATATACAGTATACATGTCAAAATGTAAGCTGTCTTACAATAACTGGTGTCCCAGTATATCTCAGTCATCTATTAACTAAGTCTGCAGATTTGCAATCTGATTGAAATTGTATAAAAAGCTCTCAATGTTAGCCAGAAGTCTCTAACAAACATGTGTTATTTCTTACAGTGGGAGAGCACTAAACCATAAAAAATTGATGGAAAAGTTATTGTAAATGATTTATCAGTGAAGAAACCATGCATACATCACTCTTTAAGGAGTAGAGTGTCGATGATATGAAGAACAGCTTGTTACTGAAGTATTACTCAGGGTGTCGCCTCAGCATCTGTGTTTAACTTAACTTCAGTTGGCTGAGCAGGTGTTTATTTCTATCACTTTTAGGGGAAAAGTTGTCCAAGCAGCAGCTGCAGCACAGCAACATCATCAAGAAACTGCGTGTGAAGGAGAAGGAGAGCGACTCAAGACTCATCAAGCAACAGAGGAAAATCAAGGAGCAGGAGGAGGAGCTCAGGCAACTGCAGCAGGTCAGATTTTACTACGTGATTTAAAAATCTCAATTTATCAATGGAAAGAATGTTTACCCTGCCACTGTTAAATGACTGCTTTAAGCACGTTTGAGGTTTGGCGATCTGGGCAGTAGTTGTCATTTTCAGTTTCAGTTCCTATCAATTTTTAGTCCGAGGAACTTTCTCTAAAATTTAATTTGATTATGTTTTTTTTTACTTAGTTTGATCATTTTAGTGTTTGAATTAAATTTCATGTTTAATTTTAAATTGACTTTGTTTATGTACTTACTATGATACATTCTGTTTCATTTAGCCATTGTTAATATTGTTTTTAGGGTTCAACGGGATAATTTTTTCTTTACAGGCAAATTTTGTCTCTCCGCCAGTCAACTTAGTTTGATTGTTTCAGCTAGCAGCATTTGAAATCTCAAGTCTCCTCTCAAGAAGTTTACTTTGGTTAAATTAGAGGAAATGACCAGTCAGGGTTTGGTATTGTTAGGAGGCACAGTAAAATTGTTTTGAGGTAATTTTGTTGTTGCATTGTTTGACATGTTTTTGGCTTTTCATTAGAAAAAGCAGGAATTAATGTCACCAGATGGGACTTGATTTAAAACTAAATATAATCCTAAAACTGTTCTTCACACCGTCTAAAGTTGTCACAATAGACCAGCCTCTCTGAAATGGATAAGCCACTTGAATTGCTGCTAGTGCCGGTTTTCTTAAGGGCTGTGGTAGCCTTGCAGGTTTAACATGATGATAGATGGAGTAGGCTGGGCCATGTACTCATCATTTTTTGGTTTTTATTTTTTTATAGTGTATAAGGCCTTGAGTAAAAGGTGTGTCTAAAAAAAAAAAAGAACACGTCTCAATAACACTTCTTCACGATACTGTATTTATTGGCCAAATGATGAAACACCTTGTTCTCATTCAGTGTCCTTATTGTTCAGGGAAGCTTATAGGGAAGAATATAGGCCCTTTATATGCTGTGTATCTGTGCATTTGTTATTGGTTTACCACTATTCATTACTGCTACCTTTGACTTCCATCATAAACCCTAAAAATATAAAACATTATTGTTTTTTCCCCAAAGACTTGACATTTGTTCCTCGGTTACTTTTCATGATTATATGGTGTTAGTTATGATTATGTTAAATCAGTTATTCCCCAGACTGGGTCGCGACCCACGGGTGTGTAGCAGGAGATTTTATTAGGGTGGACAAATACATTTTCAGAATTTCTTCTATCGTCTGTTATTTAAGATTTATATCTGCAGTACACCGTTGAGCCACATGAGGGAGCCTGAATGTTCGTATTGTTCCAATAATTGTAGCCTTCTTATAACATTTAATCTAATATGAAAGGCTAGCGTTCGTTCTGTTTGTTTTACTGATGGAAGGGAAAAAAACGAGAGCCTGTTAACTCTGCCTAAAGGCAATTGTTTGGTCTGTTTTCAATAACATATGTATAAAATGAAGTTGTGATTTATCAAACATATATCTCTTCGAAATGGCTGGTTCATCTACCTATTCAAGATAAAATAACGGTGGTAATGGTCAGGAATGTTCATTTACACACAAATTCGTTCTTCCCATGATCTATAGATATAAGGCCTATTGTGAATTGGGTCGTGATGATTTGTTGTTTCTAAAAAGTGGGTCCCCCGGAAAAACAGTTTTGGAAACACTGGCTTAAATAATCTAGTTAATAATCATGGCTACAATTCTGTCCATGTTTTCTGTGTTTAGGTTCTAGATGGGAAGGAGGAGGTGGAGAAACAGCACAGGGAGAACATCAAGAAGCTGAACGCTGTGGTGGAGCGGCAGGAGAAGGAGCTGAGCAGGCTGCAGATGGACTCTGAGGAGCTGCAGGAGAAGAACAGGAGCGTCCAAGCTGCTCTGGACAACTCATACAAGTAAACACTGACACACCCTGCTATTGATACTGAATACTAACGACGAGAGCTCCTACTGTAAATCTGACCTCACAAGCCAGCTATTGTATTGTACTTTTACATTTCATTATATTATTTCATGGTTGACAAGAGCAGACTAAGTATATGGGAAGTGACACATTTATTTCGTGGTACTTGGAGTTTATTGGATTTGAAGTGATGCAATGAAATTGAGGTTAAAGTGTTGACTTCCACCTTAAATTTGAGGGTGTTTGCACCTACATTGGGTGAACAGTATGGGAATTGTAAGTTTTTTTTATACAGCATGCCCCAGTTTTAAGGGGACGGAAATTAACATATAACTAAATAATATATAAATACCCCAATATCGTTTCATTTCAGCAACAAATGTCCCACTATTCTTACAAATGGCACTGTAATAAGGTCAAGTTGTTGACGGTCTACTTCTACGTCTCTGTTGTCAGGGAGCTGGCAGAACTTCACAAGGCGCATGTGAGCAGAACTAGCGAGGCCGAAGAAGCAGCTATGAGCAGGGAAACGCAGGCCAAGGGGCAGCTGAGCCTGGCTATGGAGAAGGCCCAGGAGGAGGCCAGGATGCAACAGGAGGCTCTTGCCAATCAGGTAACACGGGCTCATGCTGTAGACAGACCTGTTTGCTATGCATGTAAGTAAAGCGTTGAAGGCTCATCAGACCTGCTAGTTTGCTGCTGCATGAGCACGCCAGCACACCTTGCAGACGTTAATGTAAAGTATGCGCTACAGTAGGCTTTGGTGCAGCCTTAATAAACTGCACCAATGCGTCTATTATATGTAACTAATTTTGTTTTCTGTGGTGCAGGAGGTACTGCTGCCCACATCCAAACAATAGTCTGTTATGATTACTCACTCACACAGGCACACATAGTTGACGGTACCCAGATTTTGTTCACCTGCACCTGCTTTCATTCACAAAATCACAATCCATGAGCTACCACCAGAGCTGGGCGATATAGTGAATGTTCACAGCATGTTATTGATAATTTTGTTGGAAGATGCTATGTAAACCAGATAGAAATTGTCAGTTAGCAATTTCAATATAGCATTCACTTTAATGTTTTTTATGCACACTTATTTGGTAATTTATTTAATTTTACACATAGATGAAAGTGAGCCGGACCAGTTTCTGATTCATTGTTTCACCCTTTCTGAATTTTCTATATTAGACATTAGTTTTAAACACTGCCAAGTTTAAAGGAACAGTGTGTAGGATTTAGAAAGGATCTATCAGCAGAAATGGAATATAATATTCATAAATATGTTTTCATTAGTGTATAATCACCTGAATCTAAGAATCGTTGTGTTTTCGTTAGCTTAGAATGAGCCCTTCATATCTACATAGGGAGCGGGTCCTTTTCATGGAGTCCGCCATGTGTCTACAGTAGCCCAGAACGGACAAACCAAACACTGACTCTAAAGAGAGCCTTTTGCACTTTTACATTACCCGAAGGCCACCGTAGTTCTCCGACACGCTTGGAAAGGGAGGAGTGAGCGGAGGGGTATTCAGTTGGGTGCGACCTCACTACTTGATGTCACTCAATCCTACACACTGGTCCTTTAACAAGATATGCTTTATTAACTCTTTTTAATGTTGTGTACAGGTGGCTGACCTGAGAGTGGCTCTGCAGAGGGCTGAGCAACAACAAGGAAGGAAAGAAGATTATTTGAGGGAGGAGATCAGCGAGCTGCAGCAGGTAACATAATATACTGGTTAGAAGGTTTCCTGCTGGTTCCCTTTGATAAGATGAAAAAATAACCACAATTTTGACTGCGACAGGATTTATTTAATGCATGTCATTTAAAAAAAAAAAATTGTCATCTTCCACAGAGGCTTCAGGAGGCCGAGACCAGGAACCAGGAACTCAGTCAGAGCGTTTCCTCGGCAACACGGCCCCTACTACGACAGATTGAGAACTTACAGGCCTCGTTGGGCGGACAGACGGCATCCTGGGAAAAACTGGAGAAGAACATATCTGACAGGCTTGGTAAGAGGCAGGAGTTTAACTGTATGTGTGAAACAAACACCAAAATACAATATTGCACAATGTGAGCAAAAATCTGTCTTTGGTCTCCCTTTTCTTTCCAATAGCGGATGCCCAGACACAGCTGGCTGTGGCCGTGGAGAAGGAGCGATCAGCAACAGAAGACCACCTGACCATCAAGTCCCAGCTGGCCTCTCTGGAGTCCCAGAATTCCCTGTTCCGCCAGGAGAAGGCCCGACTGCTAGCACAGGTGGATGCTGAGAAGAACAAGAGAGAGAAACTGGAGGACGAGAGCAGCAGGTAACAACTTACAACATAAAACTCAAGCCTACAAGGATGAATGATAAGGTACATCCAGCCATCCAGTCATTGTCACTAATTATATTCTCTACTTATACTCGTCTATTCTCAGTGTATTTCTTTATTCCTATGAAATGGGTGGGGTTGGATAGATGAGCTGATGCTTGGTTGAGTTAATTGGTTTAATTTGAACTATGGCTTGGCTTTCATATGGTTGAGGAGTTGCTACCAAATTATATCCTAATCACCAGACCATGAAATGTGTTGCAGGACAGAAGTAAGGAGCTAACCATCAATCAAAGTGCTCTACAGAAGCACCTGACTTCAAATGGCAGTGTTTTCGACTTGTCTGCAGTTGGTTTTATTTGTGTCATTGTTTCCAGAAACCTTGTTTTAAGACAACACAGTGAATTATACGCTGCATTTATTCATTACTTCCTGTTAGGGCTGCCCCCTCTTAGTCGATTAGCCGATTAATCGGTCATTTTGGTTTTAGTAGACTAAGATTTCTTTAGTCGATTAGTCATTTTTTATGCTTTTTTCATGCTGAATGACTTATTTCTGAGAAACTTATGAGCACATTTCTGGTAAACACAAGATTTAAAGTGGTGCTTTTGAGTGATTCTTTGCAGAGACACAGATCTGTTTTACAGATCTATCAATTAAATCAACTAATAGATTAGTCGACAACATCGTATGAGTGTTAGTCGACTGTGAATTTCCTTGGTCGAGGACAGCCCTACTTCCTGGTGCCTATTTTTTTCTAAATATATATCTTTTGCTGGATGTTTTACTATGCGTATGTGGGGAAATTACTGGCATAGGTTTTTCTGGGTAGGATAAAACTTGCGGAAGTGTTCAGTAAAGTGTATTCACCACCAACCTCTCCCCTTGTAATGCTAATGCTTCCTGCAGAGTGTTTTTGTTTAACCACTAACCCATTTGTGAGTCAGAGTGTGAAGCGGAGGCCCGGGGGGTTTTCCCTCCTGAGAGAAGCAGTCATGCATACACACACACACACACACACGGCCTTTTGTGCTGCAGGGTTGTGTTTTGTGAGAAGTGCAGCTGCTGTGGCGGGGCTAGTGGCGCAATGGATAACGCGTCTGACTACGGATCAGAAGATTCTAGGTTCGACTCCTGGCTAGCTCGGATTTTTAACAGTTCTAGCTCATACTGAAAGATGTAAATCATGTATGGTGTACTGTGCAGGCATTTTGTGACACAAAGGAAGAATATATATATCTTGATATGACATTGAAATGCCTCTACATCCTTGAACCTACACGTGAAAGTCTGAAAATTTGACTATTTCAGCTGATGTTGTATACAGCTTGTGGGTGCTTGAAGGGCTCTCCTCAACCAAAGAAATTCTTAGTCGACTAACACTCATACGAATTTGTCGACTAATCGATTAGTTGATTTAATCGACAGATCTATAAAACTGAGTTTCTCCACAAAGAATCACACAAAAGCACCACTTTAAATCTTGCGTTTACCAGAGATGTGCTCATAAGTTTCTTAGAAATAAGTCATTCAGCATGAAAAAAGCTTAAAAAAACGACGAATCGACTAAAGAAATCTTAGTCGATTAAGACCAAAACGACCGATTAGTCAACTAATCGACTAAGAGGGAGCAGGCCCAGTATTAAACATGTCAGATGGGTATTTCACTGGTTTTGTGTCTTTGATACTGTTGATGGTTTGTAGTGACTTACTGCTTGTTCTCTCAACGTAGGGAGCACGTTGATTTGGAAAATCTGCGAGGAGAACACATCCGCATGCTAGAGGAGGCCAAGAAAGAAAAGGTACCACAATGCTCCCTCCTACTGCTGTTGTTCTCCTCTATGAAACAATTTCCTCATCCTCATCATCTTTCTGTTTCTTCCTCCACCAGCTGCTGCTGACCAATCAATTAGAGATGGAGAAGATGAAGGTGGAGCAAGAGAAGAAGAAATGCTACTTGGCACATGAAGCGCTCAAGGAAAAGGTTTAGTAGATTATCATCTCATCAGAATTTCTCAGTTTAAACAGTTACGATGTTTTAAATCTCTTCTCTAATGGTTGTGAACTGTTTCCCTATCAGGAGCGGAAGGTCATGACCCACTCTGTAGGAGAGCCCCCGGCCTCCTCCACACCCTCCCTGTCCCGCTCTAGCTCCATCAGTGGGGCAGACAATGCTGGTTTACACTCTTCTATTCTATCACAGGTACACACTGGGATAAATGTTAAAATCTAGAAATGAAGATTAGTTTGTACACACTTGGATTTGTGTAGCTTGACCGACGCTGTACTGTGTGTTTCATTCTTCCACAGGACGACTGTTTAGACCACTCTCTGAGTAACATGACCATGTCTATGTCGATGAGCGGGACCAATCTGTACGAGGCCGCCAGGCTGTCTGGAGGCTCCAGCATCATAGAGAACCTCCAGTCTCACCTCAAACTCAGAGAAGGAGAAATAGCACAAAATCAGGTAGAAATTCAGAATAAAAAGCAAAAAAAAACAAAACTCCATGGCTCTGACTAGTGGTCAAAGGAGTGGCTGTAAAACGATGGATAAATACATTTAATTTCCTACATTGTTATTCGTATTAGGAGACTCGTTTTTTGTTGAAGAATAGCCGCAACAAAGCATCGCTTATTCAGTGATAAACTCTTTACATTTCCTATAAATACTTCACAATAAAAGCCCCGTTACTATGACGCTGCAAAATCAGGAAATGTTGGGTTTTCATCGTGACTCCTATACGGCTGAAATGAAACAGTAAAATCAAGCAGATATCTGAACGTACAAACGGGGACGCAGGAGAGAAACTAAACTTCAAACTACAGAGATTCAGTTAGAAGCTACAAAAGTACTGAGAGCTGAACACACAACGTCTTTCTCTCTCATATCCTACACAGACATGAGTTGAGTCTCGCAACACACGCTTGTATGAAGGGAGAACAGGTTGTCATCACAGGTTGGCCACGGCTGGTGCGACATCAGCAACCTGCTTGTAGCACACATAGTCGGGCACACTTTGGTCCATTTAGGGCGCAGCGCGGCACAACTCAGTGCTGTCACAGCCCGGCTCAGTGGAAGGACAAAGAGGAGAGAACAACACATGGCTTTTAACTAAAGATTTATTTAACAAAATATAAATGAAACGACGGCAATCTAAAGTATGTAAATCAGTAATATCGGCAGAGTTTTGCGTGTTTGAATAAGTGTACAGTGAAGTGTAGTGAACAAAAGGAGGGGTGAGAGAGAAACTGACTGAATCCAGCAGCTCATATAGCTGAGGAGCAGCAGGGACAGGTGCTAATCCTAATCAGTGATGCATTTCCTGCGTCCTTCCTAAAAGGGACAGGCAGCCCAAACAGGAGATCAAAAGGGCCGTCACAGTGCGCTAACACTTGTAATTTTTGACTCGGTGCGGCCAAAAGTGCCAATAGAAAAGCCCTAAATGTTTTCTTAAATTCAGAAACATATATTTGATGTGGAAAAACAAAAGATATGAACAGCAAAATGCACACTTTGATAGTAAAAAAAAGAGTCATTACCTGCACTAAAAGGCAGCTTTGTACCCTCTTTCTGTCCTCCTGCTGTTGCAGCTTGAGATCTCCAGTCTAGAGAGGAGTCGCTCTGTGATGGCAGAGGAGCTGGTCCGACTCACCAATCAAAACGATGAGATGGAGGAGATGGTGACGGAGATCCCCAAGTTGAAAGCTCAACTCAAGGTGAGGACTATATAAGCAGATACAGGATACTTTAATGCTGTATTTGTAGAGGTTCTTCTAACGTGTGTTTGTGGCTGTGAGTTGCAGGATCTGGCGCAGCGGCACAACACAATCCTGCAGATGTATGGAGAAAAGGCTGAAGAGGCAGACGAGCTCAAATTGGACCTTGAAGATGTGAAGAACATGTACAAAACCCAGATTGATGAACTGCTGAAGAACCAGAAATAAACCGTTTTTACGGAGCTGTGTCACTTCTGGGACACTCACAAACAAACCAATCGACCGTCTTAGCCACACATGAATTCACAGAAAAAGAATAGGGCAGATAATTTAAGTTGAATCACTGTGTCAAACGAAAACGCTTTCATCTTTATCTACTATTTTAATTAATTATCACATACTATATTTAAGTGGGGATGATGGGATTATGCATAACATACCATTCATTGTTACAGAATCAGTATGAAGGATAGCCACAGTTTGTGATTCCATTTGAAATATTTGGAACAAACTTTGCTTTAGTCATCATTTCTCATGAATAAACCTTTTACATAGTATTGTATAGACAGTTTATAACTAGGATATGGTCAAGGCTTTTTGCACTACACAAATTCATCCTTGTTTATTTCTTCATGCATAATCAGAATGTTTTAAGAAATATCTATAAAAATGTTGTACAGAGAAATGTATGTATTGTTTTTAACTCCTTGCAAATCACAAAATGTGGTGTAGACCTGAGAGTAGTAGTCTGTGATTGAACTCCCAAGAGAGAAAAAATGGATTTTAAATCTTATAAATATGTAAATGAATAAACATTTATTTGGGTGGTGAAAAGAAGTCAGTATTTTCATGGCATTCATATAAAATACTACATTATCTCGAGGGCTAACCCAAATGCTTTGAAACTTTGAAGCTTTGACCGTTGCCATGGTAATCAACCTCCAAATCAGTATTTGAATGCTTTGTTTTTTTGTTGTTTTCTTTTTGTTTTGTTTTTATATAAGCATGTAATGATAATGTAGAAATCTCAAAGTTGCCCATGAAATAAGGAATAATCCCCAAATTATTTATATTTAACATTCATTATTATCAGTTATTCTGAGATGTTTGTTGTGTGTAGAGGTGCGTGTGTGTCCGGTAGTACGACAGTGGCACTGAAACAGGGGAGATGGAGACAGACAGAAGAACATGTCAACCTGCTGCGTTGCTCCGAGAAGCTTTGAATACCTTTGAATATTTGAATATACTTTGAATAAGCCCAAAAAATGGTATTTGGCACAGCCCTAATTATCTCAATGCTGCACAAAAATCTTCAAATAGGCCTAAATCACCATGTTCTGAACAATTTTGTACTATATTTGTTTAACTTGTTTAAAAAGTAATATATTATTTAGAGCTGCAACAACTAATCGATTAGTTGGTCACCTATTAAATTAATCCGAAACTAGTTTGATAATCGATTAATCAGTATGGGAGTGGCCATCATATACTTCTATCATAATGTTCATCTCAAATTAATCTTCAGGTTTCCAGCTTCCAGATGATGTACACCACTTCTACGGGACATCTACTGTTGACCTGCTATCTCCCCCTAAAGACACCAGGTTTATTGTGGGTCTCAGAGGGTGAAAATAAAGTTTGGAAAAAGTAAGGTTCATGGCTTTTTTTCTATGCTGTTCCTCAAGGTCTTGGTGTCTTAATGTGGTATTTTGGAGGGATTATTGATATTTTTTTTAATATGATCTTCATTCTAGCTTTAAAACTGAGACATCTACTATTGACCTAAAGATATGTGAATGTAAATGGGTTCTATGGGTACCCACAAGTCTCCCCTATACAGACATGCCCACTTTAAGATAAGCACATGCAGTTTGGGGCAAGTCATAGTCAAGTCAACACACTGACACACTGACAGCTGTTGTTGCCTGCTGGGCTTAGGTTTGCCGTGTTATGATTTGAGCATATTTTGTATGCTAATTGCAGAACCTGTGAGGGTTTCTGGACAATATTTGTCAGTTTTGTGTTGTTCATTGATTTCCAATAATCCATATATACTGTACATACATTTGTATAAAGCAGCATATTTGCCCACTCCCATGTTGATAAGAGTATTAAATACTTGACAAATCTCCCTTTAAGGTACATTTTGAACAGATAAAAAATTTGATTAATCGCGATTAACTATTTTAATCGATTGACAGCCCTAGTAAAAAGTCATTATCATCACCTATCTTCAAGATGTACTAATAGACTCCTGCAGCAGAGTTGCCATACAGAATGTGTGCAGTTCAACTGTGTTGTTCTCTATCTCTCTCTTCTGCACATACATTTACAAGGTTCCTTATCACTGCCAGTTTACAGCGAATAAAAATATGACTCAATTAAAATCATGGCACACACCACAGCATCCTCATGCATGACTGTAGTCTATACTGCTGTTTTTGTACTTAAGAAACAGTAAGACCCTAACAGACACACGTTCACGCATGCAATTTACTTTAAAATATGTATTAACTAACATGTTTTGCACTATGGAACTGTGATGCTGGAGCTTGAATTTCCCTCAGGATCAATAAAGTTACTATCTATCTATCTCCCCCTAAAGACCCACTTTACCTCCCTAAAAAAGACAAAAAACTGGTCTATTGTGGCTCTCAGAGGGTGAAAACAGAGTGTGGAGAGCACCTCCAGCATTAAGGATCAAGACAACGTGTAGGTAAACAGCGTCACCCTGTGGACGTCATGACGTATTACACGCCGGCGTAAGGTTTCCGGTATTATGGCGACCACCGGTAACATCACCGCTTCAGTCTGGAGGACAGCAGGCTGTACATTCAGGTAAACCTCCTCTCTCTCACTCAAACTCATAATAACCTTTAATAAGACGGAATCTATATATTGTGATGATTCGTGCCTGTTTAAAGTAGTTTGCACCGTGGAAATGTTAAATATGTTGTTCTAACTGCCACATCGGTAGCCGTTTGAATTAACGGCTGAAGGGGGTAACGGCTTTGTCATGGAACTAACTGACGTTAACCGTGAAGACCGTTAAAACCTTTAAAACCGTTAGCCGCCACATTAAATATGTCAGACATTAGCCTCCAATAAAGTATTCACGTTATTATACAACCAGATAAAAGAAATAGAGTAAGTAATGCGTTATTATCTCCACATATCCTCAGTGTTAAGATGTATTTCACTGGTGGTTTGTAACGTTAACGTTATCTTAAAGCCGAGTTAGCTAATTGGTGCCAGTTAAAAGTTTGATAGTTGCATATTTTAGCTAATTAACTAGATAAAAGGGGTGTTTGCGACAAAAAGACGAGGATATAACGTAACCTTAGGGGGGACACGTTAGACTTGGGCTTGTAAAAAAAACAACTCTGCCTTACAGAAACAATTAAAGATAATTAACTACAGCTAATGCCACCAGAAGACGGTGTGAAGCTGTTTTCACATGATGACCGTTAGTTCGCTTCACTCCTCCTGAAGTAGCTGATCTCAGAGCCGTTGTATTTAATGCAGTAACACAGTAGTTACTTTCAGGCATACCGTTACATCCATAGAAAACAGTGTTTTTACTGTTATTTGTTGAAGTAGTGGTGGTGATAATTTAACTTTGAACAACCTATGTTAACAAACCCACTGTATACACAGGTTTATAATGTTATTACAAGCAGGGGCGGATCTAGAAAATGTCTGATGGGGTGGCCAGGCTGGAGCACAGACTCAGAGGAGGGTGACACATTTAAAGAATATAGAAAACGTAAACTAGTACAAATTACAGCCCTAGATTCAAGGTATTAATAAACTGTACATTGTTAACCTGTTCTAGCCGGACGAAATCGGTACCGGGTTCAGCTGAGCTGTGTGTTAAAACACTGACTTTTAAAGGTCCCATATCATGCTCATTTTCAGGTTCATACTTGTATTTTGTGTTTCTACTAGAACATGTTTAAATGCTGTAATGTTAAAAAAAAAACTTTATTTTCCTCATACTGTCTGCCTGAATATACCTGTATTTACCCTCTGTCTGAGACGCTCCGTTTTAGTGCATTTCAACGGAATTGCGTTGCTAGGCAACATGTTTACTTTACTGTCAGCTGATGTTATTTTCATACACTGCAACAGGAAATAAACTGGGACACATTTAGAATGTTTATGTTTAAAACCGTGTGATGGTCTAAATATTGTATATTTGTGACATCACAAATGGACAGAAATCCTAACGGCTGGTTTCAAATACACAATTTCTGAATACGGGCTGTGTGTATTTCTCCGTATGTTGAGCGTTTTGATAGGCTCTTGAGCCCAATGAGAAGCTGTAGCAGAGTGTTACTCGAGCCATTTGTTCTGTGTGTACCAGGTTTTGCTCTCTTCCGGTCAACCTGCATTGTTCGAGGAAATGTAGTTGTTTTAGCCCATCTGCCAGATACTGGGATATGTCTGGGAGGGAAAAAGTTATTCAGTTTCAAAACCACGAGTGATACATGGTTGTTAATTTATAACATACCATGCATTAAGTCATAATAGCAATGATGCTGAATTCCCTTCATTTGGCCCTGCCCCTGGTTATAAGTCATATACCGCAAAATCAGTCATTCTCAGCTCCTTCAGCTGTGCACAGATTTGGGAGCCATTGTTATGTGGTAACTGCAATAACGGCAATCCCACAAATATTCTTTGATTGATTTTGGGAGTGAAGAATGTCAGTGGTTTTGGGTTGTGTAAGCAAATGCATACTGGATGAAACTCACATTGTTAACCAGCCAGCCAGCAGTTTTCATTTGCCTCCCTCAGTCTCAGTTATGATTGCTCAGACAAGAGTCAGAAAAAAGGTCAGCAATACTTCCTGCAACGGGACCTTTCCCTGTGAGGCGCTCAGATCCGCCTGGAGCTAGGTTCCCACACACTTGCTTGTGCCCACATGCTTGTAAACTGTGGTGTTGGGCTTTTAACCAAGATTACAGAGTGCAAGTCTGAGTCTGTGTCTCTCCCCTCTTTTTGTCCTCCTCAGAGAGCTGTGAAGAGAGGCAGCTATCTCACATGTCTGTGTGATTCTGACTATGCTGCTCTTGGTAGCGCTGGGCATAGTTTTTTCTTTCACTGTGGTCACCGCTGAGAAGGCTGAGAACACCAACCACAAACCACCAGCACCGCTGCTCAACCACAGCTGGATCTCCCTGCCGCCAGAGCACGTACCCTACTTCCTCTACAACAACAAGAGGGTCGCTAAGCAATGCCGCCTGGACCCACTCTGCCCTTTTAAAGTAAGATATGCACTCTGTCATCTTTTCACTGTTCAAATATTTTCTCAGTGTGAAGTGGTAGCATGTTAGTTAGTTTTGCTGTACTGTGAGGAAAAGCTCCTACGAAGCCCTTTACTGTCGAGTGTCTTGAGATTTAGATCTTGACTAACAACATAAAAATTCCTGTTAAATTGTATTTCCTGTTAGTGTTGTGTAAGATAGCGGCATTATGAGTAGGCAGAATGGGCAGCACATTATTTAATGAAGATCGCACTCAGTTGCAGTTTTGAATTATGTTATTTCTGTATATAGATGTGTACGTAAATGGACACTGCTCTCCAGTAAGTAGACACAAAAGATTGTTCTGACCCTTTGCCTAGGGTGTCACACTGATGTTCCATACATCAGAAAAGATAGGAAAGATGGCTGTGATAACTTGTACCAATATTATTTAGAGCATCTGGATGACTCGGGGTTACTCTGGAGTAGAGGTCAACCGATAGTGGATTTTTAAAGGCCGATATAACAATGATAGTTTTGAGCAGGAAAAAGACAATATCTTATTTACTTTTGCAGCAGCACAGTCGGCTACTTTTGCATGCACCGTTTTTAATAAATCATTTTTCTGTCTCTCCGAATTTATCCTGAAGTGCTATTTGGGGGATTACATCATTGGAAAATGTTCTATTTATTTGTAACGGGAGATCCGCTGTTCTGTGGTTTACAATATGACTGGCCAGGATTACTTCTGTTGCGTGTCTCGTACATTGTTAAATGCCACTCTTGCAAACCATTAATGTTCATGCATATTCTGAGGTAAGGATGATCCTTAAGTGTGCGATTTCATTTCATGAATGGATGGTTATGTGGCTGGATTATTTGGAAGAGAGAACGCCAAATCGGTAAGCAAGTTAAAGTAAATGAAAAAGTGAATGATTTCTTTTCCTCCCTGTCTGCCTGTCTTGTATCATTGGACAAAGAGCTGATGGTATTGCATTATGTATTCGAGATATAACTTTTTTTTTCTCCCCCTCTACCTTGATTTTGTGTATGGAGCCTCCATGCAAAACAGTGATGTACGTCACTATGTGACTGGGGGAGGCTGGGCAGCCATCGGCCACTATCAGAGCCCAGTTCCGCCAATAACGATATTTTTTAAAACGTCCTATCACCACCGATTAATCGGTCTACATCTACTCTGGAGTTTACATTACAATTGCAATTACAATTGTAGTAAGAAAATGATTAGAGAAAAGCACATTTTAGATACTTACTATTGTGTAAAGTTATTTTATTTTTATGTATTTTGCAACTCCATCAGCTTTGTTAGCTCATGTCCTTTTAAAATGGTCAAATTTGATGGTAAACTTGTGTCACAACACTATACTAAACTTCTTGTCTTTCTCTGTCTTACTCCATCACTCTCTCTCTCTTTCTCTCACACACATATATTTACATTTGATATACTTGTTTTTACAACAGGATGCTCTGCAGGATCTGTCTGCCTGTTGGGGCTACGAGAAGAACTGTGATCCAGGGAAGCGCTTTAGCTATCCAGTCTGCACCAAAGCTGACTCTGGATGGTACAGTTCCTCACAACACTTCTAACACACTTTATGTTCCCACTTTGTCCTCCTCACAAGTATAATGCCGTTTACGTAATTTACTTCCCACACCTCTCCTAGCAGCCAGCTATGATGTATCAGTTGCTCAGTAATCTTAAGTATAACAAATAATAGTAATCTTTTATTCATAGGTATTGAATTTACTGAACCACAGCCTCGTTGCTTTTCCAAAGTAAAAGTGTACTCATTCATAGCATGCATCATTGATGAACCATTATGGTTTTCAGCTTTGATGATCTGCTTAAATCTCTGATCTGTCAGGGCCCGTTCTCTGGAGGCAGCCCAGGAGCTTTTCTGGAAGCAGGCTGATTTTGGCTACGTCAAGGAGCGCCTCTCTGAGCTCAAAACACTCTGCACGGCCAACAAGCCAGTAAGTCTGCTCATTTCCTTAGTTCCCACGGGCCTACTGAGTCAACAGGAAGAAACAACATGTAGAAACAGACACAGTGTTGAACAAAAGAGTCCACAGACAATAGGCCTGAACATAATTTGCTGTTCAAAAGCAGTAGTGTAGAGAGTATAGTATAGAGACCACTCTCACAACCTCTAAGGTCCAGAGTTAATATCACGTAAAAATTAAATATTTCTTCTCTTAATATTTTTCCAGGGGGACTCATCATTAAGATGTAGCAGCCACACTCGCTACTGTAAGGCAACTAACCTTTACCTGGACCTACGTAAGCCGCGCAGAAGTCTTGAGAGGTCAGTATATTTGAAAGCGACATATATGTGAAAAAATTAATTGCATTGACACAAACTCATCCATGTTTGTGTTGCAGGTACAATGAGGACTTCATTCAGAAGGGTGAGATTGGCGGATGTTGCAGACTGAACAAGCGAGCACTTGCTGCCGAGGGAGAGCACAAGAGCCCCTTGCAATCTTGGTGAGGCAGGACACACACACATTCACCCACTCATTTACTGAGCTTTAGCCAATGACGTTGGTATGAGCTCTTGGGAATTGGAAAAAAACATACATTTATGGTCACTAACAGAGGCTAAAAGCATGTTCCCTGACCAGGAATCGAACCCCGGGCCGCTGCGGTGAGAGCACCGAATCCTTACTATTAGAAACATTCTTAGGATACTTATTTGTTTATGTCCTGTTTATCAACTTTTATTTCGTAATTTTGCATTTATGTATTTATTTCCATATTTATTTCAACTTGTTTTAATTTATTCTTTTATTTATTTATTGATGCTTGAGTATTTTTTTGTCCTCCATATGTAGAATACAGGCCTCAATGCTGTTTTGACTTTAAGTTACTAATAAGGACAAAAACTCGTGTTCCCTGACCGGGAATCGAACCCGGGCCGCGGCGGTGAGAGCGCCGAATCCTAACCACTAGACCACCAGGGACATGCTTCTGCCTGTTTAGGGAACTTGATTTGTGGATCGAATAACATGTTTGACAACTGTCAGGATGGGACTTTTTGGATGTAGTAACACAGACCGTCAATAGGGGGTGCTCTGTGCACTGTATTGCCAGAATTTTGCTGAACAGGCCTCTGTAGTTATTAATATCCTGTACACAGCACGACTGAATTAATAATAAATCATCACCGGTGATCCAATCCTGCTTTGGACAGGGATTAGGACATCCTACCTCATTAACATACAGAGATAAAAATACATAAATAAATATATAAATAAATACTGTATAGTTGTACGATAATGTTGAAATTAACTTAAGATATTTATTTATTTATGTCCTATTTAACTCTCAATGTTTATTGATTTACTTATGAATTTATCTATTTGTTTCCATGTTTATTTCAACATTTATTTTTTTATTTCCATATTTATTTATTGATACTTGAGTCATTTTTCGTCCTCCTTATTTAGAATGCAGGCCCCCATGTACTTTTGACTTTTGGTTTGTTACTAAACGGGGCCAAAATCATGTTCCCTGACCGGGAATCGAACCCCGGACCGCGGCGGTGTGAGCGCGGAATCCTAACCATCATGGTCACTGGCGATACAGTCTTGCTTTAGACAGAGGTTTACATTCATTATTATCCTCCTATTTAGAATGCAGGCCTTTGTGTACTTAGGACTTTTAGTTAGTTACTGACAAGGTGCTAAAGGTATGTTCCCTGACCGGGAATCGAACCCGGGCCGCGGCGGTGAGAGCGCCGAATCCTAGCCACTAGACCACCAGGGACATGCCTCTGCCTTTTAGGGAACTTGATTTGACGATTGAGTATCACGTTTGACAACTGGCAGGATGGGACTGAATAAATCACTCATCACAGGCGATTCAACAAGTATCATTTGCTTCTGTAAGGCTTGCCTAATTGACCAATCCAGCTTTAGACAGAAGTTGGGACCTACTACCTCATTAACACACAGACATAGAAATACATAAATGAATATAGTTGTACGAATACGTAGAAATAAACTTAAGATATTTATTTATTTGTGTACCATTTAATTATCAAAGTTTATTTATCTATTTCTTTCCATATTTCTTTTGTTATTAATTTATTTCCATATTGATTTAGTGATACTTGAGTCATTTTTGTCCTCCGTATTTAGAATTCAGGCCCCCATGTATTTTTGACTTTCAGTTGCTAATAAGGGCCTAAATCATGTTCCCAGACCGGGAATCGAACCCGGGCTGTGGCAGTGAGAACGCTGAATCTTAACCACTAAGCATCTGCCTTATAGGGAACTTGCGTTGTGGATTGAATAGCACGTTTGACAACTGACAGGATGGGACTTTTTTGATGTAGAGGCAGCTAATGTCCTGCCTGGAGAATTAGCAGTTACAGTATGTGTCATGTTTTCTTTGAGTCAGACCAGCTATATACCAGCTCCATTATAGGGGAAACAGTGTAGTTAAAATTTAAAAAGTCTGTTAAATCTGTTACAGACACAAAGGCATGTGGAGTAATCCCAGTAGGAGTACTAGTTTCCCCCACCCCCTGCCTTAGAAACCTGTTGACTAAATTAATCACACAAACTAGCACCTATTGTCATTTCAAAAGAGACACCTAGAGAGGTGCTTTGAAATGTTAAACAGAACTAATGACTTCAGTCCTCTAGTCCTCCTCACCTCACTGATATAAATAAAATGTAACTCCTAGACCACAACATTTAATTTAGTTATTTAATAAGTTATTTATGATTTAATAAGTTAATCTAAGTTGTTTACCTTTACCTTGCATCTCAAGTCTGTTGTTGATATGATCATATTTCTCAAGGCAGTGAACAACACGCTGCTCCCTCTCAAAGCAGACCTAAATGGGGAGGCAGGGCCAGTGTGGAGGAATGTGGGGGGTGGGGGTTTCCTCTGTTAGGCATGCGGGCTAGTGGCGCAATGGATAACGCGTCTGACTACGGATCAGAAGATTCTAGGTTCGACTCCTGGCTAGCTCGTTCAGTGTTTTTCCTCATATGTGCACTGAGTTCTGCTGCAATAGACGAGAACAATATGACCCGATGCGACAGTATATGTAAAATGCTGCTCATGAAGACACAGTATGATCAGTGTCAGTGTGTTCCTTGATCTTTGAATGGGATTTAGAATGGCTGGTGCTGAAACAAGTCTGCCAAAATTGATGTTTTGTAGCATGGCTTTATATATGGAGGACAAAAAATGACTTCAGTATCAATAAATACAGTAATAAATAATTAAATACAGAAATAAATAAAAGGATAAATAAATGCTGAAATGGTTATGGAAATAACTGCATAAATAAATATCTTAAATTGATTTATTTATTTATTTCAAAAACGTTCTGCCTACTGAAGCTTTAAGGTAGTGAAAAACACGTTGCTCCATCTCAAAGCAGTCCTAAAAAGGGAGGCAATGACTGCAATAGACTAGAACAGCCATATTTCATCATTTTCCTCATCTTAAATGCATCATTCATCATTCACAACACAAAATTGCCATTTATCATTTAAGGGAAATGACCTCAAGGGTGGAAGTAACAAAAAATAATAGCAGAAAAGGGAAGTGATTGAAATTGTGAATTGAAAAATCAGTTGATCTGATAAACTTGATTGGCATTTTATTGAAAATAACATTTATCGTTTACGGCACGCAATATTTCTTACTTTCGCCCAAAATGTCAATCAAAAACCACATCCGCTGGGAGAGTGCGGTTCGCTGAGTCGCCTTGTTCTATTTTTTTTTTTGATTGGGTTGAAGTAACAAAACAATACTTTTTCAAATAAAATGCCAATCAAGTTTATCAAATCAATTGACAATCTATTTTTCCAATTTACATACATTTTCATCACTTCCCTTTTCTTCAATTATTTTTTGTTACTTCCAACCTTGAAGCCACTTTCCTTAAATGATAAATGGCAATTTTGTGTTGTGAATGATGAATATAAGATGACGAAAATGATGAAACATGGCTCAGTTTTCATCATATCACAACTGTTTTAGTCAAATCAGCCCCAAATTAATCAAATCACTTGATAAATTGTCACCTAATTTTTCATTTCACATCCATTTTTATGGCTACATTTTTCAATTGGCATGTATTTTCATCCCCTCCGTTTATTTCAATTAATTTTTGTTACTTACACCCCTCATAAGGTACCCATATATAGATTTTAATAGGCTGTGAGGAAAAAGCACGGAAGCCTATCTAGAGAAAAGAAAAGAAATCAGTCTCCCATTCATCGTCTATGGAGCAGCTCCAGACTTTATACCCTATGACATCACAAGTTTGAGACTTACTTCTCTGGTTTCTGGCTTTGAGAGAGAGAGAGAGAGAGTAACTCATGTTCACAAATATTGATTGCACTTTCCTAGGCCATTGAAATAACATATTGGAATTTTTAATTTAGGTGGTGTTCCCCTTTAAGGTAGTGAAAAACACGTTGCTCCCTCTCAAAGCAGCCAGGAATGTCAGGGGGGTAGGGCTTGTGCTCGATTCTCCTGTTTTGTTAAAAGCACATGGTGCCCTGGCGGGCTAGTGGCGCAATGGATAACGCGTCTGACTACGGATCAGAAGATTCTAGGTTCGACTCCTGGCTAGCTCGTGTGATGTTTTTCCTTGTGTGGAGAGAGTTGTGCTGCAATGACGGAAATAGACTAGAACAATGAGAGCAAATGTGACAGTAAAATGCTGCTCATAATGTGCCCCTAATATAGCAGTTCATAATCCCTTATTCTAACTATGAAACATGTTCTATTTGCTATTAATTAGTAATTGCACACAGTAGTCTTTCCTGGTGTTTAATTTAAAGTTATTGCATTTGTTAAAAATTATCCCTTTCTTGGGCACTTTAAGAGTAACTCTATAAACCGGGTTCAGACCGACATTAGCCCACAGCTGTTGTCTGTGTGACCACAGCCTTACACAGATTACTAACACAGATGACTAATCTTCTGAATTTGGCTCACCACTCATAACAATTCAAACAATCTGCTCTGTCAGACCTGTTTTATTATAGCATTGAAACTGGAAAGCCTCCACTGATGGTGTATGATGTAGGCTTGTGAAATGAATTTAACCATACCTGAAATTATAAACTAGAACAGAGTGATGGAATCTGACACCATATGCAAAGTCTTGCTCATAATGTGAACCTAATATAGCAATTCTTAATATGTTATTCTAATTATCAAACATGTTTTGTGATACCATTCATTATCAGTTTGATTCTCTTCAAGCAAAAGTCTGGCAATACAGTGCACAGAGTAGCGACAGTCTGTGTTACTACATCTAAAATAGTCCCATCCTGCTAGTTGTCACACATGCTATTGAATTGAGACAGCAAGTTCCCAAATAGCAGAAACATGTCCCTGGTGGTCTAGTGGTTAGGATTCGGCGCTCTCACCGCCGCGGCCCGGGTTCGATTCCCGGTCAGGGAATGTAACTTTATCCCTTTTCAATAACTAACTAAAAGTCAAAAGTATACGAGTGCCTGCATTCTAAATATCGAGGATGAAAAGTGACTTAAACATAAATAAATAAATACAGACATAAATGTACGAATAAATAAAAGTTGGTAATTTAACAGGACTTAAATAAATAAATAATAAAAGTTTATTTCTACATGTTTGTACAACTACACACAACTGCAATTTATTTTTATGTCTGTATGTCAGTGAGGTAGGATGTCCTACCTTCTGTCTAAAGTAAGACTGGATCGCCGGTGATGATGATGGTTAAGATGCAGCGTTCTCACCGCCATTCCCTGTGTTCGATTCCCGGTTTAGGAACATGATTTTGGCCCTTATTAGAAACTAAAACTCAAAAGTACATGCGGGCCTGAATTCTAAATACAGAGGACAAAAAATGACTCAAGTATCACTAAATCAATATGGAAATAAATTACAAAAAAAATCAATAATTAAATAAATATGGAAATAAATAGATAAATAAATACATAAATAAACTTTGATAATTAAACGGTAAACAAATAAATAAATATCTTAAGTTTATTTCTACGTATTCGTACAACTATATTAATTTATGTATTTCTATGTCTGTGTGTTAATGATGTAGGAGGTCCTAACTTCTGTCTAAAGCCAGATTGGTCAATTAGGCAAGCCAGACAGAAGCAAACGATACTAGTTGAATTTCCCCTGTACATGATGAAGATACACTATTGTCTGTGATGAGTGATGTATTCAGTCCCATCCTGCCAGTTGTCAAGCGTGCTACTCAATCGTCAAACCAAGTTCCCTGAATGATAGGGGCATGTCCCTGATGGTCTAGTGGTTAGGATTCGGCGCTCTCACCGCCGCGGCCCGGGTTCGATTCCCGGTCAGGGAACTAGACTTTAGCCCTTGTTAGCAACTGATAGTCTAAAGTATTTGCGGGGCCTGCACTAAAAGGCCCAATTCCAAACCACCCTCTACCTACGCACTTCCTCTCCGTTCGCATGGAGTGCCATATTAAGTGCCATTCCAAACCAATTCACAGGGAGTGGAAGTGGGTTATAAGAGCCTGCAACGATGCCGACTTAACCAGCCGCCCTTACTGACGAAGTGCAACGCTGTTTTGTGTACGTCATGGAACACGATCCAATGTAAGTTCCGTGCGACTACCGGTACAAACATTTACTTGTAATTTGCTCAAACTGATAGACATTTAATTTATTCTACTTTATTGTCATACAGACGTCAACAACATATATTAAATAGATTGTATTTAGGATCAAATATACCCTTGTCCAGTCTAGAAATTGGTAGACATGTTCATTAGATTGTAAATTGTTATATATTGTATGTACACAACATATATATATTTATTATTTTTACCTCTATCAGGAGCTATAACCCCATAATTTATTATATCTTCAACTGTGCAATACTGACTTAACAGTGCAATAATTTGGTGCATTAATTCAGCTGTACAATAATCTGGTTTATTCCAGCATTAAAACTGCATTTATTTATACAGTACATGCTAACTTCCTGGTTGGCCTACAAAAATACATCATCCCTGAAGCACTCTATTGAGTCTATTTATTCAGTTGTGTAGTGTACAGGACATTAATATCTACAGAGGCCTGTTCAGCAATACAATTCACAGAGCACCGGCTAGTCCCATCCTGCCAGTTGTCAGACATTGTATACATTCCACAGGGTTGAGAGCATGTCCCTGGTGGTCTAGTGGTTAGGATTCGGCGCTCTCACCGCCGCGGCCCGGGTTCGATTCCCGGTCAGGGAACGAAACTTTAGCCCTTGTCAGTAACTAACTAAAACTCAAAAGTGCATGGGGGCCTGCATTCTATATATGAAGAACGACTCAAGTATCAGGAAATGTATAAATGAATAGAATTAGTTGAAATTGGACCTCTTGCTGGCACTTTTAGTGTTACTGTTTCACACAGATGTCAACTGAATTAATCTTCAAAAATTCAAATAATTGTATCAACCAGACCTGCCTGAAGCATTGGAAGTGTGAAATCAGTAGACTAATTTCTTTTGATTTATGTGTCTGGTTTTGTCAGGAAGTGAAGTTCCTGTATAGTGAATACTCCCGTCAGGACACAATTTAGTTTGATGAATTGAAACATATCACTCCCACCTTAATCCATATTTAAAAAGAAATGATGGAGTTTGGACCAGCATTCCTTATCAATGCATTACATGAAGTGTAAGGTAAGGCGAGCCTGTTTTCGGTGGGCGGCTCACTGAATAACGTGTCTGACTACAGATCAGAAGTTTCATCTTTCCTTGTTTGTTGTCAGAGGGGTGCTGCGGTGACTTTAATAGACTAGAACACAGTGATCTCTGAGTGAACAGAGTGCTCTTCTTGCTCATAATGTGCACCCAATATAGCAATTCATAATATCATATTCTCATTATCAAACATGTTCCGTGTTGCCATTCATTTTTAATTTGATTCTGTTTGATTCTATTGTAACTTTTCAGTCTGTGGCATTTGTTAAAATGTGATCCTTCACAGGCACTTTAAGAGTTACTCTGTTACACAGATATCAACGGGACTTTGCCCTAAAGACTTTGACATACCATTGAAACAGGAAAAACACCCTTAACAGGTTAATGTCATTTGCATTGAGGGGCCTGGTGTTGTTTATCCAGTGAGGTTCCTGTATAGTGAATGTCAGTCCCACCTTTAGCCATACTGAACAATGCATAACAATCGAGTGTTAAGATTTTCTGAAGGTTTGAAATGACCTACCTGTGATGAACTGTTGTGTGAAAGCAAAGCACCATTTGTCTCACCCAAAATACCATCACATTATCAATCAATGTCAAGCCTAATGAACTAGCCCTCTCCAAATGATGAATTCAGTAAAGGAGACGCTTTGGCAGTGGGTTGACTTTGAATCAGAAGATTCCAGGTTTGACTCCCGGTTAGATTGTGCTGCGTTGCATTTCTCTCATTTGTGGACAGAGGGATGCTGCAGTGACGACTAGAACAGTCCTCTCAATCAGACCTGGGGAAGTTGTCGATCAATAGTACATCACTTTTTTTATTCTCAGACAATACTACCCACCCCTATTTGGTTTCTTTATATGAAAGGATCAGTCGTCACACCCAAAATGCACCTGATTCAACCGTTATTAGGCCATTAAATAGCCGTTATCGGTCGCTATAAGCACCATAGATGTAGATCATTAGGGGACTACTACACCTACTACGTTGTAAAAGTGAAAGTGAAACTTAAAAGCAACACGTTCTAACACGTTGTGAAACTGAATGAAACGTTACGTTTTGAACACAAAGAAAAAGGCTTCTTTAGGTTTAGGCATCAAAACCACTTAATTAAGTTTAGGGAAAAACATTGTGTTTTGGCTTAAAGTAACACGTTTCAAAAGGGAAACTTTAAAACTTGTGAACACAAAGTCATCTACATGTTGTTGGATGCAAACCCTGTTCTCCTGGGTGAAAACCAGTTTCTTGATGCTTCCACTGGCAGCAACCAAAGTCAGACCAATCCTACACATAGGAGCTTTAAAAGAAGTCAAAGTCACAGCTCTGGTTGTAATGTTTATTTCCATGGTGTGCCACCTATACATGTGTTAATGCAGATTTACAATACTAAACTGATGTGCTGTGTTGCTCTGTTTTGTAGGTATGCTGAGCTGCAGACATACACAGAGCTGGACTTTCATCCCATAGAGGATGGACACTGTGACGTCGTCATTGAAAAGCCCACTGTTTTCATGAAACTGGATGCTGGTAGGTAACGAAGATTTAAAGCCCTGCAGACCAAACAAGTAGCTAAAACCTTTACTCTTATTATACCGTAATGAGAAAACAATAGACATGCTCTTATGTACATTATGTAATAGCAAGGATTCCACCAAAACTCACACTTTCTAAAAAACCTTGTTGGAATGATACAGTAATGTATTGAATATTGTTCTTTTAGTTACCAGTAGTAAAACAGACAGATGTTCCCAAAAATAACACTTATGTGTTTTTCTAACAGGGGTGAACATGTATCACCATTTCTGTGACTTTGTCAACCTCTACATCTCCCAGCACATTAACAACTCCTTCAGCTCAGATATCAACATCATCATGTGGGACACGGTGGGTACCTGATGTTTCCCACTACAGGAGGGGAGGGGGTAATCTAGAAATTTCTTAATTTGTTGTTTCTATTTAAGGTTAACCAGCACATACTGTACACTTAAAACATAGATGTTCAAATTCAAGCCAACATGCCTGTTATCATCACTGAAAATGACAACAATTCATAAATGTCTTTGGCTGTGACAAAAGAAGATAGATGTTTAAGATGCTTTATTTAGCTGTCAAAATAAAACACAGGGCAGGATTTTCCATGCGTGCTGCCTCCAGTGAATTGGTAACTTCCTCCTCTAGCTACATAAGAAATAACTGAAGAGTCACACATCCTGTTCAAAGATACAACTTTTGATTAAGATTATTATTATGTCAGATGTAGCGGTATATTTTAGCTTTTTCTCTCTGACGTCACTCTCCCAAATAACATGAAAACACAGTCATACAAATATTGAAAGAGGTTGTGTCCAAGACAAATGAAAAAAAGTGTCTGAAAATTGATTCACACTTGCCAACTCTCCCGATTTTATCGGGAGACTCCCATTTTTCATTGCCCTCTCCCAGTTTCCTAGCGGGGTCACAATTCTCCTGTATTTCTTCTGATGTATGACCAATTTTCACACCTTTTTTTCCTTTTCTTTATCACAACCTGTTTCTGGCACTGTACAGTGTGTATAACCTGTTTACAGCTACACAGTACGCTCGCCGCACATTGCAGCACGCAGCATCCAGTTGGGCTTTGCTCGACGTAGCTAAAAGCCATCGTGGCGCGGCACAAGCAACTGGAAATAATGAGTTTCAGAGCGCAGTGGTGCCGTTTTCACATTGTGTCTGAAAGCGCCTTAACTGAGTAAGAGACGGAGAGAGTAATAAGCGAAAGAAATACTAAAGCAGGGCAAAAAATGAATGAATGAATGAAAACATGAATATTAGTGTATGTCAGAGAGTCACGCAAGTTCACTCAAGAGGGGTGAATTATTCAGTTTTCTTTCCTGAGAATTAAAAGTTGCCTATTTAGCAGAAAAATACTGTTGCAGTGTACTTATTATTTTGTTATTTTCATTCTTTAAAAGTCACCAGAATGCAGGAAACAAAGTCTCTGAAACTCAAAACACCCGCTTTGGTTTCAAAATCCTTCCTTTTTTTTCTAAGTCTCAAGGTTGGCAAGTACGATTGGATTTTAGTACTACAACCCAACGAGAAAGCCAAACAGTAGTTCGTCTGCAACGTACTAGAGTCACAGTTTTTGTTTAAGGAGTCAGTGGCATATGTGCCCGATGAAGGCATCAAGGGGAAACAGCAGTTGAAAAACAGAATGCTTTACAGACAGCGTCATCCGGCCCATTGTTCCCCCAACTGTGCACAGAGGGAAAGAGGAAAAGGGAAAGAGAGAAACCCGACGGGGAGAAGGAAAGCAGTGACCTTTCAGCACAAACTGCACACTGCAATCCAAACAGCGACAGGCTGTCAGATAATAGTGTGATAACAGATTTTGTATAAAACCACAGCTTCAGAAAAAAAGCAACCAGCAGAGTTTGAAAACAGACGACTGAGTTTGGCACTGCCGAAGGCTGCCGTTGATTCTAATTTTATTGGTTTGTTTTTCATTTCAGATGTAACATTAATTTGATTAACATTTGTTCCCTTCTTTTTTATGTCTTTTCTCAGAGTTTTTATGGTTATGGAGATCTGTTCGGTGAAACATGGAGAGCCTTCTCAGACTATGACATCATCCACTTGAAGACCTATGACTCAAAAAGAGTAGGTGTAAGGTTACCTCAGTGTAGTCATTGCATGCTCCTTCTATGAAAAGTTGTTGAAGTCAAGTATGGTTATTTGTGCATGTCCCTGGTGGTCTAGTGGTTAGGATTCGGCGCTCTCACCGCCGCGGCCCGGGTTCGATTCCCGGTCAGGGAACGTAGATTTTGGGGGCAGCAGTAGCTTAGTCCGTAGGGACTTGTCTTGAGAACCGGGGCGTCGCTGGTTCAGCTGGAGAGGTACCAGTTCACCTCCTGGGCACTGCCAGGGTGCCCATAAGCAAGGCACCAAACCCCCAAACTGCTCCCCGGGTGGTATATAGTTGCTGCCCTCTTCTCCTAATACTAGTTAAAGTATTTGCAGAGAGTAAATTTCACTGTGTGCTGTGTACAAAAAACAAATGTGTGTCAATAAAAGCTGATTTACATTTACATTAGAAATACCACCCAAATTGTTTGGTATACTTAGGGCGCTTTCACAAGCCAACATTTAGTCTGTTTTAATTGAACTCTTGTGCGGTTCGTTTGGACAGTTGTGAACGCAGTAATCGTACTCTGGTGTGGACCAAAGCAACCGGTCTGAGAATGCTCTCAAGAGGTGGTCTCAGACCGCTTCCAAGCAACCCAAAACGCAGGTTGTCTTCGCGGGCGTTTGTTGAGATGGACACAGATAAACGACAGGTTAACATGAGTGGGAGAAGACTGACCTGGACCTCTGCAGAAGTCCGATGTTTGCTTGACATCTGGGCAGAAGAAAACATACAGGATATGATAAAGTCCACAAAAATAGTGACTTTATAAAGTAAAAGTCTGCGATTCCCTGCATAGAAGTTGCAGCTCTCAAGATGAGAAAGATAAATTCACTCCTTCGTACATGCCCCTCAGAAAATGTTTTTTTTTTATTTGGTTCGCTTTAATTTGTGCACTGTGAAACCGAACCAAACTAAATAGAAAACGAACCAAAAGAATCAATTTCACTCTGATTCAGACTAGCCAAACGGACTATGGCTTGTGAAAACGCCTTTAGTCTATGAAAGCTAATTAAATCCTTTTAGAGTTTTGTTACAGACTCCCTGGACTGGGTTGAATGTTTACATCCTCTGGCAGCGTTGTGTTTGGTGTATCCACAAGCAGCAACACGGGTCTTGATGAAATATATCTCTAAGAAACTCTGAAATTAGTATGAAGAACCATGACTGAACTGATTAGAAATGTGCACCTCCTATAGACACTCTAATTCCCATCTAAACACTGGAGTGATCTCTGAGAAGAGCAGTTTGATATGTTGCTTATTCGTTCATATACAGTACACTCAGATCAACCAATGTTTTTGCATTTGAAGATGTCAAATAAGTATGCATGCATGTACAACACCGTGACATATACATAAACAGATTTCTGTGCCATGTTGTATGTTGTACTTCATTGATCTATTCACACTTGTCCACAGGTGTGTTTCAAAGATGCCTTCTTCTCCCTCCTCCCGAGAATGAGATACGGCCTCTTTTACAACACGCCTCTCGTAAGTTACCCCTCATGTATATGTGTGTGTATGATCTACTTTACATATGTATTTGCTTTGAACAAATTGCAATCTCTCATACGTAAAATGCAACCTTGTTTGTGTCTTCATTTATGTGTTTTTATCTCACGTTTTGTGATATATTCTTTTAATCATTTATTGGTCTTTCCTTCCCACATGCACAATGTTATCCGGTCTAGTCATAAACATGCAGTTCAGGCTCAAATATTTATGTGATGTATTCAAAAGCTCAGCCAGTGCTTACGTTATTTAAATGATAATTCCAAGGAGATTACTATAAAGATGATACCATGTAAATTTGTGTTGTCCTGTGGTTCCAGCCTTGAGATGTGAAATATTGATAGGTCAGCCTCAAGCTGATGCTTTTGATTGCCCCTGCAGCACATGTAATGTTTATATTCATGTGCTCACATTTACAGCTGCAGTGCAGCAGTGTATGTGTGAGATTCTTACATTTTAGAAATGCATAGGCTCATATGATATTCATTCCAGGGAGATTAGAAATATGTGTACAATTGTCAAATTCCTGGCGTGATACATATATTTCATCTCAACCCAACGCAATGCTCCAGTGTGGCCAGATTCAAATCACAGAATCGATTTTCTAAAAATACAATCTTTTTGCATGACTATATACAATCAAAATAATAATTTTAATACACTAGTATCAATTGAATGGATGTTAAAAGGAATTGCATAATATGCGAGAGAAATTGACACGTTCTGTGGTGTGTTGATGGCAGATCTCCGACTGCTACAGTGACGGGATGTTTAGGGCGTTCTCCCAGCACGTCCTCCATCGACTGAACATCCCGCAAGACGGGCCGAAGGTATGAAGAACATCTTTTAGGAAACACTCATCAACATGTGTTACTTTTATATTGTAATCTTGTTTATATACAGTACATAGGACGGACACAGTTTCATGAACACCTTTAAAATCCAATAAACGTCAATAGAGTAGTAGTAACAAATGCTATCTTAGCGAAACTTGCATTATAAGTTTTCTGCAGGTAATGACGGATCTCACTGGTAATCTTTCGGGCCTTATTTTTGGTGCTGTTAAGCATCTCAGTCAGTGTTGGTGACAGCATTGCCTCTTTGACAAAGCAGTTTTCCTGTTGCTGTTTGTTTTCATGACATTCTTATATCAATCAAGATCGTCGTACACAGACTGTTGGTGAAACAAGCCAGAAAGCATCATTATTGCAGTCAAGCAGTTTTCACATAATGGAGTACATAAAGGGGGCTTTCCCTGACCGGGAATCGAACCCGGGCCGCGGCGGTGAGAGCGCCGAATCCTAGCCACTAGACCATCAGGGAGCTTATTTGTTGATTGGTCCCATTTAGAGACAAATAGACCATAAAGCAGGGTATGCTTTAGGGCGTGGCTACCTTGTGCTTGACAGGTCACTACCATGGAGTTGTCCGTGTTTTCGTCTTACAACTTTAACTCTTTCACAGTGTGTTTTCAGTTCATGAAAGAAACATTTTGGTCTCCTAAAAATGTCTTATTCGGTATCCGGTTGTATTTAGCTCTACCCTCTCGTGTTGCTTCTGGCTGCAAATAACCACAATGGCTACAGCCTAAAACCAAGATGGCGACAGACAAAACGCTTAACTCGAGGCTTGGGTGACATCACGGTGATACACCCTCACGTGTTATACTGTATATACAGTTTACATGCTGTTATTAGTGTATGTTTTTATGACATTATCAAATCAATCAAGATTGTATTGTTATTATTACTGCAGTCAAGCAGTTTTCACATAATGGGGTACATAAAGGGAGCTTTCCCTGACCGGGAATCGAACCCGGGCCGCGGCGGTGAGAGCGCCGAATCCTAGCCACTAGACCATCAGGGAGCTTGTTTGATGATAGTAAACAGTAGTACTCCAACACATTCAGTCCCACCTGCTTGTGCAGGAATGCCTGTTTGGATAACGTATGAAGGGGTCACCTATATATCTATGAAATGGAAACAGTAGTGGGAACACAAGCACACATCTCTGCTAATCATCACCCTTTATCCTGGTTCAGTTTATTCTTTCTTTATCAGTTCAGCCATCACAACAATACTAACCAACAGCAAGCGTAACAGCAGTGTAAGAATAAGAGAAGAAAGAGAAAACACAATTCATTCAATCTGATCTGAATGTGAAAATGTTTTAAATTGACTATCACAGACTAGAAACCTCTCCAAGGTGTCCCCGTGCCCTCTGCCCAGCACCAATCTGAACGGGAGTAAAGCATGAATTAATTATTGAAGCCCAAAGGATAACTATGTTAGCCAGTCTCTTTGTTGAGAGCAAGATATCTCACCAGTTACTGGCCATATGTGGTAACCAGAAAATGATCTGTGATGATTTTGGTGATCTCTTAACTGGAGCTGCAACGAATAATTGATTTGTTGTCAACTATTTTATTAATCGCCAACTATTTTGAGAATCGATTAATCGGTTTGAGTAATTTTTTAAGAAAAAAGTCAAAATTCTCTGAAAGTAATTAACAGATTAATCGACAATGAAAATAATCGTTAATTGCAGTCCCAATTCCAACCCAGGCTACAGTGGTGAACTGCCATATAATGCGAAGCAATAGACCAGAAGTTTGTACATGTGTTGATTTAGTGTCCTTTAAAATAATTACCCAAACCTACATGATTGATAGGAGCCACTGGCACACAACAATAACAGGACTCTGAGTTATTCACTGCGATAGCTTGCCTATCTAAAGTCTCTTCAAGTTGACTGTCATCGCTTCCTCCAGTTATGAGTGGAAACCACTGGCTGCCTGGAAGGGAAGAAATCACAGGACTGGAAAATTGTCTGCAGTGTGAGCACTTTCTGGTCAATTAGCTTTAACATGTAAAACCATTAGTGGGGTTCTTCACATTATGTTCGTCATTGAATGGACTTACTGCATCTCCATAATTTTTATGTTGCTTCACAGAGAAGGCACGTTGTTATAGTAACTCAGTTCATTAATGCTCTAGTGTTTAGGATTTGATGCTCTCATCGCCAAAGGCCTGCGTGCCGGCATGGATAGATACTTGCTCTTGCTAGATGGATGTAGCTCAGTGGCTTGAGTGGGGTGTCCTGTAACCATAAAGTTGGCTGTTTGATACCCAGCAACTGCTGTCTGCGTGACTGAAATGCTAACACTGGTCTTACACGTCTCCTTTACCAGGACAGAAGGACAGTCGGTCTCCTAACACCCTGTCCAATTCGTTGTAAAAAGGGCAGCTTGCCCTTAAAGTCTTTTGCTTTCCTGAAAGCATTCTTCATGTGTTTTATTTTTGTTGGCATTGCTGCCAACTTCGACTATAACCATTCCCCTCCATCTTCACGGAAGAGAATCATCGAGTTTCCTTTGTACGGACTCTTTGGCCCAAATGGAAATGAGGCAGCGTGTTTCTTCTGTAGTCCAGCCACAGAAATCCATTTTGCGTTCTTTTGTTGTTCTTTTGTTGTTGCTGTTCTTCACTCTTTCTCTTCCTCTTCTCTTCTGTTGTTTTTTTGCCTGTTGTCGTTTAAAAAGACGCCGTTCGCGCGCAAATGAGTAGCCTACGTACTTCCGTTTACGCTGAGGACATAGGCGGGGCTTAATGTGGCCAAGACGCATTCCCGTACACGCTGCTAAAAGAATGTGGCCATATGTGGCCCAGATCACCTCTGAATGTGGTCTGAAAGATCCGATCTCAATACGTCTTGAGTACGTTCACACCTGTACTTAGAGCTGTCCACTTGTGATGCGATCACTGAGGATGCATGTTAATACCAGGTCTGAACAGGGCCTATAAAGGTGAAACCCCCTGTTGAAACTGACTCGCTAGACAGGGGTCTGGTATGGAAATAATTTTCTCAATACAGAGGTTACTGTTATGCAGACATGAAAGGAAATAATGATAATATATAAAAAGAATAAAACTAAGAGATACAAAACAAGCCTGGGCAAATCTTGCTATTATCCAAATGAAAGTTCAAACTGCGATTTTCATTACATTTTTATGTGATTTGATTAAAAATCGTGATATAATTCAAATGCAAAAGCCCCGAGCTTGCATTTTGACTCTCAAGTTGGGGCTGTGCTTTGTCTGCCAATCGGAGAATTAAAAAAGGAAAGTCAATTTCACATTAATTTTCATTCTAATTATGGCAGGGTTCGATTTTGGAACACACTGACGAAAACTTGTCTGTAGATTTGTCATTTACATTTGAATTTTTGGAAAGTAATGATGCAATTTTTTTGTACATCATTCACTTAAAAACTGTAAGTTAATTGAATTTGACTGAATGATGGTCAGTCCTGGACTTCCATAGTCCCACAGCAAGGCCTTCATTGTTCTAGTGGTTAGGATTTGACACTCTCACCGCTGCGGCCTGGGTTCAATTCCCGGTCAGGAAAATTCTTTTAAAGTTTGTGTCAAGCTGGATTTGAAACCTTGATAAGTGTTGTTCAGATCTCACGTCAACTATGCAGCTAGTCTGTGGAAGAAGCTGCACCCTTGATAAATTCAGCCGGTGTTTTTGTTATCTTGCTCCTCTTATTCTCTGAATATCGCTGAACATGTCATCATGTCCTCTCCTGTGAGTCTAAATCTAGACACACTTTGCTTTACTTGAATGCCTTGCAACACGTTAAATATTGGAGTAGTTTATTTTCATTTATTTATCTTTAAACTTATCCACAAGGGTCATGCTTATTTGTCTGTGATATACATGATTGATTCTGCTCTCATAAAATGCACAACAGACAATTAGGTGCCTTGTCTCATCGCCCTAAACAGTTCCACACACTGAGAAAGATAACACAGCGTTTTGTTACGTAAAAGCAACAAAACCTGAGCACCAGATCAGCAGAGACTGCTTGCAGGTTTGCTGATTTGTTACGCTCGTACCAAAATAGCATGAGTGAGAGGAGCAACTGGCACAGAGTGATAACAGAACTAAGTTTGCAAACAACTGTGAGATGTTGCTGTGATAAGTTGCAAGACTTTTGCGAGTTCAAATCACAGCATTGGAAAATAATGTATTAACGTTGTGCTAACTTTCTGGCTAATTTGACCTGGGAAAATCCAAAAATGTTCAACCAAGAATGGCTCTTCTCTTAGCATAGCAGCCGTGTGTTCCTGTGCGTTTAAACAGGAGTCCCTGGTGGTCTAGTGGTTAGGATTCGGCGCTCTCACCGCCGCGGCCCGGGTTCGATTCCCGGTCAGGGAACACCAAGTTTTTCGATTACCTGTCTGTGTAGTGCTGTGAATACGTCGGCCAAGTATGTGACAAAAACGGTTTGAACCTTTCCACCAGTGTCTGGTTACTGTAATGCCTATTTCTCACCTCAAATGTTCTCAGAAACATCTTGTAGTGTACTGTTTAGCTGTAAAATGAGAAAGTTTGTGACCCAGCAGCCATGTTGAGATAGGAAAGCTCTCTCTGAAATGACCTGTGATTGGCCATGAGGAGGTGCAGAAGTCTAGTTTTCTCTCAGAACACTTGAATTACAATATGCTGAAAGGTTATTATGGAATTTTTGCCCAATGATGCCAAAAATATTCTGCCTACTGAAGCTCTAAGTTTAAGTGATATGGGGGGCTGGATCAAAATTTGCGAGGGGCCGTATTTGGCCCCTGGGCCTCGAGTTTGACACGTGTTTTATTTTGAAGAGCAGAATGAGCAACCGTGTGCGATGGAGAGCCGAGTCACGACACTCACTACAACCACACTTCACTGTAGTTGATCTCATTAATACGATAAACTCGAGGAAAGAGCTCCTCACTGATTGTAGCCTTGTAGTTTCTGTACATGCGTAACTACTGTTCGTGCACGCTCACTTACAAATTACTGCCACCTCTTAACTCATCCTACATCTATAACTCTTCAGGTGTTTTATGATCCCAGTTTTGAGGTACTTGACTGTATCTTTACGACCAGCAAAGCCCGATAACTTCTTCCCTCCTCAGCAGCTCATTGGGTATTCATGGCCTTCACTGGAAATATGCTAAGAGGCTTTTCAGCGAGACATGGGGCTGCTGGCGATAGCAGGCCCGCGACTGAATGAGAGGTCTTCTCGGCCCTGACCCTCTCCCCAGCTCCTCCTTTCATCCCCAGATTAATGGCACAGCCGGAGACTCACACCGCTGCTTGTGTCCTATTCATCCGCCTCTACCGCCCCTCTCCTCCTATCTGCCCCTCGTCATCATTTGCTCAGGCCTGATCTTGCTCAGAATGGCATCGTTTTCAGTATTTGTAAAATATTTTTTAAAGTAGAAGAGAATAAACGAGGTCTGTGTTTAATACATACAGTGTGTGTCCACTGCTTGTTAATTGTGTACAGCAATTACTTCGCTTTAAGCATAGTGAAGTTATGATCCTTTTAGTGCCATATGTTTCAAATGTTGTCTCTTTTTGAACACAAGGTGGCAGTAGAAGAATATAGAAAATCCTAGTTCCATGCTGTATAAACTAATAAGAGCACATCAGAAAAGAAGATTCTACTTTAAAAAAAAAAATGCTTTATAATGTGATTTTATCTAATGCGTCCTCTCCTCTGTGCTGTATAAAAGAGACATTTTAAGTAGAGGCTTTTTTAGTTCCTTTGAATGAGCATCATGTTTTTCCCGGCCGCCTATCTTTTCTGTCCTTGGCTGATTGATTATTGGGTGCATTGCTGTTTTCAGGAGGGGCGTGTTCGTGTCACCCTGCTGGCTCGCAGCACAGAATACAGAAGGATATTAAACCAAGTGGAGGTGAGTGCAGCACCTCCCTCCCTCCCTCCTTCTTTCTGTCTCTTAACTTTCTTGCTCTTTTCCCTCCATCCTGTTCTGCCACCTGTCCTCCTTTTCCTTTCACTTTCCCTCTCTGTGTCTCTTTCTCTTTCTTCACTCCGTACAACTCCCTCACGCCCCTCAGCCCCTCCTTTCCACCATTGATTTACTGCCCACATCTGTTAAGTGCCTATTTAAAATCTTATTTGCTATAAACAGTACGAGTAAAAAAGGCTGGTGATTTATATGGTCGCTGCCCGTATTAGTTTGCTCTCTCATTGATCAGAGAACACGTCTCTCTGTTGTTGTTACAGCTGATAAATGCCCTCAAGACGGTGCCTTTACTGGAGGTCAACGTGGTGGACTACAAATACAAGTGAGTTATAGAGCTCTTGCCACATTACTACATGAACTATTCAGTGCTGCTTAGCATTGGTCCGGGGTGTAACAGTGTGCTGTATACGAATAAATAGCGTGTTGCCAGACACTTACAATTTAAGGAGTTACATAGGCTGCACTGGTCTAAACAATTTCTTAACAAAATATCCCCAAATATTGATCCCTCATGCGAACGTTGTGGTCATGTGCCAGCATCACTGACACATACGTTCTGGAGCTGTTCTTGTTTGTCGAACTATTGGAGAAGTATTTTTCATACTTTGTCTCAGGTATTGAATAGAAATGTTGATTTAGACTCTCTAACAGCTGTCTTTGATGTTATAGATGCTAAGGTGAGGAAAACTAGTTCAATATGATAACATTTGTTAGTCTGCTGGCACACAGATTAATACTGGCAGCAGCCCCTACTCATGCAGACTGGCTGAGAAAAGTGATGACGCATTTAGATTTAGATAAAAATAAAATTCTCATTAAAAAGACAGGAGGGTAACTTCTACAAAATATGGTCACCTCATTACGCGTTTCCCCACTTACTCTTTAGTCACACTTGATTATAGAAACATACAGATACACCAATTGGTTCGTTGACGAGGGTATACGGCATCCACCCCCTTTTTTATTATTATTTATTTCATTTAGTTTCACTTTTTTTTATTCTATACAGCTCAGTCAAATCAGCACGGCATGGTTTAACCATGATTAGTTCAAAATGTACCGTAAAAGGAGATTTGTCAAGTATTTAATACTCTTATCAACATGGGAGTGGACAAATATGCTGCTTTATGTAAATGTATGTATATATTTATTATTGGAAATCAATTAACAACTCGCCAAAATTTAGCATAAGTTTGGAGCGTTATTTAACCTCCTTCTACAACCTAAGAATTGCAAGTTAAAGAAATTAGTGTTATTATCGTGTTAACTTTGACAGCCCAAATATTATCATATTAATATATATATAATTGTTGGCAATACACTTTTCTGTGAACTGTAAATTTGTATTATATATGACAGATTGTTTATTACAAAAATTGTGTAATTATAATTTTTATACTTTGTATGACCTCGTGTTGAGAGTTGCGTTTTACAAGATTCAGTTGTTAAAAGCACAATAAAAACAGTGTTAAAAAAAAAAAAAAAAAAAGTGTTAAATTGTGTGATAATGACAGTGTTTACACAACGGAGATGATTGACGTGTGACTCCCCTGTCTGCCTCTCAGGGATGTTCCCTTCCTGGCGCAGCTGAGGATCACCCACAACTCTGACATCTTTATAGGGATGCACGGGGCGGGTCTCACACACCTCCTCTTCCTCCCTGACTGGGCTGTCATCTTTGAGCTGTGAGTGACACTTTTTTGTCGGCCTGTGTGTGTGTGTTTGTGAGTGAAAGACAGAGAGGAGGGGGACGAGCAGGGAAAGCGACGGCAGCGTGCTGCGCCCAAAGTACCCCTCAGACACTCGGTGTATGACTGTGAAATACTGTCTAATTAACCAGGCATTCATCACACCTGGCTGCTCTGGGTAGACGAGCTGATTGGAATATGTGCATGTGTCGGAGTGTTTTGTGTGCATTGTTGGTGAGTGACACAGAGTGAGAGTACTGTTCATACAGCAAGAGAGAGAGAGAGAGAGAGAGAGAGAGATGGAGCAAGAAAGAGTGAAAGTGAGGCAGACCGAGGAGAGCGAGAGATAAAGTGTTTGCATCTGTCCCTCCCAGATATAATTGTCAGGATGAGAGCTGCTATCGAGATTTGGCTCGGCTGCGGGGCATTCGATACGTGACTTGGCAGAAAATGGACAAAGTGCTCCCACAGGACAAGGTAGGGGAAACTCCCGTAGCAGACATTAGCTACCCGGCACCTCAGCGTGAGCCTCCTCCATTCAACTACCTACACACGCTCTCACACACGCATTTAATTACGTTCAATTACAGGCACAGCTGAACAAACGTACAGACTTCATTTCTCACGCTTTTTACGTGTCCGTTTAATGTATACACTTTTTTTCTATCGCTTTCCCTCAGGGTCACCATCCAACCCTCGGGGACCATCCCAAGTTCACCAACTACTCCTTTGACGTGGGGGAGTTCATGCGCCTCGTGCTGGAGGCAGCTGATTACGTCACACACCATCCCAAATGGCAGCGTCGCACCCTTCACGATGAACTCTAGAGTCTCTGTGAGTGTGGGACACAGACATCTCTGCCGCTGAAGAACTTTTTAACATGAGCTGTTTGTTCTCTTCACATTTTTTTTAAAGTTATCTTATCCATCAGTGGTTCCGGTTGAGTGTTTTGTCACCTCCTGTCCGCTGCTTTGATAGGTCTGGATGAGTGAAAGCAATGTGGCGGACAACTCGGGAGGGGTTGAATAGCTTCCACCAGCTCCATTAGTGTCAAATCAGTTAAAGGACGAGGCGCGTGCAGTCGCAGCATCTGGAGAGCGATAAGATGTGTCCTATGTTTCTTCATTACCTCCGCTGCGTCTACTTCATTCCACGCCGACAAAGTTAGCTAATGAGCAGCTGTTACGGCGTCCCTTCACACGCGACATCTTGTCACATTTGATCAGTGTCTCCTTGACGCCAGCCTCTTCAGAGCTGTTGACAATCACACCAGAGTTTACTGAGCACATGCAGCACACACCGGCCTAATATGCTGTGCAGTACTCACATGCTGGATTCATGCATATAGACTTTTAGTTTGACATATAATTAAAGTTATGCTCATCACAAACACCCTAAAAGTAATAGACAGACAAGAGGGACTTTTATATCAGTATTAGCGTTCGTATGTGTGCAACTACAGCAATACTTTTAAACACACTAAACATTACTAACATTAAGTACTTTCAAGTATTTGTCAGTAAAATTCAACACTCCATTGTTTCATGTAATATGATGAAAAATAATGTTTACTATTGTTCCCTAAATATCAAAAATATCAGGCAGACTTTTTAAATGTATCTTTTATTTTTGTGTCTTTATGTACAGTTTACATGGTCTTCTTTTATAATCGTAACATTTATTATTTAAAAGAATGTATGTCTTGTTGGTTTGATACAGATGTCTGTTTTTATTATTAATTCCTTTGCATTTTACCAAAGGAAATATATTGTGGTCAAATAACAAGGGTGCTGCTGTTGTTTGTTACCTTTCCGAAAATATCTTGAATGCTGTTTGTTTTGTATTTTACACGTCTAAAATGGAATGAGCACAATTTTGCATGCAGTCTGACGCAATGCACAGGAGTATTTTTAAGCGTTCAGATCATTTTTCGTGTTTTCTCGGCCTCTCCTTGAGCTTGATGTTTTATTTATCGATGAAACCGTGTTGAACTCAATCCGGACCTTTTTTGGGTCAGGGCTTGTATAGGCGATTTCATATTCAGAAGCCGTGTAATATTATGAAATAAATAATTCCTAAAAAAAATGCTGAAGCATATCTTCCTGTCTGTGCCGGCCACATTAGGCATCAGAGATTTAATTCATCTTAATTTAATCAATCATCTTTTGAAGTCTGACCTTGGAGGGGGGAAAAGTGAAGCCTCTGTCCTGCCGGTTCTTGCTGACACCAGACAGCTCTTTGCTGCGGGTTTCATTATTTTAGTGAGTTCAGGTCTGAGGAGGGAGAGGGCTCTTCGCAAAAGGGCACTAGTCCAGTTTTTACTGTCACTATAATAAATCTGGATGACCTCAAAAAAACTACTACATGAACAGTGATGCATCACAGCCACGAGGGGGCAGTACAACACCACACATGAGGACCAAATCATCACCCTGCGTGGTGTGATCCTCTCTGACAGACTTGTTCCAAACAGTGCAGAGAGTGAGAGCAATTTATTCACAAATATATCCAATGGGTCATAAGAAGTCAGTGTTTGTTTAAGTGTATTTTTGCTCCAATATCACACAAGTTGGATGTCAGCAGCTCCTCCTCTCCTCCTTTTTTGCGGATGTTGTGTCTGAACTTTCGGGAGTATTGACAGACACCGGGCCTGTCTGGGATGGACACTATTTATGGCCCTGCTCGGGTTACTGCCAGTGACCTCGTAAAGAAATGAAGAATCTCTATGCAGTGGGTGGGGGGGATCAAAAGCAGAGGAACCAAGATGTCTGCTCTCATTAACCTTCATGGAGGCTCCAAATCGATGACCCAAAGTCCTGTTTGTTTTTGCGTAAAGAAATGCCTGCTGGATTCATCCAAAATGGAGCAAAGAGAAGACGCATCGGAACGCACCTTTTGACTTAAAGGTCCCATATTATGCTCATTTTCAGGTTCATACTTGTATTCTGTGTTTCTACTAGAACATGTTTACATGCTGTAATGTTAAAAAAAAACTTTATTTTCCTCATACTGTCTGCCTGAATATGCCTGTATTTACCCTTCTGTCTGAAACGCTCCGTTTTAGTGCATTTTGACGGAATTGCGACGGAATTTTAACAGAATTGCGTTGCTAGACAATAGTTTGGGTCCATGTGTACTTCCTGTCAGCTGATGTCATTCGCATACACTGCAACCAGGAATAAACTGGAACACATTTAGAATGTTTATGTTTAAAATTGTATCTAAATATTGTATATTCGTGACATCACAAATGGGCAGAAATCCTGACAGCTTGTTTCAAATGCAGAGTTTCTGATTACGGGCTGTGTGTTTATTTCCCTGTTGATTGAGTGTTTCGATACGTTCACAGTATTTATATAGGACTTAAGCCGGCTTTATAATAAAAAAAAAACATGAAAATCACACTTTTTTATAATATGGGACCTTTAAAGTATAAAGCGTGAGGAAACACAGTATAAAAAGTCTGAAGTGCAAAACCATCTCCGCTGTGTGTGGTCCTTGTGTGCACAGTATAACCTTATACATGCTCCATTTTGGCCACCAGGGCGCAGGCTTTACTTCTCCAACATATCATCATTGAACAGGCCACACATTTGCTGCCTCAGGCCTGCTGGAAGTTTAGCCATGTTTGGGGTGACCTTATTTAGTCGTGCAGTGGGTAATCGTGTCTTTTCCTCCACAAATGTTTTCATGTCTGTCGCCCTTAATGCAGACAAACCTGCGCAGAGAAGAACAGGACAGGACAGGAGAGCTGATAGAAGAAAAGGCTGAGGTTTAATCACTGAGCTGGAAGCTGTGAGTAAAGTCATTATCACATCTGAGCCGTGATTCACACTTCAGAATTAGGAGGAGTTTTTTTTTTTAGTTTTAATACAGATTTGGTTTCAAATCATGAGATATCTCACAGCTGCTTTGTCTGACTGTTAGTGTCCTAATTTAGTTTGTCTGACATTCCCACTGGAACAGCCAGGACAGCAGTTTCAATCTGAACTTTCTGCTCCTTCCTTAACCAACTGTGTGTTCCTCAGCAACATAAATATATTGGCTTTACTTCTTTAATAATCACCCAAAGCTGATTTTTTTACAGCCAGTTTATCTTTTGTGTTTTGATCTCATTTATCTCCACAAAGACAAACAATCACAACCTGCTCATCTTACCTTGGCCACTTTTCCAGGCGCCTCGAAGGAAAACTGTGTCTCTCAGATGGATTAATGCAGGAATATCGATTCAAGGAGGAAGAAATATGCCTCAAGTTATGAGCAGATATTTCCTTAATGTTTTTTTTTTCTCCCCTGGGTGATGATTATTGGGGGAATAATCCCAGAGGAGATCCTATAACCCTTCTCCTCTGATACATGACACGTCAAGAGGACTTAATATACTTTTACCTTTTGCACAATATAACAGGATGAATCTGCAACCTTTAACTTGCCATTCCTGCACACTGATACATACTGTGAAACATGTTAAGAAAACAGATGGCTGTGTAACAACTAGACATGCAATGGGAAGTAAATTAAATTTCACACCGCTCCACCTCACACTTTCAAGTCTGCGTTGACGTCACATGATGTGGTTTCCTCCGATCCTACCTGCCTCTCCTCGGAGGATGGATAGATGAGATAAGTGCTGTGGGCTGTTGCATCCATTAGCTGTCTCACTTTAAGATAAAAGGCCTCCGATCCCAGTTGCGACACACAGGTTCAGTAGACACACAACCACTTGCCGGTGCAGACAGGATGTATTATGTTTTATCAACTTTTCTGCTGCTCTTTTTTCCTTCACTTACACACTCTGCACAGTTCATCTATATTTTTTATTTTGTGTGCAAACTGGATTTGCTTCTTGACAGCAAAGTAAGGCACACAGTGACAGGACAGTCTGGAGCTGTCCAGCGTCCTGGATTTACATGCAGCGCATCTGTCCATGGTGCTGAAACTAGAGGATCTTCACTTGCATGTGTTTTTAATGTGAATCCTGCAACTAAAAGGCTGCATGTACCTCAGTCCTGGTGATCACACGTCAATGACTAATCTGTTCTAAATCAAACAGATCGATTTGTATATAGATTGAAGCCTAAATGAGTGAGGTTGAAAATGACTTTTTCCACTCATGCACAGGCAGCAACGTCTGTCCATGGTGCTGAAACTACAGGATCTTCACTTGCATGTGTTTTTAATCTGAATCCTGCAACTAAAAAGGCTGCATGTATTTCAGTCCTGGTGATCACATGTCAATGACTAATCTGTTCCAAAACAGACAGATCGATTTGTATATAGATTCAAGCCTAAATGAGTGGGTTGAAAATGACTTTTTCCACTCATGCACTTGCAGCAAATAAAGGCTGGACATAGTGCCAGACAAGATTACTTTAAGTGCTCCATGTTGTAGTGTTGAAATTCACTACATTTCATAGTTCATTGCTCTTTTTTACGCACGTATCTTTAAACTACTTCCAATAAAAAAAACTCTCTCCATGTGGCCCATGCAGCAATGCCTGCGAGAAGACAACAAGGAAGACATGAGAACGTATCGGATCCTCCTCACCTTGGGTCGTTAGCAGACATCGACCTCCTCTAAGTCTTAACGACTGCAAATACACAGCGCAAAGCAATCAATCGCCATCAACACACTAGAATATTCTAGGGACGGAGTAATTGATAGGCTGTCTCCTGGTGCGTAACGGAGAGGCGGCGGTGATTAAATCCTGTTTAACATCGCGGTGGGAGGGTGGTGGTGGATGGGTGGAGGTGGGGGGGTTAGATTTACACCAACCAGCGCGTACAGAAGCGAGTATTGATATCCAGACACCATCTGTAACATGATCGAAGTGGAGAGGCGAGGTGGGCTATTATGTGATGATGATGAGGAGGAAGGGGGTCGTCGAGCACCTGTCAGTCATCAGACCCTTCCTCAACTCAATTGAAGTGTAAGATATGACCTCCAGTCTGTGATCACTATCAGAGAAACTCCCACCAATCTGAGCCAAAATCAATATACTTTCAGGGATCTTGTACTCTTAACTTATAGGAAGAATATGCAAAATGTATGGCAATGTTAAACGGTGCATGACCAAGTGTGCACCCAAAATACTCCATCTGTAACATGATCGAAGTGGAGAGGCGAGATGGGCTATTATGTGATGAGGAGGAGGAGGAGGGTCGTCGAGCAGCTGTCAGTCATCAGACCCTTCCTCAACTCAAGTGGTGGAAATTGAAGTGTCATATATGACCTCCAGTCTGTGATCACTATTTGTGAAACTCCAACCAATCCGAGCCAAAATCAATATACTTTCAGGGGTCTTGTACTCTTAATTTAGGAAGAATATGCACAATTTTACAAAAATGAAAAAAGTGGAAAAAAATGAAAGTCGTAATTATGTTCTTTAAAAATTTGAATGATCTTTAAAATCCGGACTCACTAGTGAGAGAGACCAATCTAGGAGGATGACTAGTAGAACATGACAAGCAACCACATTTTTTTCATCACAACTCACAACTCACAGACATCAATGTGAAACATATATTTACTTTTCCTTATTATGCCATGATCACATTAGTGGTTGTTTATGTAAATGTGTTATAAGGAGAGGCGGTTATGTTTCCATTTGGTTTAGGGAGGGCAATGTTAAACAGTGCATGACCAGGTGTGCACCCAAAAATACTCCATCTGTTGGGTCTAAGTCATTGCAACTTGGACGTTTTAAGACTCTTTGGAACAAGCAATAAAAAGTGGAAATGTCCTGTCAAATATTCCACAATGACGAATTAAACATGAACTCTTTGCAGTCTAAGAATGTGTCCCATCTCTCCTTGGACATCTCCATCTCTCCATCCTTTCCCCCTCCATCCCAACAGTCCAGGCTACTTGTAAACTACATGACATCAGTGAGGAAAAGAGGGGGTGTACTGTGGAGCTGGTGAACTGGGCGGGCGCTGTTGCACGTGTTCTGAATGGGGAAGACGAGCTCGCATCGCATTTCTCATGTCCAATCGATCCCTGCTCGGGAGGAGCGACGAGGAGCGCAACTATCACTCCTGCATCACTATACACCATCACTCTCATCAGGACCACTATACACCATCACTCTCATCAGCATCACTTTTAACGCCTCTGCGTGACAGAGAGTCAGCGCGTGCAGGGAGATGAACTTGTGTGGAGTGTTCAGCTCTTTGGTGTCTCTTTGGAGGGATTACGCACTTTTCATCACTTTCTCCTCGTTTTGAGGAGGTGGGACGCGGCAGGCAAGATCATCATGGCACGCTGGAGCTGGAGCGCATCGTTATCGCTCCGGAGGGCTGGAGCTCTGGCGCGGCATCAGTAGCCCTCCTCTTCATCACCTCCCTGCTGCTTCTTGTGTGTGTGTGTTTTTACGCGCAAGGCTCCGGGAAACTGGACTCAAAAAGGATTGTTAGTGGAAAACACAAAAAAAATCAGTGGAGGAGAAAAGTGTCTCTCCTGTCTCACCTGGATCCTTTACAATCCCCCCTGTGATCATGACATCGAGTTTATAGATTTGGGTAAGGTGGTGTTTTTTTTTTATTTTATTCA